>NW_020653850.1:17378940-17392256 GCF_003589595.1 Hyposmocoma kahamanoa
ATTTACCCAAGTACACCAAAAATTTCATTAGTGCTTTTAAGTGCAGGATTTGCGGTGTATTACTGCATTTTATTTGAGATGTTTTTATTGTAGTACGGAGGGTATTTACTTAGCAATGCAGAATAATAATTTTTATTTATAAAAACTTGTATTTAAACTGAATGCTTTTCTAATTTGCGAAACCAAATAGCCGCCATTTTGCGGTAGGATGAGCGCATCGCGTGAGCGGTTAATGTTTATTTTAATACTATAATGGTTTTGTCTACATTTGTTTTACTTGTATCGTATTAGACTAACTTACTTTGAAAAATATTTGTCTAATATCTTATCTTAGACACCCGTGTACCACGGCACGCAGAACGAATCGCCCGTTTTTGCAATACAAACATGGATTGTATATCTGCCGCTTTACCCCACATGAGAATCTTTGATGTCGTTATGATCGCTTCTCCTACTTATCGTATCAATGGCATACACGATAATGCTTGCCATCGTGGTGAAAGGCTTTGCTAATTGGCGTAATGTATACTCAGGTGCCCAGAGTGCTACAGCCATTCTAAACGACGTACAGTAAAGGAATGGTTACGTTCAGCGGGAAGGCTCCTTTCGTGCACACCAATCATCGCTAACGCTACACTTATTATTTCGGCAATACGCGCCCTTATCGTAAATATTGCCTATTTATAATTTAGAATAATTTTTATACTATATTATAGTAGCATATAGATACAAAAAAAAAGTAAGAAAGTTTATGAGTAGAATATTTGCTCGAGGGCATCGTGCCCAGAAGACTGGCAACATTTCCCCTTTGAATTGCTAAACTTATTGTTTGGCGGAAATAAATGCCAGGCTTATGGCTACCGTAAGCTTCAACGAGGCGATCCGACAGCTCGTTCGCTAGAAGTTTCGCCTGTGGCTCCCAGGGACCCAGGGTTTCAACCGCAAAAGACCCAAAGCTATAGCACTGACCAAGGTATGCGTATTTGAGCCTTTTGCGGTTCTCGGCCGCTCTGGCCACAGAGCCTGTGCCGCCTAATAGAATACAATAGAATGCAGTTGTAAATCTAAATTTTTAATTAGGCAATCTTTACATACGCCTTTTACCATGTTAATAATTATTAAACGTTTGACCTTTAACACCGCTTCAAAAGATTGAAAATTCAACGAACATAATTTAAAAATTTAAGAGGCCTACATCTGAAAAGACGTCAACAGGGTTTGAGCTTACGAATAGTGTTAACTAAAAAGTGTTAAGTCATAGGCAATAAAGAAATGTAATGATATGTAAAAACAGCTTACTGAATGACAGGTAAAAATTAACTGTGGCGGTGAAAATAATGGGCCAGCTTCTTGCGAGATAAAATCATTGTGTCGCCTTGCGTGGCCCGGCGCTGCGGTGGCGCTCGGCTTACAGGGTGGTTGCATTTGTTTTAACATTGAAAATTCCTTTCTGTTTTATAGCTGACGACTTTTGTCGTCTTAAGAGGGAAATATTTTTAATGTTTGCATGTGTAATGAAAAATCCGTGTACAATATCGAGTTCTTAAGGTTTGGTCTCGGCTGATAGTCGTCCGCCTCTGTGGGACCTGTAAAGGGCCCAAAACGTTGGTTTGTTTGAAAAACAAATATATGAGATTTAGATCCGAAAAAATTAACGTTTAGAAAACTTTTTTGGAAAACGGAACACAGTTTTTACAGTAAAACAGTTTTTGGGTACGGTATCTTCCAAACATAAACCCAACTCGATCCAGCAATTCACTAACATCTCCCATTGAATTGACCAATTTACATAACACGGCCAAGCTGTGCAAAGAGGTGTTTACTCTATAGGGTATCAATTTTAAAATACCCTAATATATTCACAGGACGAATATTACATTATCTTACACTAATCTGTTATGATTCTTTAGTTTAATAAGTTGTAATACTTCTAATGCTTTCAGCCCTAAAAATATTCGAGTAGATATATTATATTATTATTATAGCATGAAGATATGAGCAGTATTTCTCCGTTCCCCGCTGGCAAGGCACCTACATCTCATTTCTATTGCCATTTACGATCTTCCTTCGAAACCGTACTGACCTATTTCAGTAACGAGAGCAATAAAAATTTTTCTCACCGCCTGTAGCCTCTACCGTATTTTTCGTAATACCATCCTTGCATATTTGCGAACGGAGTCCATTTTTATCCCGCCGATGCAGCACTTCTGCGTTCCCGGTAATTGGTTGAAGTTATCTACGTCATTACATCTCGACTCTTCCCTTTTTTGCCGGCTTTATTCCTCTCTTTCTGCCTCAATGTTCGTTTGTTTTTGATTCAATTACTTTTAATGCCCTCCGAATCATATCTTAAGGAATCGCAGCATTCGAAAATTACACCCATTCTCTTAAATTGTTGAAGTACTTTCACCAACTCCAATGTTGGCGTAGTAGTTAGCCTTTAGTAAAATCTAGATAGCAGTCCATTTTTCTTTTCTCAATCTTGACTATGTTTTAAGGCGATATTCTTAAGGACACGACATAACTCATACAGTATCGTAACTCAGATCGGTATTTCACTAAATGAACGCGTCTCGCAGGCCGATATTTATAGCGACGGTGGACATAATTTAATAAACAAAGCAGAGCCGAGCCGACATTTTAATGCCACCCCGGGCATAGGATCTGATAATGGATCATAACTGGTTTCCAGCCCTGGGAGATAGCATTGTGAGGAACTAGTACCACTTCGTTACGAGCTCCCGGTATATGTACGCGTTGCTTCCAATCGTTAAGCGAAAACCCTATCTACGGCCGAGCTATTAATATTATACACAGTAATATCTGATATGCGAGCGAATGCATATTTTATGGACAGTGCGTAAAACATATTTAGCAGCTTTAATGTAAACGATTTTGTAGCTTATAATTTCGCTCCGATACTATAAAGGACAACTAGTAATTTATGCAGAAAACAACATCGTAGTAATAATGATCTTGAACGACCATCTTAATAAACCCCTATAATATATGGAAGACTACCTAATATGTGCTTTTACATCAAAATAACTACAACAGAACTTGAACTTGGCCTATGAAAGTAGTTCTACAACATTACAGTGCTTAAAACAAAATGCCCCAAGTGCCCCTATTCATCGCATGACAAATGACTGGCATGTCTCATATCAAGAGATGAAAATCGGCCGAGTAACAAACGAGAAAGTATAAACATTTACATTTGAGGGACGTGGACCCGACAAAACGGATCGTGCTTCAATTTTGGTGTTATCTAGCAGAGTCTTTGTTTCCTTGACAGGTGCATTAGTGTACTATCATACAACAATTAAATGCATCGATCGTGCTGCATCACGATGAGTGGGTGTAAGGCAATACGGTTCTGTTTGATATCCGTTGGCGGCGCTATTGCGTATAGTTGAGTGATCGAGACACAGACTTGATTAAGGAATCCCTTTGTTTCGTTATATTCGTTACCCCGAGACGGCTTGAACCTAATCGCTGAGATACCTTCAGGTAGGTTTAAAAGGATGTTGTCTAAGTTTACGAGGAAATAAACAAGATTTGACTATGCATTCGATTTAAGCATTTACTGACATAAAAAATAGGTTAAAGGAAATAAGTATATTTAGGACAAATGCGTATCATCATCTATCACATCTGTCTATCAGTTTATGGCCAAGCGTGAGAGTATTATAAAAAAGTATAATGAAATTGAAAGAAGCTAGTAAAGTAAAAATGAAAATTTATGATAAAAAACTCGCCACCAGGCCTCCTAAATAAGGTTTAAAACGGTCAAACGAAATTAATTAATCATATAATTTGACAAATTATGCATAGGTAATTAGTATAATTTGTGAACCCAAATTAAAAGTATGTTAAGCATCAAATAATTTTGCAAGACCAATTCAAACGGATTCTGTGTTCATTTCTACATTACCGAAGAATAAATAACGTTGCTTCTTGAGTACTTATGAAAGTTTTATATAGCGATTTGGGAAGTCAAGAAGCAGTGGTCTGATTACAAATGCCTCAGGGTCATTCTTCTTTTCTAAGAGAAATTCGGCTATTAAAAGACCATATTTTCACGCTCCTAATATTAGACTTTCTGATGGGCTGAGTGTCTTAAAAAGCGGTTTTATGGCTTTTAAATGGCAGGTAACAGTTCGTTTTGGATGAGTCGTAAAACTTTAACTATCGCAGTGTCTCTCAGGCGCAATCATAGTGTATGTGGGTTGATGGAATTCTTTTTTGTTGGAAACGTTAAAAACACACGTTTTTGGACGTCGACTCGAAAGGAATTTCATTACTTTCTTTCACGTTGTACATAAGAAATTCGCTTGTTTGTTTTTCTTCGTAGGCAGACACATTTATTTGCTCTTAATTAGTCGCGCTAAAAAAGTTACGCAATTGGTCGCGTGGGGTGTGCAACACCCCAAATTACACTCGTGAAATAAAATACAAAATACACGCAAAATCAGACTTTTATTAATGACAATATTTGAACATACTTATTTCCTAGCTCATAAATGTTTTTCTGACTGATAAAAAATATTATTAATAAAAAAAACAACATTCGTAAAAGCTTATTTTCTTCGTCACAATTTTGGCAGACTAGAACCATGTGATCATTACACATATGTTTTAAACCTTTCGAACATTCCGTCTTGGTTTTTCGGTCCTTGATTCTAGGACATATATGGCATTGTTTATACGAAGGCGACTGGACTGCTCTAGACGTCGATTCAGGATCTTTAGTCCTAAGCCTCTTGTGTCGTTTTTTGTAGCGGTCGAGGTGGTGATAGAATACCTTCGTTTTCGGTTTCGCTTTGTTCTTATGCACACTTATGGT
The DNA here is from genome assembly GCF_003589595.1 of Hyposmocoma kahamanoa. NCBI lineage: Eukaryota > Metazoa > Arthropoda > Insecta > Lepidoptera > Cosmopterigidae > Hyposmocoma > Hyposmocoma kahamanoa. The sequence continues at coordinate 17,383,787 of NW_020653850.1, forward strand.
TACTTCATAGTGACTTCGTAATGTTGTTCTCCTTCAGAAGCCCTATCAATAGCTACTTCTTCTTTATCTTTCAATTGCTGCACAATCTCTTAAACATTCAAATCACGTGGCATTTTACAGCTTCCTCAAAACAAAAAACAAACCAGCACAATCACAATAATCACAACATAATCTTTGAAATGCCAATATATTCGTTCTATAAGTGTCACTACAACATATTTTTGTCCACCTCCATTATTTAAATACATAATAATAAAAAAATATATTTACTTACTTTACGGAATTTTGTCTACACAAACGGTGGGGTGTCACGCACCCCAAACACGCTCTCCAAACACAACTATATACAAACGAGCGCAGATTACGAATGAATTGTGAAGTACAATCGCGTTTATAAAGCTAACCTGAAGACTGGCGCTGTAAGTTCAAATTTTAAAAACTTATGAGCCTAGAAACCTGCTACGGGGCGTGAAACACCCCACGCGATCAATTAAGGGTTAAGCACTAAATTTTGCGGCTATAGTATAAAGCTATTAATTTGCTACTTAATTAATTTTAGTTCAATTTAGCTCTTGAAGATTGTCTTTAGCTATCATATTTAAAATAAAATATTGTAAATTATGTCATACGTAACCGAGACCTGAACACTCACGATATCGTGATCCATCAGTTAAAAGTCGCTTAGTGAGCTATGGATCGAGCTATGCTAGGAATTTCTCTGAAGGATAAGATTCGAAATGAGGTTCTCCGATAGAGAACCGTGGACATAAGTGGTAGAATGTACAATCTGAAGTTGCACTGGCCTGGTCATATCCTGTCGAAGAACCGATAACCGATGGCGGTAACGAGTGCCTCAATGGAGACGGCTTGGCAAATGCTGTGTAAATTTAATGTACAAGTCAATATTTTATGGTCTACCTTTTAATTCATGTCATAGTGTCTTTTTTTAATCGACCTGAAGACAGAACTAGCTGTAATTACATTCTCTTTTCGCTCATACCATAATTTAATTACTAACGTTATACATAATTATAAGTTACCTAGTTGAAATACACTAAGAGAAGAAGCGAATTTTTGTAATATAATGATAAATAGTATAAGGAACTTTAGTCAATTGTGTAACGTTCAAACTAAATATGATTCTGTTGCTAAGGAAATTTTCGACATTGCGCAAGAATTCTTCAGGAGACGCGTGACCTGTTTTTTGGCTCGTATCTAGCTTATCTACCACGAAATACGTTACTACGTGACTACGTCGCAATGAAGCTCATACGTACTACACAAATGTCAGTTTTACGATAATAGTAATGTCAAAATTCGATACGATAGCTGTTATTTGACGTTTCGGAGTAAGGTATCCCGAAATAGTTATGTCAAATCACGATCTTCGATCGTTGTTTCGTACTTCGTGGTAGACCTACTGGAGTAAGTAAAGGCGAAACACAGAGCCTTGAATATCGCCGTAAAGTTACCTGCTTATCGGTGTTCTTCAGGATATATCACGGAGAGGGTACGATGGAATTGCATGATTTAATTCCGCCTACCCTTGTCAATATCCGGGGGACTAGATGTAGGTTTGGGTTCCACCCGTATATTGCGGATATTCCAAGGATTCGCACGAAGCATTACGCTTCCACATTTATAAGGAAAACGGCTTATTTCTTGAACGTTATAGAAGCAGTAGAGCTCCTTGTGAAAGAGTTCGTCCAGGAAAGTACTGCTATCGTACATATTTCTGCCGCCAAGCAGTAATGTGAGCATTACTGCATTCCGGTTTGAAAGGGTAAGGTGCTGGTGAAATTACAGGCACATGGGACTTGTCACCTTATGTCTCAGGGTGGCGGCCGCAATGGCAATACCCCTAAGATCTTTTTGATTCAAAGCTCTGAGTGGCACTGCAACTGTAATTGATAGGCATGTCGTTTACCACCAGGCGCACGACTTGTTCGTCTTTTCACTTGGTATTATAAAAAAACGATATGACTTGGGTCTTTTCTAGGCGAGAGCGAATAGGCATCACTTAGGAAAGCATGCTCCATCGTAGACCTCATCGTCACTTATCATCGGGTCACTTATAATAAAGGTCAAATGCGCACTTATGTGCAATAAAAATAATAATGCACATTATGCTATGATTACAAAACGGCGTCTCCATTTAAAGCGTAGTCAAATATTGGGACAAGTAAAACTTCATTACTATGTCGCAACCATTTGTAACAATAAATAATATTATTATTATTAGTACTCTTTGCGATATGGCTACAACAATTCTTACAACTGAAACAATGTAAAGATTAACTACTAAAGTAGCTATAATACTAAACTATAAAACGAACTAACCTTTGATTACCGTTACTTGAATGGTCAACAACAACAAACAAAATCGACCATGTACTGTTCGGGCACAACCGTATATAGAACAAGGACACAATGCGGAAACGTGGTAAGTCATAATCCGCAAAAATGATTCCTTAGTCTTTCCACCGATTGGTCGAGACTCACCTTTTTAGGACCTAGCGTAAAGGGTTTGATGTTAAAACAGAGTAACTACATTTTTTTGTAAGACAAATGTTACAAATTTTCATTCCCTTTTTGTCATTGAATGAAGACAATGAACTGACCTAGATTTAAATTAAAAATTATACCACGGTGCGTTTTCAAATGAAAAAATAAAATTACTTGTATTTTTAGGCAGGAAAGATTTTTTTAAAAAGAGTAGGAAGTCTAATAACTGTCCAGAAAGTATTTAAAATTAATAATATAATAATATTATTTTATTTAAATAAATTTTTTTAAGTTCATAAAGCTATGTTTAAACATGTCAACAAAGAACTCGTGAGGTTATTGAGTAAGTAAATACAAGTCAATGTACACTTGCCACATTTGAGAATTTTACATGTTGATTGACTACCGTTGGTCAATCGAGTCGGTCAAAGTGATAACGGAGAAAAGAGCCAAGATAGTACGCGAACGTTTCTTTGCTTACCTATGTACATTATTTGCTTGGTATTTGGACAAAAAATGTTACAATTTTCCGATTTGAATTTTAATTTAGAAATATAAGTCGTTATTATTTCACATTTCATTTTTTATGCAGACGTTCTTCAACATTAGAGTTTTTTCTTAAAATTCCCTGTTATAAATTCCTTATTTCAAAAAGCAAACAGAAAATAATATGAATTTTGTAAGACAACTCTAAGAAGCGAAACATATTAGAAAAAAGTATTTTTGAGATAGACACTTTGTGCATTCGGTGATGCCAAGAAAGGTCAGGCCTAGTGAGCAATAAATAAGGTATTTAACCCAATGTGTGTGGGCATGGCCTTAGCTCGCACGATATTCATGGGAAAGCCGGGGGCTATTACAATAGAGAACATTTATTGTTGTTTGAATTGTAATGTAACAATCTTTAAAGATGTCGAATTCGATATCTGTTGGAAACAAGAACAAAAACGTATATTTGTTTTTTAATTAAAGGTTACTTTATTTAGGAAAAAACTTAGAAACATAGCCCATCCCTCTCTACATCATACATACTTCCTTACCATCAGATGATAGCTTGCCTATAACCTAAAAAAAATATATAATTGTAGCTTAGAAGCTATACACCATTATGAAAATCGACTTCGAGAAACAAATTTCGATTTTTAAACTATACTATTGATATGAGCGGTTACATACGGCGACTCTTAGCAGCGATGGAAACGCGATGCAGTTGCGATGCAGTCGCTAATCGTCTACCTTTACACACACGCGCGACTGTATCAATACAAATTCGCGATTATGTCGCTACATTTGGGATTAGTAGACGATTGCATCGATGTAATCGCGCGTTTGTATCGATGCAGTCGCGCATTAACATCGATCATCGATCATCATAGCTGGTTGGTTTTTGTAAGTATTAGAGCTTCACATACCTACGTTGCTCTGATCTCAAAGTAAATAAATAAAACATTTGTGTTAGTTATGGAAATCGGAAATAATGTCGGTACCACAAACATCCAGACCCGAGACAATGTTGAAAAGTTAGTTTTTCTACATTGATTGATTGAACCCGGGATCTAAGAAATGTCGACTCCATGAAAACCGGCAAACAAGCCACTCTATCACGGAGGTAGGTTTGTTTGAAAATATAAATAAACGCGATTTAGATCCGAAAACATAGTTTCATTTGTAAAGCTCAATGCATTTTTTAATTCTTAATATAATTGAAATGAATCCGTGAAGAGATCAGAAAGCAAAGCTGTATGCTTAAGATAATATTTCACAATTGTGTTTCGTGTGATATGAAACTCAAGTGTGAGATACTTAACAAGCGGGAAATCTGCAAAATAAATATGTACGCAATAAATTGTGTTTTTTAATAATTATTTTCCTCATTGTGTTACGCATTACTGCGCTGAAAAAGGCGATATTTTCAATGTCTCGCTAATTTAAACACATGACTCATAGAGTGTCACTCTGTTTGTACATTTAGTAGTAATATTATATTCCTTCCTCTTTCTCTTTGACACACTGTTGCCCGCTTATGACCTTTGTTCTCACTGCCTTGGGTACCTGGAAGAGATCTTTTTAGAGATAACTTCACTTATGCTGATCTTTTTCTATAATTTATATTTCTTTGTATTTGTTTTATGGTGCAATAGATAATTTTTTTTTATGATACCATGTGAAGGGACGTCGTGCGCCTGTCCATAACAATTGCAGTGCCACTCAGAGATGTAAATCGTAAAGACCTCTGACATAAGTTAACAAGTCCCATTTGGCTGTAATTTTATTCCCTTCCCCTTCACAACCGGAACGCAATAATGCTCGCATTACTGCTTGGCGGCAGTAATAGGTAAGGTGGTACTTCCCTGGATGAATTCTTTCACGGGAAGCACCACTGCTACTAAAAACTCGGCAAACACGATATTCGACTTTAAGAACCCTCATTATGCATCGACAGCATAAAATATTTAGGTCCTTACCTATGAATATTTACAATATTACCTATTTGTTTAATAATCCAAGTATTGACCATTATTATCGATGTACTTTCGCCATTTTAACGGGAGTTTATTGATGCTTCTGCTATGACAAGCCTAGGAACGGGAATCGATGCACTCTTTATAGGTATTTTTCTCCACCTCTCGGATTTCAAATTTTTGCCTGCAAAAAGTTATCCAATTTCCAAAAAAAATAAAAGTCAGTTGGAGCAAGGTTTGGTGAGTTTGGTGGGTGTCTGAGAGTTTCCAGTCGTAACTCTTGTAGGAGTGGACTAGTGCAATAGACAAGTTTCGGTTGTTTGACAGCAAGCTTCATCATTACTTGCAATTCTACATAGTACACCTGTGCAGTAATTATTGTGCTAGGTCTTAAGAAGTTGTAATGAACAATGTTGGATAGGTCGACCATACAAATTTCTGATTTGTATGGTAGACCAGCTTTTTCTGAATCAATTTGCGTTTGCGACATGGTTTGGCTGCCTCCCCTGTGGCCAACCAGTACGACAGACATTTCCGATTACCATTCAAGATCCAGTTTTCATCACAAGTGACAATCCGATTCAGAATCCCCTCATTTGAGTGCCTATTCAACAAGTTAAGCCAAGCTTCGACGCGATTTCGTTGTTGTTGTTCAGTGAGTTCATACGGCACCCAATTTCTTAGCTTTTTATCATTCCAATGCGACGCAAATGAATCAATATCGTTTTATCACTTACGGTGAAAGCTGTTGCTATTTTGACGTTGCTTGAGATGAATCTGCTTCCACTATGGCTTTCAATTCATCGTCATCAACTTTCGTATCCGACCGGCCATGGGGCTCATTGTTGAAATCAAAATTTCCAAAACGGAAGCGATCAAACCAAAAACGTACTGTGCACTTATTTGCGCAACCTCGTTCATACTTATCGTATATATTGCTTACTGTCTGTGTTAGGTAGGTGCTATGATAGAGGTCATATTCGAAAATAACACAATCTCGGTTTTTCCATGGTCACAGAAACAGCTAAATCGAAGAAAAATCGCAGACAAACAAAATGAATACCTTGTTTTTAAAAAGAAATATCATAGCTATATTATAAATATGACACTCTAAATAAAATGAAAGATAACAAACTTCAAATTTCCCAGTATTTGCAATCGGCAATTTTATAGGCGATGATAAGTAATGATAAGTTCATCTGATTTACACTTTCGTTAAATCTAGAGTTTTCAATAAGTATTTGATATTTAGCACTAATTTTTACGACATCACCAACGAGCGTAATAAAAGCAAAGCCATGTCATATAATCTCAAAACTTTTTGGTAACAATAAAAACAATATACGGTCGTAATTTAAAACAAGAATACGACGCCTACTACCGACTAAAAGGTAACCTGATAAAAGTGAACCATAAACAAACAAAAATATGAATCGAGATTATGTAAATATACAACTTTATCACAGAATAAGTTTGTTTTTGTAAGTAAAACCATAGTGTAATAATAATGATAGAGGTATATCTATCATTCACTATCGTAGAGGTTGGACATAATCAATGGGGCTTAAATGCTTAAGCATTTAAGGTAGTTCCCTAAAATGTGCTATTTTCAATCTTTGGGTGAGGCCTATGTTCAGCAATGAACGTCTTCCGGCTGACATGATGATGATGAAATTTTAGGTGTAATCTGCATTCACAGATTTTTTTAAAAGCTTATGTATCTGAACCGGAAACGGATCGTGACGTGATTGAACGTGACTGGAGGCAGTTTGTGCAGCTCCTTCGCCACGAATGTAGGCACATCGTCCGGGTCAGTCTCCTTCAGGAGTATGATAATATACTGGAGACTCTTTACGCCACGCTCTTCACATTCCTCCGGCGAGATGGCATCTTCTCAGCTTTGTCGAGGCTCTGGAACAGCAGCATCTTGCCACTGCAAATCTCAACCTCGTTGAAGTTGGATTTGCAGATCTGCACAATTGACTTCGTCCATGGTATCAATGGCGTGTTGGATAAACGCCAAAAGCTCATTGGCTATGAGTTGTTGGGAACCCATTGCCACTTACGCGCAGCGGCTTAATATGCCGCGCGAAACTCGAATTATAATAATAATTCTCACTGCGTAGTAGCACGTCCGTTTCCGAACGCGTATCGAACTGCACTTTCAACGTTATGGACATCTTTTAGGTAGTTTGATTCCCGGGTCAAGTAACGTTTCGAAAAACCTGCTAATGCAGTTATTCTTATTAAGAAAAATAAAAAAATGTTTATTTTATAGGAAATGAAACTATTTTTCCGGATTTAAATCGCGTGTATTTATTTAGGACCATGGACCATGGGACCTGTAGAGGGCCCGAAACGTCGGTTTGTTTAAAAAAATAGTTTCATTTCCTATTTGTAACAATCGCAAAAACGTAAGAACTCGATATGTTTATTTTATGTAAAATAAGTTACCTTAAGCATTTAGGGTAGCTCCCCTTTGATTTTTTCCACCCTATATTGCTACCATACGCCAAAAATATTAAATTGACACTTTCACAACCCAACACTTATTTCTACAAATCGAACGCTATTAATTTCAAAATAAACATAGGATAATTTGGTATATATTGCTTTAGCAAAGTATTATATTTTTACAATACAACTTCTTCTTTTTCAGCCTCTTATCATTCACTGAGTATATAGGCCTTCTCATTCGCACGCTATTATCTCTTCTTTTTTTTATTTTGGGGAATTTGTATCCAGATTTTTCTATTTACTTTGTCATCCATGCATCTTGCCTTCTGGCGGCCGACTCATCTGGTACCGGTACTCGTTCTCCATTTCAGTATTCTCCTGCTCTACCGGTAACCAGTTCAATACAATAGAGTAGCAATAGAGCTCCTTGTGAAAGAGTTCATCCGGGGAAGTACTGCCACCTTGCCTATTACCTATTTCTGCCGCCAAGCAATAATGTGGGCATTACTGCGTTCCGGTTTTGAAGGGTAAGGGTGCTGGTGAAATTACAGGTATATGGGACTATTCAACTTATGTCTCAGGATTATGAGCGTAGAGGCAGTGCACCTCAGATCTTTGCTATTTAAAAATCTGAGTGGCACTGCAACTGTTATGGGACAGGCGTGTTGTTTACCATCATGCGCACGACTTGTTCGTCCTATCACCTAGTATCATAAAAAAAAATAAAGGACGTCAAAAATTTTAAATGAATACCGCCAAGTCCCATTTTATATTTCCGTGAATCTGATGATTTTTCATTTTACAACCAGCCCATTACACCATACAAGACTTTGTTAATTAATTATAATTATAATTGTTAAATAATTACTATATTTCAACACAATATTGCCCTACAATCAAAATCAACTACGGAATGTCTAGAACATCCTATTCATACTCATATTTTAAATTAAGAGCATTTTTTTATATTTGTTTTTTTTACATTCTTTAAGTCATTATTTATAGCAGTACAAACTTGTTAAAGGTCCTCATATATGGAACGATAT
>NW_020653850.1:17407256-17426976 GCF_003589595.1 Hyposmocoma kahamanoa
TCCATTAACCAATAATATTTTGTTATTTTGACAACTTTTCATTGTTCGTTCTGCGATGAAAGTTATGGCAAATCATATTCACTATAAAATATAATACCTTCTTATAAGATTATGGAAGGATTAAAAATAAAAGGTAAGAAATCGAAACAAAATACTTATATCGTTATAAAATAATTGCTATTTGCACATCAAAAATATAGAAAAAAAACACAATTTTAAAAAATCCGGAATTTGAGAGGGAGGTTTAGGTTTAGATTACCCAATCAATGTGTATTACTAGGCAAACTTACTCTATCTGATTATAAGAAACCTTACATAACTTTGAAAAAAAAGTGTGAATGGTCCTTGAACTTGACTCCTCCCCATTTTCACTTGACATCGCATTGGATGCACATGTTTTTTATTGAAATAGCTATTTTAATATTGATAGTCCATTACCAGTAAGCATTGTACAAGATAGCTGGACCCTTTGTAACATTACACCGCCGCGTCAACTTCTAATTGATGCTGTCAGTCAAAATAAAATGGGCTTTAACATTAATACGGTATCAACATTGTATTAATAGTAACCTTATTTCATTAGCTACTATAAATGATGTCAACCAGATTACCACACTTGACGATCATAGCAAATTGCCTAGTAATTAATGCGCCTAGCATGACAATTGATTATAAGCTGACGTGGACGTGGTGGTGGTAGGTGGGTAGATTTCTGCCTCCAAGAAGTAATGTGAGCATTATTACTGTGTTCCTGTTTGAAAGGGTAAGGGTGTTGGTGAAATTACGGACACAATGGACTTACCAACTTATGGTCTCAGAGTGACGGGCGCAGTGGGAGTGCCTTACGATTTAAAGCTCTGAGTGGCACTGCAACTATTGTAAACAGCAGTGTCGCTTTCTACCAGGCGCACGACTCGTTTCGTATGTCTCGTCACTTGGTATTATAAAAAAAAACTTTTGTACTTATAATCTCAGTACAGAGTACTAAAAAAAACCGACCTCAAAAGTACGTGGAATTACATCTATTTGCCAAGTTTTATTGAAATATCCCCTAGGACGCCACTATACAGGACTTGGCACAGGAGATAATAAAAATAAGTTCTCACTACTCAAAGTATATTGAGAGAGAAAAACGCCTTGAATTGGAGAATAGCAAAACCAACCATTAAAATAATTGCTCCTTAAGTAAAATTTAGGCGCTATTTATAAAAATGAATGTTCATGCGTGATCAGCCCCCTTAGAGGTGAATGATTTTCTTCAAAATGAAATGGGACCATGGCGGTACCCTCTTTCCAACAAAAAAAGAATCATGAAAAAATCGGTTCACAAATACCGGGATTATCGTGTAACATACATAAAAGAAACATGCAGTCGAATTGAGAACCTCCTCCTTTTTTTGAAGTCGGTTAAAAATAATAACAGTCTTCAGTTAACAAAAATGGAAGCAAATTAATTAGCTAGCAATTAATAAACCTTACAAGGTTAAATCGTGCAAAATAGCTACGATTGTGTTGAATATTTTTTTCATGCAGTTAATGTTCTCACACTCCCTTCACATAAAATTAATAAAATATATAACACAACCGAATCGACAGTAACGAATATCACAATCAAAAATATACCCAAACATATTGTTATAAATCATAACCCCAGCTATTTTTTCACGATTCAACCTTCACTGGGTTTGCAAAGTAGCAAACTACATTATTTGCATTTTTATTAACATGGATTTCCAATTAGTAACATCTTAACCTTAATTAGTCTTCAATTACGAAGTTCATTGTCATTTTACTTTGTTTTGATTCTGATTGTTCCTACCAATGATTTAGAAAGTATGTGCTGTAATAATTGCCATTACTTTGGACTAATTGTTTTTTTTTTTACATTTTTTTAAAACTCTTTTAAAACTTTTTAAAACTATAATTTAATGGGAAACTGACAAAGGACGAGACTGAATATTAGTTTCTAAATCGTGCCTACAAAATATCATTTAATTCGGTTACTTAATGTCCAAAGTAGAATCAAACTTCATTGTATGGAGCCTGCAGGAATGTAATCTTAAAGCCGCACTGGTCCGACTTGACGTTGGCGTGACGTATGCAGCGTAACTCCTAACATATCTTATACCGTTTGATATCACATGTATCCGTTTAATCGTCCTCTGGGAACGACCCGAGCTTATTCGATTAGGTCGTTTTTATTTTATTACTTAAGCTGGGTCGACATGGTATGAATGTCTACAAGATTAGGGAACTGCTAAGAAAAAGAATATGTAGTCCTCCAGTCTGGTCTCCGCTTCGTTTTTTTAGAATTAGAAAAAACGTAAACAAAGAAGCAGTGATAGTAAGCCCTTTTCTTTAATCAGTAAATTACAGTAAAGGAAAAACAGTCATAGTCAGAATTAATAATAAATCACATATACAAATGACATGATAAAATGTTATTATTTAAGAAAAAGTTTCCATTTAACGTTGTGAAAGCTCTGTTTATTTAAGTTTTTTATAGTCTTTGAAAAAAAATTAAGTATGTGATCAAAGAAATTTTTAGTTTAAAATAGCGAGTAATAAAATACGAGTAAAAAACGTAATAATTACCTAAAGACAGTTAAAGAATTTTGTTTAACGGTATTTATTACAAAATGACTGAATGATGATGAACGGTGTCTGATAAAGGATCTAAAATTCTTCTCTCTAATTTTTTCCGAGATTTCACACGGTCTCAATGAGTGTGACAAGAATTGTAAACCTTTTGCGGAATAGCGGATTCATCACGTTTTATATTTTAAAAGTATATAAATATTAAATGGGTAAACTAAATAGTGCATAATTCTGAAAAGACTGGAGATATGAAACCTCTGTGGGAATAGAAACTAGGACTGCATACGAGCCAAATGTTTTTCAACTATGATGTCACTATTCATTCTTCAGTAAATCTGGTCGAAATAGTGAAGAAAAGCTCTTAATATCGTCATCTAAGGACTCAAATGCATAACCATCAAAGTTATGTTGTTTTTTATAAAGAAATTAATATTTTATTTTCATCGCGTCTACCCATTCTTCAATCACTTGTATTAATATAAATCTATATTGTAGAGTGTGCAAGGCTTATGATCGTATCAAGAATATTTATTTACATTTGTCTGTTTTACACAAATATATTACGCAAAATATGTACATATGAGCAAAATCGACGCGTTACCACTTTAAGGATTATTTTTGTGGGTAGGCGACGGCGGTCAGTAGTATTAATAATAATAATAATAACAACACACACACTCAACATAGCCCCACACTAGGGAAACCCTGTGTAGCAGGTGACATGGATACACACATAGACAACCACAAATTGCACCCAAACTCACGAGGGAAATAAATGTAGACCATACAAACATTTCTCCCGGTCCGGGAATCGAATCTGGGGCCTCTGCGTGGCAGTCGGCATGGTAACCGTTCGGCCACAGAGGCACAGTAGTGACCACCCGCATTTTCTTTGTTCTTATCAACGAATGGTGTTAAAGGCTAGATAATATTTTTATTACAAAAGGTTTTCATAAAAAAACAACGGTCATTGCAATAACGGATGCGACTAGCGTCTGCTGGAAAACAAAACGGTTTTGGAACTGGGTAGGCTTCAACGATGCTGATAGTACTTACAGTAAACATCTCGTGTTTTATAGTTATTATTGTAAGTGGTACAGGGTTTAGATAGATAGATATACACTTTATTGCTCACGTACAGTAACAAAAACAGTACATAGACAGCTTAAAACTAATGTGATTAAGAGCGATCTCTTCCAGACACTCTTTGAGATATAGGAAAGCTAATCTATAAATATACCTAAATATATATTAATACATATAAAAATATATATTAGTATACATAAATATACCTATATGAACTGATACTTACCAATAAATATATAAACACGTTGCAGACCAGGACAGTGTCAGAAGATATTTACGCAATCCAGTTCTGAAAACGGGAAGCGACTTTGAATGTCGAAGTTCCTTTTATTTTTACACTGTTTACACTGTGTAATGAAATCATGAAATGAATTAGCTTTCATCGGACTAAACATATGGAATTCCCAAATGTGTCTGACCCTTTCCATATTCTATAGGTATGTCCTCTTTGTCGACCGATAAAACTAAAGTTTCTCTCAGAATGTTCTTTTTCGATTTGCGATAAATCACAGGTTTAATTGTGCGGGAAATAAAGGGATTAAACGGCAGGTCCCTTTTAATAGTGCCGTCCGTTTCCTATAAACTTTGTCGGGGTCTTCCTTGGTAATATTAGTTAAAGTTTCTGAGGATTTATTCTTCCTTCTAGAATAAGTGTTTTCGTTTTTGAGTGTCATAAGTAGTGGTCGGATGCTTATTTACCTACAATTCAGTTCCTTGGTGACACGAAATGCGCTTTTATATCGAAAAAATTCCGTGACACCAGGACGGATGAAATTATTGAATCCAAGAAAATGGACGTTTAAAATGTTTTGTTTGTAATTTTATGCAATTAACTTTTATCATATTTAATAAGTGAAAAATTTGAAGTTTCGGACATAATAAGCAACCTTATTAACATTCTATGTAAATTACTTTTGATCTGGATCTTTTCAATTCATATGTGATTTTGGCCACTGAGTGGACACTTCTTTGGCTTACAACTGTGGTTCTGTTTTTATATAATAGGTTAGATAAATTGTGCACCGATTTGATTCTTATTAATATTATTTAATTTAGTTTTAAAATCTTCGTCTTCTATTAGATGAATAAAAAAATTAAATAAAAGTAAAGAAAAAGAAAGTATGAAAACCAGTCCAACGAGAGGATGGTAGCTTTTTTTATAATATCAAGTGATGGGACAAACAAGTCGTGCTCTTAATGGTAAGCTACATGCCTGTCCATAACAGTTGCAGTGCCACTCAGAGCTTTAAATCGTAAAGATCTGAGGGACACTGTCACTGCACCCGTTACCCTGAGATATAAGTTGACAAGTCTCATGTGTCTGTAATTTCACCAGCATCCTCAGCCTTCAAAACAAGAACACAGTTATGCTGAGATAGTAATGTCAGCATTACTGTGTTCCTGTTACACACAAGTACAAGCAGTAGTTTGGCGGCAGAAATAGATAAGGTGGCAGTACTTCCCTGGACAAAGAGCTCTATTGCTACTAATCTAATGGTTGTTGAAGAGTTTGCAGTAACACCGAAATAGAAGGGCTCGTCGCCCAACCAAATATCATTGGCGGAACCAACACAGACTTTGCTGACTCGGCAATTTAGGAAGGAAGGGAGAGGATCGGAACGTGAAGAGAGCCTTGGGTCGATCTACTGGACGGAGAACAGTTGGTCGTCAGAGGTATCGCTGGAGCGACGCCGAGGAAGTGGTCCTATGCAAACTTCAAACCATTAATTGACGAGAGACAGCACATGATCGAAGAAAGTGATGTCATTTCATTTCGGAGGCGTAGACTTATTTTAGGTCGCTGAGCAAGCAAGTAAGTAAACATAAATATTTTTTTAACACAAAGCATCGCACCTTCGTTTCAGTTCGTTTCAACTTCCAGACCGGAATATCCACCTTGATGTTTCCGTAGGATACTTCATTTCTTTGGTCACATTGCCAGGAAAGAAGGCCGCAAGCTGAAACAGCTAATGGTTACCGGATGAATTGACGGTAAATGTCTGAGTGGTTGCTCTCCCACAAGATGGTCCAACCAAGTTTGTATGGCTCTCGGCACATGATGTGCTCCATTATGACAAAAACCGCCACAGATGGCACAGCGTCATCATGCGGAAACTGTTTCCGGGGATCACGATCCGGGTGATCGGGGAGTCACGACCCTCAGTAATAAGGAATACGACGCGAGGAAGCGGAAGAGGTATGAAAGCATCCGAATAACCGATCGCTAGTCATAACACAACGTGTTCATTCTGTTTGTATTAATTTACTACATAAAACCTTTTTCTTTTGTTTCTCGTCCTGAGCCTTTACTTACATTCATACATTGACTTCTATGCCGCAGCTCTCGGATCTGAGCCAGCTCCTGCCAACCACTAGCACCGAGGTCATTCAGGTCTTTCTAGACTTCATAATTCCAACGGTACTTAGGACGTCCTACCGGTCAGCGACTCACTCGGTTGTGCTAAGCACCTTTACGATTCTGTCTCATTCTCTCCACGTGTCTGAACTAACGGAGCCTTGGAACTTCAAAGTTCTACCTTGCCCTAAAAATACTCCTCGTCAACGGTGAAGTGCAGCAACGTGAAGGAACCTGTACGTCGACGAAGGATCTACAATCCCAGGAAAACATGACTCATATTGACCAACACGATGTACTAAGGAAAAAATCCTCTTTAGAGGGAACTAAGTTCAAAAATTTCAAAGTAATTCTTTCAATATAAATTTATTATAGCGACATTATTGTAGTTATTATAATAAGCCGGAAGGAAGCGATTGTAATAAAAATACTATTCATTTGCGAAGCTATACTTTTTGCCCAATCAGAAATTTGAGACATTAAGCGATAATCACCCTTAACCTCTCTGAAAAACGGTAGAGCAACAAAGAATGTATAATTTCATAACAACAATAAACCATTTAGCCCCTATTTACGTGTTTGAAAGCTAAACTAATAAGGGCATTAAAATTATATTACTATAGCCCTGAACCTATATAAAGGTCTAACGATCGATGTTTTCAAACACCCGGGTCGTATAATTTTATAATACTCTGTGTACAATATTAACAAACACAAGTCATGAAATTATTCTTCGCTTTCTTTTCAAACAGTGTACAATTTTGGATGTGTAAAATATAAATTGGTTTGTTTAGAAGAAATGGAAAGACCTCCGTCCAATGACCGTTTTTGTCAAAAGCTAATCAGTTAATCCTCATACAATTCAAACTAAACACGTATGCAACAAAATACCGATACATACATACTCTTCAAATCAGTTGGGTAATAAAATTTTACGACGCATTTATTTTAATATCGGCATCAATATAATCAAATAAAGCCGTACGTTGAATAGATTACATTTAATCTACTATAAAATTGCTTTTTTAAAGAATGCCTGCATGTATAAAATTGATTTTTAACCGACTTCCAAAAAGGAAGAGGTTCTCAATTCGATTGTATTTTTTTTTTGTATACGTTACACGATAGTTCGTGAACCGATTTTGATGATTCTTTTTTTGTTGGAAAGTTGGTACCTTATTGTTGGTCCCATTTAAATTTGAAGGAAATATTACACCTCTAAGAACTCAAACTAGTGGATGAATCCGGTTTTTTCGCACTTTCCGGTAACCGATTTCAATACAACATGTCAATTTCTTTTTAAAGTTACAATTATTTTTCATAAATTATTACTTATTAACCGGTATTCCGTGACAAATTGCAGAATTATGTTGATACATCGTCCTTTTTGGTACGTACGGACGAACCAGCAATATTGGCTGTAAAAAGTTAACAACGCGTAAGAAGTTCATTTATTTATATATATCATTGCTATTACAATAGTGTTGTAACTCAAAATACGTGAAATTCAAGTTAATACTATTGCTGAACGTAAAATTTCATTCTTTCTACAAGTCAATGAAACCTTCCTTAGACTATTGTAAATAAAGTTTATATAAATATTGTAATAAAAATGGAAGTAAATTAATTTGTTACTACGCAAAGCCAGTGAACGTTAAATAGTGCGAAATAGCTGCACTAGTGTTGAACATTTTTTCATGCAGTTAATTTTTCAACACGTTTCTTCGACCGAGAGTCGAGCAATCAACAGCCCCTGAGGATGCCTCGTAGAGAGGCCAAACAGGTGTCGGGTATATTTTTTGGTGGTTGTGTTTGTGACTGTAGTTGCTCTTGTGTTATTTATTTTATTAATTTAATGCAGATTTTTTTTTAACACACACACTCATACCTCTTAAATCAAAACGGGACAAACTTTTTGTGAGTTCGTTTTGGATTTTTTCCCTATTACTTTTAAATATATTTGGATAGTAGGAGATTGTTTAGATGTCCGTGATAAACTTTAATCGGTTATTTTAAAGCTCCGCACTTGGGAAACCCTGAGTCGCGGGTGCCATGGACACACACACATAGACATCCACAAATTACACCAAAATGCACGAGAGGTATAAATGTAAGCCATACAAATATTTCTCCCTGCCCGGGAATCGAACCTGAGACCTCTGTGTGGCAGACCAACATGGTGACTGTTGGGCCAAGGAGGCAGTTCTTTCTGGCATGTCACGCACAATGATTGCAGCAACGTATCGACGGTATTCCCAAATTAATTTATCGAATGTTCAAATTGTCATACATTGTCTTGTATAGAAATTCTCAATCTTGTCTTAGGTAGATTTTCCTGTGGATTTTCTTATCTTGTCACGACTTATAAAAAAAAAGCGATTCACAACTTACAAAATTACACTCGTCTGGTCTTACCTTAAAAGATTAGAGTTAGCGCACTATGCACCTGGCCACTCAATGAAACTGTTAATATACAAACAAAATGACATATCCAGAAATAGCTCATTAGTTTAAATATAATATATCTGTCACCACGTTTAATCCTGTACAGTTGTTAGCCCATTACATGGCTATAAACAATTTTACACCGCATATTTTCACTGCCATACAAGATACTCGATATTGATCTTTAACATCAAGTTTGCAGCGAAGCAAAGCGTTGGCATGAATAAAGTAAACTATAAATAAAACAATAATAGTTTATTAAAAAAACTATGATAGTTTATTTATGTCTACTAATCGACTTGTGAAAATTATAAAATCAGCAAGAAATGTTAAGAGTTCGGTTTTTACCTATAAAGTCATTCATCATTATCCACCAATGACTAATATTGTTAATATTGGTGATGATCGTATTATCCCTTGATTGTATTGTATTTGAAATTGTAACATCATTCATTATTGAAATAAATGGTTCTACACACACCGGATCATTTAACGGAATAGGAAAGAAGTAAAAATATAAAATAGTAATGTTTCCTTATTTATTGAAATTTCTTTTTTGTGAAATAACTTCACTAGTTTTGGTATGGCTATGAATACAAAGATCAAATATACAAAAAAATTTCGTCGATGGAACCCATGCTGCACCGTAGCATTGCTCTTACCAATTGAGCTACGGGTCTAGTTACCAAGCCGTTGAAATTCCCCTATGTGTTTTTGTTATAGATCTTTGTACTGGCTTTGGGCATTCGTCGTAGCATGGACATGGGTTCAAGTTCCACCGGATCGATGAAATTTTTCTGTGTGTTAGAACTTCGTATTCATAATCATAACAAAACTATTAATGCTTACATTGAAATGAATAACAATTAAAGCAGAAATTGAATTAACATCCTTTAACATCGACTTAGTACGACCTTACTTATCCTACATTTAAAAAAAAATCGAAATTAAACAAAATGTATTGTTTTTAGGTTTTGTGACCATGCTTAAGCGGCTGAAAATTTTATAATAAATAATAAAAAAATTCTCACTCCGCCGACACCAAACACTCGACAAACCTGTTTTAATAAGAAATTAAAACAAATTAATGAAAACAGTACAGTTAACTTTTGTTTTTAATTTTAATTTATTATCAAATTAGACCCAAAACAAAAAAATAAAATAACCGAGTAGACATTTTACAAGTGTTCCGCTAAGTATGCGGGTGTGTGTATTATAATTAGTGGTGTACTTTATCTAGTAAATTAGTGGTAGTTAAGATAAATTACATTTTCTATTTCAATGACCTTTTTTGACGCCCCGGTAGCACAGACAGATAGACGGTGTTGTGGACGATTGTATCAGACTGTCTAATAGGGAATGTCTCGATCTGGATTGTCTGGATTTTCTTATCACGTATGAAATCAGCATTCATCATCATCATTGTCTCAGCCCGTTAACATCCACTGATACAGGTATAAGTATCCCCTTTTGCACACCAGCTCAATCGATCCTGTGCGAGTCTCATCCACAGTCTTCCGACCACCGTCTCGAGGACGTCTCGCTCCTACCGGGTACCACTCAGTGACCGACTTTGTCCATCGGTCGTCGTCCCGCCCAGCAATGTGTCATGCTCATCTCCATTTTAGGCTCGCGATCCGGA
Organism: Hyposmocoma kahamanoa; assembly: GCF_003589595.1. NCBI lineage: Eukaryota > Metazoa > Arthropoda > Insecta > Lepidoptera > Cosmopterigidae > Hyposmocoma > Hyposmocoma kahamanoa. Next base: position 17,417,384 of record NW_020653850.1, read on the forward strand.
AACCGACGTATACGACTTTTGTTCGCTGTCGTATCTCCACGTTGGGTATACGGTAGACGAGGGAAATGGTGATAGCATTAATAAAAATTATACTTCAGTCTTCTACTCTATTATTCTGTTCTACTATATTATTTAGTAAATTCTTAAGTAGCAGTAGATCTCCGTGTGAAACAATTTCTGCCGCCAATTATTGCTTGGTAAGCATTACTGAAGAAGAAAGAAAGAAAGAAGAAGAAATGTCACAGGCTGACGGGCGCAGTGGCAGTGCTCCTTAGATCTTTCCGATTTAAAGCTACGAGTGACACTGTAACTGTTATGAGTAGGAGTGTCGCTTTCTAGGGCACGACTCGTTCATCTCGTCGTCGCTGTCACTTGATATCATATAATCTGTGAATTCAAATTTATACACTTCCGAAAATATTTCAGCGCATAAAATTAAGTAGACAATCATATTACGATATGTATTAAGGTGTTTACACACACCACCAACCAAACGCAACATGTCGCACGCATGACAAATTCATAAACAGCTTGACAAAACAGTTGAAACGAGCGTTCACAGAGGAGTTTACGTGCGTCTAATCACACAGTTTAGCATAGAGTAGTAAATATTTAGCAAAGCAACTTAAAAGTTTAAAATTGGAGTTCGATATCGGCGACAATCACTCTCGATTCGAGTTTTCTGATATTGTTGGCCCGACAAAAAGTCGCTTTGCGCATTGAATATTTTGATCCATTTCAAAAAGTTTGTGCTTTCTTTCGTGTAAATAGCCAGGGTAATAAAAGTGGCCGAAGCTGGTTATCATTATAAAATGATTATCACGAGTAACTTCTCTTCTTTTTGTTTTCCCGATATTTCGGAACGGTTATACGCTTCGTAGTAATAATAATAACTTGCCAGATAATCACCCTAATTAACTGACAGCATAGCTGACAACGCGACACTATGATAATCACAGTATACAGAGTACTAAAAACCGACCACAAAAGTTAGTGGAATTACAAGTATTTGCCAAGTTTTATTGAAATCGGTTACCGGAAAGTGCGCGAAACCGGATTCATCCCCTAGTTTGCCACCCTTAGCGGTGGAATATTCTCTTCAAATTTAAATGAGACCAATACTGATATACTCTCTATCCAACAAAAAAAGAATCATCAAAATCGGTTCACAACTACTGGAGTTATCGCGTGACATACGTATGAAAAAATACAGTCGAATTGAGAACCTCCTCTTTCTTGAAGTCGGTTAAAAAGCATATTAAAGCAGAAAGACATTTTGTCCCTGTACAGACGACACCGAATAAATAGAGGCTTCACTGAAGGACACGCTCGACACGTAAAACTCACTATCCTGCGCATTTGCTTACAGTTTGTAATTGATTGTAAATAAAATAGAAACACAAAAGAAAAAGACCTGGTGTGCAAACTAGGGAATTTTCTGTACTATTAATACCAAAACAATAACGGAATTCGCTGCGGTGCACTATGCAGAACACCCAGATCAGAATCAATTTAGAAAAGTTAATTTTCCACATTGATTTCTTATACCTCCACACCCGGCGCCCTTTGCACTATCCAAACAGTGGCCTCACTAAGGTCAAAAGATCTCAGCCAAGCAAGGTTATCAGCCAATTTGATTTTACAGTTATAATAATTTACTGAATATCACATTTAAAAATGTATTTTGATTTTAAAGTTAAATACGCATTCTATTTATTTGAACTGTATGCCTTACCTTGTTTTTATTCCTTACAATATTATTTAAAAAAGTTTTATTAAACTAAAATATAGCTACAATAAACACTAAAACTAATTCACCTTCAGTCGGTTCGCTGCATAATTTTTTACTACAATTTTCATAAGAGAGAGACGTCTCAATTAATGTGGGTTATATGCATGAACATTTAAATGCGATTTTTATGACCTGTATGTGCTCCCTTATGGTTATTACGGAATTATTTGTATTTAAGAATAATCGAAATGTTTTATTGTCGATTTAACTGTACTCCGAATTGCTGTTTTTACATATTGATGTATAAAAATGTAGTATGAAATGCATTTTGTATTAACTATGAACGTTTTAAACCAAATAGAGATGTAATCTTAAGAGGTAGGTACTCATGACTTTTGTATAAAATACCAGCGCTGTAGTCTCTCGACCACAGCACAAGTGAGGCGTACTTAACACGCGCCGCTACACACACAAGACATTTCTTGTTAGTTGTCTTGAGTCACAAGTTTTTCTTACACAAGTGTTTTAACACTATAGGTACTGTAATAAATGATGCTCCAAACATAATACAAATATTTGCCATTGGATTTTTTTTTATAATACCAAATGATGGGACGAACAAGTGGTGCGCCAGGTGGTAAGCGACCTGACTGGCCATAACATTTGCAGTCCCACTCAGAGCTTTAAATCGTAAAGATCTGAGGGGCGCTGCCACTGCGCTAGTCACCTTGAGACATGAGTTGACAAGTCTTATGTGCCTGTAATTTCTCCAGCACCCTTTCCCATCAAAACACAGTAATGCTTACATTACTGCTTGGCGGCTAAAAATAGATAACGTACTGCCAAGTACTTCCCTGGACGAACTACAAACTCTTTCAAAAGGAGCTCTACTGCTACTAACTTGGATACAATAACAATACAAACATAAACAAAAGACAAAAGACAGGGTACAACAAGGGGCTTTATTGATAAGGTGACAGAATAAACATATATGCAGAAAGATGCAAAAAGCATTTGTATATATATGTGAATTTCATTTGAGATTTACCATGAGCTTTACGATGAAGGAAAACATCGTGAGAATCCTACACGTCAAAGAAGGTTCACAACTCTTGGAGAACGTGTAAAGTCCCCAACCTGCATTGGGCCAGCGTGGCGGACTGAACCGTCGCCTTAGAGGAGGCCCGTTCCAATCAGTGGGATGTATAAAAGGATTGATGATGCGAATTTAGTTTATAGCGCTAAGTGAAGGGACATGCCCTTAGCAGTTACAGTGCCACTCATAGCTTTAAAACACAAATATCTTAGGGGCACTGCCACTGCGCCCGACGCTCTGAGACAAGTCCCATGTGCTTGTAATTTCACCAGCACCCTTCGAAACTGGAACGCAATAATGCTCACATTACTGCTTGTAGGCAGGAAGAAGGTAAGGTGGCAACACTTCCCTGGACGAACTCGTTCACACGGAGCTCTACTGCTATTAAAAATATATAACACATATATCACAAGATGATGAGCCGAATGCGCTTCAAGTAAAATTTAAAAAAAATATTTAACATTAACACTATAGATAAAAAAACGCACAAAATATACAAATTTTATATTAATAATAAAAACAATCAACATAGAAACTCAGTAAACAATACGTAGTCTTATAAATGTCGTATGAAAATCCTTTACACGGCTAATGAAGCCAATAATCCGTTCGCGGCCTCCGGTTTGCGATGTAATCATCGATTCTTGACTCAAGTGGCATTTTTATTACCTTTAAATATAGTACATTTTGAATAAATAGTAGCCTTGCATTATTAAAAGCCGCTCGAGGCGTTTTAGTGTCGTTTTAATAAGATATAGGTGGTGATTGATGTGATGAGAACTTGGAAAGTAGTAAATAGGACGTAAAAGTAGATCTAAAGCTTGAAGGTTAAATTTATTGGCGTAGTCAGTTTGGTGTCGAAACACGTGGCGTTCAACATATCTGAGAGGTTTGAACCTGTCTCCTCTTCTTTCTCTCTCTTCTTCTTGATGTCCCTTGCTTTTGTTTAGTAGGTATAGCATGTTTTCTTCTTCCTTTCATCTCTGTGTCTCGTTATACTGAGTATTAACTTGCGCACTTTAATCTTACTTCCCTCATTTCTCGAGCTGTCGTCTTATGGTATGCTTCACATGTTCGCCCTTTCGCAGCTATCAACCTAATTATTAATAGTCGGGTTAAGGTTTCTTATCCACCTCATCTGCAACCATTTCGCGTTCTAGGACTTCAATCTAATTGCTCCCTGTAATCTTAATAAAAATTTAGACATACCTAACTGGTCAGTATTTGGATGCGTATAAGTGGATATTAATGATTTTGTTCAGTTCATTTCCACGTATATGATTACTTAAAATTTAAATTAAATTTATTAAAAACATTGTTTCTTTATTTTTGTATAAATATAACCAAATTTTAAAACTCTGAGTGGAATTGCAACGGCTGTGGATAGGCGTGTTATTCAGACGCACGACATGTTCGTACCGTTACTTGATATCATAAAAAAGCATCTCATATTTTTATTTTAATAATAACGCAGATACTCATAGGACCGCACTAGGGAAACCCTGTGTCGTGGGTGCCATGGACACATAATTAGAGAACCATAAATTACATCCAAACTCACGAGGGAAATAAATGTAGGCCCTACAAATATTTCTCCCGGCTGGGGACCTTTGCATGGTAGTCCAGGAAGGTAACCGTTCGGCCACGGAGACAGTTCTATATAAGTAATATATTTCGACTATACTACTGTTTCTAATTTAGTCATTTGCGTAGGTACCTTATCCGTTACAACTCCATTACCCCTTCATTATCTGTTTTCACTTAATTTCTGCTACAGATATCATAGTGTTATACTTTTTCAAATCTGATGTACCTTATTCCAAAACATTGATATTGATAATGAATAATAACAAGCTTCAATGTCAAACACACATGAGAAATTCCACGAAACTCTTCGATGTTGTCTGAAATCACACCCAGATTGATCCTCATTTGTTAATAGTGCAAAATTTTTACAGTCAGCATTTTCAACCTTATCATGAAAAAAGAAGACACAAAACCCCGATAACAGACATAAATTATCAAGTTATTTGGGTAAACGAAATGAACACGTACTACAATATTATGTCACCCCACGGATTGTAAAATAAAAAGCGTTACGTTGTACGTATTTGATGTTTCAATTTATACTTCCCAGGCAAGTTTAATGGACTTGTTCGGTTCTCGGTTCGTGTTAAATGAAAATTATTATACGTCGCTTTGAATAAACATAAAAACATGGAGATGCAGATGCCTTTGTCTCGTTGGGTGACAGTTGAAATTTCACAATAATCCTTGATAATTGAGTTTAATTTTGTGCCAAAATACAAAATCTTTAAGCATGAATAATGTTCAAATCGGATATCTGTTAAAAATACACTCCAAACATTTAAAAAAAAATTTAAATCTTATAACTTCATTATAGAACTTTCTCATATTTTATGCCTTTCTAGAGTTGCTTGTCTCTCACATTTATTTATTTATAAAAAACACAATGTAAATTTGCAGTAACAACCAACACGCTTACATGCTAATTAGTTGTACTACATAAATTATGTACATACATACATTTTAGTAGCAGTAGTACTTTTTTACCTTACTTAATTCTGCCGCCAAGCAGTAACGAGAGCATTACTGCGTTCCGATTTTGAAGGGTGCTGGTGAAATTACAGGTACATGGGATTTGTCAACTTATGTCTTATGGTAACGGGCGCAGTGGCAGTGCCCTAAGATCTTTGCGATTTAAAGCTGAGTGATTTGCAACTGTTATGGATAGACGTATTGCTTTCCACGAGGCGCACGACTTGTTCGTCCCGTCATATGGAATTATATTTAAAAAAATAAATGCTAGGTTTGCTGTACATATTAGTTAACATTAGCTACCCTGAAGATGTCAGCGTCCTGGACCTCAGCGACCAGACAATTAACCAAAATGAGACCACGTTTCATGAGTGCGTTGTCAGCACGGTATAAATTATTTACTTAATCTTGATTTACGACATTGAACGTTGTAGGTATTATAAAACTACACCTGAGCTTCATTTTATTAAAAATGCCTAGAAACAAAAACTTAGCTCCACATTGTACCACATCTTGAAGGTGCTATAAAATTTAATAACCTATCCACATTGTAACTCAGCGAATAGGTTACAAAAAACTGACATGCGTTGTCAATATAACTTCGTCTTATACAGTATTTTTGCTATTTCTATCATAATACGGTTTATAAAAGTCATGGGCAGTCATGGTCAACGTACTGCGATAGCCGTGTAATGTGTTGGCGCAAGTTAAAATTGTGAGTCATAAGCGAAAGCGATAATGTAAAAATTTAATATTTTATTAAAATAAATTCAAATGCCGTGGTAGTCTAATGCTTTAACTGACGACCTATCAAGCAGAGGATAGTAGGTTCTTATCCGAGTTTGTACCACTGAGCTTTTCGCAGCTTATGTGCGGAATTTAATTTGAGATTTACCATGAGCTTTTCGGTGAAGGAAAACAACGTGAGAAAATCTGCGCACATCTTCAAAGCAATTTGATGTTGTAAAGTTCCTAATCCATATTGGGCCCTTCCATTGTAAGAGGAGGCCTGTACCGAACAGTGTGACTATACAAGCTAACTATTACTATATTATACGCAAATATGACTAAGATAATTTTGTTAAAACGCACATTATTCTTTTTTGTGCCTAAGGATTTAATTACATTTTTTAAATAAGCCATCCTTTCTTATTAAGACTACAAATAAACCAAGAAATTTTATCCGAACAAATAGATAAGACTGATATGTATTGTCAACAACATACTAGACTGTCAAAGTGATGCACAATTGAATTTAAATCTTATGGTTCCTATAAACAAAACAATGTCTGAAGAAAAAACTACGAATCGATAGTACATGTTTATACGAGCAGTGATACGGGTATCGCATCATTGGTCAATTAAAAATGTTAGACCTATGGAGGCACAAAGTCTACCATTTTCTATATCACAAGAAGTACTTAGTCTCATCTGCATCATAGCAGATTTTGTAATAGCATGTACATGAAGCTTATAGCTAAAATATCGTATCTTGGATCTGGTGTAAAAAAATGCAATGATACGGTCCTCTCATAATTGATAAAATTATGAAAGGATAATTCTAAGGAGGCAGTATGTGCATCACTTTATATGTCACAATAAGTACAAAATCACATTTTGCATAGTTTTTAAAATATACTTTGTAACTTGTACCATTCCAAAAGTCTATAATGGTTATAAGGTTATACCTTGGACCACGTGTAAAAGAGAAGCAGTGATACGGCTCTCGCATCATCGGTCAATTACAAAAAGGTAATCCCGGGGAGGCACTTAATGAATCATTATGGCCGACGGCGTGGTCGGCTCGACGGGTGATGCGCGCTTAATTTATAGTCTGCCTTATTTTGTTTCTCTTTTTAATTTTTTTACGTTCATTACTCGTGGGTGATACAGGTAAGTTCTTGTAATTCTTGTGTGTCGCTGTGTGGTTTGTTGTAATTGGGATGCAGGGATATTGTTTTGAATTTTGTTATTTAGACGATGTATTTTTTGAAAATTATTTGTTACTGTAACTAATAATCTTGGTTGCATAAAAAAATTAGTTGAATAAAAAGTTCTGAGGGTTGTAGATACATTTTTAACTAGCAAGAAGTTATTATGAGACAAAAATATTCTGACCATTACATTTTGCACGCAAAAGAATTCCTAAAAACACAAGCAGAATAATAATCCAGACGCCATTTTACAAAAATCTAAAAAGTAATTTTCCACGTATCACAAGCCTCGAAAGTAGGCTGTGAAATTCATAAAAATTAAAATAAGAAAAACATCAAAGTGGAGATTACTTTTAAAAGGTAAATTCATAGACCGTACTATGAATACTAACGAGCCGCGGTCGGTTTTGAGAAGGAGTCAAAGGCGCTTGCCGTCAACATCACTCATAGTGTGACCTTGCCTTTATAAACGAGTGAAATGTGTGAGAGAAACGTGTATAACAGAGAAAAGTAGGTGTGTGGTTTGCACGTGCGAAAATTTAAAACGACTCCACTTTATAGTCTTAAGAATCGAAATATATCTACGAAACCGATTCTAAAGTCGGATTCTTATTAGAAATAGCCAACTGATAGCTACGAATAGATAACGTCGCCATGTTTATTTTATATGTAGAGTTAGCCTTTGCTTCAGGTCTCAATCAACTACGGAAACATCATTACGAAGTTTTTTCTGTATTTTTTTATATTTTCTCATAGCCCCGCACTATAGCCCTGTGTCGCGGGTGCCATAGACACACACATAGACAACCACAAATTACGCAAAAACTCACGAGAGAAATAAATATAGGCCATACAGATATTTCTCTCGGACCGGGAATCGAACCCGGGACCTCTGCGTGGCAGACCAGCATGTTAAATGTTCGACCGCGGAGGCAATTTGATACATAATTTTAACTATACCTTGATTTAAACTGTCACAATTTTCACAAAATATTAATTTTAAAAATCGGTACTTAACGGCATATAAATGTATTTTATTTATGTATCTAATAATAATAATTTAATTTAATTTTTTTATTTAATAATAATAATATGTATCTCGGCGTGTTGCAATGTCCATGATTTTGCAAGGACTGTCCTGGACCCTTCGATATCATGGACGTTGCAACACGTTCGAAACTTAAACGTGAATAAAATATATTTATTATGAAATTCATACAGCTCCACAATAATATCACACTTTTCTATCATAAAATTTGCGATATTTAATAATTAAGGTCGCCTTCACATAGACGCTTATAGAACCGTTGTAATGGCACCACGAGGGGCTGCAGCCGCGCCATTACTAATTTTCATACAATATTCAAAAGCGCAACGGCAGCGCCACAGTAACACCATGCGTGAGTCACTTTTTTTTTTGCCGATATTGTATGAAAATTATTTGGCCTTCTACCGTTTCTACCGTCTAATTTGATGGCTTCATAATACCTATACATTGTCAATAACATATACCAAATTCATTTTAAGGCAACGCTATTTTTATTTCATGAGAAACAGGTAAAAAACATTCGTTTACTGTCTCTAATTAAAGATTCCACTTTAGGTAGTTTATTAAGAATATTAATGAATTACATAATCCGAATTGCTCCTTAGCGCGATTTCTCCAGAGAAGGTAGAGGAAATAAAGGGATTTCGTATCAAATTGGACACCTCGCAATTCCCTGTGGGTGACTAAGAAAGTGACTTAAGAATATAATTCATTGTCTTTGTGCTATGAGTTGACAACAACAGTTGTAGCTAGCGGCCAATATTTTGTATACAAAATGTTGCTTTTTTTTACGGATCCTACGTAAATTTGTATAAACCAAAAGTACTTCTAAGATGGTCACTTATTATAACATGTTGCTATGCAACTGTATTTGATGTTCAACCGTATTTGTGACACTCTCCGCCAGAAAGTAACCGAAAAGTTCGACTAAACGTGTTTTGCGGATCCTACGTAAACGCGAAAGTCTTTTTCTCTAAGATGATCATTTGTTATATCTAACAAGTTGCTATGCAACTGTATTTGATGTTCATCTGTAATTGTGACACTTCTTGTAACCGCTTAGGGCGCTAATTGTTTTTTTCTTTTGTAATATCAAGTGATGGGACGAACAACTCTTGCGCCCGATGGTAAGCTACACGCCTGTCCATAACAATTACAGTGTCACTCAGAGCTTCAAATCGCAAAGATCTGTGGAGTACCCATAAAAAAGTGCAATTTGTGTAT
>NW_020653850.1:17427376-17478980 GCF_003589595.1 Hyposmocoma kahamanoa
TGAAAAACCAGCTAAATGTCTCTTACGTCAATTGAAATTGAAACCATTAAAAGAAGCTTTCTATTTGTAATCTATATAGCTATGTAGGTACTTTTAAAAAAACCCTTAAGCTCGAAAATGCTTTTGGTTCTACCAACAAATTATAGAAATAACTCTCGTAAAAAGGAGAACAACGAATTACGTTTTGAATATTTATTCGCAAATTTATACCTCGAATCACATTAATTCCCTGCTCCGTTGCGCATTTTGAACAGAGGACTTCTCAAAATTGTCATCTAATTAAAAATTTATTAAGCCTTTGAACAGGGACGGAAAATAATGAGATGTGAAAAAGATGTGTAACTGCTAATAAATTGGACAAAATACTATAACTTCTATAAGAACCCAGAATCGTTACACTACAAGGCACAAGTCTCCTTTAAGGCGAAAGTTAAACTTTCGCATATATATACATGATACTGATTAAAATTTGAGGAGTTCAATTCGTTCTCAGATATTCAAGTATAATCCGATGTTTCCTTCGTCATTACAAAGTACTTCTTCATTTATTTTATAGTTCATGTAGATCCACTGCAGTCCACTGTTGGACATAAGCTTCCCTCAATATTGATGATCTCGGTTGCTCAATGGTCTGCACTGCGATAGAAGAGTTCCCAGGTTCGATTTCCGGTAGGACTAATTTGGATAATGAATATTTCTAAACTGATTCTGGACTGGATATGGCTAGTGCCCCAGATTGAGTTTCATTGCTCAGGTATTCTTAGGAATTTCTTAGTTTCAGACTTCAGGTAGTTTGAGGTGGTTCTTTTTCGTGCAAATACGACGTTTCGGGTAAAAATGTAATTTGTCAATGGAGTAGTATTTGTAGAAGAGTCTTGGAACTTCCTCTCTATCTGAACTTACTCTGTACTTTAAGTTTCAAATGGAAAACTACCATCACTACCAATTGTTAAAGTAGGTATTTGGTATAGTCGTTGAGCACATAAAAACATCCGCCATTTTGTTCGGTCGTCAGCTTATCAGATCCATTGCCTAGCAGCAGTCTTACGCCGTTCGTTACAATGTCTTAATTTCAATCCAATTATTGACGAATTTGGGTTTTATTATCTATATCTACGAGTATAAAAATCTCAATTAACCAAAATCCATTGTATTGTTAGGTAAAGCCAAAAACAGAAATTTATATAATAGGAAATGAAATTATTTTTTTTCTGATCTAAATTGAGTACATTTGTTTATTTAAACAAATCAACGTTTCGGGCCCTTTACAGGTCCCATGGTCATGGCTGACTGAGATGGTAAAAGCGCGATTAATAATCGTGAAAACCTAAGAACTCGTATACTTGCGTCTATAAACGAAAAGCGTTACCTTAATTCCGTAAAAATACAGAAGTATCTTACAACATGTAATTTTGAAGACATCGTTCAAAATTAAAATTGACAAAGTGCTCACGAAATAACATATCGATTAGCGATACTTCAAGATGACACCTCCTCGTGTTTTTAAACCGACGGATATATTGCATTATTAGCATTTTAAATTATCACAACATCCTAACATGCTGTTGACAAAACAAATCATCGTTAAATTTCGACCAAACATCCGAGAAATAAGGTTCTTTAAAGAGTTTATACATGTATAAAGCTAAGTTTGTAAAAAATATCTTCGAGATACGTTGCTTAAAATGTTCGTAATACGTGGACGTATAAGAAATTTTCATGTAATTATGTTTTACGGATAAAATACTGAAGTATTTTGTGGGTCACTTTGATCGTTTTATAACAACGTTGTTTAAAGCTTACTGTTTTGCTTCCCTTAGGCTTTTGGGTACGTCATTGTTAAACTTTAAATAATTGTTATTAATGTTAAACACGCACTGTTGTGTGTACCGATGAATTTAATATAAAAATTCAACAATTTGACGCTTATTATGCCCCTAAGTACAAAGTGGAAAGGCCGCTTAGTGTGATGTTTACGTACACATTATCGGCTATGATTGTTTTTAGAATTATAAGCACTTATAAAACTTTTTTCTGTAACGCAATATTAATAAAGATAATTAAACAAAAAATGTTTTCGTTTCCTGACGTTCCACAATCATGAGATTTTGCCTCAAGCTAATAAACAAACGACTGTCTCGGCCAGTTTAAATTGGTCTTTCGAAAAACGAAAATTTGATTGAAAGCTCTATGAATTTCAAAGTTCACGGCATAATGGTATTGTTTTAGTAGTTAAAAATTAAGGCTCAAATAAAATTCACGTCTATATTTAGAGCAATTACGATTATTATACGCTTAACATTAGATTAGACTGTTTGAATGTAATGTTAGATCACATTATATGAATGTAGCTTTCAAATATAAATTATTTGATGCCATTATCGTACCAAAACTGGTCAGAAATTATGCTGTACCCATTTGACTATGCATCAGAAAAGAATTTGCTTTTCAATGAATGTAAATTGAGATATGTTACTAGGCAGTGGCTTATCAGGTTGAAAGGGAACTCTAGCTTAACGTTAGTTCAAGTTATGGTAATAAAATGCACTTGATTCCTATAATAGTAGCAAAGAGAGCTTCTTGTGAAAGAGCTCGTCCATATTTCTGCCACCAAGCAGTAATGGGTGCATTACTACGTTTCGGTTTTGAAGGGTAATGATGCTGGTGAAATAACAGGCACGTGGGACTTTCAAACTTACGTCTCAGGGTAACAGGCGCAGTTGCAGTGCCCCTCAGATCTTTGCGATTTAAAGTTGTGTCGATCATTGTAAAGGTAGTGTAAGTCCACGTTTTAAAACACTTTTTTTTTTTGCTTAAAAGCGTCATTTCATTCATTATAAAAGTAAAGCAACTCTAATAATTGCACTAACATCCCAAAATTACTACATATTAGGTTGCTAAAAGTTAGTTATTTCAAAATTTAATTACAAGGACATAATTCACTTTTACAATGAAGCACACAGTTCTGAGTGGCACTGCAACGGCTGTAGACAAGCGCATTGCTTACCATCAGGTGCACGACTTATTCGTCCCGTCACTTGGTACAATAAAAAAAAGAACCGGAATAATGTAACTTAGGTTGGAGAACACGGAGAAACGACGTGAACTTTTGTATAAGCTGCGTTTAAACTGTAATTAGTAATACAGTTTGAACGTAGCTTATGGAGAAAAACAAATGAAAATGATACGTATGTATTTTATTTACAATCGTTATAAGTGCGTAATTTTAAAACACAATTCTGAGTCGTAACTTTCACTTCCTTTGAATCTCTTTAGGTTCGTATCCCACTTGTCAGCACGCTTCAACACTGTGTCTCTGCTAAAAGTTTGTTTTATTTGAAGTGTAGTCAACCGTTTACACCAAACTTTAAACGTGCATTTAGTGTTAACATGGTGCTGCAGAGAGTGTACATGTTGAAACCGAGTAAGAAATATTAATTTGAGAGTAGCAGTAGCGCTCCTTGTGAAAGTATCTGCCACCGTATTATCCTATTTCTGCCGCCAAGCAACATTGTGACTATTAATGCTTTCCGGTTTTGAAGGGCAAGGGTGCTGGAGAAACTACAGTCACTTGGGACTTGTTAACTTATGTTTCAGGGTGACGGGCGCAATGGCAGTGCCACTAAAGATCTTTGCAATTTAAACTACAATTGCTTTTTTCGCATAACATCAAGTGACGAGGCGAACAAGTCGTGCGCCTGATGGTAAGCTACACGCCTGTCCATAACAGATACAGTGCCACTCAGAGCTTTGAATTATCTGAGGAGCACTATCACTGCGCCCGTCACCCGAGACATGTTGACAAGTCCCATGTGCCTGTAATTTCACCAGCACCCTTACCCTTCAAAACCGGAACACAGTAATGCTGACGTTACTGCTTGGCGGCAGAAATAACTAAGGTGGTAGTACTACCCTGGACGAACTCTTTCACAAGGAGCTCTACTGCTATGGATAGGCATGTCGCTTACCACCAGGCGCAGGACTTGTTCGTCCCGTCACTTGGTATTATAAAAAAAAAAACATCTTTATACGTTGATTAACTGCCTCCGTGGCAGAACGGTTACCATGCCGGACTGCCAAGCAGAGGTCCCAGGTTCGATTCCCGGGCCGGGAGAAATATTGTATGGCCTACAGTTATTTCTCTCGTGAGTTTGGGTGTAATTTGTGATTGTCTATGTGTGTGTCCATGGCACCCGCGACACAGGGCTTCCCTAGTGCGGGGCTATGTTGAGTGTGTGCGCTATTATTAAAAAAAAAAAAAAAAAAAAATTGACGTATTTCCTATGCAACAACTGCCAAATTGTAAGTTTACTAATTTGCTTGAGAGCATACGGTTTTATTTCCAAATTAGTTACGCACTAAAACAAACTGTTAAGAAATAACAAACAATCAAACTTACCAAACATAAAGTATTGCATGCCAAACGTGCAATGCGTTTGCAATTTGCAAGCACTGCGTTTCTGATCCCATTATACTAAAAGACATTGTATCCATCTTCCTTCTTGAATTCCTTTTGAAACTTATCTGCACCGCATTTCAGTTTTATTTCAAAAAAACCAATGAATAGAGCTCTTTATTCAAAAACAAAAGCGATCCTGCAATAGCGATATTTGTTTTGAGTTCCCCTACGGTTTTTGATTACAACAACACCAATTCATATTTTCAGTTAAAAGTAACGCTGCTACCTCTATTAAATTTATGAATAACACTTTAATTCCAAGTTTGTCCAACTGTATATGTAATTTGGTAGAAATGTATGGCCGTGTGTGGGACATTCTAAAAATAAAATGTTAGGACTTCCAACACATGTCATTTGTCAGCGTTTCGCTTACATGACGTGAAGTAATTTACGATATCCCCTGATGCTATTTTTAAGTGCCCTTGTATGGTGATCGGTAGACAATACATAAGTGAATAATTTAATATAGGTACAGTAGTCTGTCACATTAGAATGTTTAAGTCAAGATAGGGTTTTTCAATATCTGTACGTAAATTACTTGATAGAAAGCGAAAATGTGTTGCCAACGAAGTTGGTGCGTTACCACTTTAAGGTTTATTTTTGCATGCAGGCAAAGTCTGTCAGCAGCGGCGTGTCGCTTGCTTGTTCTTGTCAGCCAATGGCCTTCAAGGATCATATTTTTATTATAACCAAAAGGCTTTCATGGAAAAGGGTCAACAAAACTACCGACGGGATAACTCTAGCTATAGACTTTGCTTGCAAACTAAATTGTTTTGGTATTGCGAAAGCTTCAACTTTTCCAATAGTAGACGAGGTTGATACATTGTATAATGCTTGGACAATTGAAATGGGAATCATAGCAGTATCGTCTGTATCAATATCCATTATATATAGTAACCACTGTCGCTGGCGTGTAATTATTACTTATCAGGATACGTAATAATAATTAATGTTTAAGTATACAATATATATGTATATAAAACCTTATAAACTGGTTTTTCATTGGAAATGAAACTATATTTTTTTTATCTATATCATGTGTACGATGGAAGATCTCTGCGCTGCCACGGATAGTGGAGTCAAGGTACATACTATTCAAAGTCAATTATAGACCTAAAATAAAAGAAGCACGATAAGAAGAAGAAACCGTGATCATGAGAGCGAGTTGTTTTTTTTTTAGATTCAAAAAAAATAGGACAAATATCCAGAATAATCTTCTTATAATATTTTTTTCTAAGCAAGTAATTGTTATAATAATAAAAACTGATAGGGGAACCTAAAAACGAACATGTTTTGGTCCTACTATAGTTTAAATACACAAAAATGCGACGCCGATCGTAAAAAACACACAACCGTGTTGTTAAAAACGCTCCATATTAAGATTCCAAGTCAACGCCTCGCATTCTTTATTCATGACATATGGAATTCAAAATTAGGTCGGATTAGTGATTTCACGGCATTTTAGAACCATCCTGTGTGTTTGGTTACCACAGAGAAAAAAAGAAAAAAAAACATGTCAGTTTGCCGGAACCGAAAGAGTGTTAAATGTGGTTTGAATGTGGAACGTTAACTTTTTAAATTGAAAAAGGATGGTTTTAATTTTATAACGACGAAATTTTTTGTGTGCGGGTGATTAAGTTTTTGTATTTCGAAAGCAACATTGATTAGTTCACTTAATCGTGGCGGTACTAACAGTACTATTAAATAACTATTGAAATATTCTATCTGTTCTCCTTTTCATTACAAAGCATAATAATTAGGCAATTTGTTAAAATATCAAAGACGTTGATGACACGTCTCTTTTCTTTTCATTCTTCAGTCAGCCGTGCCCATGGAACTTGTAAAGAGCCTGAAAGTTGGTCTGTTTGAAAAAACAAATGAACGCGATTTGGATCCGAAAAAGTAGGAGAAGTTATCCAATTAGTTACAACCGCGAGAACCTAACATTATTATTAAGGTTTAACTGCATAATCATGCTTGACAATTACGAAAATTTTCGAATTATTACCACATTACAATAAACTATTCCACATTCACTTACTCGTTTTAGAATGAAAGTTCGAATCCGTTGAAAAAAAAAACCAGGATCATTACGTACCTATCGATATCCATCATTATTTTTGCCTTGAAGGCACAAACTCTTCAATTTTCCTAACGTTAACAGGTTGTGTAATAAAACGTAAAAACGAACGTCCTTAGCATTTAAGAAAAAGGATGTGTCGATTTTATTTATAAGGTAGAATAATATGGTGGACAAAGTAAAAAGAAATCCAATCATTTTTATATGAAGTTGTCTACAATGGTTGGTATAACCATGACACGTAATTAACTCCAAAATCATGAAAAGTAAGAAACAAAAGACGAAACTTGGGACCCCTTCAATACTAAATACCAATGCCATCATTAACGAAATTTGTAGCCTCGTACATATCAGCTATAAATTAACAACAGATACACATGGAGATGATCCCAAAATTCTAATTAACAAAATAAGTATGAACGGAAGAAACTTTCAATATCATCCTGTAAACAGAACTACCGAGTAACAAAGTACAATGAAAGTGCTTTGTATCGTGCACCCATAATGTCGATAACTTATAATCTGAGGTGCATAGTTAACAATCACATCAGTTGGCTGGCCGTAAATTGTCCCCTCCGGTGGTGTATGGAGCACGCACTTAGAAAAATGTTTTAAGCCTAAGGCGATTTCGCTTACTGTGAAATTGTGAACGTTCGGAGTGAGAGACTTAAGGTTAGGCATTGTAAAGAATAAAAATGAATTTTGGCACTACATTTCACATGTTATTTTTAGCAAAAAGCGTTATACTTTGTTTTCACCCAAATAAGAATGAAAGAAAGAATTTCCCAAGTTTCACAATGGAGATTCTTAGATGACACAGTAAAGCAATCATTTCTGTGACCATCTTTACACAAGTTTTGGTTTTATTTCATACTACTATCATTAATCAAATACGGGAGTAATAACAACATTCAAACTCACCACGTTTGGCAATCTCAAACATACTGCAGCCACATGATGAATTTGCTCACAATATACAATATACTTTTGTTAACTGTATCCAAGATCATTGATCTCATGGTTTTAAAATTCAAGTTGGCAACGAAAACATTTGACGATCGTTTTCTCAGCAAACATTGCTAAAAAGAACCTTTAAAAAAATACAATATAATATAGATACAAACTTGTACACCTACGTGATACCAAGACTACGTGCTTGCTTTCGTTTATTTTATTTATACAGCTGCGTACTGAATTGTGAAATATTTTAATTATTTCTGATTGTTATTGTAATATTCAACCTGTGACTATCAGTCTTTTAATATGAACACGAATGAAATGGAGCGATCACTAGTTTCGTGAGCCTCACACTGGCACTCAATAATGGGTCGCTACGAGTGTCCGAAAATGAGACAGGTACAGCTATATACTTTATAACGCTATAAACAATAATCATGGTAACTAGAAAATCAATTAGATAAATCGACTGTGGTATATTTTGTAAAGGGTTACTGATGCCACTAAGTTTCCTAACAGATTCAGAAAAATGTGTTAAACATACCGTTTTCTACTATTGTGAAGACGACGAATTCAGCACAGGTCTAGTTTATAATTTATCGAGAAAAGAATAACATACAAGTACGTATGTAAGTACCAATCAAGTGGGTGATACAGCTTACTCCATCTTCATTGACATGAACAACTGCTTTCTCAATGACACCAACATGATTTGATATGAAATAAATTCAATGTGACATAGTGTGATAATGATACTCGTAAGTGTAAAAAATGTGGTAAGCAACATCTCTCTCGTTAGTCATCAAATTGAATTGCAACTATTTGATGTAACAGTTCCAACTCTTGAAAACAAAAGAACAATGAACTCATGCAAAAAATTACGCAACAAATTAACTGCAGCGCAACGCTATCGTAATAATCATGGTGTATTAAAAAAATACCGTAAAGAAGAAAAGAAGTGCGTTGTAAAGACATAATTGGCCTTTCTCATAAACAATGGACCGGGTGCTGCTGCCTCAAGCTAAGAGCAAATGAAGCATGCTCTCACGTACTGCAAACACCATTCTTGTAAGACCTCTCAGTCATCTCAAAAACACTCTTCAATGTACTGACATTCTTGAAATAGAGAGAGGTATAGTTGGTCAAGTTTGAATGGTGGTAGCGGACCTACAACAACAAAATGCCGTACATAGCAAACATGTTGGAAATTCTGTTCCGTGTTAAAGGAAAGGAATGACTTTATATAAAACTTAAAATATTACGTACTTACTAATCAGTAGGTTTGGTAAAATTAAAAATATAACAGTTTTATTTGGCTGTTATGACTGAGTTGCCGACTTGCATTATATTATTTATTACTTATTCTAAATCTCAAATTCTGAAGCTTTTTGTCTGTATTTATATCCAGAGAAGTACTGCCAGTATACCTATTCCGTTCCGGTTTTGAAGGGTAAGTGTGTTGGTGATATTACAGGCAGATGGGACTAGTCAACTTTATGTTGTCTTTGCAATTTAAACCTCTGATTGTCCCTGCAACTGTTACTGGTAGGCGTGTCGCTTACCACCACGCGAATAAATTATTTGTCTTTATATATATATACATCTTTGATTTAGATTTCAATATGAATCCATGAGTACCTATTGCAGATACTTAGTACCAAGTGAATATAAATTCTTATAAATTATGCAGTGTCCTTAGCAATTCCCAGAACATCGCTTTAGCCGTCAAACTCAACGAAAGAACGTGTTTCATTATTCAGCAACGAGGTGAAACTTTTTTATTGAAGAGCTTCTTGTGAATTTTATGTTGCCCTTGATATCCGCGACATTTCGCCCATTTTTTGTCGTCACTTTATCCTTAACGCGCTAAACAACAAGATTTAATCCAGATGTTGAAAAGACGTGGCAAAGAATATGACATGTGAATGTGTGAGAGTGTACAGTCACCTTGTGGTTGTCATTTAGTTATACTAGATGTATCGCAACTTGTGAACCAAGTGAACTGCAATTGGACGTAGTTAAACAAAAAAGATCCAATGCACATCCAAAACTTATAATGTCATGTAACTCCAGAAATATATATTTATGTATATATATTCGATTTTTTGCTGATTTAAGAGGTTAGACTATAGGAACCGTTTGGTACATATAACTCATTTTTTGATAATTTTGTGGATTGGATGCTTTTTGCTTAACTACGTCCAATTGCACTGACTGTCTTGAAATGCCCTTCGATTTCATTTCTTGACGACCTCGGTTCAACAGTTTGCACTACAAGCGCTGGATAAGAAGATCCCGAAATCGATTTCCGGTGGAACCAATTTGGGAAATGAATTTTTCTAAATTGGTTCTGGTGTGGGTGTCGTGGGTAGTGCATCTGAAAGAATTCTGTTGCTGTGATATTGTACAGGGTATTCTCTAGTTTGAGACAAGGTAATTATTGTGATTTTTTGGTATAGTTTAGTTTTATTTTTATTGTTGCAATGCTACTTAGTGGAGCTAATATAATAAATAGTATAACTGACTTAATTTCATACAAATGCTATGTTTCGGGAATCTCCATCTTCTTTGTCTAAATTTACTCTTTAAGTTTTAAATGGAAAAGTAGTATCAGTTCCTAACAATACGGATTGTTTGTAAGAGAAAATTGTCTCCAACAAACAATCAGTAATGATACCACTTTGCTTATGTATCAATGTGCGCAGGTTCACAATTGGTGACATAGTATTCTCCAATATAAGTTCCTCGCATATTTGCTTCTGTGGTTGTTAGGACAAATACGAATTGAAATTTTATTGCAGGTCAGAAAATAGCCCCTCTTAACATTTTTCATCTTTGCCAAAACTAAGTCGTCTAAACGCCTCCCGACGGCCTCATAGAGGGTATCTGTTTAATCTGCGCGCGCAAAATATAGCGCATCATGTTTATTAATGTGGCGTGGTTTTATTGCCTACAATGTGGGCAATTTATTCATTGCAGCGTCGAGAGCCGGCTGGGTGTTTTAAAAAAGTTGATTGCTTGTACGAATTAATTTAATGTCTATCTAGTGGTAGGGGTCGGACATGTGAGGGAAATAATACAAAATATAAGGAGACTGTCTACTTTTTGGTCTTGAAACAAAATCGTAGAATATATTCCAGACAAGACAGTTATAAATAATACTAAAATGTACGTACGTACGCAATAATCATAACACTAAAGAATAAACTAAAAACACTATGATATGATATTTTTCAAAAAGCAAGTAAACAAATTAGATCAAAATATGGCAATGGATAGACAGCTCCTTTGATGTTGCAAATGTCTAGGCCGACAATGACCACGACAATGATCGTTTGCTTCCTAATTCAGGTTATAAAAAAATTACAAGAAACAAATAGAGAAACCAAAATGGATACTTTTGCTCTTACGCATCCATTAACAATCAATGGCTAGTTATTAAATACCCTCCAAGAAATAATAAGGCTCACATCTGTAAAAGAATGTCAATATCGGCCCCGTATTTTTTGAGAAAGTCACTAACGTTTTATTATAGCTACTTAATAAATACATATAAAAGAATCAAAGCCATTTGGAAATTCAAACAAAATTGACCAGAATAGTAATATTTAACTTCATTTAGCGAGCCTATTTAATACTGTTTGAATTATCAATTAGACTGCAAAACCAAAATCTCAGTTATAAATTTTGCGCAAACTTCTCTGTATAAGTGCAAAATCAAACAAAGGAGCATAACGGTGGTCTTAGAGATTAGTATTGACTAGCTAATTGTTGGGCAACTGTAAAGAGAGGTCGGTGAAGCTTATCATAAAATATGCAATATAATGCCTCTTTCTCTGTTGTTGTTTGTATTATAGGAAACTACTCAAATATTTGGCAACATAGTAATTATAATCCTTTGAAACTTGCTTTCAGTAGCAGTAGGTAGGTAAAGCCCAACAGATACAATTAATTCGAGAGCAGAAAAAAATATATATACATACATGAAATCAAATAGGCTGTTGCCACGCTTAAATCTCCAAAAACTTCAGCGGAGTGGACTTCGCTGTGTTTTTGAAGTGTGAGATGTTCAATAACACGCAGTGACTTTGCCCTTAAAAAACTTTTAAATAATCGTACTGGACGCAATATTGCTTCCTACATTTTGTGTCTGGACTAAGCGCGCCTCTGTGGCTTGGAAAAGCTGTTCTCTTGAAGGTGTGTACTGTGTCTGAGAGATCGTGTAAGAGTCGGTTTCAAAATTGTGGTGACGCTATCAGCGACCGTGAGTAAATACACCGTGAATAAATTTTGCGTGTCTATTGTTCAGCAGTGGATGCGTGTAAGCTGATGATGACGATGATTGTAACAGCACAGTAACTCTTGGAACGAGCTAATTCTTTCTCTATTTGCTTTACTTACGAGCTCGCTCTTTACTGCAGCTCCACGAGATGTCGAAGGTCTAAATTAATTTTCACATACATACAATACAGCGCCATTACGTTGGTTTGTTACTTTATGAACTTCATTGTGTTCGTCATAATTATGTCTTATAATATTAACCAAAATAAATTCGTTAATTTATTTTCTGTTGTAACTTACTTTTATTAATTTCGTTTCTATCCACATAGACAAAATCGATAATAATCCCATACATTAAGGTAGGTAAAAATATCTTTATAATTACATACCGAAAGACTCAAGCGTAAACAACACTACAATTTTCTTGATAAAGTAAGGCACCTTAATCAAATTAGACAACAAAAAAAAAAAAACAAGTTAAACAATATACATTACGCTAGGTACTTGTAAAACTAGAATGTATTTGTTAAAATCAAGTCATGAAGGTTGAACATTAGTTTAAATCGTAGCAAGTGAGAGACCATGGATATCCTTGACACTATTGCGACTGGATTTGTATCGGTTACCTTTTGTGTTTACCTACAGTTTATTGGAATTTAGGTCATCAGTCGGTTGACTTTTGAGATTATCGCTTTTGGCTTTTTCTTTTATGGTGTGTAAATAGCCAGTTTGAAGATTGTCTCTGTATTTACAGTGCCAGTTACGCCTATAATTACAACATTTTGCATGTTTGGTTTTTAAACCCCAAGGCAAAAGAGGGGAATTGTAAGTTTTAAACCTTTGTCTGTGAATGTGTGTCTGTATGTCAATCTGTGACTTTATAGATTCGAAATGGATACACTGACCTCATGGCGGTTTCTTTTATTATTGTTTGATGAACATTTGTTCAGTTGTTTAAAAATAGTCATCAGCTCTTTTCCCAGTTCTTGTAGGGACATTAGACGTAAAAGAAGTGTTTATATTACTTATACATAATGCCATAGATATGAAATTTTGTATACTATGGAAATCTAATGACATTACAATAACATGACCTTGATCTGATGTTGCATCCAGAACATTCTGCAGATTAGCCAACTTCTTAACTACTTATTTACAATAGAATTATCGTGTTCGAGTGCATTGAATTCGTTTCGACAAATTGTTAGCGTATAAGATGTGGATTTTTTTGTAATTTAGATTAGCGGTCGTTCCCCTAGAGTATACGTTATAATTATTCTATCTTCCGAGAGATAAGAAATATCTCATAATAAAAAAAAACTGTTTTCTCAGAGACATTTGACAATGGATTTATTGTTTGATGACCATATACTTAAATCTTATCATTGAAGAAAAAGCTTTTCCTGCTTAATACTAATTAACACAATTGCAAAGAATGTCCTCCTTGAATATTTCATCATCCATGACATACATTTCCCCCGATTTTTTATTGCTAAACGTATTCAATTTCACTAAAGTAAAAGGGCATCAAGCCAAGGTGGTTTTTTCTGACTAACGACGCTACTTCATCTCCGGGCTTCAGGCCCATTGTTCACCTGACAGGGTTCGCGATAATATTGAAATACCGCACGTGAATAGAGCCGCCATTCATCTATCTTTATAGCTTTGTAACCTTTAAAACATACTGTTTGTACGTTTATAGTATTAGTAGACCCTGTAATCGTATACATTAAAGAAATTGATAATTTCCTTTCATTGTATTCAGCTTAGTGATTCATTGAATGTTACTGTAAATTTGGAGAAATTTTGTTGCTTATATTCAAACTTATAAAATAGCATTGTAGTGGACGTGCAGTATGAAAAGTTACAGATAAACTATAAGTATTGGGACAGTAACGAGCAATTTATGTTTTCATGTAAACTCCTATATATTGTTTCAATGATGATTGATTTTAATAAATAGAGAACAGTTTGGTTTCACTGTTCGCCGCTGGGATTAGCTGTATGTGCCAAATATGCAAGATTCTCAGCCATATGATTAGCTCATTGTACGTCTGCTACCGTTTATACATCGACAAGGTTGATGCAATAAGTGCTCTATAGACACATAATTACAAGCGACGTTTGGCACGTACTGGCAATCGCTTTGTAACAAATTCAATTGATAACGCAATTTGATGCCTTGTTTCATTATGATTGGCGGGAAATTTTAAAGCCTATTCCGCATTTGTGGACAGTGCGGTTTTCAAATCGCGTTTATATAAATATAACACATTTGTTTAGCGATTATATAGAAACTATTAAGCTGAAACCATTGTTGTTACTGTTTATTTGTTCGCTGGATTATGTAATTATGAAGACACTGGAATCTTTCACAGAAAGATTATTAATAGTATATGACTCACATAGGTTTCGATATCATAGAAAATTCTTAACCTGCTACTGCTAAATGAGCTTATTATAACCATCCAACCGTATTACGTCAATCTCATAACCAGTACCAGCGGAAAACCTGACATGGATGCCTTTTTATACTTAAGTCCAGATTCCAGGTAATGAAATTATTGCCAGATTCTTCGGTTTTTATTACACTGTACAAGTTAAATAATGTCGAATGCATGACATTCGACGTACAAATATACCTCAATATCGATGTGTTCAAGAGTTGCAGTAGCTTTATAAATTGTGTCAACTCTGTAAACCTTAAAGCACTTTGAGGCAGATGTGATCTTTGGCGGGAATAAAACATCCATGTTAGAAGCGGTGGAAGACTTTAAACTCCACATTCAGCAGAATTTACTGTGGGAATATGATGTTTTCTTATAAACTATAGCCCACTTAATACCATGCTTCTCATGTACGGACAATCGCACGCGGAAGAAGCTTATGATCGCCACTGTCGTGACCTTTATTGACGTCATTTTGACTGACGGATATGGACGCGGACTGACTGACAGTGGGGTCGTGTCCGTTTGTTTAGGTCACTTGTTGTGAACTATATGATCGGACTGGTTTATCAAAACTTACTTTATTAATCTCTCCTGTATCTTTTTCTTTTTATGCTCTGTCCCAATAATACCATTAGGATGGGCAAGCACTGAACCCATCAAATTTAACTTTTCATCAAAACGATAGTTTTGGAAATAAAAGATAACTTTTCATTAAAACGATAATTTTGGAAATAAAAGAGTGCCTGTGATGCCACATATGTCAACAAAGCTTCATGAAAGTGAACATTAATAGATTCCATCAAAATTCAATTATTATAGTTGTCCCGTAAATGAGGTTCAAAATTTATATGACAATGAAATGAGTTTTCACTCTGAACGTTGATGTTTCAACTGTTTATTTAAATTTGTATTTACATTTGAATTATCGTGATGAACTGGTGTAATTAATGCATTGTCAGTGGAATTGTGATCATTAGGTTTATTTGTACATATTATAAAATTCCAACAGCCCTAAATGATAATGAAGTGGATAAATATAAAATAAAATATTTCATAAGAAGGTTGTAACAGTACTCGTTACAAGTAAGTATTATTAGTCTTTACAGTATGAAAAATAAGGCTGGCAGCTCATTCCACCTGACGTTAAATGGAATCCAAAAGTGAAGGAGCCCTAGTGTAGGATTGATACCTAATAAATAACTTGTGGTATTAGTAAACTTCCATGTAAAAGAGCTCGTCCAGGGAAGTACTGTTACCTTCACTATTTCTGCCACCAAGCGGTAACGTGATCATTACTGTTTTCCTGTTTTGAAGTGTCAGGGTGTTAGTGATATCGTAACCACATGATACTTGTCCACTTATGTCTCAGGGTGACGGGCGCAGTGGCAGTACGCCTCAAATATTTGCGATTTCAAGCTCTGTGTGGCACCGCAACTGTCATGGATAGCTGTGTCGCTTACCAACAGACATACCACTTGTTCTTCCAGTGACTTGGTATCATAATAAAACCGCTCTAGCCACCTCCATCCTGTCTATAAGACGCCTCTTCACGACTTGTTTGAAGTATCACAAGAGGGAGGTAATTATACCTAAAATAATCTAGGCTATGAATAATATGAAGTATAGGGAACCTTAATTTGTATACCAAAGGTCCTTAAGTTTATCATTCACATGAGGACAGATTAACTAATTGGCGTTTACAAAGTTGTAATCAAAAAATTATTGCGTTATGAACTCATAAATGGCTCGACAAAAACTGCACTGATTTAAAAAGAAAAGAATACTGCAGGATGCTTACACCTACATACTTATTATGAGCGGATATCATTAACTAGGTGGGTACTTGTGGACGATTTTACAATTTATTTCCACCATTGCTTCAAAGTATCATAATAGCTGTCATTGGACATATGTCGATGGCTGCAATGTTCACAATTCTGATGTGACCATGTGTCCTTTTGAGCAGGCGACTAGAAAATGTAATTCTTTATTTGTGTCTATTATACGTAAGAGTAGAAAGACCCAAATATGCTTTCGAAACGAAATTCTTAACCGCTAAAACAGACTTTTATCCGCTCACGTGATACATGCAGCCGTAGACGCATACCACATCTAGAGGTGCCGGTGATGATTTTATACCGATTTATCGGATATCGAAGTTATAACAGGTTAAAGAACTAATATTAATTGCTATTTCGGTAACTACTCTAACAAACCATAAAGTTTTTAATGCCTGGGTCTGTCATTTAAGAAAATAAACGTCAAAAATACGTCACGATAATCGTGTGTGTTATTGCTTGGGCTGGTGATTTCGGTGTTTATTTATTGCAAACATACCGTAAGTAGCGTTTTTTAAGTTTACCCTGAATATAAAAATTTATAAACTATATTTTAAGGAGTAATTTCATAGTAAACGTTAGAACCACTCAAACGGAATATTATCATATAAAAGTACAAGTACACCAAAAATTTCATTAGTGCTTTTTAAGTGCAGCATTTGCGGTGTATTACTGCATTTTATTTGAAATATTTTTGTTGGTAGTACGGAGGGTATTTATTTAGCAATGCAGAATAATAGTTTTTATTTATAAAAACTTGTATTTAAACTGAATGCTTTTTTGATTTGCGAAACCAAATAGCCGCCATTTTGCGGTAGGAGGAGCGCATCGCGTGATTATAGCTAGAGTGTAGAAGTAAGTTCTTTAACCAAAAAGTCTTACGCAATCGTCACGCTCCAAGAAGGACACATACAAGAGCGTAAATGTATATGTACTCGTATGTACTGTCTTGAGATACAAGAATGTAGTCACGGCTTAGAGCGGATTTGTTTCATAGTTTAATTAAGATTATAATCCAATATTATTAACGTATGTTTCTAAATATCATGGACGGGACGAACAAGTCGTGCGCCTGGCGTTATGCGACACGCCTGTCCATACCAGTTGCAGTACCACTCGGAGCTTCAAATTGCAAAGATTTTAGGAACAATGCCACTGCGCCTGTCACCCAGAGTCATCATAGGTTGGCAAGTCCTAGATGTCTGTAATTTCATCAGCATTCTTATCCCCCAAAACCTGCAGAAATAGGTAAGACGGCAGCATTTCCTTGGACAAACTTTTTCACAAGGAGCTCTCTGCTACTAATGAAATGAAATGAAAAGAAAAGAAATATCCTAAACTAAGAAAGAAGAAATATGGCCACCCTCATACCGGAATCAGCAAATTGCAGGCTAGTGTATAATTAACCGGACATTTCTCGAATCACCCAACTGTGTAGTCCAGAGGCTACAATACACTACGACATTGTTTTTTTTTATATTTTCCATTATGTGCAAAATTGTTAATATTCGCTTGTAACGCGATACAAAGTATGTTTCAACGGAATGTAGGCATTTTCAGCTATAGATTAAATATCATAAACTGACACTTTTTAGAATATTTGACACATTGTATTATCCTTAGGTAAGGCTTACCCCTAGTAAAATAAAAATCCAAAAGTATTGTAATAAATTTTTAATACGCATATGTTACTAGCTTTCAGTATTTATATTTCATTAATATCCTGCATGTAGCTTTGATCCAGATTTTAATATATTTTTACGTATAAAATGTGAAGTTTGTGCAATATGCTAAAATTAAATGTATAAACTTTAAACAACAAACAAACTCAGCGATTCCCAAGTCGGAAAAAGCTCAAAAAAAATGGGAAACCCGACAGTGATATACAGGGTGCAAAGTAATTGCTTTCGAAAAGGGAAAGAGTTGTTGTGTTAATTATGAGGCTGTCAGTAAACATGGGTTGGCAGGTGCTATTAAAAATAGCAGAAACCTGCGATCGTATCAGTCTGTGTCTCCCTTTAGCCCAGGTTTTGTCACGCAATGGGTAACTTCACGGAATTTTTGTATAAAACAATTATTACGTATAGTGAAGAATAATTATAGAGTGACACTTTAATGACACGCCCAGTGCGGAAATGGTTAGAGCATAGCAAAATTATCATGTCACCATAGTTCACGTGTATAACGAATACATAACGTATAAAACGAAGTATATTTAAAAAAAAAACTTCATTGTGTTTGTGTGTACTTGCCTAATATCTCTGGGTCATTTTTGTAGCAAGTGCGTAACTTACAGTGACCTACGGGTCCAATATAATAACGCATTCAGGGTTCTATTGGGGCTGCCGTGACGTTGCAGTGCTTCGGAGATGTTTGCGAAGGCGCACGCGGATGACTTCTATGCTATAATGAGAAGACTTTGCGCCTCCATGCTAGTCCGCCTCTGTGGTAGCACCAACAGACTCCTGAGTGAGTTCATAGACCGATGGGGCTCCCCAATGTTACACCATCGGGTGCAGCTCCACACCAGGATATAACTTTTCATTTAATTTTATTTTCAAGCCTACTAACACTAATATGGACTCTCGTCTCTCGCTTAAGGTAGTTTTAACTCAATTTAACTAATATTCAATCTGTAATTATTAAACAACATTCCTTTTGTGATAGTGAGTAAATATATTGTATTGAAACTATTTTTCCGGATTTAAATCGCGTATATTTGTTTTTTCAAACAAACCGACGTTTCGGGCCCTTTACAGATCCCATGGTCACGGTAGACTGAGGTCCTAATTTCAACAGGGAAGATGGTTTCTCCGTACTACCAGTTTGGGATCCAGTATTTCCTCTAATGAAAAATCCCAAACAGACGTAAGATTGCAGTACTAATTAATATGTTTTAGTTTATTCTAATTTCTATTAATAATTAATAATAAATTGAACTTAATAAAAATTCATTCAATAAAATAATTTGTAAAACTTAATATAGCGTAAATTGGAATGTTTTCTTTGTAAAATTAAAAATAAGGTATTTAATTAATAACTATTGTAACTATAGTGGAAAAAATAGGGTGGTTTGCATCAATATTAGACATAACTGGTTGAAGACTGTACCACCTCAGTCAACCTTGACCATGGGACCTGTAAAGGGCCCGAAACGTCGGTTTGTTTGAAAAAACAAATATACGCGATTTAAATCCGGAAAAATAGTTTCATTTCCTATGTGTAACAATCGCGAAAACCTAAGAACTCGATATATATTGTATTGTCCAAGCAGGTAGATATTGACTTTTTTAACTCTAGTGTTGCATCGGTAGAGCGTCTTATTAGTAATTTTACGATGGATATTATTAGTGTTGCGAATTTGTCATACTATACTAACTAGCTATGTAGTTATAATTTAAAACTCATTAATTTCAACTTAATGTGTGTTTATTGGTGAGGATCTATAATTGGCTATTCATCAATAAGTTTTTGTTCTGTAAATTAACCGTTGGTCTTCCAATAAATTAAAATAAAATAAAATAAAGAAAAGCAATGTGCACTTGGCGGGAGGATAACAATTATCTTGTGATATTTATTGTTTTTACGTACAATTGGCTGTTTTTTATTGTAAAATACATAAGCATATATATCATAAGTGTGATGACGTCACGAAGTGGTGGCGTGACGTGCTTGCAGATTTCCCTTCCAACTACTCTCGAAATTTAGTCCACATCATTAAACTCAATATTGATAAAATTGTCCACAAATCTGCGGTAGATAAAGTTGCCATACAAGAAGAAAAAATGCTCAATGCCCATAAAACAATTACCAAAATACCAGATCATAAAAAAGTTGATATTAGAAACCACATTTTTTACATTATCTTTAGATTATATATTTGTGTATCAAATATCCAACTGATATGTGTCGATCAGATTAGGAGTGAGTTACTAATTCAAGGTTAAATTTTTAACTACAACACACACCTTCAAATTATAAACACGAGTTTCTTGAGATATTTAATTAAAAAAAAGAACTCATTGCATTCGTTTTCAGTTCCAAGAAGTCTCTAGTCAAAACAAATCACGGAATTTCCTATACTGTACACAAGAGTTTAGTCCAGGTTTTTCCGATTAGATAGGTAGAAAAATCAGGCATGCATTGAGGGAATGTGGTCGGTCGGTGGTTTGTTTAGCTACCACAATGCGCCCCGCTAACGAGTCGCGCGTCTGAATAAAACATTGCCTCTGCTGCCACAAGTTACGGGAGACAACGACTCCAATACTAGCCGCTAAACCACAACTTGTAACCTTCATAATATATCAATTAGCTCGATCCATTATATAAAAGCTAAACCGGTTCGATACGGAGTCTTCTCCGGAAAAGTATCGAAAGTCTCTTCGTTGTGATAATCAAGTTGCATGGAATTTTCTATTTTGAAACCAAGTAATAATAATAATAATAATAATAATAATAACGCAGAAAGGTAGCATGTTGCCACTGCAGCCCACACTACCTCTATCATCACCCATTAAGGTACAACAAAATATTCCCCATAAGAACGCATTACCATTGTTATTTACCAAAACCTATATTATAGATAAAAGTAACAAGTTACATTTGGACCCTAAACCGGTTGTAGTGGTATTGGTAGGGCGTACGAATAGCCAAGATGACTAGCACGGGAGCTGGATCCAAAGGGAATTAAAAAAAGAACAGTAGTGATCCATTTATCTGATGAACACTATGAAATGCGAGACGGGACACAGAAAACTGTTTATTTATTGCAGAAAAATTGCGGAGATACTTTGACAAGAAAAATAATTGGAATTAATGATTGATTATTATTTTTTACGCGGTCAACCAAGAGGTGTTAGTGTGTAACCAGGTATTGTATTTTAATTTTTAGATTATTATTTGCGTTGCCGGTAAAAAAACGCCGACGAACATTTTTTTGTTTTCTAAAGGAATTTGTCAGGACTTGAGTATGATTTAAAGCACTAGAAATCATACTCAAGTCCTTGCCATTAGAGTCGTATTTCCAGTGCTTGAAATCATACTCAAATCCTGACCTGAGCGTTGAGTAGAGTTCTGGAATACGACCCATATATCCGCTCTACGAAAATCCTGTATAGTGGGTGCCATGGACATACACATAGACAACCACAAATTGCACTCAAACTCGCATGATAAATAAATATAAGCCAAACAAATATTTCTCCCGGCCCGGGAATCGGACCTGGGATCTCTGCGTGGCAGTTCAGCATGGTAACCGTTCGGTCACGGAAGCTGTAAAAACAAGTCAACAACATCGTGGGTTTTTGCATTCGAATAGCAATTACCAAACAAAATAAGTATAGGTATATAATTTATTTTTGTAAATGAAGACAGCGAAATTGTTGGCAGGTGCAAGTTTCATAAGCAAGGTTGAAGAGTACAAACTTTGGCTTAACAGTTGATTGTGGCGTTATATCTTAATTGAAGCTTAATAATATAAAACAATAACGCACACACTCAACATAGCCCCGCACAAGGGAAACCCTGTGTCGCGGGTGCCATGGATATACACATTGACAACCACAAATTACACCCAAACTCACGAGAGTAAAGTAAGTAGAAATATAAGTTACTGTGACAGAATAAATTATCAAAAATTAAAAATTCTTAACAAAAATTCCTTCAATCAGCCTGGACTCGAACCTGCGTCTGTTGCCACACTGTGGACACCGAGTTACTGACTGAGAGTTCGTATCAAAATTTGTACATTTTTTTGTGTAAAATGTGTGTTGTGATATGTGGATAATGTTGTCAATAGTACTTATACTTATGTCAGTTAATTTCACAACGAATGTAATCATACCACGTACAATTGTTTGTTATCCATAAAAATTAATAAATAAATAAATAAAAAGGGGAACACAGAACGGTTGTACTTTTTATCTTGTACCAGAAAACCAAGCGGGAACGATTCACTTTGCACAATAGACCCGGTTTGGCGGTAACCTAAATATCGGATTGTGCTACAAGCATTCTGCGGAAATGCCGTTTATTCGATTGAATAAATTATATACATTGAAGCCAGCGCAAAGTCGGATTATTACTAATAGTGAGCTCCTTTTCACAAGGAGCTCGTCCAAGGAAGTACTGCCATCTTACCTGTTTCTGACGTCAAGCAGTAATGTAAAGCATTACTGCGTACCGGTTTGGAAGGGTACTGGTGAAATTACAGGCACATGGAACTAGTCAATTATGTCTCAATGTGACGGGCGCAGTCGCAGTGCCCCTAATAAGTATCTTTTCGATTTAAAGCTCTGAGTGGCACTACAATTGTTGTGTATAGGCGTATCGCCAAAAAACTAAACTAGTAAAATATTTCAATCTGTAACAGAAGTAGACGCGTAGATGAAGTGAAAAGACGTATGGTAGTATTTCGAACAGCAATGGGTAAACTGAAGAAAATCAAGAAGAAGAAGACAGACGCTCTGGAAATGTGGTGCTGGAGAAGAAAGCTTGGACAGACTAGCGTTCAAACGCCTCCATACTCCAAGAACTCGGCATCAAGCAGCGTCTGTCTACTGTGGTGCAAACTCGCATCCTAAAATTCTTCGGTAATGTCTCAAGACGGAATTTTGACTCCATAGAGCGTATTGTTGTATAGGGCCGAGTGGAGGGTACTAGATTGCGTGGAAGGTCACCCATTCGATGGATCGACCAAATAAAATCTGCAGTGGGCGGTCCTTTATATCATGATCCCCTCATGCACTCATGTGCACGAGGGGGTCATGATACCAGAGAGAGATGGCGAGACGTCGTGAGGCAAGCCACATCAGCCGTTAAAAAACGTACTCCGTACAACGACCACTCTGTCAAGAGTGATACGAAAGAGAAGAAGAAGATATGTAACAGATCAATGGTTTTCATTCCTTTGACAGCATATAACCCTATGATTTTGATTCCTAAGTTACGTTCATATAAAAATGTTTAGTAGTAATAGTTCTCACTAAAGAAGGAAAGCATCGTAATGAAACCAACATTTGGAAGAAGGTTTACAATCTTTGGAAACGTATGAAGTCTCCAACCAGGAGTTGAGTAGCAATGGAGCTCTTTGTGAAAGAGTTCGTCCAGAGAAGTACTACCACCATAGCTATTTGTGTCGCCAAGAAGTAATATGAGCGTGACTGCATTCCGGTTTTAAATGGTAGGGTGGTGGTGAAATTAAAAACACATGGGACTTGTTATCTGACTTTTCTGATAGTAGATCTAACAGTTTATTTGAACCCACTAATAATAACATTGACGTTGACATGACCACTACTACTAAATTTCTAGGCTTGTATATAGACAGTAACATGAAATGGCAATCCCAAATAGAATTTATATGTAAGAAGGTGAATCAGTTCTCATACGCGTTATTTATGTTAAGGAAGAAAGCTAGCCTCGAGGTGGTTCTAACAGCATATCACGGTTTCATAGCTTCAAAATTGCGCTACGGAATAATTTTCTGGGGTAATGCTATAAATGTGAAGAGAGTGTTCCTAGCACAAAAGAAGTGTATTAGAGCAATGTGTGGTCTAAAACGAACAGATAGCTGCAGACCTTATTTTAAGAAACATAAATTACTAACGCTAATGTGTCTTTATGTATTTAATACCGCAGTTTTCATCAGACGCAATCCAAACTTCTTTAATTGTGTTAAGAGTGCCCGTAGGAATAATAAACTTGACAGCGTAGGTGGCAGATCTGCCCTCCTATGTAATAGTATTATTGCAATGAGTGCCAAGATTTATAATAAATTACCATCTGACATAAGGAACATTAAGGACATTGTAACATTTAAAAGAAATCTATTTGAATACCTTGTTAATGAAACATTTTACTCTATAAACGAATATTTCGGTAATAATTAAGTAATTTGACATTAAATAAAATTGAGTAATAATTAAGTAAATAAATAATAATTAAGTAAAATAACCATGTTCATCATCCACTTATGTAGTTCGTATGCCTGAAGGTGCAACATAGAGGGTCGCTATAACTTATTTAATACCATGTATTTCAATGTACTGTATCCTATGTTCACGAATAAATGCATTTGATTTGATTTGATTTGATTTATTTTTTAGTTCATAAAATGTTGTTTAATATACTTATTAAAGTAAGAGGGAAGGTGTGCACTTGTAATCAAAATGTACGTTGTAATTACATGTGCTTGTTCTACACAACCCTATTTTAGTACGCCATTTAAATGCTTTGCTACTATGACATACGACAACCTGTCCATTATTAATTCGCGATGTAGAAAATAAAAGCGCACTCGCTTAGTTTAATTATAGTCTATTTTTAAAATCTATTTTCGATTTTGCACCTGGCTCCCGCTGTGATAACTCGTTCTGGCTGTTTATCAAACGGCTGGATATGCGACATTGTGATGGTAGACAGATATGGCTTTCTTGATACGTTACCAGACAGGTACGATCTCGTATTGGAATTTATATTACATCAATTATAGTTGTTACGAAGTGCAATTTGGAGAGATTACTGGTGCAACTTAACTAAATTTTATAATTAAAAATATTATTTATTTGGCAACCAACATATGTATATATTTATGTATATATAAGATTGCACTAGAGGTTACAACATATTCACTTTCAGTGTATACTTCATTATTATAAGCGAGCTCATCAACCTAGAGATATACAATTTTAGAAATTAATTTTTAGGATTGTATAAATATCGTCGTTACACTATGAAAATCAATTATCTGGATTTTTTATAGAAATTGACTTAACTATAGAAAATGAGTATGCATTCGCCTTCAAACATTTACATAGTTTCAATAAAACAAAATGTGGAATCATCTCTTGACTCTGGTATTTGTAAGAAATATTCGTCATTGAAATTTCAATTGCATTTGTTGCAAAGTTTTATTCTGAAATAATTGTATTTCCCTACAGGTATAACGGTGATATCGAAGTTCTAAAAATAGTTTTAAAATTTATTTGATTTTATTGTATGTACACAAAGTGACAACGATTATGTAATTGATTGCACATATTTATAACTTTTTAATGTTGTTTTAGATAGGATTACGTTAAATACCATATATCTATTTAATTTATTACCTTAATATATATCTTGATACTTTTATTTTTATTTATTTTGTCTTGCAATAATTAGTGCCTCAAGTTAAAAAAGTGTAATTATGTTTTTTGTCCTATAAGTTGAAGTCACAGTATATATTTACTATTACAATAAAATTAAAGTGTCAAGTCACTTAAGTCAAAAGTCTTCGTCGATGCCCGAAGCATTCTGTCACGAGCAAAAACAAGCACAGGCACTATTTAATAGGTGACACGGTAATATCGTATGACCATCTTTAGTAGTCGTCGTCGGCAGCTGCAATGGATGCTTGAAGATTTTCTACTCAACATTAGATATTCAATGGTTACAAAGGCAATACTGGAATGAATAAATAAAAAAGTCTATGTCAGTAATAAGTAATAAGTGTCAATACTAAAATATCAAAGCTCGTACCGTACCTCGTGCTAAACGACGTACCAACATTGGCGAGTTCCTCACTAATTGGAAAATCCTGTCACTACGCTTGCCGCATTACCGTGTATGCTATCGACACAATAAAAACGTCAATTTTTATGTGTGTTTATAATAACAAAGGATATTATAATTACTGATAAGTCAAATGTTTCCTGAAAATATTTTCTCTTATTATTGAAATTTGGTGAAAATATTACCTTCAAGAGTGGTTACACACGGCAAATTTTAGCAGCAATGCAAACGCGCGTTTGTATCGGTGCAGTGGCGCGCTTGCATCGCGTTTGCATTACTGCTTAAAATCACGCGCTAGTGTAAAGGTAGACGATTAGCGACTGCATCGCGTTTGTATCGCTGCTAAAAGTCATCGTGTGTAACCGCTCTCTTAGAGCGTATGCGCACTACATCCGATTCGTATCAATTTCAAATCCGAGAAATGACGGTCTGAAATGTCACAGTGATCATTTTATCTTTAGGTGTACTAGTGATAATCGTATTTTCTCGCATTTGAATCGGACTTAGTGCACAAGCGACATCTGAATTGGGTCCGAATTTTCTAGATTTACTATACAAATTGAAACTCGGAATTGAAACGTTTAGAGTGTTGATTACACTTCATCCGTGTTCAAAATGAACGAAATTGATATTTCATATCATTATAAAAACACCCTACATAAAACAGCGTCAGTAACTCCAAAACTCAATAAAGTCACCATTTTTTAGGCCAAATACTTGTCAAGATCAAACAAGCCCAAACACAATAGTTACGCTTTATGTAGTTGAGTAATCTCCTTGGTTGTAGCATCAGATCAATGTTACCATATTACCCTAATGTTAAGGAATTTCTATTGTATTAATATCAAATGTCGATTAGACTAAAATGGAATTACAACGAATATTAATTTTAAGACAAGAGCGATGCAACACGGGTGCTGCTGGTACAATTACTATGTTTTCAACGTACCGAGTGCCGCACGAGTCATGCGGTATCGCAACGTAACGTCGCCGCAGCACCCCTCCCCGCTTCGTCTCCTGACCGCTTCTCACCGCGCGGCATGCAGTTCTAATTTTTTTTATAACATCAAGTGACGAGACCAACAAGTCTGCACCTGACGGTAAGCTACACGCCTGTCCCTAACAGTTACAGTGCTACTCAGAGCTTTAAGTTGCGACCGACCACTGCGACCGTCACCCTGTGACATAAGTTGACAAGTCCCATGTGTTTTCACCAGCACTCTTACCCTTCAAAACCGGAACAGAGTAATGCTGACATTACTGCTTGGCGGCAGAAATAGGTACGGTGGCAGTACTACCCTAGACGAACTCTTTCACAAGGAGCTCTACTGCTTCTAATAAATTTAGTGTAGTATTACGCAACGTTACCGCTCAGGTGTGGAAAAGCCGGCCCAACTCATCGTGTGGCTTCTTTTTTACTGGGAAAAGAGCTGAAGATCTTTAAAGAGCTGACCAGAATCTAAAAACTATCCCAATTATACCTATTATACTTCAAATAAAAAACCCGCTTTGGGATCGGTCCATCTGTTTGGGAACTACGATGCCATAAATTTCTTTATGTCTTTAAAGAGGCCAGATACTCAGACAGACAAAGCCTTCAAACTCCCCAGTTTTTGCGACGAGATTAAAAAATAAACTCAAACATATAGAAGATTGTAGCTGTAGGCGAACAAACGGCACTGTAAATAGTTCACCCATTAACAAGCAATGTGTTCTGATAATTTTCGACCACCAGCAGGTGTACAGGAAAATTTTCTAGTCATAATCAACAAACACGATCTTTTAAGTTACTTTTTAAATTGCGATTTGATTACTGTATGTTTAATATGAGCAGCTGACAATCTGGTTTTTTAGGGCTTAGATGATATAAGAGGTTCTAAACATACTGATACAAGCTTTGACGTTTATTCATAATATAAATGCTTACTTTACATAGCTTATAGTATTAAATAATAAAAATAAAAATAATAAAATTAGTTAATAATATTCTTTCGTATTTTTTTGGAAACAATATAATTGAGGAAGAAATAATTTTAAAGCTATTATATAAACATAAATTCTTAAATTCCTTTCCAGTTCCTTATTGAATCATACCTTATTTTACAACGCTGCATTACTTATCGAATGTTAGGGTAAAGCAAAATTGGATACGGTTTATTGGCCATCTACTTACGGTACGAACGTCTTAATCTTCGATCTTTAACGACAGTCTGGAAAAGTCACTTATGTAATTGTCTACATCATCTTTTATTTTAAATTCAACTAAACTATTTTCTGGCAAGAATGAAGTAAGCAAAAGCGAACATAAAATTTTGCCTTCCATTTACAAAATGGAGACGCTCTCTCATAATCCCTTCATCAGTCTACTGTCAATTTTAATATCACTCCCATATCTTAATTGCATTTAATGAATGTAATTTTGCAGTATCACGTCATGGTTTTGTGTTCACGCACGTAGCTTATAATTATTTCACCCATTATAAGTCGACCCTTCCTTTTCACATCTTGGATTATGTAAATTTTACTTCAACGAAACTATAGCAATGAAGAATTTTTTGTATAATATCACACCCGCGTAGGTCATACTCGTCCGCTACAAGTACTAAGCAGGTGTGATGGAATTGATGGTATCAGATAGTAAAGTGATTCCTAGATCCAGTTGTGATAACATTCATATTATAACATGGTAAAAATGTTGAATAACAAAGTCTGCTGATGCCCAGTAGATTTCACAAGCTGAATTTTTGACTAAGTAAATAGCTTTAATTTGTTCTGTCTTCATATTATGTAACAGTAGGTATAAGTCTTCTAAACAGGTGTGATAGAGTTGATAGTATACTGATTCCTAGATCCGGTTGTGATAATATTGATAATATACCATGATAGAAAAGTTGAAAGAAAATCAGCAGATGCCTAGTAGATTTTACAAGCAGAGTTTTTGACAAACTACATAGCTTCAATGTGTTCCGTCTTCACATAATGTAATAGTAGATTCAACCATTGATTTTCCGAAAATCATTCAACAACTGCTGTTTAATCAGGAATTTCTTTTTTGTCAATGTCCAATAAAAACTGGTATTAAAAATATTTTTAGCTCGAGGACACAATTGTCTCGTGCACTGTCTTGATGCATTTTATTGTCGTTGATAGCAGCTGTCGTACATTTTGAATCATAGCGTCTACTCACAAAGAACAAAACGTGTGACATTTTCGCAATTTTGCAAAAGAAGGATTTCAATAAGTATTTTAATATGGTGGATTGTAGCTAATAGGTAATTCTAAACTTATTAATACAAAGACTGAACACAGAGAAAAATTTCTTCGATGTGGCTGGCCTTGAACCAACAATCTCCCCGTACCGTGGCTGACGCTCTCCCAACTGCTACGGAACGAAAAAGCAAACTTCACGAATTTTTACAAGTGCTTGTTTCAGATTTTTGTTTTTGACGACTTTTTGTCGTAGCGTACAGTTTTTCTTCTGCCTCACTAATTCTGAACTTACCAAGCGTAAGTTCAGAATTAGTGAGGTAGAATAAAAACTACTAGTTCAGTAATTACATGTTGATTACTTTACTGACGTAATTGTTGAATGGTTGTAATTATTGCCAAGTACATCAATTACATAAGTTGAATCTCGAGAAAAGCAAAAGGAAATTCGTTCTCAAATTTTTAAAATAAATTGTGTTATAACATCTACCGGTACAGCCAAGAATTTTTAATTTACAGTCAATTGTCCTCTGAAACTAGTTGTACTTCCAATCAACAAGTTCTATATCGAGTCTTGGAGTTTTTGCATCGCTTTTTACTGGCTTCTGTCGCACGACCAACCGAGCAATTATTGCAAAACTAGTATTTCAAAAGTTGTTCGTAATTAACAGGTTGTGTATAGCATCTGCTTATTTCGTTTAAACTTCAATAACTACATTCAACTTATTTTCAACTCGAGTAATAAGTACTTTAAGTACGTTTTCCTTTGAATTTTTGTTGCCTGTAAGGACGGTGTGTGTTTCTCTGTTTTTGGTTATTAACAAGTGTCTTCCATAATTTTGAGCGTTTTATGTTTTTGAGCGCCTTCGGCTAGTGGCTTGTTGTGCCGTTCTGTTGAAATATTTTTTAGTTGTTGTAAACAGAAATTGTCTCTGTAGTCATAAAAAATGTTAAACGTGTAAATCCGTTAAATTATCATTTCCGTTAATATTGCTGCATAAGTTTCTGAAAAGGCGATACTGTGTTTTTTAAATAATGATTGGTTACAACCTCATAAGGCTCGGTGTACATCAACATGTGAAGTGATTCAACCCCATACGATATTGTCGGTGTTCTATAGAAAGGGCGAAAGCGCTATTTCAAAAAAATTGTCAGGGGAGCATGTATTTAGTTTTTCTCGATTGTTTTAAAATATTTAAATTCAATTTTAAAATGTAATATTTATTAAAACTAAAATTTAATTTTAAAACAGTATACGTAAATAATTTAAAACAGAAATGAAAAATTATCCTAAATATATAGGAATATTATTTTCAATATATTATGAAATTGAATTGAAATTCATCGGTTTACATTTACGTTGCAAGTTTAACAATGTCACTGTCAAATTTGTCCGTAAGTTTAATATAACCGTCAATTTGTCTAATAACCGCTAAATCGTTCTAATAACCGGAAATTTGTCTCGTCGTCACACTGAGTTTTCCAACCTTGATGTTAGCGGAATCGTCGCGAAAAACAACGGAGCCCTATCCACAAAAAACTTGAATTGGTGAAATAAATAAATTGTGGGTGAAATCGGGCTGTGGATGATGATGATCCAGAGAAATACGTTTTTCATACAAAACTGAGAACGTACTTCGCTCTGTTTTTGCCAGAAGCAGTAATATATTTGGTACATTTTAATATACTGTAATAGTTTTTTTTATAATACCAAGTGACGGGACGAACAAGTCGCGCGCCTGGTGGTAAGCGACTCGCCTATCCATAACAGTTGCAGTGCCACTTAGAGCTTTAAATTGCAAAGATCTTATGGGCACTGCCACTGCGCCTGTACCCTGAGACAAAGGTGACAAGTTTCGTGTGCCTGTAATTTCACCACCACATCAAGCACTTTTGTTCGAATATCGCCTCCAGTCCACTGTACATTGGGCGTTTAGCGCTTTTCCCATTGTAGTTTGCTAGCATATTAAATTCAAATAATATCTTTATTGTAGTAAGATATAAATTAATATTTTCGAAGTGTTTTTATGTAAATAATTAGTTAAGCATTTATGCTGTAGGTGTAAAACACAACACTTTATGACTGTGATTAAAGTGTAAATTTACATTTAATAATCAGATTTTAAATTAAATTCTTTATCTGATAATATTAATATTCTGTTTGAATTTTATGACTTGTTTTATAGTATTAAATTTTAATGTTGCTTTCTTAAACGTTTTCAGTTATAATATTTTTATTTGATACATTAATATTAATATGTTCTGTTAATTGGATTTTATTTTTGAAATTAGTTCGCGTTTTTGCAGTTGCTTGCTTAAGTTAAGTATGTTTGGTATACTTAACGCATTAAATTTATTTAATCCAATACGTTTATCAACCTGTATAAAGAACACTAACACATGCTCAAGAATTCGTTCTTTTATTAAATTCAGTGGCGCGGACGAGTTCATTATTTAATCGCACGTTTAAATTTTTAATAATATCGTTACAATTATAATAAAAAAATATAGTAGAAAAGTAACTCATCATATTAACATAGTAGTACTATGTTATGATGAGAACTTAGTTTAGTTTAAACTTGTGAAACGTTATGACAATTTACGGTAAAACCCAATAAAAAAAAATGTAGAATATTAGTGCAATTACAAGCGTTGTCAACGAATCAGAAATCTTCAGATAAAATCTAACAGTTGAAAGCTGAATGATGAAGAATTTTATTCCATGCAAAAATTCATTTTTGTATGATACCAAGTGACGGGACGAACCAGTCGTGCGCCTGATGTTAAGCGACACGCCTGTCCATAACAGTTACAGTGCCAGTCAGAGCTTAACATTGCAAAGATCTGAGTCACCCATCACCCTGACACGTAAGTTCTAACTGCCTCCGTGGCCGAATGGTTACCGTGCTAGTCTGCCCCGCAAAGGTTGCGGGCTTAATTCCCGGACGGGGAGAAATATTTGTATTACCTATATTTATTTATCTTGTGAGTTTGGGTGTAATTTAAGCCTTTCTATGTGTGTCAATGGTACCTAGTGCGGGGCCGTGAGTGTGTGCTATATTATTATTAAAAGTTGAAAAGTTCCATGTGCCTATAATTTCATTAGCACCCTTCGAAACCGAAACGCAGCAATGGGCACATTACTGCTTGGCGACAGAAATAGGTAAGGTGATGGTAGTACATAACAAAATGACAACGCAGCCCTATTCAGCCTTATTCTAGGCAACCAAACTGTAACCAGCCATGACCTGTATGATAAAACCTATAAAAACAAATCAAGTAATATCGCCAACAAATTCATGCCTCCCAAAAAACGTCGACAAACTCCCATTAAGCCCAACAAAGTGCTGTGGACGTCATAAAATATATTTTCCGATAGTCAAATTGCAGCATCGGCGTGCGCACAAATCTTTTTCGATAAATTTTGCTTGGTGTGGTACTTATTGTTACTAGCTTCTTTGTAAACTCACTTCCAACTTGTGGAACGATTAACTGACTGCCTGTAGCGTTGCCTGTATTAAATAATGAATTTTTATTAATTTTGATAGTAGTACTTTTACTAATCATCATCACCGATAAATAAGAATCCCAATGGTCTTCGAAGAAGGTACTTCCACTTGTTCAAAGATCTGATTTACTAGCGCCGCAGTTCACCAGGGGAGTAAGTGCAACCGATAGAAACAGATGATTTGCAGGACAGAATAGAGTCAGAATCCTTAGCTGTGATAAATTGATTGATAAGAGAAGAAGCCTTTGACTAATAACTGGTAGCGGTGTGACCCAAAGTCTTTGAGGTCTTTCTGGACTCCAGCGGTACATAGGACGACCGAACGGTCGGGGTCCACTCGGTCGTCCCAAATAAGCTCTCTTCCCAGCACGTTCTTCTCCCTTTCTCTCCACGTATCCGAACCAGCGGAGTCTCGCAAATATTTATTGTACACAGATATAACTCACATCTGTTGGAATTTCATTTGAAATTACCACATAGTACTATTTTCGCGTTTTTATTTAGTACCGACGTTAACCGCCCATTAGTTGCGAAGAAGCTACGGAAGGATACATTTCTCAAATAAACAATAGGTCCAGGTTATTTT
The DNA here is from genome assembly GCF_003589595.1 of Hyposmocoma kahamanoa. Taxonomy (NCBI): domain Eukaryota; kingdom Metazoa; phylum Arthropoda; class Insecta; order Lepidoptera; family Cosmopterigidae; genus Hyposmocoma; species Hyposmocoma kahamanoa. Next base: position 17,460,295 of record NW_020653850.1, read on the forward strand.
TCAGTATACTAGACTGCAGTTTTACTATTACTTAACTGTGAAACACAATAATGTTCTCAAAATTTTACAGTTTATAAAAATGCAAGTGGAGTATAATAAACTGGTAGCAGTGTATCGCCGTCTTAATATTACTCACCTAACAAACGCAGCGATGTTTTTGAAAATACGCTCTAATAATCTTCAGGTAACAATTTTTAATATACCTAGTTACGTAGTAGTAGTGCTTCGCAATCTTAGTGGCATTTTCTACTAAGCTATTAGCCGCGAGCGACTGCAACAGTAGCGGCTAGTTTCTCTTTTGGGTCGCGGCCGCGTCAATTGGTATGGTATATCAGTATATCACTCATTTCAATAAATAATATATATCGCGGCTAACCGCCCATTTTAAGTGTAAGAAACTCTCATTTATAAGCTTAGTCAGTCCCGCCAAGCTGCCGCGACAGCATCCAACTAAGTAGGATAAGCACCGTGACAGGCATAACTGACAATGCGCTTGGAGTACTATATATTACATACTTTGAGTTAAATTAAGATGATTTGTATTTTAAAACTTGATGTAGTTAGACTGGTATTAAAATAAAAGTATTTTTTATCAAAACTCGTCTCATTTACTTAATTCCCGCAACTTGTCGCATAGACCGATGCCACACGATGCGTTGCGTCGGCGTTGTCACGCCTGAGCGGTGGCGCTGCGTTGTGCTGAATAAATTAGAGCTACATAGCACATGGTGCGTTGAAACGGCTCGCGGCGACGGTACGCGTGCGCATCGGATCAGGAGAGAAATCAAATGGTGGTACTGTAGTGCGTAAGTAAGCGGCGTTACGTCGCGACACCGCAAATTATACTGTTGCAATGGCGCAACGCACTGACAACACACGTGTGGCGTCGCTCTTAGTGAAAATGTAATTATGAAGTAAACAAAACGGTCGTTTGTGTCTTGTCCAGAAACTCTTACTCAATATAAATGACGGTTTTATACATTAAGGTCTTTTTTTTTCTAAAACACCTATTACGTATAGGAAATGAAACTATTTTTCCGGATTTAAATCGCGTATATTTGTTTTTTCAAACAAACCGACGTTTCGGGCCCTTTACAGGTCCCATGGTCACGGTTGACTGAGGTGGTACAGTCTTCAACCAGTTATGTCTAATATTAATGCAAACCACCCTATTTTTTCACTATAGTTACAATAGTTATTAATTAAATACCTTATTTTTAATTTTACAAAGAAAACATTCCAATTTACGCAACATTAAGTTTTACAAATTATTTTATTGAATGAATTTTTATTAAGTTTAATTTATTATTAATTATTAATAGAAATTAGAATAAACTAAAACATATTAATTAGTACTGCAGTCTTATGTCTGTTTGGGATTTTTCATTAGAGGAAATACTGTGTTCTTTGGAAATACGTCGCGTAAACAAGTCTGCAGTCTGCGAGCATGTCATGGATAAACCTACACATTCAATGAAGTTTGACAAACCCCAGGTCCTTGCAAAAGAAGTCCGTTATCTACCCAGGATGCTGCGAGAGGCCATTGAAATTAAAAAACATCCTAATTTCAACAGGGAAGATGGTTTCTCCGTACCACCAGTTTGGGATCCAGTATTTCCTCTAATGAAAAATCCCAAACAGACATAAGACTGCAGTACTAATTAATATGTTTTAGTTTATTCTAATTTCTATTAATAATTAATAATAAATTAAACTTAATAAAAATTCATTCAATAAAATAATTTGTAAAACTTAATGTTGCGTAAATTGGAATGTTTTCTTTGTAAAATTAAAAATAAGGTATTTAATTAATAACTATTGTAACTATAGTGAAAAAATAGGGTGGTTTGCATTAATATTAGACATAACTGGTTGAAGACTGTACCACCTCAGTCAACCGTGACCATGGGACCTGTAAAGGGCCCGAAACGTCGGTTTGTTTGAAAAAACAAATATACGCGATTTAAATCCGGAAAAATAGTTTCATTTCCTATGTGTAACAATCGCGAAAACCTAAGAACTCGATACCTATTACGTATTTATTAATAACCAAATAAAATAAATTAACATATTCAATCGAGTTACCAGAGTAACTACTCCAGTTCGGACGTAGTGGAGGCCATAAATGCATTTTGTGAGTTATGCTCCCCAATGTGGTGAGTAGAGAATTTGGCACAGCTGGACTGATTCTTAGCACCTGTTCCCTGCGGATATTGTGCTGTTTTCGTTCACGATATTGTTACGATGGCATTGTTAGGGTACTTGTGATAATTACAATTTATTGCATAGCACTGGTAATATTTACGTTCCAGGTGCAAATGAAAAAATTTTCGTTATGAGATTATATATATTAAATGGACTTTCGTAGTGCTATAGTAACACTTACTTCTAACGTCTTCGGCACACCCCGCGACTGGCGATGACGTCTGTGACCCTGCTTTATGTATTTTTGTTCTCTTTATTTGTTTTATTTCTGTTTTCTTCATAAATCAATGATCATTTCTAAATATGGAAATTCTTTAACGGTATTCGGATACTTATTTTTATTGTGTAACAATACATATGCATAATATAATTGAACATAATATAATTTGTATAAAAATTTGGCCGTAAATTTCACTAATATTGTACAAAATAACTAAAAATTGAAAGATTTCGCCTAAAATCAAATGGACGTAGTTAAACAAAAAGGATCCAATGCACATCCAGTCACTTTCGGAATATGGCAGTTTGAAGTTTCTCACTCTTGTTTTATTTTCAAAACTTCTAATGTCATCTAACTCCAGAGATATTTATATGTGTACATATGTTGGATTTTTTTGCTGATTTAAGAGGTTAGATTTTAGGACCGTTTGGTACTCATTTTTTGATAATTTGTGGATTGGATACTTTTTGCTTAACAACGTCCAAATAATAAAAAAAATATGACCAAGTGGTCTATGGTTCAATTGGTAAGAGCGGTGTCCTCGGCATGAAATTTTAAGTCCACTCAGATCGAAAAATTTTTTCTATATGTTGTTCGATCTGTGTATCAATAATAATATCAAACTAGTATATAGTTTTCACAAAAAAAAATAATATCATGGTAGTATAATATTATGTTGATATTCAATAAATAAATATTAGACATAACCTTCCATAAACCAAAAGACAACATCGTAATTAGATCATTAACTTCAATGTAGCAATAAAAATTACCACGTTTACCCTAAGGTAAAACAGCAGTTAATGCTTCACTAGCCATAGATCGATTATTACAAAAATTCTGCGATCGATTGCACAATCACCTTATTCACACAGAGTGATTCGAATATTATAAAATAAATATAGGGCAAAATTCTAACCATCATTATATTTAATGGATCAATAACTCACGAGGAAATCGCAATACAAGACAGCGCCGTGCGGTATTTAGTACATATTGGTACTCCAAATGTCGCGACTCGTACCAAATCGATGCCTTACTTTCTCAAACACGTATCTTATAAAGAGTAAAGCAAAATATGTTAAGAAATTTAAAATAAATACAAATATTTATTGAAAATTTCTTAACAAGGGTGTTAATTTGGATGCATTACTTTAAGAATAGGTAAAAAAAAGCCAGTATGTGAAATCAGCCTGCAAAATTTGTATATACAATGCATTTTTTACATTTCAACTACTTTTTGCTTTAAGATACGAGTTTGAGAAAGTATTTTTGTACCTCATTTGTTATACATTGACGAGCTGCAATTTAACAAAGCTTGTCTAATTTATTGTGATAACAAATAAATCAACTAGATGGTATTTCGTCTTAGAGCGGTTACACACACCTACTTTCAGCAGCGATGCAAAGGCGATGCAAACGCGAGGCAGTCGCTAATCGTCTACCTTTACACACGCGCGCGATTTTAAGCAGCGATGCAAACGTGATGCAAGTGCTTGATTGCATCGATGCAAACGCATGATTGCATCGCTACACTTGAGATTTATAGGCGATTGCATCGATGCAATTGCGCGTTTGTATCGATACAAGTCGCGCGTTTGCATCGTCAAGTCATACAAAGTCGCTGTGTGTCCTCTCTTAGCCCAGGGCAGTACTGCCATCTTACCTATTTCTGCCGCCTAGCAGTAATATGAACATTATTGTAGTCCAGTTTTGAAGGGTACGGGTGCATAATTACAGGAATATGGGACTTATCAACTTATGTCTTAGGGTGGCGGGTGCGGTGGCAGTGTCCGTCAGATTTTTGCGATGTAAACTCCGAGTGGTACTGCATCTACTAGGCGCACGACTTGTCATTGTTTGTCTGCTGATATGAAAAAGTTAATTCAAGTTCTGAATTGCACTGCCTGTTTTCTAAATGCATTTGATATTTATCTATAACTATATGAAACTTTTAGTTTTAATCTATTCGTGTGATCCGTTCCTAAGATTGTAATATAATTCAAACGTGGGTAAAGTAAAGTAAATAAATAAAATTCAGAAATCATTATCTGTGTTTTTTACATAGCATAGCCGATTTTATTTGACTCATCGTTTTGTCAGTAGGTTAAAATTAAATCACTACATATTTGATTTGATATAAGTATAGAAATTGGTAGAAAAAATGTTGGAATCTAATATTCTCGTACTTGTGTCTACGTGAAAAGAATACATTTATTGCTCACACATCGTACACGAGTCGAAATTCTCTTACGTTTGACAATTCTGATACTTACTATGTCCGCTCTTCCTTGTCGGTTTTCGATATATGGAACCACTATATATTTTCGATGTAGTGCTAACTTTGTTAAAGTCTGTTCCAGTCCATTTTGAACAATAACGTAAATAAAACTGTTTAGTTAATATTCCAAAGCTAAAATCAATAAATCGTATATTTCGAAGTATATAATAATAAGTAACACTTTCACGTATATTTCGAAGATTTCGACTTGATGTCTCATCGGTTTTTCCTACAATATTCATTTGAATAGCATCGCAAAATCGTATTTGAAAAATGGTAGTCCAATAGTGAGGTTATTTTTCAACTATACAACTATGACTAGTCTATGGTTACATAGTGCTGCACGAAAAAAAAATCGGGTCATTTAATAAAAGTTTCTGTAATCGATTAGTAAATCGAATATTTCAATCGTAATCGAAAGAGTATCTAAGTGTAAGAATTTGAAGGAGGATTTAAAATTAAGTTTTCGGAAATTTTAAATATGCTTATATAGATTATGTAAGGAAAACCGCTAGTATCACTAATTGAACAAATTGATTCTTTCAATTAATTAATCGATTTGTTGTTGGCATTACATGGCCATTAATAAGCCGTCTATGGTCGGGTGAGTGACTTGTTTGTTTACATTTTGTTCAAAATAGATTGAAACGAAGTATAGGCCTGTTTATTTCATATTTATATATTATACATACATTAACGGCCTCGGTAATTCTGTAGTTTGCACTCTTGTTTTCGGTTGTGCCTAGAAGCGAATTCTGTTGCTCTGGTTGCGCATGGTACACGAAATTCCTTAGTTTGAGACCGTAACATATTATTACCTATTTTCTATCGTGACTTTGGGTGTAATGTGTGTCCATAGCACTCGCGATACAGGGTTTCCCTAGTGCTACGGAGCTATGAGTGTGTGCATAAAAAACATATTTCAGAAAATATTATGAAGTAGCAGGAGAGTTCCTTGTGACAGAGGTCATCCAAGTATTGCCGTCTTATCTATTTCTGCCGCCACACAATAATATGAACATTACTTTGTTATAAGCAGGGATGGGAATAGGTAGAAATTTTTTTTAACTAAACTTCGAGGAACATAGACAGAAAATGGAGACTACCTTACGACAATACTTTTTAGGTCCCAGGACCTTTTCGGGATTGGGGAAATTACTTAAGGACATTGAAAATTGGCGTAATTGGGGACAGGCAGGTACACTATATTTATCTTAACTTTGCGACGCACAGTGGGTCGGATATGCGATATTACGGACAATGGATTTTTATTCACCATACCTGTCTAAAAAAATGCCAATCGAGAGATCCTATTGTCCTAATTAAATATTGTCATATCACATTTTGCCATAAATATAATCGTTTAGTAGGAAAAAAATAAAATGTGTATTTTTGTATGGGACCATACCTGTAGTGCCCCATCGTTACAAAGTCTTAGTCGATCCAGTCTTGGAATCACTATCGAATCCGGGACCTCTACGATCAGCTAACCGTTCGGCCACGATGACAGTTTAGTAGCAATATCTGTCACTAACGGTGAAATACAACATTGTGATGAAGCCTGCTTCACAACCTTTGGGAAACGTGTAAAGTCCTTGAACTGGGGCCAGTGTGATCAATGATAGACTAAACCTCTTCTTGCAGAGGAGACTCGTGGCCAGTATTGGTGACGGGTTGATGATGATGAAGATTTTTTTTTAAATAGCCCCGCACTAGGGAAACCCTGTGTCGCGGGTGCCATGGACACACACATAGACAACCACAAATGATGAAGATGGGCTGGATACGTATACGCGTATTTCTCAATTATAGAACTTTTTGACGTATCCCATTTCTCCTTCTCAACCGTTGTCTCACTTGTGACTCCATTTCATTTCATCGGTTGCGCTCATTCGCCTGGTGGAGTCCAGCGCTGCCAGGTAAAGTTGTTCGGAGATCGGATCTGACTATCGTTTGGGATTCCTGACTCTAGGTCTATTTCCCTTCACCTTCCCTGTCATCATCAAACGTTCCAGGTTCAGTACCTCTACATGCAACGTGACCAAAGTCGCATATCACACGCTGCATGCAGGCGTAAGACAGATGCTGTGCATTCTCTTGAATTCCCCAAATTTTTTTTATGGCGTCAAGTGACGGGACGAACTAGTCGGGCTCCTGATGGTAAGCGACACGCCAGTCCATAACAGTTGCAGTACCACTTAGAGCTTTAAATGGCAAAGATTTGAGGGACACTGCTATTGCACCCGTCACCCTGAGACATAAGTTGAAAAGTTCCATGAGCCTGTAATTTCACCAGCACCCTTACCCTTCAAAACTTTCACTTAACATCAGGTGGAGTGGAGTCATTTGCCTGTCAAGTATAAAAAAAAAAAAAAAAAAAAAAAACTGGAACACAGCTATGCTTATATCACTACTTGGTGACAGAAATAGGTAAGGTGGCCGTACTTCTATGGACGAAATCTTTCACAAGGAGCTCTACCATTACTAACAGTACAGGGACATTTGTGCGGCAGGCTGCCCTGTTTAATTTGTTTATTAGATTTTGCATGTTAAACAGCGTAGAATTGGCTCCTTTTTTAAATGTCTTTTGTATCGCGAACTACTTCAGTACACATTATTAAGCAACAGCACTTTAAGGCGGAACAAGTAGAGTACAATTCTAACATTGAGGTCACTTATACTGACCGATTATGGAATCGTGTTATTTGAATACAATCGTGATATTTACGTGTACTTGACAAATTGCTTTTCTATTTTGGTCTTATTGACGTGTATTGACTCTAACCTTGTGAATTTATTGATTACGTAAAAGTTGGAATAGAGAAATTCAATATCGTTTATTGGCAATCCCAATTGATAAATATTATGGTTGGCACAAGTACCCACAAAACGACGCGTGGGCCATGACTGAATAAATTCTTTGTTATTTTGATGTAATTTTTGTTAAATGCCTAGTGACGGGGTGAACAAGTCATGCGCCTGGTGGTAAGCGGCTCGCGTGTCCACAACAGTGCAGTGCCTCTCAGAGCTTTAAATCACAAAGCGGACTGCCACTGCGCCTGTCACTCTTACCCTTCAAAACCGAAATGCAATAATGCTCACTTTACTGCTTAGCGGCAGAGATGGGTATTATTGTCTAATACACCAGCCTGAAACCAAGTCTCCACAAACTGCAATATCAAATATCGTTTAATGTTATTTTTTACGGTACAGTGAAGATTTACATATGTAATTCTTCTTCAATTGTTCGATTCCCGGGCCGGGAGAAATACTTGTATGGCCTACATTTATTTCTCTCGTGAGTTTGGGTGTAATTTGTGGTTGTCTATGTGTGTGTCCATGGCACCCGCGACACAGGGTTTCCCTAGTGCGGGGCTATGTTGATTGTGAGCGTTATTATTGTGAGCGTTATTGTGAGCGTTATTGTATATACAACATTTGGATTCCTTGTTTCAAATTTAATTCACGTAGACAAAACTATATAATTACACTAAATTTGTATTGAATTGATATTCAATTATTTTTTGTGAAATTGCTACACTAGTTTGTTATAATTATTAATCTTGATGTTTATATAACTTACAGTTTTGAAACAATTTAGTGCGTTATAGTGTCCACTTTTATTTCTCCGCGTCTAAAAAAAACTGCATAATACATAAAGCACAAACAAATGATACAGTAGCTATTGTCTGCATGCGTCTCACTTACGCCAGGTCGCACCGTTGCTGTTTCAGAATACGTACTACTTCAAAATCAGCAGAACGTCTTGTCAAATAATAATTGTACCTACATATCTGTAGGTGATATGTAAAGAGCCGCCTTAAGTCCTTAGTTTCGAATTTATATGCTTTTATTACCATTGCTTTGGAATGCTAAAAATCACGCAACGGCAAAAGACATTAAGTCCTATAGTAATTTGTTTTTTATTTAACATATTTTTGACCTTAAGATTGAGTTTGAGTGCCTAATTAAGAGCCTCATTGTCCTTAAAGCCATCTGTAGTAAAATTTTTGTTACTAAAAAAAATTACTATTTGGCACTTAAGATTCTTTTTCTCAGAGTTATAGATATAATTTGCAATTTACCATTATAAGCCAAGAAATAAATAATCTCAATTTACCGTTTTTGTATATTTTTGGCCGCTGTGGGTGCTATTGTTGCCAAGTACCATCTCTAGTAGCCAATCACACAAAAGAAACCGCGTATCGTATATTGGAAATCAATGGAACAAACCACGATTCTCATTGTGCCATTATAAGTAGACCTTTGGCAAAAAGTGAGAGGCAATGCCTGTTCAAACGGTACGCCATTTTATTTGTCACGTCTCGATTGACACCGCTGGCATTTGTGTACGAATTCATAATCTGTCGTTATATAAAGTAATAAAGGAGTAACTCGAAATTGATTATTTTTAGAAATAATTTCGTGATTTTGTCAATACATTTTTTTGCAGATCCCGTGTGAGTAGTTATCACCAATATTTATCGAGAAACAGTGCTGTTGTAATGCAGTTAAAGGGAATGGAGTGAAAGCGAAATCGTTTACATAGGAGACTTATGATTTTACTCCAAAGTCCGGCAAATACTACGATACTATCTTAAATGTCCATAGACTGTGGTAACTCCCCATCAGGTTGACCGTCAGGCTGCTGTCCGGTTTGAATAGCATAAAACATCAACTTCTACGATTCTAGCCTAGTCACTTCTAATGATTTGTGAATTAAAATTTCAAGTACCTACTTTTATATATTCAAATTCACTGGAATCACTGGATTCTTAAGATATGGTGGCTTTATTTGGGAAAGCGCCAGGAGGCCGGGACGATCGGATGTCATGCTATTTAATACATTAACTATCAGTATAATAATAATATAATAACGCACATACTCAACATAACCCCGCTAGTGCGGTAGGAAAACCTCGTGTCGCGGGTGCCATGGATCACACATAGATAACCACAAATTACACCCAAACTCACGAGAGAAATAAATGTAGGCCATACAAATATTTCCCCCGGCCCGGGAATCGAACCTGAGACCTTTGCGTGGCAGTAACACGTAACTACGTGGCAGTGGTATGGTAACCGTTCGGCCACGGAGGCAGTTAAAATGAAGGATATCATCGTGATATCCTTGACTTTCCATACCATTAAAATAATTGCTCCTTATAGTAAAATTTAGGCGCTATTTATAAAAATTATTCTTCATGCGTGAACAGCCACCCTTAGAGGTTGATGATTTTCTTCAAAATTAAATGGGACCACTATGGAGGAACTCTCTTTCAAAAAAAAAAAGGATCACGGAAATCGGTTCACAAATACCGGAGTTACCGCGTAACACACGTACAAAAAAAAAACATACAGTCGAATTGAGAACCTCCTCCTTTTTTGAAGTCGATTAAAAATAAAATATTATTGTGCTATTATTACAATAACCAGTTGAAACCAATAACAAAAGCATCTGACCACAGTGCTTTTGTTATATAAATACACTATATTATAATTATTAATACAAAGATCGAACACTCAGAAAAAATTTCTTCGATCCGCCCGGATTCGAACCGATGTCTTCTAGCATACCGTGCCAGACGCTATACCAACTAAGACACGGAACGAACCAGCGGACCTCACGAATTTTTCTGTGTTAGTTGGGTGTGTCTTTGTATTTGGTGTTTTCAATGACTTTTTAGCCGTAGCGCCATCTATGAGAAATCTTAAGTTTTTCGTACATTTTATTAATTTGTGTATTAGTTACATTGGACATGATAATATTTCTTCTTTAATTATTTTTTCAAATAAACCAACTTTCGGGCCATATACAGATCCCATGGTACCGGCTGTCTCCGATGGTAAAGTCACTAACCAATTATATCTAATATTAGTACAAATTATATATAATTGTAAAAACTATGTTTTTCACTATAGTCACAAAAGTTATTGATTGAAATACCTGATTTTTAAATTACCAAAGAACATTCTAATTTACAGAACAATATCGATTTTTATGGGATTTGCAAAAAACCCTAACATATTAGTAAAAACAAATATACGCAAAAAAATAATTGAATATCAATTCAATAAAAATTTAATTAATACAGTGAATAGCGACATCTCTCGCCAGAACTGGTAGCTGTAAAGGTACTAACTGGGTGATATATCTTTCGTAGATTTGTCATAGATGGCGCTATGACCAAAAAGTCGTTGATAAAACAAATACAAAGACACGAAGCAAGCACATAGAAAAATTGGTGAGGTCCGTTGGTTCGTTCCGTGGCTTAGTTGGTATAGCATCTGGCACGGTATGCAAGAAGACTTCGGTTCGAATCCGGCCGGATCGAAGAAATTTTTCTGAGTGTTCGATCTTTGTATTAATAATTATAACAAATTAGTGGAGTAATTTCACAAAAAATAATTGAATATCAATTCAATAAAAATTTAATAAATATACGCAATTTAGATCCGAGAAAATACTTTCAGATCCAATGTGTAACAATTGCGAAAACCTAACTCGATTTGTGTATTACAATTGTTATATGTATTTTGTATTACAAGAAGGAAGAATGCAACTAATAAGAATATAATGACAATGTGGTAGGATTTGGCTTCCAATTCTAAGTTTGCAAAACAGTCTTCTGAATGCTGTAATCAGAAATACACTGGCGAAACGTGTGTCAGAGAAGTTACATAAAACTTGTCGAGACCTCTACTAGTCCCCACCCCGTATTAGACAAGCCAATTTTTTTTTTAATAAAAACTTTTAGTTACACTTCTTTGACATTCAACGAGTGCTGTGACAAAACTAACGTGAAGCAAACTCACGCCCGACCAATAGACGTGTTTATCAAAACATCTGGGTATTTTCTGAATTCGAAGGCCTGATTTAATCAAACGTCAATTATTATCATAAGGTTTACTTTTTTAATCGATACAATGACAGCCTTGATGGTTTGGTTTACAATACCGAGGTTTAGCAATGGCTTTTTAATTGTTACGAATAAACTATGTTTTTTGGACAGTTTTAGGGTCGTATTCTAGAACTCTACTCAATGCTCAAGTCAGGATTGCAATTGAAACACAAACACTAGAAATACGACCCTAATGGCAGGGACTTGAGTATGATTGCGAGTGCTTTAAACCATACTCAAATCCTGACTTGAGCATTGAGTAGAGTTTTAGAATATGACACTTAATATTGTATTTTCGGAAACTATTCTAAAAAATCTCGTTATACAAAAACGCTAGTTAGGCAGCAGTAAAGCTTCTTGTGAAAGAGTTTGTCCAGGGGAGTACTGCTTTCTTACCTATTTCTGCCGCCAAGCGGTAATGTGGGCATTGCTGCGTTCCGGTCTTGAAGGGTAAGTAAGGGTGCTGGTAAAATTACCGGCACATGGGACTTGTTATCTTATATCTCAGGATGGCGGGCGCAGTGGCAGTGCCCTTCAGGACTATATTTTTCGACAAACAAAATTTTGTTGACACTCATCACACTCATAGTTAAGAAATCTGGTGTGTTAATAAATGTGGTGACTCCCTTAGCCTCCTACTAGTTTATTTGCGTTACACTCTCTCTTCTAGATCACTACGCATATTTCGTCGTGTACCATGTTCATGCGCCTTAGAGTCACAAAAAGCATATTCACCATCGGATGACACAAAACCGCTTACTTACAGCAATAGGATGGTTGGTAACATGTCCTGTTTCAACAACTCTAGCACTTACTACTTTTAAAACCAACCGTAGTACTTCTTAGTACGCAGGGTTATTTTAAAATGCGTCGTTCAAAATATTAACAGCCTCTATATTAATCAACAAATTTCATTCCATAACTTTTAATAATTCATCAAATTTTATATTCCGACAAAAGTATATATATTTTTAACTCACACACTCGTAGCCCCGCACTAAGGAAACCCTGTATTGCTGGTGCCAAATAAATGTAGGCCACACAAATATTTCTCCCGGCCCGGGAACCGAACCCGGGACCACTGCGTGGCTGTCTTGGTAGTAGCTGGTAACCGTTCGGCTACGGATATAGTTAGATAGGAGGAAGGGTGCGGGTCATCGCTGAGGACACTTGCACATTTTAACATACAACTTTACTATCAAATACAGGTCCAAAAAAGGGTCATATAGTACTATAAAAATTTAAAAGTTTATTTTTAGTACATTTATTATGTTTTGTAAAAAAGTCATGTAACAAAATTTGTCGTTAGTAATATACTTAGTCCTGCGATGTTGTTAATATTTTATAAATAACTCCATATAGCAATACTGCTTAATACTTACTGAGATACTTGTAGTTTGTTAAAATCAATAGGTGTTGGTTGGTTTCATTCAATATACTTACGCAAATAACTTCCGTGAACGGAAAAAGTAACCGCAAAGCAAATTAAGTCGAGCTCAAAACACATGTTACAAGGCAAGTCGATATTAAGACAACGAAATTGTTGGCAGCTGCAAGTTTAATAAGCAAGTTTGAATAATACAAACTTTAGCTCTACAGTTGACTGTGGCGTTATGTCGTAATGAAACTTAAATAATATAAATATAAATTCCTTGCGAATATAATACATGTATTGATACTGCGTCAAAGTAATTTCTCAAAAATTAAAGTCTTTATTGATTCTCTATATGTATTTAATTAACTATTTATCGTATTTAACTACCTCGGTGGCCATACGGTTATCATACTAGTCTGCCACGCAGAGGTCCCGGGTTCGATTCCCAGGCCGACAGACAGACGCGACATAGGGTTTACCTAGTTCTGTGCTATGAGTGCGTGCACTTTTAAAAATTTATTTTATTTAAGATCGTGATGTTTTTAACTTCTTTGTATCATCATCGTATATAGCCTGACATCACTCACTGCTGGGTATAGGCCTCAAAGTTTTTGTGCCACTCCCCACGGACCCGCGCCAATCTCATTCAAGTTCATCCCGCAATTCTTACGATGCCGTCTGTCCATCTCGACCCTGGACGCCCGATATTCATATGTATATTTTGTGAAAATATTCCTTTTCTTGTAGCCATAGAGCTCATTGTGAAACACTTCGTCCATTGAAGCACTACCACCTTACCGTGTTCTGCCGCCAAGCAGTAATATGAGCATTATTGCGTTCCAGTTTGGAGTTTGTCAACTTATGTCTCAGGGTGATTGGGCGCAGTGGCAGTGCCCATCAGATCTTCGCGAGGCTCTGAGTGGCACTGCAACTGTATGGACAGATGTATCGCTTACCACCAGGCTCACAACTTGTTCGTCCCGTCACACTTGGTATCATAAAAAAATTATATGACATTTTACAATATGGAAAATTTCTTGTATAAAGTTTTTCATATTAATTTTATTTTCTAATTAAATCTGTCATTATTATTTTGTTTTATTAGTATTGGGTTGCGTGAATTGGACAGCATGACTATAGTATATTATAAATTATTGCATGAAAATTACATAAAAACTACGAAAACTTTGTATGCCACAAGGCCGATCACAATGATTCAAAATTCTTTCTTCTAACAACTTTATAACCTGTGCATCACAAAGAAAGAAATTATTTAATAATTCACGCATTGAAGTAAATTAAGTAACAAATTTGTATATTGCAGTTTGCCTCACTTGGCTTTTTTTTTATTATATTTTTTGCGAAAAGAAAAATAAAAAAAACCAATGTGGATTTTTTAAAATGCAAAACTAAGTTTGCAAAATTGACATCCGAATACTGTGATCAGTAAAACATCGGTTTCGAGAAGTAATCGATGGCTCCTCGTTGTGAGTTATATTGCACGTGATCTCGTAATTGTGGTTACTTTCTTGTTTGCTTAAATATGTGGTTATATTCATTTGTCGTGTATTCTTTTTGGTCTTCTGATCGCGTACATCTTTTTCGCTAAAATTTTAAATACACTCTTGGACATATAATTTGATGCATCCTGCATTTTTATTCTTAAAGAGCTGGATCCAAAAATATTGTTGTAATCGAAGAACAAGTTTTCGCCTATTTTACTTATTAAAACTTTCAACTAGGGCTTATTGGAATGCCGTTTGGTGTACTAGTTTCCATATTGTTCACTAGTGTTTGATCAATCAAACATTGTTCAAGCTTAGGGCCATTCAATAAATGCCTCCGTGGCCGAACGGTTGGGAACGAAACGGCAGAGGCCCCAGGTTGGATTTCCGGGCCAGGATAAATACTAGTATGGCCTACATTTATTTATCTCGTTCTTATCAAGTTCGGCCACGGAAGCATTTAATGAATAAGCACGAAAGCCTTAAAATCTGAATTCAAAATGTAAGTATTTATTGTCTCGGTTTTATATTTAAACTCTTGGTTCTCTCATGGTTTAGAAATTGAGAGATGAGTAATCCATGCCAAACGCACAGTCGGGGATGCAGGTTCAAGAGCCATCTAATGATACGTGTCATATCGAGCTGCACTGCGTTTTGCATTTATTAATACGTTGGGTGAGGTAGCTGCCAATCCTTGGGTCCCACAATCTACACATAGATTATTTCAATGTAATTTTATAGAAAAAAATGACTGTAATTGACTGACCTATAGTTTTCACTCCGGAAGGCGTGATTTCCCACTTTAGACCTCATAAATGCCAATGAAATGTTAAATATATTAAACAATAGATGGTGTTGGCATCGAAATAAATTAAGCAAGCGGCTGTTGACTCAAATCCCATATTACAAAATTTGTAACATTAGGTCTTAATACTTTTCGCCGTTCTTGTGCGGCATAGAATAGAATTGAAATCTGTTGAACATGACTTGATCTTGATTGTTTTTCCTAGGAGCTATCTTTGCTTCGTTAAAAATATTTGTTTTAAATCTACTACTAACCATTATCATGAAATTATTGAACAGTAACAAGGGATGATCAATAATTTAAACAACAATGTGAACATGCAAACAGATTTCCGCCTGCGTAAATAAATGAGAAAATCGGGCAATTAATTTAATCCAAAATAATGCTAACAGAAACAAAAGTTTTCTTTCGTTGCGTTACGAGTTCAAAATTCCAAACAGTTAATATAAATTTCCGAACTCGAAACGATACGCCTGGCGCAAGTGTAGACAATATATGAGACAATATTTCTTAACTTTAAGCAGTATTGATATACTCTTCGGGTCTCGGGAGACTTTTGTTTTTAGAAATATTAACGTTTTGCTATTAAAAGCGATTTTTTACTATAAAATACACACACGCTGTAAAATATACACACACACGCATGGCTAAACTCTTATTAGATGTTTTTTTTTTCTATGATACTCGTATCAAGCGTTGGGACTAACAAGTCGTGCGTCTGGTGGTAAACGAAACACTTGACCGTAACATTTACAGAACCACTCAGACGCCTGAGTGTAAATTTGTAATCATTCAAACTTAACTACCGCGTTTCCGTTAAAATTTTTATTTATATCTTTATAATATTTAATTATATATTTATAAGGTTTAAATTAAAATTTTAACGTTAACGTGTTAGTTAAGTTTACATATTTGAAAACACACTAAAGCCCCTGGGCTTTAAATCGCAAAGATCTAACAGGTATTACCAGCGCCCGTAATTTCACCGGCACCCTTACCCTTCAAACGCAGTAATGCTCTTAATACTGATTGGCGACAGTAATAGATAACGTGTTTGATTGGGTTGTATGAAATCATTGGGAAAAGGGGCTTGGACAGTTTAAGTAGCTATGTACTTTACACGAGTAAAGCCAATTGTCTTAACTAACGAATAAATATCATGTAAGATGAAGAATAAAAAACAAAACAGTACAGAGTACTAAAAAACCGATCCCAATAGTCATTCATCCCCTAGTTTGCCACCCTTAGATGTGGAATATTTCCGTCAAATTTAAATGGGACCACATCTGAGGTACCTTCATTCCAACAAAAAAATAATATGTAAATAAAAAGGTGTAAAGGTACTAACTGGGTGATAAATCTGCAATAGATTTCTCATAGATGGCGCTACGACTAAAAAGTCGTTGAAAGACCAAGTACAAAGACACGACGCAAGCACAGAAAAATTCGTGAGGTCCGTTGGTTCGTTCCGTGGCTTAGTTGGTATAGCGTCTGCCACGGTATGCAAGAAGACGTCGGTTCGAATCCGACCGGATCGAAGGAATTTTTTCTGAGTGTTCGATCCTTGTATTAATAATTATAACAAACTTGTGGAGTAATTTCACAAAAAATAATTGAATATGAATTCAATAAAAATTTAATTAATATATAAATAAATAATCGGTTCCAAATTATCGCATAACATACGTACAAAAAAAGATATGGAGTCGAATTTAGTACCTCATCCTTTTTTTGAAGTCGGGTAAAAATAAAACTGACGGCGTCGCTGTCGGTTCAAATTTAATAACTATAATATAACAGTTTTATAAACTAAAACTGACTGTAAAGTGCGCAAAATGGCATTCATCCCCTAGTTTGCCACCCTTAGAGGTGGAATATTTTCTTCAAATTTGTCTTCCTTATAAACTGAACCAATACTCTGAGGTATCTTCTTTCCAACAAAAAAAAATCATCAAAATCGGTTCTCAAATTATCCAGTATATGGCCCGAGTTATCGTGTAACACACATACAAAAAAAAACAATACAGTCAAATTGAGAACCTCCTCCATTTTTTGAAGTCGGTTAATTAAAACGTCATCCACAGCCCGACTACTACGATACTAAGTATTTTTTCTGATGCTAAGCGATGGGACGAACAAGTCGTGCGTCTGATGGTAAACGACACGCCTGTTCATAACAGTTGCAGTGCCACTCAGAGCTTTAAATCGCAAAAATCTGAGATGCACTGCCTCTGCGCCCATCACACTGAGACATAAGTTGAAAAGTCTCATGCGCCTGTAATTGCACTAGTAATGTTCACAATACTACTTGCCGGCAGAAATAGATAAGGTTACTTAAGTACTTCCCTGGATGAACACTTTCACAAGGGGCTCTACAACTAGTAGAAAGTTATGAAATACTCTGAGGTACCCTCTTTCCAACAAAAAAGAATCATCAAAATTGATTCACAAATGCCGTGTTGTCGGATAACATATATACAAAAAATATACAGTCAAATCGAAAACCTCCTTTTTTGAAGACGGTTACATAGTTCATTACAGTGACAGGTACTTCCCTGGACGTACTCTTTCACAAGAAGCTGTATTGTTAAGTAGAGATGTGACTAACGATACGGACGCAAGTATATCAAGCCACACATTGACGGATCTTGTTTCGATGCTCTGCCTATATTCATATGCTTCAATGTCCCTAATTTTTTAGGAAGCACAGATGTCACATAACGAAAGAGGAAGCAAAGGACTTCATGCGTAAGCGATGGTATTATTGTTATAAATTCAAATGCTACACAGGCTGACCTCGAAAGGTCTGCGACATTTTAAGATTCTGATAATCATTCTGAACAACTTGTACAATTTTGAATCTCTCTGACATCGACCCAGACGTATGGAACAATTGAAGTCTTTTCACGATTGCAAATGTATTCTCTTGAAAATTTTCGAAAGTTGTTTAAAATGATGGATAGAATCACCAATTTAAAAATCTCGCAACTTGTTAAGGGTCATCCAACACAAATTCACTGTATTAAACGTAATGTAGCACCCTGTAAAACTTTTTTTCCGGTACTGAACATAAAGGTAAAAGGTTTCTTGGTAAAGAACAAGTTTCGGCTACAATGTCGCTTACCTTTAGGCGATATTGTAGTCAAGTGCTCGCCAGTGAACAATAAAATAAAAATCTACACCCTAATAAAATACATTCTTAATGTTTCCATAATGTAATACAAGGTTTTCAAAATTCGCCTTATAATGAAAGAAATTTGAATATTATTGTTTATAAAAATCTGTGTAAAAAAATATACGCTTCATCAGTAAGCATAGGCCTATTTAAAGAGAATCTACTAGCAAAACATTCTTAATACAATTCTGACGTGAGTCGATATAATTTTCGATTGA
>NW_020653850.1:17479380-17503776 GCF_003589595.1 Hyposmocoma kahamanoa
TCAAAAATAAACGTACTACGATTAACACCGTGTTCATTATTTATCAGAAACAACCTGAAAGATGTAAACGGGTTTTGGTCGGTACTACGTCCCAAATAACGTTAATGACGTAACTGACACCTAAGTTATAAATGAAGGGTTTTTCAAAAACAAATGTAAGCGATTTATAACTTTTTTAAATAATAAAAAACGACTTCAATAAAAGTTTCTAACAAAAAAAAACAACGAAGTTTTCAGAAATTCACAAATGTGGGAGTATTTGCGTAACATACACACAAAAAATATAGTAAAATTGAGAACTCTCTCCTGTTTTTGAAGTCGGTTAAAAATAGTTTTATCTCAAACTTAAGTTTTATTTAAAAATTATTATTCACCGGAAAAAACAGAGCTTTTTTCGTGGAACGTGTAAATTACGTCCCTTCAAGGAAAAAAAAACGATGTCAGCGTGTATCAGGTGATATATTCGTTTACAAACTATGAAAATTTTCCCTGTACTGTATTTCGGGAATTATTTTTTTTATTTCTGTAATTAGATGGCTAGTCAAAAAATGATTTAATACACAAATATATTGTGACGTAATAAAAAACCTACTGCTTTCTACATAAAGTCGAAGTTGAACATAGACTTGAGTTCTTTAAAGTGTGGCGACACTAACTGTATTTTTTTCCTTAAGGCAAGTACAACAACTCGTAATTTTAATACTTTCTAACAAAAAGTGTAATGGAAAGTTGGCCCTAAGCTGTTCGTTTGCATGTTAAACCAAGCTTTTCTACTCAATTTCCAAGTAACTCTAAGTATTATTCGAGGCCTGAGTCCCTACTAATTGGTTAAGTAATTTACTTAACGATACTTTGTTTACAAATTATGGTGTCTTACTTATAATTTAAGGGCCAAGTTATTGTAGGAAAATCACAGGATTTCATTTGCTGGAGAGATCTGCTTTTGTTTATTTATTACTAGCTGGTGCTCGCGACTTTGTCTGCGTGGAATGATGAATACTTCGAGTAGCCTCCTGTACTATACCAATTTAAGTTTTATTGGTTTCCATAAAAACTTTCATCCCCTATTTCACCCCTTTTAAGATTTACTTTTGTAACAAAAAGTAGCCTATATCCTTTCCCTGAGTTTCATCTATCTCTATACCAAAATTCATCAATATTGGTTCAACAGTTTGGGCGTGAAAACATAACATAATTACTTTCACATTTATAATATTAATATAGATTAGTGATATAACAGGTTGCAAAATGTTGAATACAGATGCACCTAAACCTAAACTTTACAGACTTTGAGAGCTATCAATAATGAATTTTCTTCACCAAAGTCCATTCTGCAATCATCATACTCAACAAGTTATACGTCTCACTGTTGGGCAGGGGTCT
This sequence comes from Hyposmocoma kahamanoa, assembly GCF_003589595.1. Taxonomy (NCBI): domain Eukaryota; kingdom Metazoa; phylum Arthropoda; class Insecta; order Lepidoptera; family Cosmopterigidae; genus Hyposmocoma; species Hyposmocoma kahamanoa. The sequence continues at coordinate 17,480,764 of NW_020653850.1, forward strand.
CCTCGAGGCAGGCAGGAGAGTTGCGGAGAAAACAGAAAACTGGCGCATTCCGATAGTTTGTGATACCATAGTAAAATAAAAGAATTATGTTAACTCCGTGCAAAGTAACAGTGCGGCGTATATGTGTGCGCGACCGCAGTCGTGCGCCGTGTACAGATGCACACATTCACACAATAATGAAAGACGCGTCGGGACGACTAGTCCCAAATGGTTTGTACCTAAGTTTTGTTTATAGTGACCCTTCCTATCAACCTCTTGATTACGTGGGAAGGGCTCTATAACCTGTGCAAGCAAGCCCGCACAGACTCCTTCTCAGACAAGTTCTGACCCCAGATCAGTCCGTTTACACAGACTCCATCCCGTTCTCAAATCAAAAGGCTAGTGCCTTGGGTCAGCTGCTCCGGATGCACGCACATTACACTCCCTATTTTGGGACGACCAGTGTTATGCAACGCCAGTGCATTGTGATATTATGCGAATGTATGCGTTCGTACACGGCGCGATGCGGGGGCACACACATACAAGCCGCACTGGTACGTTTGTATAAAGTTACCATACTTGTATTATTATACTATAGTGATACTATTTAACTGAAGCTAGAGATATATATAAGGCCAATAGTTATACATAATAGCCAGAGAGGGAATACTGCCACCATTAAGAGCACTAGCTCCATTCGCTTAATGTACCCTAGTCTGGGTATTTAAATTTATATTATACAAACCTTTTATAAATAAACTGATCAATTTATATGACCACTTAAAATTAATATCGAAGCATTTACTTAAGAACACCTACTATAAGGAAATGTGGAGAACTGAGAAGTAAAACGATTTTATGAGAAATTTGTAATATCTGAAGCAATTGCGTTATCTTGTGTCAATTAGTACAAAATACATGCGGCTCGTCATATAGCTGGTTATATACTCGATGACCGTCTTAAAAATACATATGTATATGTACATAAAATAGGTACATATCATTGACTTACAAATAAATGGACGACGGGTCTAATACAAAAACCACGAAAAAAATGTCCCAAGTCAACCTATTTAAACGTAGTGACATGTAAAGGAATATGAAAAAGCTAAAACGTTGAATTTAAATTGTAATGTCATCGCAATACTGTCTAATTTTGCTTGCTTCACTGTTAGTCGAACAAACGAAGACTAAAGCGTGAATGACGCTCTGTATACGATTTTAACGCCCTATAAGTTCGGACACTTTTTAGCGCGGACCCGACGTCCGTATAATTGTAAGTCAATGGTACATTATATAGATAATGTGGGAGATCTGGTTAGATGGCAGCGAACATTAGTATAATTAGCATTAATATAATAGATAACACTCCAAAGCTCATAAACATTTATTATCGAACAACAGAAAGAAAAATCCTTCGATATAAATGAGCTTCAAACTCAGTCAGCAGATCTTACGAATTTTACGAAACTATATGCCTTTTTTCACCGATCTTTTCAGAGATATAAAAATTAATTCCACGATGTGGAAAGAAGATTTTATCAATATATGGTATAAAACTATACAAGCTGAGCCACCAAAGATACCTTTGTTTACGCAAATTAACCTTAACTGGCCTTTTAGTCACCAGTAAGAGACTGCGCACCAAACGTATTTCACTTAATGCATTCGGTCACAATAAGTAGACACCCCGAACTGTACTATTTGTAACATCAGAGAAGACACCTACCATGCTTTAGTGGAATGTACGTATCGTATAGGTACGTATAGGTATCGTAACGTATATATATATACGTAACGTAACGTATATATATACGTGTATGAATATACACAAGATACCTGACCCCCCCCCCCAAGCCGACTTTGTCGACCTTTTGGTTCTGAGCACAAAAAAGTGGAGAAAATTATTAAACAAGCTTAATCTTTAACCTGTCAGCCGTAAAATTTATTTTGGTATGAAATAAGGAATTTTGGTATGACATATGGTAGGTGTAAGGAATGTCTAAGTCTTGTTCATACAGTACAATAAATTTCTAATTTTAATAATTCCGTTAAGTGCGGCATATTAAAACAAGAAAGAAAACTTTGAAAGTCACTAAAACCTTGAAAGTAATTAAAACTGAATAGATAAATAGGAGCGAAACGTGGAACAATGAGTAATCACAGAAGACACGATCGTATGGAAACTGCAGAGCGATTTCGTGATTTGTTAATCTGTCCATACCCACCCACCTTAGGCATTTCTAATGGACAAATACTGTAATTTGTCAACCTTAACATTAAAAAGTGAAACAATGTTGTTAAAAATATAAACCAAAACAGTACCCTTGGAATTGAGCCACGGGTATTATAACTGGCAGTCGATACAACAAGCCGCTCGACCAATTTACTCAGATGTGAAATGACGTAATTTAGGATTGGTTTTAAAAATATGTTGATCATCTTTAAGCAACCCTTCACTATATTATTTATGCGATAAAGTTGAAATTGCTTTGCCTTTTCTTTGTTCAATACGTAAGATGGCTCTTAGTACCAAAAGGTCGGTATGCGCATGTTAGGGGGTCGGGTATCTCATGTATATGACTGTACCCGGATCAGAACGGAATGAAGACTGATAGAACCGGAGGCTGGAATTACACTAACAGATATTGGCATGTGCAATTATATATTATCTGAGCTTAATGGTAGCCTGGCTAATAACATATATAAAAGTTAATACTTAGGTTACTTAAAAATAGACAGATAAGTAAAACTAAAGATAGTATGTAACGATGGAGCTGGCATTATCGCTAAGCGATAAAATAAAAAAGTTTCTTCACTCTGCCAGGTACCTTTACAGCTAGAAGAGGCTGACGAGAGATGTCTCTGCATTAATTACAATGTTTATTTATTGTATGTCATGATATTTTAATGCAATGATCTTTTTAAATCAATGACCTGAGGTAATTGAGATCACTATAAATAAAGCGCATATAATATAGCGCAATATTCCTACAAATATTTGCGCTAGCAAATGTGCAGAACTGTGAAGAAAGAAAAATAAGAAAAACTGCTGCGCTTCGTGTTTGAGCTCACTTTCCATTTAATGAATGAATGAATTAAATATTCTTTACTGCATATAAAATTACACTTAAAATACAATACAGTAACTTAAGTATAAACATAATAAGTCGACTACCAGGCCGGATAACAGGCGGCCTTATTGCTACGTAGCAATTTCTTTCAGGCAACCTTAGAATAGACATTTGGAATACGCAAAAGGGGTGCATCTAAAGAATACCTTTATAAGCACACTACACAATTATTATTAATAAACTCATATATGTAGACATACACATATATTATTAATACATAATAATATTTGAATTAAAACTTTTTTGAAATTGAGTGCACCTTAAATCTATCGATACAAGTTATATTTTCGGTAGGGTTTGAGTTTCATAGTCAGTCACGCTGACACAATGAGGGTTGGAGCCCTCACACGTATTCAACTAGTTACGTGAACCTTTCTCCGAGATGCAGGTTATGGCCAATTAGACAAAATAACGCCTTCCAAGCACCTGCTCGAATATCTCCTATACAAGACCTAATTCCACAAAAGGTAGTTAGTCTACTATCTATACCCAATTAACTCTGTACAACCTTATACTAGAGATATGAAATTTTACGAGCGCAAAATGAATAGGCCTGGCAAATTAATTCCGTTCTAGGTTGTAGGTTGTTAAGAATTCATGTCCTATCTAGACTAATGGACGGAACTGTGTGTGACGGCCTTTTATTGTGGTAATTTTGACAATGATAAACCGACCTTATTTTGCATAGAAACTAAGAGAGAGTTTTGTTGCGTGAGTAATACGAAGTATACCTTTGTCACATTATTTATTGTTATTACTTATATTTGCAAGAGAAAATTCTAACACTTTATAGTCGTCACCAAATAAGAGGCCACGTTTGACAGCCAAAGAAGGCAATAGTATGTAACTTTGAATGCGATCAATGAAACAATAAACAAACAATTATTAGCATAATTGAGTTTTAAAAAATATATAATTTTTAATGCTACACTATATAGTATGACAAAACACATTTGAAGTACTGTTTTCGCACGAATAAACAATATAAAATGCAATTTTGAGTTACTCCGAAACGTCCTGAAAACAGTTACGTCCTAAAGCTATTTTTTTTAAATAATAGTGTTGTAAGCAATTAATCGAAAAATTTCACCGAGTCGCTTCGATTTCTCGGAAAAAAATATTGCTTATTAAATATTAAAGCAAAAATGTATAAAAATAGGTGTATTTTAAATAATTATATATATAACATCTCTGACCACGCATATTGCAAATAAATTTATAATTTATCAAATTTGTAAGAGCCCCATACTCCTAGCCAGATTTGTTATTTCCTTTTCTTTTTTGCTAATTTTGAATTGTCAACACTGATACCAATCCAGCGGCAACCGGAGTCCGCGCTCCGCGCAGTCTGTCGCCATCTTGGAAGTTTGATTTGAATTTGACTGTGCGCTTGGTTATTTTTTATGTATTTTTCTTGTGACTCGGCTTTGCTTTTGGACTGTTCCTGTTTTCTAAATTATGAACGTTACTTGAGATTGTTTGTTGTTGACATCAACAAGTTTTAACTAAACGCCAGCCGAATAATTGAAAAATCATGAAACCTTTGGTTTCTTAATTAAATTCATGAAATTCTTTGGTAATTTAATCGTTTTGCGTAATTGTTTTATCGATGAACAAACTTATTTACACTAAATTCTCGTAATAAACCATTTATGAATATTATAAAATCAAAATTAAAAGAATTGGATACAATTCATCGGAATGTGGGACAATTTTACGAAAATGAGAGGAATTGCTACAGAATTGCAAAGAATTCTGTAAGCGAATCGCTTTTAAGAGAATTGCACGATTTGATCTTTTAGGCCTCCTGAACAACAATTGACCGAAAAATAATATAAACAATTACAAACTCTTAAAATTTTGAAATGGATTTCTCGTGAAAATCGTATAATGTAATTACCGATATGATTAGTACACATCCCTATTCGCGTTTTCAAATCGCGTTTTTTATTTGGGGACGACTTTAGTAGGAAAAAAATGTATTTTGAGTAGATATGCAGCTGGTGGAATTCTTAAGAGTTCACGATTGTTACGCATAGAAAATGAAATAATTTTTCATGTTATAAATCGCATATATTTGTTTTTTTTTTAACATTTTTTTTGTTTGAAAAAACAAATATAAGTGATTTAAATCCGTAATAATTTCCGAAAAGTTTCATTTCCTAAATATATATAGTAGAAGTATAGCTTCTTGTGGAAGAGTTCGTCCAGGGAAGAATTGCTACCTTACCTATTTCTACCACCAAGCATTACTTTATATCGCCTACACCTTATGTCTTAGGGTAAAAGGCGCAGTGGCAGTGTCCCTCAGATCTTTGCAAATTAAACATAGACCTATTTAGACAGGCATGTCGCTTGACACCAGACACACGACTTGTTCGTCTCATGACTTGGTACCATAAAGAAAGCTAGATCTACTATACAATCTTAGATTAAATATCACGAAGACGTACCAGGCTACCATAAAATTTAAGTACTAAAAGACATTTAAAATTATAGTCGAGATCCTATAGCACAAAATATGACATAATATTTTACGAACTTTCAAACAATATTGAGGCACTTCGGGGATCCCCAAGAGTCGAACTTTTGGCTCTATTGTGTACAACTACAGACAAACTTGGCCCAACTACCGAACTTGTCAAATTCGACCGAAAGGTGCACTCATAAACAAACTGCAAAGTTTTAATTGCAAGAGATTGCAGCGTTGCCACACGTTTGGTCTGAATTTACGTAATCTGAACGTACGTGGTAAAATATGTGAGCTTTGGAGTTAAACTACGACGAATAACTAAAGTTTCTATATGCAAATGTTGTTGAAAATAACGTCTCAAGTATGTGTTATACGTAAACATATCGACCCTGGAAAGGTAAAACGTCTAACGTGCTTCAGGAAAATATTACAGGATAATGATATAAAATATTAAAAAAACACTTTAAATCGCTCTCTTGTAATATTTTCCAAATGCACGTTAGACGTTTTAACTTTCAATATAGAAGATTCAAGTTTATTAGCTAACATTCTTATATCGACGGCCCCTACGTAAATCATCGAAAGTCATTTTAGGTGCTTTTCAGTACAGCGTTTTAAAGTTTGATTGTAAGATAATTTGAAAAATATAAAGATTACAATAATCCTGCAATACCAATAAAAAACAATAAATTAAGCACTTTATTTACGTTATGCTTATTTAAAGGAATATATGTTAGTTTTTTGAAAACCTGAGTTTCGATAGTATACGTTGAGATTATAACTACATCTCATATCGAAACTGTCACTTTCAATTATTTACGTCGGATTCGTTGTTAGTTATTTTAACAAAACTGGCTGTTTCCTTTATTTACGCTGAGTATATTACTTCATTTGCTAACGAAACTGGCAATTTCAATTGTCTACGTCGTCAGAAAGCCATTGGTATTACCGTTTTCGATGAAGTACGCCTGTGATGTTTTAAGAAAAAAATATATTTTAGTTAAAAATATCTTTATTGGTGCTTCTTTATTACAATTATATTGTAACGACACTAAAATCACAATCAGTATGAAACAGTCTTATAAATTAGGAGTATTTATAACAACGGCAAATTTCTCATGGGAAACAACTAGGTATTTGTTATACGATATTGTGTTCTATAGTATACATTTTTCATTGACAAGTATATAAACGAAAATAACAATCTTCTCTTAGATAAAAATAGAATGAAAACTGTGTTAACATAAAAACAATTCTTAAATAAATTCTTAACGATAATTGCACCATAAGCAAGTTTAAGAGATCAAAACTTATATAATAATGCTATTTTAATCTGAATTATACTCATTTTCTTGAGAATTGCTGCCGTGCTGAATATTTTTATAAAATCTATGATATTCCTTTGAAATCACCCCTGAATTATACAAGGAATCGAGATTTTTGTACTTGGCATCGGTAATAGCAAGAGTGTCAGGATATGCCATTTTTAATTCGGTATTGTTATTTATTCTTTGACCACGCCTTCTAGTTTCAACAACAGAATTTAAGCAATGCTGCTCACCTTTTAAATCATACTTAAAGAAAAAGTTGTTTGGCACATCCTTATCCACCCTAATCTCTTTAATTTTGTTCCACGATATATTAGCATTGTTTGTATCTTTTTTCCAGTTACGGTCATTCAACAATGGTTTGTAATCAAAGATGTCTTGTTGAGTCATTTCGATGTAATCGAAATATGGTTTCCCCGAAGTTTTGGCCCATCTTACTAACGCATACCACTGATCAGGGGTATAAATTAGTTTTCCTCTCGACTCTTTCTCGATTAAGGCATGTATACTCTCACCCTCATACTAAGTGTGACCTCTTTCTAAAAACCTGTGAGTTATGTCACCATTATATTGTTTCGATAAAGCCATATACATGGAATATACGACTCTGTTTCTATTTTGGCCTGAGCAATTATCAGACCAAAACAAAAACGTCTTTGCACCTTTATCAATAAGCTTCTTCATAAATAGTATCAAGCAACTGCTTACCTTATTTGCTCCTCTACTACCTGTGCATTCTGTCCATATGTAGCAAAAACCTTCTTTTTCGGCTAAGTCATAAACCGTAAAATTCTAAACCGATAATTTTCGCTTATAACAAAACAAACTCGAATGAAGAAAATCGAATGAAGCACACACAACCTTGAATCTACTTTGACCTAATTGTTCTGCTTGAATTCTCTTGCAATTTTCTTGTTTTCTAAGTGTAGAGAATAAGCGTTTACCTCTTGTTCTGGTGGGTTTTTGCTATTTGATAATGAATGACATTTATCACATACGTCTTTCTTCGGAATAAAAAATGCAATGTTCAAATTTTCGTTTATTATATCGGTGTACTGACGCACCATAAGCGCTTGACTACCATAATTTGCTAGTTGGTTCCATTGTTTGTAAAGCGAAAACATCTTGTTCATGCTTAAATTATTGTCCAGGTATAGCTTATCGGTACTTTTCCGTGTATAATGCGACTCGACTGGCTGAAAGGAAGCGACATGATCACATACAGTCTTTACCATTTCAGCAGTTTGCACAACTGCTTGGTTTGGGTGTTTTCCCCTGACATCGGACAAAGTAACTTCTTCTTGCATTAATTTTGAATGAGCAATTCGAACAGTTTGGTCTATGATACATAAATTATTCAAGAAAGTTCTGAGGCAAACTTGTATAGGTTCATAGGTGGAATCTGGTTGATCAGAACTAGAGGGCAGAGGGAGAAAATACTTTATTGTAAAATTTCGTCGAGAAGGACCCTCGATAGTGACGCTTCTCTTCTTATTTTTTTCAGAAAATTTATTAATGTTCTCCCACTGCTTGACATGATCTGACAGTTTCCAAAACCGTGTGAGTATGTTTTGGCGGGTTCAGTGTCGAATTTTTCATAGCATTTAAGTTTACATCTTTGAGGGCAGACTGGACGCAATTTTTTTTCAGCTTTAAGTTTACCTTTTCTTCTAATGTACTCTTGGCCAGAATTCAGTAATCTTTTTCTTTCGTTGTCTATCCATTTCTCTCTTCACACTGTTTTCTTTTTTTACCAGGGTTTGATTTGAATGTAACTTTTCTTTTTTAATTTAACTTACTCGTACTCGGTGAATCACATTCCGAAATAGTTATGAGAGATTCGACATTGGCGATTGTCATTGGGCTATTGATTGGCGTAAGTTGAGTATCGTGAGATATGTTACTGTCCGCAGATTTAAGTAGTACAGCATTATCAATGTGTGCTTCTGGTTCAGCCTGCACCTGTTCAGATTTAGAACATGAGTTAGTAACGCCAAGGCCATAATTTTCAATTTGGCTTTGTTCTGGAATTTCAAAATCTTGTAATGGGGAAGGTAAAGGTGTACCTTCTAAGCTGGCTAAATACACGATTCTTTGTTACTGGGATCACCCAGATCACTGGGAAGCGTGTTTTCTAGCAAATTCGTCGACGGCCAAGTAGTGTCTAATGACAGCAGTTCTTCATCAATTAACTTTTCTAAAGCGGCCCATTTTGAGTCTCTAAAGGTGCATGTAGCGGGTATTGGCGATTCTAAAATAATTATAACGGAATATGAAACAAAAGCAATATTTTAATTCCAAAAATGCCACTCATTTTATAGAAAAACATCGAAACTCATAAAAAAAAATTAATATTTCAACGTACAATACCGAAACTGTCAGTTTCGATTTATTTTACGCTTTAATTCCTTGCAAAAAAAATGAAAGTGCCAGTTTCGATATTTTTCGTTCACAAAAATCAACGTAAACGATCGAATTTACCAGTTCCGATATAAAACTGAAGTTGAGTTCCGTAGTATAATATCAAACCTGTTACTTTCGATGATTTACGTTGTTCTTATGTTAAAAGTTCATATTTAATCATTATATGTAAATAAAAAAATAGATGTTGCATATTATTTTAATAAATAAGTGTAAAATACATAGGAGATGTAAAATAAAATGTAAAAATATTTAAACTTACCGGGTTCAGATGTTTCGTCATCAGTTACTCCCTGAATGGAACTGTCTGTGTTAATTAAATCGGTTATTTTCCTACATCTGATAGAAAACTTTGAGCAAATCATCGTTAGCTTCGCTATAATTCAAAACGCAAAACAAAATGTGGCTGTTAACTTGACACATGTTCCTACCGCAGCTACTCAGTGCACAGTAACAGCACCGCCGCGTAAACTCTCGAGAGTGGTAGTTTCGTCTCTTTCACACAGCACCCGTCACCGCCTAGATAATCGAATCTCCACTTTCAATAAACTACTTCGGAAATGTTACGTTATTTTCGATGATTTACGTATTAAATTTCCGCTAAAGTACACTTTTTTTAAATATTTTTTTAAGTGGATGTAAAATATAACCGAATAGAAACCGATTACGCTAATAAAAAAAAACGACAAATTTGACTTTCGATGATTTACGTGGGGGCCGTCGATATGAATGTTTATTACATGAAATCAAACCTTCACCAAGGAGACCAGCTTGGATTCTTCTTCTTTGCGTGTCGACTATGACGTTAATATTTGTGAGCTCCAGTACTTAGCGACTGAGACAGCATTATCAGTGGCGTTGTACAGGTCCTTGCGTGTGCAAGTGTAGGGACAAGCAGGACAGGACAAAAGATGTGCCATTGTCTGGAGAAAGATGCGCTCTCCGAGCTATAACCCCATCCGTGTATGCTCTCCTTGCTTTGGCCAACTTGGATCCGCAACCTATTTAGAGACTTCCTAGTTCCTTCTTTCTTTCTAGTTTGTATTAAAAACAGCTCTTTCATACATTTGAGTCCAGTCCAGATAATACAATGAAGCAACGAATTCATTTATACGCCATTTTAGAGAGATTTTAAAAGTACAAATTCTTCAGTTTCATTTACCCAACAAATTCATAAAAGAAGCCGTAGCATTGGTATATAAAGCCGCATGTGATCATATATTAAAAGTGCTTTTATCACATGAAAGTATAGTGTGAAATTTTATAACTCTTCTACATAAATTTAAAAAAATATTGAGTAATCCCATGGACTAATAGCTCGAGAGGACTGCTAATCGCGATACAAGACGAGTACCAAATAGATATTTTTGTACGGAATTTATTTTACATTGACAAGCTGCAATTTATCAAAGCTACTTGGATTTCTTGTGATAATAAACAAATGAACTAGATGGCGCTTATTGTACAGATTTTTATGGATAGTGCCGGCTATTCTTTTATTGTGTTTAGGATTATTGCCATCTACCCATATTAGGAAGGGTTAATTTATTAATTAGTTTGTAAGACATAATGCCATCTATTGACACGCGTATTTATCAAAGCTCAGAAAATAATTTTAGCTCATGATTTATTATATTATCATATTTGAGTAACACTACTAGGAAAAAAACTGACTTCTTATATTTCATACTAAAGAGGAATTAATTGATATCCACGCCTATTTACATAATATAAACTACGTCCAGGCTATTGATCAGCGTCATCTAGAGATAGTTGATATAATTTTGACCTTTTTCAGAGTTACATACTGTATGGAGATAAGCAGTCCTTTTGAGTTACTGGACTATGATGATATATTTCCTTATTGTCCTATTAAGCCTTTCATCTGAAAAGTTGTTATTTTATTGATCTGGCCTTATATACCAAGGGTACAAAGCAAAACACAATACAGTAAAACTTCATAAATACTCGACAAATTGTTAATTATTTTATGTTTTACAGGAAACTTGCTTTCCTAATTGTACGTTTTCTAATAGCGTGAGGCTAAAACCTCATTTCGATAAGACGCCTACGTTGTCGGCCATATTGTATTGGTTGACACAAATTATGCCTTTACTTCCTTGTAGCTCTGGTACACTCTGTGTTCAATAACGTTTGCCTGAGTTATTTCCATTTTACAATACTTTAGGTATACATAACGTGACCATTTTTTTTCCCACAGAGCGAGTCGCCTGTAAATTTATTATTGTTTTGAAAATAAAAGACACATTTTATGTTCGTTACGAGACGTTTAATGATAAACAAAATAAATAAATCGAACTAAAATTGTTTCATGAATTAAAAATTAAAAAAAAACTCTTGTTAAATCTGGTGCTCGATATCTGGTTGGCTGTCTTTACATATTTTTCGCTTTCGCGGCATTTCTTAAAATTTATTGTCACTTGTGTTCTGTTTTGTGAAAGCGGGACACTTTTAAGTATTTTGGGGACAGCGGGCGCGAAGCTTAAAAACGAGACTGTCCCGCTCACAGTGGGACGTATGGTCACGTTATGTACACATTATTGAATATCGAATGTACCATTGCATCCCCTAGGATGTATTGGTATACCCTGTGTTCAATAATGTATACCTAAAGTATTGCTAGATGGAAATAATTACTTTTCACTTTAGACCTTGTCATTCGCTGTCAATTTTTCACCTCGAATCATAACAAAGTTGACAAATATCCCATCATAAATCAGAGCGAACGAAGCTCGCGCCTTCATAATGGAATTACTGAAAAAATTGCATTTTGATGCAGGAGCTTCATTATAATTCCTGACATGCATGCCTCGCATAAATCGGACCGCAAATTCCAATATCGCCGTTAAAGATTTCATAAATTTATCGCTTCAAGAGTTATGGCGACCTAGCTCCGGATAAAGATATTTTTCTCGAGATTTAGGATCGTTCCGGTAAACACAACGAGTAATATTTTATATTTTAAATTGTGGTCAATTTTTTTTGCACGCATTTTATGAAGCCCGTAAAAACAAACAAAGGTTACCCTTTATTACATTGTAAACATTAAACGTAAGCATATACAATTTATCCGCCATGTTAACATAATCGTCGGTTAAAAGGTAAAACTCATTAAGTGACATTTTGTTCAAAAACTAGATTTTTTCAATTTTGCTTTATTGGGAAGAACATCTATGACAAGAAAAATTCAGTAAGTCTGTGGTGTCCTTCATGTTTTAATACATACCAGTCTTTTAGTGATTTTTCATAATGAAAAAATACAAAATCTTAATTATCTCCCTTTGGCCAATTAGGCTATTAGTGAGTTTTACCTTTTAACCGACATAAAAAAAAATTAAAAATAAAACATGGTATTTATATTAGTCCTTAGTTTAATATATTTCAATTAAATTGCGAACAGGATATTAGCCCAGCGGGAGAACGGTGACTTCCCAATTGAGAAGTGGACCGTTCAGACCCTGTGGCAGCATGTACCTTTGACTTTTAATTACGTACATTTGTGAATATTTCGTAGCAATACCTCTTGCTAATAGTGAAGGAAAGGTTCACAACCCCTTAAAAAATATGAGGAGACTAAATCGTATTGGTTCAGCGTGGTGGACTGTGTTCTAAAACTATCTACTTAGAGAAAACCCTTTACCTAGGAAGGGCAATGGACTTCAATGTCCTCTGGGGCTGAGTATCACTCAGACGTATTCGACGTAATTTGCATTTTATTTTGTATTTCGTGTCAAATAAATTGATTTAAAGGTAAATAAAAATCATTATAAAAGTCATACGAGCCATTATCGCCGACTTAGTGCAAGCAACAAAAAACGTACTTTCCGTAAGAAATTACATAATTGGTTATTATCCAGGCAAATCATGGAGGTAGGTATTGTAGTGTAGTTGTGTATGGATAGTACTCTGTATGTAATAGTAACGAAAAAATCTATATAACGATTCATGTGTGTGGTAATTACCTTGAAAATTAGCACTAGAATGATAATGTGTGTTAGTTCTTCTTCTTTTTACGAACATAGCAGACTGTAGCAGAGTATAAGCGGCGAAATACTAAATTGTGAAATACTCCGCCATTGTGCTGGGCCACAGACCTTTTTATCTTACGCCACAATTGTTACTAAACACTGTGTAGAGCTTATATTTATTTTTGCTTATTAATGTGTTGAGATAAATAAACGTTTTTATTATTATTTATTATTATTATAATAAATATGGTACTAAATTGAATTTTGATATAAAGTAAAGAATTTCGTAACTGATTGTGTAACAGCTAAAATTTTTTTTTAAAACTATGTTAAGTCTTTTCTGGCGCCGACAATATTTTTGCCATATTTACCTAAAGATCGTTGACACTTTTAGGCGTTTAAGGCAACACTTGCGATAAAAAATATGCGACAAGATGCAATATGTTTTTTGCCACTTTGTTCACAGTAAACGACGAAATTGTGATGCATTATGTCGCTTGCGCTTAACAATTGGGATCGCTTACGTTATGATTTTTTAATATTGATTCTATCGGTTACACTAAAATATAAACAACATTTGAGTTAACGATAAAATTAACTTTTACTATGATTTCTATTTCATGTAATTTTGGCGGGTAATGTCGACACGTCAGTGAAAAAACGTTGTTTAGGTAAAAAAATCGCTTACGATAAGTCGGTGGTCATGACTCGATAAGCTCAACTTTCCAACTTTTTGAATTGATATTTAAATCCATAATTATGCAAATAACGCACGTACTTAATTTTTCATAATCAAACCTATCAATTCTGAATATGTACACCTACTCAATCTATAAACATCTCAATTTGCGTTCCGTACAAGACTGAGTCATAATTAATGGCAAATATAAGCAGTGACTAAACTCAATATTGCACCCACACAACTAGTTATTCAATGCAATCCCAATTAGTGTCATTTTACGTATATAACTAATGCATTTTGCATTATGAGAACGACAAGTGGATTGGCGGCCCACACGTAACAGGCTGTGGTTGTGAAAAGTAGATTACTGTAATCCTAAAGAAGTCTTTAGATTTCTAATATGTTAGTTGCGGGTAAGAGAAAATTGGTGTACAGCTCTCCAAGTTATCGCACAGACTGTTTTAATTTAGTAAGACATGTCTTTAACGCAAAAGCCAGAAAGGGCCCATACAAATTCTAGGTTGGTTAATAATAATAGAAATTGGAAATAATCGTAAAAATCTCTAACTTTCTCTTTGATTACAATGACAGCAGAAAAATGAATGACGTAGTATAAATAGTAGAGCTCCTTGTGAAAGAGTTTGTCCAGGGAAGTACTGCCACTTTACTTATTTCTGCTGTCAAAGAGTAATATGATCATTACTGCGTGTCGGTTTTGGAGGGTAAGGCTACTAGTGAAATTATAGGCACACGGGACTGGTCAACTTATGTCTCAGTGTGACGGCAGATCTTTGCGATTTAAAGCTCTAAGTAACACCTTATCAGTCATGGATAGGGGCGTGTCGCTTACCACTAAGCGCATGATTTCTTTCTCCCGTTACAATGTATATCAATTTGAAAATGAACATTAGGGCCGGGAAAATTGTTAAAATTGTCGTTCCATTTATAAAATTTGTCACGTAATATTTTAACTTTACTTCAGAAGATTTAATGGCGAAATTGCAGCAAGACAAATGTGTGCCGAAGTGGCAGAGTGGCTTGTACCGGTTACCGCTCCAGTTCCCAGCCTTTGTCGCTCGGGCCCTCTTTGTGACTTGACTCTATCTGGATCACATACAGCTACCGCGCGAGTTTTGGTCCAAGAAGAGTACTCTAGCGATAAAATTACAGAACAAACGTCGCTTTTCAATTTACTACATCCACATCAATTTTGCCCCTCTGTACGCCCTGGAAGCTACGAGGTAGTTTTAGTAGTATTTTTGACCAACGTAGTGAGTAAATGTATTTTGTTTGATCTAGTGTTGTAAAAATCTCAAGTCTGGGCGTCATTTGAGGTTTTCAGCGTAAAAGTGGTGTAACCCCATGCATTGTATATGGAAGATGAGGGACTGACAATGAGGGATTTAAAAAGAGCCAAATTCATTATATATACAGTAATCATATATGACCAATACATTTGTGTACGAAAATAATTAAATATGGTGTACCACTTTTGCACTGATAGCTAAATTTGTTAACTCGGTTCAATTTTGCACGATTCGGTGACTTCAAACGCTTCACGAGTACAGAGCTGAGTTGACCGCGAGTCATCGTCCGTAGCAGGGACTCGAATCTAAAAAGAACTCGTGTCCCGTAAACATAACTCGACTCAAAGCGACTTTTACTCAACAAAGTCCCTCAAATAACTCCCCGACACGAATTTTTTACAACAACAACACTTTGTGAATAGAGTCGCACATTAACCTTACAATACATTATTGAGTAGAGATGTTAATTACACTCTAGACTTTTTTTTTGTAACACCAAACTTCGGGACGAACAAGTCCAACTTATGAAACTGGTGGTAAACGACATGCCTGTCCGTAACTAATGGCAGTGCCACTTAGGGTTTTTAATCGTAAAGATCTTAGGGGAACTGCCACTGTGCCCGTCACCCTGAGACATAAGTTGACAAGTCCCATGTATCTGTAATTACACTAACACCATTACCCTTGTAAACCGGAACGCAGTAATGTGAGCACATGAATAACCCTTATAAGTTATCTTACAAGCAGTAATTGCTTAGCGGTAGAAATAAGCAAGGCTTAACGCCAAGTACTTCCCTGGACGAATTCTTTTCCAAGGAGCTCGACTGCTACTCATAATATATATAATTGTCGGAATATACATACTAAGTATATTGCACATAAAGTAAAGCAACTAAAAGTTACACACGGCGATTTTTAGCAGCAATTGAGCGCTATTCATCGATGCAAACGTGCGACTGCATCGATACAAACGCGCGACTGTATCAATACAAACGCGCGATTGCATCGCTGCAATCGCCTGTAAAACCTCAAGTGTAGCGATGCAATATTATTTTGCCTATTTATCTGCACAGTTCTATGCAATACATTTGTTACACTGAATGCGTTGTGTGAAATCAGAATAAATATTTGATTCACATCTGTTTATCGGCACAAACGTGATCCCATATGTAAGCTGACTGATGTCGGTTTCACAATACTTTTATACTTGTCATTCTTAAAAGTTTTTGTCATCACATCATCATTACTGACACTTTCACCACGTTTATTGACGCAAAGTGTCCTCTAGAAATGAAGCAGTTTTTTCTTGGGACCCAAATTGAGTATATTTGTTGACAGTGTGCCGTGACCATAGGACCTGTAAAGGGCCCGAAATTTTAGTTTATTAAAAAAATATATAAGCACGAAACAATAATCGCGAAATTCTAAGAACTTCGCCACAGCCAGCAAAAAACATCCTTCCCAGCAATGACGTAGGAAACGTATTCCTAGTACGTTTGATGCAACCTGGACACCAATCGGCGAGCACGTTACACCGATTGGCAAATCCTTTCACCACGATGGCAAACATATGTCATGCACAGTTTAGCATGGCGGCCACTTGTGGCATGATCAGCGCGGCTGGGTTTTGAGTATGCCATCGCTAGAAACAAATTTGCCTTGACGACCAACCTCCCTAGTGGAGAGGCACTTTAAGACGAAGAAGTTACCTTAGATATTATAAGAAGAATAGCATTGACACAATCGACTTACCGATTTGACAATAGTTAACTTAACAATTTTATGTTGTTTATTGGGCAAAGACCGCCGCAGAAGGCATCCCACCAAACGCAAGACGGAGACGTGGAAGACCCACTGAAGAAAAAGAGAAGAAGAAGGAGATGGCGTGACGAATTAGATTCTTATATGAGATCTTGGTCTGTTATGTTGCGGCGTTAAATTGCGATGAGCTGAGAAAGGGAAGACTGAAAAAAGGAAAGGAAGAAAATTGTATGAGATGCTTAGCAACAAATTATTTTGACGAATCCAGTAGCCCACAGTAACGAATAGAAAAAAAAACTCGCTTCAGCTTGTACTTTAAAATTCAGGCAACGAATTCCGCTTACGCTAACTTATACTTACCCGACCTTGCTTTCTAATAGACCAAGCGTACTATATAATTTTAATGAGCCAATAATAAGCCAAGGTCCGATTTGTAAGATAACATAGACGGTTCCTAATTACTATCAGGCTTGAGGGTGACAGATTATATCTCTTCGTATCTCTTTCGGTCTATTTGTTTTTTGCTATCAGATTATTGCATGTATCTGTTGATACTATGGAGGTTATGTTGATTTTAATTAGATACGTATAAGGTTAATGGTTAGAAGTTAGGTAAGTACCAATGAGAATGACTTTTTTTATAGTAACGGGACTAACAATTTGTGCTCATAGCGGTAAGCGACACGCCTATCTATAAGAGTTGCAGTGCCACTTAGAGCTTTTAATCGCAAAGATCAAAAGGGCACTGCCACTGTGCCCATCACCCTAAGGCATAAGTTGACAAGTCCCATGTGCCAGTAATTTCACCAGCACCCTTACCGTTCAAAACCAGAACGAAATAATGCTCACATTACTGCTTGGCGGCAGAAATAGACAGTACTTCCCTGGACGAATTCTTTCATAAGGAGCTCTACTGCTACAAAAGAATTGTACATATTTAGTAGTTCTCGATTAACTACCATACATATAACAACACAGAGTGGTCATTGTCACCTTTCTGGCGCTTTTTGCATCGCATTTGAAGGTTCCAATTTCTTCTACACTAACATGACAGAAATTGGAACCTTCAAGTGCCTTTGCAAGTATTTGTGAACGTAAGTGTACAATCTATTAAAAAGTTTCCTATGTCGTCATTAAAAAGTCACGTGAACTTTGTAGATTTTAATTAGGAAAGTTTAGAGTCAGCAGGTAAATTGAAAACTTAAAAGGTTTTTTACGGAAGTTCTGCTCTCATTATTTGCTAATTATTAATAATTTTGTTGCAATTACCTGTATTGCGTAATGCAAAATGTAGCTACATAAACTTGTTTATTGCAGGTAATCAATATTGTAAATAACTATGTTTTAAACAAGTAATTTTCTCAAGTCTCTCGATGTCCTTCAGTACATACAACAGGTGTTACTTATTGCAAAAACAAAATTAAACTTTTAAGCTTTGAAAAGCTGACAGATAAAAATTGACATAAAATTATATGACATAAATTAATAAAATGTACATTTTCTTCTTGTGTAACCACCGTGACAATCGATGATTGCTTGCAACCTCTCTTGCATTTAAGAAACCATATTAGAACACGTGTTAGTCCCTCTAAAACTGTCCCATATTTCGTGGACATGTTCAACCAAACGTTCTTTGTTTCTTGCTTGGTTGCTGTCCCACTGCTGGACCATCAAACCCCATAGATTTTCTATGGGGTTTAAGTCCGGACTTTTTGGCGGCCACGGCAACAAATCAAGTTCATTATGATGGCGATTGAACCAGGCTCGGCTCAACCGGGAATTGTGAACAGCGGAATTGTCCTGCACAAACGGCAAAGTACCGGATTCAGGAAAATATACCTCCAAACTAGGTAACAAAACCTCTTGTAAAATGTTATTATATTGCTGACTGTTCATCCTACCACTAATTTCGGTTAGTTCACCTGGACCACTAGCTGCCATCCAACCCCAAACACCAAAACTTATCCGGCCACTTCTTCTCGATGGCAGTACATTTTTCTCTAAATACCGAGTATCATTGGGACGCCATAAGGAAACACGTCCATCAGCAGAGGAAACAAACACTTTTTCGTCAGAAAAAATGGTGCTGCTGAAATCGTAATTTAAGTATTCCCTGGCAAACTGCAGTCGTTGTTGCTTATGGCGGTCCGTTAATACTGGTTTCCGAGCTGGAGTCCTGTAATGTATGCCATCTGAGTGTAGGCGTCGTCGAATTGTAGACGACGAAACTTGTAGTGACTCTGACAAGTCTCGGATTTTAATGAATCCATTACGGTAGACACTGCTCACAAGTTCGGTGTCCTGCGCTTCGGTAGTCTTACGCGCACGGCCTTTGTTTTTACGGCAATCTACGCTACCTTCCTCGCCCCACCGTTTGAGCCAAAGATATACGGTTTTTCTCTGAAAACATGAATAACAACTTGTAACTTGTACAAAATAAAAAAATAAAAAAAAATAAAAAATGAAACTAGCCTATATGTATAAGTATGTTCGCTATAGTATCGATATAATACTCATAAAATACTTACTGTTATTCCTATTTCGTTGGCAATATCCGTAACTGAGCGCCCCTGCTCTTTCAAAATTATAATTTTATGCTTCTCATGTGAACTTATACGATAAGGCACAATATAATTATTACGAGTATTACTCATCGTGTCCGCAACTAATTTATTTCGTTAACTCGGAAAATACTTGTATCACTTGCGCTGCACCACATAGACAAATGGATATAGTATACCGTTCACTTATGATTGTCAACAAAAAAAATTGAGGGTAGTTTAACCGAATAACACTGACATTGTTGCCGCCCGAGTTAGTAAAATACGCACAAAAAGTTTGCAACCGGCGCGTATGTTTATTGTGTATACATATTTCTGAGAACGATGCAAATATTACTAAAAACCTAACAAATTCCATAGTTTTAAAAGTGGATACATATTTATGATAAAATGATATGGATACATATATTTAACACCAGAAGTGTATACTTTTCACTGGTTGTAGTTTGTTCACTTTTCTTTGAAATAAAAGTATACAATTTTTGAAATAATGTCGTGATTACATATTTTTGAAACCAGCACAAGGTTACATATTTTTGAAATATCTGATGTTTACATATTTTCGAAAATAAGTGAACGTATACATTTCAGTGCACGCGACTGTACTATCGATATATTTAGAGGAACTCTAGCAAAAATATTGAATTATGATTACAAAACCCATATTAACCCCTGACCACTTCCATGTATATACAACTGCATTCCAAATATATTCTATTCGAATCAAAAGACAATTTAAGTCATTCTTTTTTCAAATTGAACGTTCTTATATATACTCGTATTTATGTGGCTTAGTGGTTCATATGAATATTGTTGTCATAATTCAACCTTGCTTACCGTTTTTTATGATACTATATAACGGGACGAACATGTAGTCCATCTGGTGGTAAGCGACGTGCACAACAGTTGCAGTGAAAAGTGAAGCAAAATTTAGTTTAGTAGCCGGGGATCGAACCTGAGACTTTAGAGATGGTGACACAATGAAAACCGGTTTTCAAGCTATTCGACCACGGAGGTTGTCGGAGAACATCGAACCTAGGACCCTCTACGTAGACGCTTTTTTATCTGCTATCACTGTAGCTTAAATCGGATGTGAAACATTAAAATAAAATGGGTTTTATATGAGAAATTTGAGACAGAAAACTAAGAAAAGATTTTTTTATGATAATGTACTGAGGCGTGGCTTGGAATGCGTAGCGAGAGGTATTTTAAGAATATAAAGTGGAATAATCTTCAAAATATACTTATTCTTATATATTCTTTCACATAGTTTTGGCTTTGGGTTACAAATCAATAATGTCAAGATGCTCCATTCTTTTCTCTTACTTCATTTTCAAAGCATTCTAATTATAAATCTATTCACTCAGCCAGTGATTCTACTCATAGAGTAGAGCCTAGACTACAATACCAAGTGACGGGATGAACAAGTCGTGCGTGGTGGTAAGCCACACGCCTGTCTATAACAGTTGCAGTGCCACTCAGAGCTTTAAATCACAAAGATCTGAAGGGCACTGCCACTGCGCCCATCACCCTGAGACATAAGTTGATATGTCCCATGTGCCTGTAATTTCACCAGCGCGCTTCAAAACCAAAACGTAGTAATACTCACATTACTGATTGATGGCAGAAATAGGTAAGGCAGTACTTCCTTATATGAACTCTTTCATAAGAAGTTTTATTGCTGTGTTCCACTAAATATGTCCATAAGTGTATATAAAACCTGCTTGCGTTATAAAAGTTTTGCTTACAGAAATCTCCTATTCAGTAGTAGGATGTGTATGAGCTGGACATGTATACTTTAATAAGTAACACAGATATATCAGCACACTCCCGTCACATGTCTAATCTAAGTGTAATTACAACCTTTATTACCTCGCTATTTAATTCCACCTCCGGGCGAATCAAACCTGTCTCCTAATCGAAATCATAGACCATGTTATAGTGCCGCAATCACACGGCGACCTTTAAACACTCTTACGTCTGACATAACAGTATCGTTTTTCTGTGTAGGCTAGTTAATGTACAGTAGGTTTTGTTTGTTAAGAAAATCGCGTTGGACAAAGGAGTACATATTTCGGCCCACATGTAGAATCATCGAGTATATAACCAGAAATAGAAATAATAAATAAATATTCCTGGTAACATATTAGCAATACAGCTCTTATAAATATCAACTCTCGTTTGCACTGAAATATAGACAGGCCAACTACTGACCTGTGTGTACGTCTCCGTATATTCCAAAAAATATTTTGTATTTATGCCGTGCTGTCCTATTCGGTGGTTTCGGAAAAACAGCAAAACATCTAATTACAAAACAAACGGAATCACATTTCATTGGTAATTAAATATGAAATATGTAATTTTGCAATTTTCGTCTATTATAGCAAAGCTCAAGTTAACTGGTCGATTTGAAGTGAAACTGTTGACGACACCCATTGACGACACCCGTCAATTGTTTCGAACTCGGGCTAGCCAATCGGCAATTGCAATTGTCACAGTAATGATATGGCAGAATACTTTTCAAACAAATTAAATGACATTTTGTTTCTATTTCTGGTTATATACTCGATGTGTAGAATTGATTCTGAAAACATTTCTGTGACAGTACTTGAATCCTATTCGGGCTTCTCAATTTATGAAATTTAAGAGATATTGCATGCAAATGGTTATTAAACACTCCCGGACACAATTCGAGCAAGCTTGCTTTTTCAGTAATAAATTCCATAATGCAATTTTGCAAATGGAACACTAAACGTCATTACCATAATTATTATATCCTTGTTGAAAATTTGAATTTGGAAAATTATGTGTCAGGGACTGTAATAATAAAACCATGAAATGAAATAAAACATGATTTAGAAATGGAAATATATGAACCATTCAGCCCACTCCGTGTACATAGGCTCTTTTTTCGACCTCTGTGGTCGAGTGGCTTGCACACCGGTTTTCAAGGCGTCGCCATCTCTGAGGTTCCGGATTTGATCCCCGGCCGGGTCAATCAATATGGAAAACTTTTCTATATTTTCTCGGGTGGGTGTTTGTGGTACCGTTGTTGTTTCCGATGTCGTTGTTGTCGTTATTTCCATTAAAAAAGTGCTTTAGTTGTTTACTTTTACGATCGGAGCAACGTGTGTGATGTTGTCTAATATATAATGTGAGATTGTAGACAATAAATAAACCGAGTTTTTTAATTATCTTCTTTGATTTGTACGTCCAACAAGAAGACACAAAACTTTTGATACCTACCTCTCTTACTTCTTTTTAATAATGCCTCTAAGCAAAACACAAATAGTTTACAATAAAATACGAAAAATACAACTAATCCGTAAAAATAAAACTATATATATATATATATATATATATATATATATATATATA
>NW_020653850.1:17503876-17525348 GCF_003589595.1 Hyposmocoma kahamanoa
GGACCATGGTAAATTTAAAATTTGTAAACATTTTCGGTCAAATAAATATTATTTTTATTTTATTTTATTTTATATATATAGACAGCAAAATAGACTATAATTATTATTGACAATGTATGAAATATAATCGATACCTTACACGTAAGTTGTTGCAAGTAAAAGAAAATAATTTTTTTTAACTTAAATAATGATATGCCTTTTTATGTATATTAAAAGTTCCATATTTAAAAGTAAAGAAATCACTTAGTGTTATGTTTACTTTCAAAAATGGGACCTACAATATGCATAAAAAAGAATTATATAATATTTAAGCTAAAAAGCAATATAAATCTGCATTTATATCTAATGCTGAAATAAGTCCATACAAGATGCGAATAAATTGCGCAATTGAGGGACTTAATTATTTTTCAACTTGGCAACCTCTGTAGCACAACGGTTTGCGCTGTGAGCGCTAGATAAGAAGGTTCCGGTTTCCATTCCCGGTAAAAGCATTTTGGACAATTAACTTTTCTAAATAATTCTGGTCTGGGTATTCAGAGTGAATTCTGTGGCTCTGGTACTCGTAGTACAGTAATAAGTAATTGTTGTGGTTGTATGTTACATGTAACGTATTTCTCTTTCCGTAATCTTTAAATATGCTTTTATCAGAAAAAACACAGACAACAAAAAGCTTACTGCCTAACAATATGCTACTCATACGCAACAATCGAAACTCCCTTGATGAAATAATAACACATGTGCATCAGCGCACCGTATAATTACAAATCTTTACGCTGCTCACCAACTGTGTGAAAAGATAATGAAAACAATTAAACATCGACTAGGAACATAAAGTCTCGAACGGATGTTACTCGTAATTTGCCTACATTATGAGTAATTAAGTACCTACCTATTCCTAATGGAAGGAGGTCAATGAGGTGAATCAGAAAGAAAAAGGAGGAATAGTTTAAGGTTTAATTTAGAGTGCGCCTCACTTATGTGAAAATAGAAAAACCTAATTTTCAGTGCTATAATGTTCATTTTACAGAATTTCCGCATGGACTACTAAACACGCTTTCTATAACTTAATTTTACATAATTCTTGTTAGTAACACCCATATTTTATAAGAACATTTCTATCAGAGCTTTCTATGAGCTCTTTTTATATAACAATCTTTCTATATAACAATAATTTTATTACGAAATACTTTCATAGATTTCTCATATATAGGGCGCTACGGCTAAAAAGTCGTTGAAAACCAAATATAAAGATCCGACAACAAGCACATAGAAGAATTCGTAAAGTCCGCTAGTTCGTTCCGTGACTTAGTTGGCATAGCGTCTGACACAGTTTGCTAGGAGACGTCGGAATCGGAGAAACGGAATATTTTAAATATTTTTTTCTAAGTACTCGATCTTTGTATTAATAACTGTAACAAAATAGTAGAGTAATTTGACAAAAAAATAATTGAGTGAGCAATAAAAATTTAATCATTTTATATGTTGTCAATTCAGATAATTTTTGCCTGTATCAATATCGTGTGCGTCCTTCAGTAGGTTATGGTAAGTTGGTATGTATGTAATGTGTGTATATAAATATTTCTTCCGGAACCTGGGACCTTTGTGTGATACCAGAGTGGTAACCGTTCTTCCATGGGGGCAGTTAAATATCTGAACTAGTCCTTTTAGCTCTTTTCCATGTCTAAACAGTGTCCAAATGATGTCCAAATTATATCGTTCATGTGACTCAATGCACGACACATACCTAGTAGACCTAAGACTTAAAATTGGTAAGTACGTAAAGCTCACATTGCAGATTGGCTGCAGACATAGTAATAACGCACACACTCAACATAGCCCCGCACTAGGAAAACCCTGTTTCGCGGGTGCCTTGGACACACACATAGACAACCACTAATTACAACCAAACTCGCGAGTGCAATAATTGTAGGACATACAAATATTTATCCCTGCCCAGAAATCGGACCTGGGACCTCTAACTGTTCAGGTACGGAGGCAGTATAGAAATACCTCGACAGTACCCTGGAGGAACTCATTCTACTGCTGCTAATTACTTTTCAAATTTGTACCACTCTCGATTGGATGAACTATATGACTCACACCGAATTTTGATATTCAAATCTTTATATAATTCGTAATACAGCTTACAACACAATATTTCCGTGCTCTATCTCTATGTCAAATCATATTACTCATATTTAATTCAGAACATATTGTGGTTTAATAACGTAACACAATTCCAAGAAGCAAAAATATCAAGATTATTACTCGGTCATCTAAAAGTAAAGGCAAAAAGTTGACATCTAGTAACCGAGAATGTATGAATCATATTTTTTTGACATTTACCCTCGTCAAATATGATGTTAAAGAAACTAAGTTATGCATGAGTACTTTTATTATATTTAGTCTGCTATAGTATATAAACGCGTACTAATATATCGTTTTTCACGTTAGATAGACAGAGACTACATTCGACGAGCTAGACAAACTGCACTTCGTAACCTTGAATGAAAGAATGAATGAAATATTCTTCATTGCCTATTAAAAACTTACAATGACAACACAGAACAGTAGCGTACGTATCACAGCATAAGCTAATGTACATCAGGCGGGCTTATTGCTAAGTAGTCATTTCTCAAAGACATCTGTAGGATAGAATTGGAATGTGGAGTGCAACCAAAGTATATATTCAAAAATTCATACTATAAAGTGTTTTATCACATTAAAGTCATAAAAACAATACCAACCATAGTAATTTAAATATGCATGCTACATCGTTGACGCCATTGTCACTTTCCATAAGGTGAGATGAAGGTCAAATGCACTGATTATTTGTATGAAAAAAAAGAAAAAACTACATCTAAGAAATTATGTGAAAATGTATGACTCTCCTTTCTCTTTCTCTAGTCGTTCCTTCATTTCTGAGGACCGTGGTCAGCCGTGTCTACTCCTGAAGCGGGTGATCTGCCTCAATCAGAATCTGTTTCTATCCAGCGCGTCCCTTACGACTGCAAAATTTGGAGGACGATCGACCAAGTGAAAGACTACTTTCACTTGGTCGATCCATCTCGTTGGTATATGTATTCGACGTCCTTCCATGTTTCCAACTATAGTCAGCATCTCAACTTTAATCTCCAAATTATCATCGCCTCTGTGCATCATGCGGCTGTCACATGAAAGAATACGGTTGTGGTCGATAAGTGAGTCCTAATTTGAAGCTGAGACGAGATTGATGCATTGGTACATTTAGCGGTTCAAGGTATTCTCACAATCCGTCTCCAGCACCACATTCCGAATGTTTTCAAATAATCAATTCTGTCTTTCCCTGGTCAGAATTGTCCATGCCTTACAGGATAATTGTAACTTTTTTTTTAAGCCAACCTCAAAAGCTCGTGGACATTTATTTGTCAAGATTTATTGAAATTGATTACCGGAAAGTGCGCTAAGCCAGATTCAGCCACCCTTAGAGGTAGAAAGAATATTTTCTTCAAATTCCACCGAGGTACCCTCTTTCCAACAAAAAAAAGAATCATTTAAGTCGGTTCACAAATGCCTGAGTTATCGCGTAACTCAAAGTCAAATTGCGAACCTCCTCCTTTTATTAAAGTTGGTTAAAAATAGGAAACACCAAAGATTTAAGCATAATAAAGTGATCGACTAATTTCGTTCTTAGAAACATTAAACCTCTCTGGTGTAAAGTTGCGATAGCTACTCAATGGAAATGAAACTATTTTTTCGGATCTAAATTGTTTTAAGATACCATGTGACGGAACAAACAAGTTCATAGCGGTTGCCACTCAGCTCTTTAAATCACAAATATGTTGTCTAATGTTTATTATATTAAGTAAAGATCATAAACTGGTTAACACTAAATAGTCATGCAAAACAACACAAAATGCTCTTATACGATTAATAAGAAAAAGTACTCGTTACAATGAGTATTAAAGATAGAAGTAGTGAAGCCAAACATAAATCTCAAATAAACCAACAATGGCTAAGTACGATAACTGTCGTACAAGGTCTTATTGGTGTTCCGGCGAGCTATGCCATAAATTCAGCCTTGTAGGAAGACATTTTCGATTTAGAAATATCTGATGTTTGTAATACGCCGCGCGTGTACGGGACCTATGTGACGGATTAAGGGAGTAGTCACACGAGATTTCGACCGCATTGTAAGTGAAAAAAAAAAAAGAAATTTTCGTGCAGTTGGTGTAATTACACAAGGATGCGTACACAACTGGAGAATGCGCCGCATATGCGCTTGTTTGCAAAAGGTTCGCGAGCTGTACACGTGCATTACGTTGTGCAATCTGTTCGCGTGCTGTTCGCGCGCCGCTAGCGCGCCACATATATTAACATGTTTTTATTTGCATGCATGCAGCACGCCTGCAGTACATGAGCAGCGTGCGCGCAGCGCACATGCAGCGCGTTCACAGCGCATTTGCCAGATCTGTACGCACCCCTAGAAGCAGCAATTATGACGCCGATGCGACGCATTTGGTGTGTATACATGTTAATTTCACGCAGACTGCATTTAACAGTCATGTGGACGGATAAGCTTTTGACGTGTATTTGTGTCAACTGCACCCAAAATGGATTTAGCAGTTGCCATGCAGACGTAAGTATTTGGCATCTATTCGTGTCAACTGGCCACGCAGATGTAAGCATTTTTGGCGTGTTTTCGTGCCAACTGCACTCAAACTGAAGTTAGCAGTTGTAGATTTAAAATGTGATTATGCAACAAGTGAGTGTGACTGTTGTATGGAATAAAAAACTCTGATGCAGCTTTCGAATTTATTTTAAAATTAATTGAAATTGTTCGTTTTCCTACAAAGTTTTAATCAAGCTGATAGCTTAATAAAATAGGAACTAACAAAGTAGGCCAGAGCTCTTTCTTTCCCTAAAACGATATAAAAATAATTACTTAACCGATTGACAGATTCCAAGAGCTATCAATAGCAAAGCCGTACAATGGAGGAACACTGCCAGCATTTTGTGACCCTGTGGCGGGGACGCAATTTCATCCATCAACTGAAGCTCTGACCTAAGTATTTAGACTAATAATATACAATAACTCATTGTATTATTATAAATATATCGAACTAGGCATGTACAGTCCATGTTTTAAGATTCCTTACCACTTAGCCGACCTTTTGGTTCTGAAAGACTTTTTACGCATTTAACAGAAAAGTATTTTCCTTTCAGGAGGTTCTCAATCCGATTTGGTGATTCTTTTTGTTGGAAAGAAGGTACTGCAGTATTGGTCCCATTTTAATTTGAAGGAAATATTTCACCTCTAAGGGTGGCAAAACAGGGAATGAATCCGGTTTCGCGCACTTTCCGGTAACCAATTTCAATAAAACTTGGCAAATATATGTAATTCCACGAACCTCTGAGGTCAGTTTTTTATTATAATACCATGTGACGGGATGAACAGGTTATGCACCTAATGGAAAGAGACACGCCTGTACATAACAGTTGCAGTACCACTCAGGCTTAACTTAAACATATTTTTCATACTCTTCGACAGCCTCTTCAGGTGATGAAAATCTTTGACCGCGTAACTGGTTCTTAATTTTTGGAAATAAATAAAAGTCACAAGGTGCCAGGTCGGGACTGTATGCGGGATGGCTCATAAGGTCAACGTTGTTCACCTTCAAAAATTCATTTGTCTGTCTGGCCGTGTGAGAACTGGCATTATCGTGGTGCAAGATGATACGGCGTTTACAGTTATTTTTATGGAGTTTGTCAATTACTTCCGGCAATCAAATGGTCGTGTACCAATCACTGTTTGCGGTACAACGATTCTCCAAAACAACAGTAGCCACGTGTCCAGTTTTATTAAAAAAAGAAGCCATCATCCGCTTAGAGGCACTTTGCACGCGCGCCACTTTGGTTGGTTTCGGCTTATCTCGAAAGATGGTGATCGAGACAACCAATTTTTATAAAATAACACCGCAATGTAAAAACAAGTGACAGTCATATGAACGAAACTGTATTCTACAGCCAAAGAGTTCCATTTTCAAATGTTGTAATTACTTTTTAAATATTGTTTATGTAAGTGGCCTGTTCTGGAAACTTACAGTACGCCCTATGTACAAATATGTTGCCACCGTTTTCAATTCATAAACAAATAAGTATGCAAATTATTACGCTCACAACCATTCATTTACAATACCAAACACCTAATAAATCATAAGTCAGTTTGTAAATTACTGCTTTCATCGTGACTCTGAAATAGAATTAAATTACATTTTCAAAGGATCAGCAGTGCCATATGAATCTCGAAGCTATCATCCCGGTTACTGTGAATGCGTCTTAAGTCCATCTTTGATCTTATGGTATATTTGTATTTACTGGAATTTGTAATGTTACTTAGTATGATTTGATTTACTTTTTATTTAATCATTTATTGCACAGAATACACATAACTCACATCTAACAAAAGGAACATACAAATAAAATATTCCGGTTATTTCTTAATACACAATAACTAAAATAAACGGGCTTACGTGGACAACAAACCAAAAATTATATAAAAATGACAATGACATCAAATTAGGAACAATACAAATATTTAGAAAAATACATATTTCATGATATAACAACTAAGAAATAGCTGCAGAACTTCTTGTGAAAGAGTTCGTCTAGGGAACTACGGCCACTTTACCTATTTCTGTCGCCAGGCATTAATTTGAGCATTACTGTATTCCGGTGTTGAAGGGTAAAGGTGTTGGTGAAATTACAAGTACATGAGACTTGTCTTCTTATGTATCAAGGTGATGGGTGCAATGACGGTGTTCTTCAAATCTTTGCGATTAAAAACTCTAAGTGGCACTGCAACTATTATGGAGAGGCGTGTCGCTTACTACCAGGTGCACGAATTGCTCGTGCCGTCGCTTAGTTTTATAAAAAGAAATGGATGACGATTTACTTCCGCGAATATAGGAAGTGCGCTCCAAACACGTTCCAAAATCTGACCGCATGAACAGTAAAGGAGTGAGAATATAAACCGGATCTGAATTTGGAATGCATTTGAATTTAATATCCTTTTAAATGTAGGTATATCTGTTTTCTTCTTCTATAGCAAGGCTCTTATCGTTGGCATAATCGCCAACCATCTCTGTTCAGCGCCTTAACTTTCAGTTCCCAATTTGACATGACGTTATTTGTTTACGTTATCTGATCTAAATAACTTCATCTAAGTGTTCTGCCTCTTTGTCCTTCGATCTTCCCTTCAATATTGATTGTAAGAAAACTGTTAAGACGTAGTAAGTTCTCTTATTTACTTTATTAAAAAGAGGCATATAAAAAGTGGTATTTCTTTATTGTGGTCATTGCATCGCCGAAAGGATTTACATAATATCAAATTGTTTGGAGAGAGCTTTCAGCAATTGATTGGCTTCGCCCTATGGTTGCGGTGCCGAAACATTTGTCAACGATTTCAAGCACATTCAGAAGCATTTTATAGTAAGTGCACTAAGTCAAATTTCAATCTAAAGTATCTATGAGATTTGATATTGTCCTGTTGATGAAAATTTCAATTCTAAATACACAAATGTCAGTAAAACTTCTATACGCTCTGTATACTTCTATATAAGTTTTTGTTGCAGACAAAGAAAAAAGACATTACATCTTAATTTTATCATTTTTTTAATGATATCAAGCGACTGAACGAACAAGTCGTGCGCCTGGTTGTAAGCGACATGCCTATTCATGATAATTACAGTGCCACTCAGCTTGAAATCGCAAAACTCTGAGGAGCACTGCCACTACCGCCCGTCACCCAGAGACGTAAGTTGACAAGTCCCATGTGCCAGTAATTACACTCCAAAATAGGTAATGTTAAAACGCAGTAATGCTCTTTACTACTTGCCAGCAGAAATAGGTAAGGTGGCAGTACTTCCCTGGACGAGCTCTTACACAAGGAAGTCTACTGCTACTAAATCATGCTGTACGCAAAAGTCAAAATATTACTAATATTATATATAGCTAACACGAAAACACACATCTTCTCCATTAAATCGAACTACGGCAATTAATATCAACCTATCTCGAATCAGACATCTGTAGGCAATAGCCAACATAGGGACTAATTCATGAATTGGAGGACAACATGTCCGTCAGACAGAGGACGCACTAAAGATTGTCGAGATAAACTCGAGAGTGTGTCCGAAAAGGATTTATCAATAGTTCGTAGTTTGATGTCGAACTCAGATCTTGGTACATTAAATAAAGTTAAAACGTCTGAAGTAATGTTGAAGTTGTTGACTATATAAATGAGCTGAAATATGTTACTGATTGAACAAATAAATAGATACAATAGTTAAAATGAAAAGGTCTAATAGTGGTGAGAAATCTGTAATTATTACTTTTTAAAATAAATGCATAACAACTAAATACTTTTTAAAATAAATAACGCGGAATATTATTTTTATGATACCAAGTGATAGGACGGACAAAACGTGCTCCTAGTGGTTAAGCGACACTCTGCGTCCGTCACCCTGAGACATAAGTTGAAAAGTCCCATGTGCCTGTAATTTCAATAGCGTACCTTACCCTATAAAACCGAATAGCAGTAATGCTGACATTACCACTTCACGGCAAGAATCGTTAGATCGCAGTAGATACTTCCCTTGACGAAAGCTCTGTTACAAGGAGCTCTACTGTTACAAAAATCTAAGAACAGTATACAGTAGTAGTATATAGTAGTAGTTACTGCTATGTTTTGTAGTTCTAAGTTTTACAATGCTGGACATTGTAAATAAATTGAATTCCATACAATAGGAGAAATTGAAAGTACTCAAGATAGCAGACATTGTGAAGAAGAATACATAATATGTACAGTCGATAGCAAGTCGAGCTTTTACACTTGAGATGTAACCGTTTTGTCGTAAGTGGCATATATTGGAATATAAATCTTAACTGCAAACGTACTTTTACCCATTGTCCGCACCTACACACCCACAAACACTCAGCGGAACAAAATAGAAAGGAAGGCAGGAAAGAAAATATAAAATGTTCATATTTCAATAAACAAGAATTAGACGTGAAATAGCGATTAAATTAACATATTTTAACATCGACTTTGTTGAAAAAATTGAAAATTAATTAAACGCATTTTTCCTCGATTTTGTGACAAAGCAGAAACATCTAAACATTTTAAGAGTATTACAGTTTAACATTGATTAAACCCAAACTTTAATTAAGTTAATAAATAAAGGAAATCTTTCAACTAAATTTTACGAAATTTAGAAGAAAAGCAAAATCAATCTCTAACCACTCGGCAATACGAAGGAAATTTATTAAAACCAATTGATTGAAATAATTAATGCCGATTAATTTTTAAATCTTTGAAAACCTGCATTATTGCGGAATGGACGAAAAGTTTAATACGCTATACATATCGTAAAAAAATAAATAAAGCAAATTCAATGAAAATCAATTTATAAACGCAAAAGGATGAACAATAAATTGCTTTATGAAAACGTAAGGCAATTCAAATAGTAAGCTCGTTTATTACCTCGGAGAACTATTTGATATGATTAATTATAAGCTACAATTAATGAAAGAGCAATATTGTACGCAAGGTGCGATGTAATTTCAAATTGTTATTGTAAAACAAGGTGATGCAAATAAGCCTGCAGCAATGTGTTATATTAACGCATTGGGTGTACATAAATGTGTAATCATTAGTTAAAGCCGTGATAGCCTAGGCTTCCCTTACCGCATCTCACGGTTTGGGAATCTGGGCGTTTTGGAATTTGCCTAGATCTTTTCGGTGAAGGAAAATATCTTGATGAAACCTGCATGTCGAAGAAGGTTCACAACCCTCAGAAGACGTGTGATGTCCGCATGGAAGGAGACCCTTGTGAAGTTGGACGTATAAACGGGTTGATGGTGAATAAATGAATGGTATGTGTACTAGGAAATTCGTTGATTCATTATTAATGACTACTCATTTCTTCAAAGCCTTAGAAATCAGCATTATCTTTAACTGGATAACAAAAGTATGTATAGAAACAGTTTTAGCTTTGGAGCTATCTAAGTTAATATTTTTTAAGGTTTCTTCTTTTATCATTGTTATCCATCTATTATATCCCAAAAGTGGGTTGTAGACGGTTTTTTTTATAGTACTGAAAGGGTTGTAACCCTAACTAGCCGTGAACAGGTTCACGGCAATGAAATGGGAAACTTCCGGTCCACAAAATTTATTAAAGAAGTAAAGTTTTAAGAAAGGCTGTAACAATATAAAGGTAAACGTAAAAAAACAGGTATAACAGTATAAAACACTCCCTACACTTATTATTAAGGAACTTACCCCTAAATGGACCGAGAAACTGAATTACAGAAATAGATACATGAAGGCTGTAGATTTATAAATTGTTACACATCATTAGCTTATTAACAGCTCCGACTGTTGTCGCGGTCGAGCTGGGAGTGACCGTGGTACGAAAACAAAATGTGTGGAAAGTGAAGGAAGATGGAACAATTCAAATTTAAAATTTAAATACATGTAAAATAAAAAAAATGATAGGATACAAGAGGAGAGAGGCGATACAAAAAGATGAGATGACGGTGAAAGGAGGTCACACCGTCACAGTACTGTGACGGGAGCAATAAGTCATGAACCTGGTGGTAAGCAACACCCCTGTCCACAGCAGTTGCAGTGTCACTCAGAGCTAAAGATCTGATACTGCTATTGCGCCCATCATCTAGAGATGTGCCTGTTAATTTTTAATTTGGCGTTTTATCGGATGAATGAGATTTCAGTAACAGCATTGTATTTGCGGATTTCCGTTAAAATTCGGATGACATTGAAGTTTGGACATTAGACAATAAATAAAAATCAAATGTTGACAAATAAAAGTACAAACTAGTCGCTTTGGACTGGTTCTTATCACAAGCGTCATAGAGATGAATTTTAAATGTCAAGCTTGATGTTGCTGTTGACCTTGCTGCTGAGTTTTGTTATAGTAGGTATATCAATTATTCTGTAGATAAGGTGATGCCAACAAAAAAGACACTAGAGTATCTGGGTTATATACTAAGCAACGTACGACCTATTACAATTATTAATCCGAGGCAAAATACAGGGAAGAGAAATGTAGGAAATGTAGAAGGAAAATATCTTGGCTCAGAAATTTCGCCTGTTGTTCAATAGGAGTACCTAATTATTACTCAGATCTGCAGTGTCCGCAGTTTCAGATTGCCACTATGGTTACCGACCTTCATTAGAATGGCATATGAAAAATGAAAGAAAGAAAGAAAGAAACCAACAACCAAAACGATGAAGCAAATGGAAATGGTATCCTAAATTATCCAAAAAATAAAAACAGGAATCCAAATAACGTGAACACTAAACAAATATATCTCGGCACCTATTACTGAAATAGAATCAATTGTAACAATGGTAACAAAAGTCCATCGAACAAAACAAAGGAACACGATACTCAAAGTCAAATCTAAAACTTACGAGTCTTCAGAAAGTTGTAGCTCAATCTAACTCCTAAAAGATTTGGAAGCTGATTAGAAGCCCCGGGCGCAAACATTTGGTAACACAGGGGAAGCAACAAGTTACCTAATATAAATGTTGCCCTTTGTTGTATAGAATTTTAACTTTCTGTGCGAAGTTTTGTAACTGGCTTTTTTTTGGGTAAGATTTAAGGAATCGATTTAAAAATACCAGTAAAGTTTTTGTATAAGTATCAATAATAATACTTTTTGGAAATATGAAAAGAAACCAAACTGGAAACTTTGTAAAATTTTCCAATATAATTGACAGAAAATCCGTTAAAACAATAACAAACGAAAATAATAACTTAATCAGTCCTTAATAAATTAATTACGTCTTTCTTCAAAACAAAAGGCAAATGTAACAAAGCATTAATAGGCTTTGCTACATAAACTTTTTTGCATGTTTCTCATGTTTAATAAGATGAGAAAAAACGTAAAAAGTTCATTAATGAAAAACAGCAATTATTCAAACAATGTGCATATACGAGGAAGTCACATCGTTCAAAAGTCGAACAGTTGTCAGAGATCTTTCAAAATGAGAAATCAGATTGAACCGGTCACGGCTGTCTAGTTATAAATCAGTATACTTCGTCGCTATTAAAAAGAAAAACATGAGTATCAATTACATCTCCAAGTTACGTAAACCGTAGCTTGTCATAACCGAGTAACCTAAATTAAGACAAATCATTCTTAACAGCTTTGTTTGTCATTAATTTCGATATTGCAAATCAGTCTAATGATAATTGATGTCCTTGTCAGTTAAGTAATTTTATCAATTAGTACGTTATCAACTGACATCTCAAAGGTATCTCGACTTCGGTTGATGTGGTTGTGCAAATGATATTGCTGCCAGACATAGTTTTAATAGAGTAACATTGCGACATTAAATCACATTTCACTTCATGCATTCATGCATGACGTTTGGATAGAATTACGTATCGTTGACATTTTGCTATAGCAGTCCCCGTATTAGCATAAATGAAACGGAGGTGTCTATTGAAATGTCGCTAGGCAAGGCTGTGTCAGACAAGTGCATAGTTGGGATTATCAAAGTTCTAATGCAATTGTGTATCGCTTTGTTCGTTAATGTTAAGACTGTTGTGACAAAGCCTATTACGACTTTTATTACAAATTTAAGAAGATTGTTGTGAATATTACCATGGAGTTACTTATTTTATTGGGAATTTTTTTCTCTAGCTTATTTTGACTATTTTAATACAAAGGTCGATCACAAAGTGTAATCCCTTCGATTTGACAGACTTGAATCTACGTCTATATGCCACTTATTGCGATAAAGGCCAAAAAATCGGGTGCAAAAGATCTGTAACAAACACAGAAAAATTCGTAATGTCTGCTGACTCAATATGTTGCTCAGTTGTTACAGCATGTTGCAGACAAACGGGGTTTCCAGTCCTGTCAGATCGAAGGAATTTTTCTTTGGATTCGGTCTTTGTATTAATAATTATCCTAGAATACTTAGAGAAATACTAGTCATTATCTTATAAATAATTGTTTATCTAATTGAATGGCTGACCAACATCAACGCCAGGCTTTATGTTCACGTTTAGTTTGTTGTGAAAACGTAACCTTCCTTTAGTTTAACGTTTATTTTTTTGAAATCCCTTTAGGAACAATTAGTTAATTTCCGGTAAATTATCGAGAGCAAATAGGTTTAGTTGGTTTTGTTAATACTAGATAGCGTTAGTAACATTTTGTTAAATTCCTGAATTGCGCTAGTAATATTTTGCCATATCATAATATAGCTCAAAGGGTTTAGTAGTTTTCGTTCACTGCTGTTCACTGCTCAATACACTTTGTTAATTTGAGTATGAAAACGACTTTTTTTTTGCAAAGTGTCAGGGTCAAAAAAAAAGTGAACAGTTGTGGATGGATTTTTAAGACCTGGTACACTTTGAGGTCAAAGAATTGGGTTCGACACTCGCCCTGTAACAGGATGCCATTAAAATAACAAATGTACTGATTGTTTATCTTTTTCCGTTCTAGATACTTTGGTAACCAAACTATTCCTATTATAAGTCTAAACATAGAACAAAGCTCCAGTAAGTATTTTGAGTAACTTATAGGTACAACGGTAGGAAAAAAAGGGAACGAATTCCTAGAAAATACTATCAATATGCTAAACAAATTTCCGCACCCATTACGCAAAACTTTTTCATTGATTACTTAACAACGTCGCAACTTAACTTAAACGGTTAACGAATTCGTCAAGTTGTCTCGTTTAATGACCAACTGCAAGTTAGTAACTCAATTATGTTTTGCCTTGTGTTAAATTCTATGAAACTTGTAAGTAGTGCTTAGCGATTGGCTCAGTATTAATGGTACAATAAATTATTGGCATCTGGTCTTGTACACTATGTAAAACATGTGTTGATCAATATTCATGAGATTGTAGGCCTTGATATGATTATTTTATTTCAATTAAGAATATTAATGGTACATGTGCAGATTGAATAAATATGCAGTATTAAAAATCCAAAAAGAAATAATAATGATAATTACACTCACACACAATCACAACCCCGCACTACATAAACCCTATATCGCGTATCCGTACCCTCTATCCATAACAGTTACAGTGCCACTCAGAGCTTTAAATCGCAAAGATCTTAGGAGCACTGCCTCTGCGCCCGTCACCTTAAGACATAAGTTGACAAGTTCTTCGTGCCTGTAATTTCATCAGCATCCTTACTCTTCCAAACCGGAACGCAGTAATATTCACATTACAGCTTGTCTGCAGAAATAGGTAAGGTGGCAGTACTGCCCTGGACGAACTCTTTCACAGGACGCTCAGTAGAGCATCTAGTAGTAGTAGTAGAAGTATTTATTTTAAAGTCTATATCGAGTTCATATGTTTTCGTAATTGCTAACCATTGGATGAACTAAAGGAGCCTCTCAGCAAAATTCCATTCCAGTACGTCTAGCGCACCCTGGGTTACAATCAGCGAATACCTTACACGCCTATTGGAAAATCCTTTCACCACAATGGCAAACGCATCCTATGCACAGTTCAGCATGGCGGCTACATGTGGTATGGTCGTCGAGGCTACGTTTTCGGTCACAATATTATATAGTATACTATCGATACGAAAAGAAGAAGAACCAAGGGCAATTAAATCTTTTTCTGGGATCTAAAATGTCATTTGTTTTTTTCTTCAAATGTGTGTTATTAAAACATCAAACAGTTACATCTATAATGAATGCAAAAATATGTTCCAGAATAGCAGGGACACATAATGGTTGTGACTAATATGATTGCACGTGTCAGCCTTGACCACTGGACCCGTCACGAGTCGGAAACGTTGGTTTGTTCGGAAAAGAAACATAGTTTGATAAATACAGTTCCATTTTCATTTTATGATCTATATTACAGAACGCATGATTTGTTTTTTTAATGATTACTCTCTGAAGTTCAATTAGCCATTGCGTCAAGAGTTATAGATAAACCAAACATTAAATTTAGTTTCTTAAAATAGATTTCCGGTTACAGTCAGCAATTATAATCGAAATAAGATTGAAATACTGATATGCGGTCTTTACAAGTACAAGAAAGAACATTATGGTACAAAATAGCTCGATAATAAATAAAAACCTTACCAAGAGTAAAATAAATTCATGATGCTAACAACATAATTAATAAACTATGGTCCATGCTGCTAACCTAAAAGTTAAGTGACTTGACATGGAGATTCTTTTAAACACTTATTTGATGTTATCTTTGAAGATATTTATCGAAATCCGTAAAGAAAACGGGGATCAGAATAGTCAAATGACATTCATGGTTAATTAAATATATTGACTTCGCTACGATGATCTTCAAAATATTACTTACAACAAATACTATGTTGTTTCAACACCTTACCACCAGGTCATATTTAATGGCAGAAATTTTCAAATACATCCTCAACGTCCTTAGAGGTGTAATCAAAAGGCATTCACATGGTGCTTTTAAAGTTCTTATCGCGGTCTTTATGTCCCAGTGTCCAAACCTGTTTCATGGCCGAGATCAACAATAGCTTCGGGCATCGTCTTTATTACCATTTTACTTCCTGGTATGAGTTTTAAACTCGAAGCGTTGTTGAGAATGTCATGATCAACTATCCTCATCGCTTTATGTTTAATTTAGTAAGGTCGTAAGTTAAACATACTAAAAGTAGCTTGCATACCAGTTGAGACTTTACACATTTGAAAACATTGCTATGGTACTCTGATTACCCAGTAAAGGTTTTCATTAATAAGAATGGTACTTCTACCTACATGTATGTGGGATCTGAACGCCTGCATTATTATGATTTAGGCGATGGGCGAACGAGTCTAAACGCTGGAGTGAGAGGGAGGAAATGTGCAAGAGAGACGGAAGATTTGAAATTAAAGACGAGAACACAAGCACGCGGGGTTTTTGTTTCTGATCGACGACGTATGAAGGAATATGTGAAGAAGCAGCAACAACAAAGCAATAATTTTTCACCTAATACTTTTCTTTCTTTAAGAAATGTGTTGTCATATGGGATCATATGACAACACATTTCTTGTCAAGAACCGCTCACCTCTCCCACCTTGTAAACTACCATCATAACGTCCACAGCCATTTGGTAGTGCCTTTATGTCCTCACAAATGTCTTAAGCTTTGTATCATTGCCGCATGTCATGGCGGGTTCGTGGGATAAGCCGTCGGGTGACACGTGTCGTTATAAAATGACTCTGTCTGAATTGTGAGATCGTGATGTTGGTGGCGAGTTTGGCGATGTTTCTTTTGACACAAATGTTGTTAGGTTTTTATGTGTTGATATTAAAAACGGTGACCCAATAAAAATGTTTAATGTCAAAGTAAAAGAAAGTCCATAGAACAGTATTCTCAATCATGAACTTAAGACTATTTCAAGTCAGAGTGTTAGGTATAGTAGATCAAAAGATAATCGACAGAATCTTAATTATTACTTGAAAGTATAAAACTTTTTTATGGTCTTATAGTTTTTATAACAACTACGTAGAGATAATTTACACTTACTGATTCACTCGTAGTCACAGGCATGAGATAGAGAAAAATGGAACAATTTAAATATTTTAGATATAAATATTAATTAACACCATTAACGTAATTTCGGAATTATATTTTCATAAAGGTCGTACTTCATTTACATCACACGTAGTAATGATATAACTGACCTCAGTAATACGTAGGAATTGACCACAGACGATATAATGCATGTTTGTAGTGCGTCTGACGTATACCAGTATC
Source organism: Hyposmocoma kahamanoa (assembly GCF_003589595.1). NCBI lineage: Eukaryota > Metazoa > Arthropoda > Insecta > Lepidoptera > Cosmopterigidae > Hyposmocoma > Hyposmocoma kahamanoa. Next base: position 17,520,651 of record NW_020653850.1, read on the forward strand.
GTAAATATCTCCGTTGACATCGGAACGGCGACCAAGACGTCATGTGCAATACGTTTTGTCCAATAAATAAGGTTAGGAGAAATATATAGTCTGAAGAGAATTGATGTAGCTATTTGCATATCTGGAACAAACGTAAAATTGCTGATAGTTGACATTTCTTATAAAATTAGTAAGACAGAAAGATATACCACGATCGTAATTTTTTTTATATAGTGTCTGTACTGTTCCAATACCGGACAAAGCTGTTCCATCCAATCTCAGTATTTTTTTCCTTCCGACCAAGTCCATCAAATACATTCAGATCCTTATGATTTGAATTTATATGTATGAGTAAGCTATATTCTCATTGACATAATGAATCGTTCGATACTTAAAGGTCATTCTAATCAAGTTTAAAAAAATAAAAGTAATTAATAATCAATATAAGTATAAAACCATTCATAATTAGCACGATACACAATAGCATATTTTTCACAAGGCCGACATTTGTATTTAAAATATTGATTGATAGCTTATAAACAAATATAGATACCTTCAGATCGATGAATAGTAAGGAGTAGCTAGATACGTAATTAAACGAAATATATGAAATGTAATTAAAAATACAACTAATTAAGGTTGATGGACAATCCATAAGTATTGCGAACATCATTGACCCAGAAAGAAGTTCTCATCGATTGCCACGCTAATGAGAACTAATAATTAATAATAGAGAAACAATCGTATATGGAAGCTTTGTAATGTTTCATGTCTTATATGGCGAAATAGACAATTGATTTTACATATACATAAACTGCAGCACGAGATCGTTCGTTGTGGCAATCATTGGGGGAGGCCTATGTTCAGCAGTGGATGTCTATCTGCTGAAATGATGGTGATGATAATTACACATGTATATAATGTATACATACATTTATGTATACAGACAGTCAAGAATGTAGTAATGACACTTATTGGTGAACTTGTGAAGACTAGTAAATACGATTACAGGTACATGAGACTTGGCAACTTTATGTATCAGGGTGACAGGCGCAGTGGCAGTGTCTCTCCGATCTTTGCGATGTAAAGCTCCAAGATGCTCTAAGTGTCATTCTATTCATATTATAAAGATACTTTCGGACATACGCCGTAGTAGCCTAAAATGTTTCGACCTTTCAGGCAAAGGGGCGTGGGTTCGAGTTCGGGTTCGAGCACCTCTGATGTAAATGGAATTTATGTGTGAAATTTACCGTGAGTTATTTGGGGAAAATAAAATCGTGAAGAAACCTGCACATATCTGCAAAGCAATTTAATGATGTATGTGAAGTTTCCAATCCGTATAGTGACAGGTTGAGAACTATAGCCCAAGCCCCCGTATTGCGATGGAAAGCCTATGTCCAGCACTGTAAGTCTGTATAGGAAAAGTGTTTATATTATTATTTGGACACTGAACAAATCACAAGGTTTCAGCAATTTTTTACATCAATATTCGTACAGTTATTCTTTGAAATTCCACAACTAACTGAGGATCTGAATTTGACTTTATCAGCTTGAATTTATATTTTCTTTCTGTTCGATTTGTATAATGATATCATTGTATAACCTGTTGTCTATTGTGCATTTGAAATGCAAACAATATTGTGACAGCTAAAGTTTGGTTGCGTAAGTCTATAAGAAAGAAAGTATAGATAATGTCGCCATGAAATTGCAAAAATATTACGGAACAGAGTAATATGTAGCACCATATAATAAAAGGCAATCTGTTAAACAATAGAAAGTAAGAGCGTAAGCTTACAATTGTACTAAAAAAATAGAGATAATTGCGATTGTTTCGCTATTTTGTAACAAAACCGTATTGACATTAAAATTTCAACTAGACTTATTTGATTGGTGTTTGGAAGAACAGAAGGCTGTGACTGTGACTACGATATACTGATAATGTTAATCATAATAATGACTATATTGGTAATAATATTGAAAAACCGCTCATGGACAGCAACGGCGTTTATCGTAAAATTAAATATCAAAATATGATAGTACGGGGTACACCGTTTCGCTATATTGATCTCAAAATACAGATTACGAGCTTTATATTGCCATTTTCAAGTACTTTCTGTGTAGTTTCCGCCCACTGCATTTCCATAGAGAAGTATCAATAACGTACTGACAATATTCAATGATTTACATTGAACATTTTTTACTGAATCAATGTAAGCAAGTGTGCGGTGCTATTAAGTACTGTCTGATAAAACTTAAAATATTAAGAGAAGTAGCGAACTTTGAAGTAATGTAAAAATTAAAGGTAACCTACTCACTAAGACCACAAACAAAGCCGGAACGTAATTGATCATAAATTTTGATATTTCTGGCGTTGTCTCCAAACTATAGTTATAGAGATATCTTTACTTTCTTGCTCTATAATCAACATCCGAAACATTTCCCCAACGTGGGATATTCGATCCCCTACTTTGAACATGTCTCGAAGCTCCGTGTGGGAGTTACATGCTTCACAAGCAGTACTAATAACGATGCCTATAAAATCAAGGTTTTATTATTATACTGTTTTAACTAGAATTCTAGAATGTTCTCTTTTGAAGGGAATTAAACTTTAGCTGCTCTTGTAAAAGATCAAGGATAGCACCGTTTTATTATGTTAGCACGTTCGTTAGTTCGTTTAATAATAAATGGTTTCTCGTCGTCTTAATTACTTTGGTTAGATATTATATTTCACTATTTTCATTTTTTTAACGTTATGTAGCTCGAAAGTCAAGAAGCACTTTAAGGATTAAGTTTCACTAAATTAAATCTTCCTTTTAAATACTGGGGTGATTAAAAAAGTTTGCTCTAAGGATTTAGATTTCTCAGAATCAAATGACAGCAAAATATACTTAAATCAACCAAAAGGTCTTTAGGCTGCCTTTCCACCAAAGCTGTGCGAGAATGCGTTACGAACTCTTTTTAGCTGTGCCCGGGCGGAGTGCGGTGTGGTGCATGAGCGGTGGCGATATGTCAGTTAGTGTCATACTTTCAGTAGCTCTAATTTCCTACACCGTTTTGCACACATTCCTCGCCCGCATCCCTCGCACATATTTGTCGCTATTTTGTATGTACAAATACTTAGCGCCGCTAATCCTTTTCCACCGAAGCTGCGCTAAGCGAGGCTAGGAAATGAAGTAATCCTATTGGTGGCTTTTTTCCTCGCACGCTGCTTCGCTATGCCGCACATCTCTGGTGGAAAGGCAGCCTTAGTGTAACATTAAGTTTCATAACCCTATTTGTCCGATCGTTGCCACCTGTCTCCAAAGGCCATTTCGCCATTTCGGAATGCCTATCTGCCAAAAATTCTTGATTTCAAAAGAAAAATTTCCGTTCATGTAACAAAGAACTCGTGGCATCTGTCCAGCCTCCGGCCTCGGCACTCTGTAATCACCAGACATTTTGAGGTACGTAATTGGCCCGCTAATGAGAGAGCCTAAGGCAGCCCCAGTTTACGCAACTAAAATCACCGGTGTCACTTGCGACTGTTCGCTGTATTTCGGTAAATACGATTATTAACAGCCACCTTTAATAATATACTGCAGTAGAGTAAGAAAAAATTGCTCATAAGTAAATGGGGTCCCATAATTATGTGATCTAAGTATCCATGAACTGAGACAAAAGTTGTTGAAGCCCCTTGGCTATAAGGTACTGTGAGAATGCCAACGACGACTGCCGTCCATCTTTGGTCAAAGACTTTTGTATTGGAGAGAAAGGGACAAATATTGTCAGAACAGCAGCAATTATTCTAATATGCAATTACGGGAAATATGTCATTAATGCCACATGGCATCGTTCTTACAAGCCACATTTGAACTTTGAAAAACGTGAAACGCAATTTTTTTACTTATTAAAAAGTTTCTGTGTCTGTTTTCAAGAAAACTTTCTGATTCAAAATATCAAAATCAAATTTATTTATTTATTTTATTTTATTTATTTATTTTAAACACTAAGAATATTACAAAAATATATATACATCACACCCTTAAACCTTAATGAAGTAATATAGTCAAATAAGCCACCTATGCTTCTTTAAGAAACTTTTTCGGTTTACAAATATGTGCCAAATAACACGAAATGTAGGATAGACAGATGTCGAGATTATTTGTTCTGTACTCTATGGGTCGATTATTGTGTTTGGTTGTCTAAGATCAATGTTATTTTTGGTAATGGTGGAGCTCAGTTTAAGATTTATGAGTGTTGTTTTTAACAGTGGTCACCAATATACGTTTGACCGCGTATTTCGGGTGTAAGTATTTGTTATTGAATTTCTTTTTCTTCGTTTCAATTGCATTGTGTTTTAAATTAGACTTAGGTGTAATACCTACTGAACATGCAGGTATAGCATTCACTTTAATCGATATATGCAGAAAAATCATGTCGCACAGAGAAATTCCCCTATACAAATTTAACTTTTTTATATTCATATTCATTTATTTGCATTTCACATGGATGATAAACTTATACATATGATACCCTGTAAGGGTGTAGCAAAGTTACAATGGAATTTAAATACATTGCAAGCTGGAACGTAGTTAATAAGTTTAGATAATTAATTATATTATAGACTCTATAATTATTAATAAACATAATTATTGCACAATATTTTTATCTTAAAATTAATTAAATTATTTTTTATCGAGTTCTTAGGTTTTCGCGATTGTTATACATAGGAATGAAACT
>NW_020653850.1:17525358-17674915 GCF_003589595.1 Hyposmocoma kahamanoa
CAAACCGACGTTTCGGGCCCTTTACAGGTCCCATGGTCACGGTTGACCAACCGTGACGTTGAGTCAAAATATACGCGATTTAAAAAGAACAATAAGAACTACAGCGAAAGAGACCCCATGGGCCGTAGTAGCGAAGGGGTGCCCTCAAGGAGGAGTACTGTCGCCTCTGCTATGGAACATGGTCGTAAATGATCTCATCACCAACCTTAACAAAGAACACTTCTATACAATAGGCTATGCTGATGACATAGCCATACTGATAACAGGCAATTATGCCAGTACACTCTGTGACATCACACAAGCTGCACTCCGGATTGTGGAAAGATGGTGTAGAGCATATGAACTAACAGTTAACCCAACAAAAACAGAACTAGTAATGTTTACAAACAAAAGATTACTGGGTAACTACCTACTACCCAAACTCTTTAGTACAGAAATACAATTATCAACTGATGTCAAGTACCTGGGAGTAATTCTGGACAACAAGTTGAACTGGAACAAACACCTGGACAACAAAATTAAAAAAGCTACTATCACCTTCTGGCAATGCCGTAGAATGGTAGGTAAACAATGGGGACTTTCACCCAAGATAACACTATGGCTTTACACAACGGTGATAAGACCTATGATTAGTTACGGTGCGATAGCCTGGTGGCCACGAACCAAGCTGACGACTGCAACTGACAAGTTGGACAAATTCCAAAGGCTAGCATGCATGGCGACGACCGGCTGCATGAGGACAACTCCAACTGCGGCGCTCGAAGCGATGCTGGACCTGCGACCCCTCCCACTGTTTATCAGACAGGAAGCGGCGTCAACAGCAGTGCGACTAAAGAGAGCCGGCCTTTGGAAGCACATGAGGACCCCACATACAGAAATCCTTTACAAGATAGTCAAAGAGGAACCGCTACTGGAGGCGACTGTGGATAGGATCCCAAAACAATACATTTTTGACAAAAAATACAGGATACAATTGTTTGAAGATCCCAACGAAGGACTAAACCTCAGAGAGGTCCGCGTATTCACTGACGGATCAAAAACAAACTCAGGAACAGGTACTGGGGTGTTCTCAGAAGACCTCAACATCAGAATATCAACACCGCTTGGTGACCACAACACAGTATTCCAGGCTGAATGTATGGGTATCAAGTTGGCAGCAGAAGCAATAATAGCGAGAAGAGTAAAGAATCACTCCATTCGAATACTCTCCGACAGCATGTCAGTACTTCAAGCGCTGAGCAGCTATGACATGAACTCAGGGCTTATATATGAATGCCATCAAGCACTCATGGAGGTATGTACACACAACCACGTAATTCTACAGTGGATTAAAGGACACAGCGGCTCACGTGGCAACGACGCAGCAGACGAACTAGCCAGAAAAGGGTCGGAGACGGATGCTGTAGGGCCAGAACCCATAGTGTCCCTCCCCAACCAATGGTCAAGAACAACTATACTCAAAGGTACAAAATCTTCTCATAATAACATATGGACAACCCTTACGGTTTGTAGACAGGCTAGGGAAGCACTCCCAACGCTCAACGCCAGTCTATCTCGTAAATTAATCAAACTTGAAAGACAAGAGCTGCGCACTCTATCTGCCGCTCTAACGGGTCATGGTCCATACAATAAACACCTTTTCAATTTAGGTATCACGGACAGTCCTCTATGCAGAGCGTGCATGGAGGGGGAGGAAACGGCCGCACACATCCTACTAGAGTGCTCCGGTGTGGCCAACTACAGGGCAAAGTACCTTGGAGTGCCGAGGTCGCTCCCCGAAGTCTTCAGAAAACCGAAGAGGCTGCTGAGATTCCTGGAGGAGCTTGGGTGGCACGAGTAGGACCCTGCACCCACCACACGCAAAATAGGCGCCTCGACGTCGAGTTGCGGAAACTAGCCCGTTGCACCAATACCAATACCAATACGCGATTTAAATCCGGAAAAATAGTTTCATTCCTAAATTATTTTTTTTATAATTATTAAACATTTTTATTACTATTACATTTAATTTAATTTCATTTATTGCAATTCACATTTTAATAAACTTAGATACATACATGTGATACCCTGTAAGGACGTAGCACAATTTAAACTTAAACCTAATGATACAATTATTTTAACATATATTATAATATATTTTATTTGTACATTTATTTTATTATTATAGTATATATTATTCGTACACTTATCGCTAATAATATTTTTTACTGAATTGTATTTTCAATGATTACCTAAATTTCATATAGAGATGAAATCAATTTCAAATACATTTATCGCCAAAAAATTCACACATATTATACTATCCATCGTTTACGCAAACTTTGTATTTCCTTTAGCTTGTGGACCACAATCTTATACATCATTATTTTAGCCATATTAATATTGATATATAAAGCAAAGACGCAAACGTTAAAAATAAATGGGTTAATTAAATTTGTGTTAAATTTAATTAAAGTTAATGGCGACATATCTAGCCAGGGCTGGAGATGTAGTAGCTGTAAAATTATCTAACTGGGTGACGAAATACTTTCATAGATTTGTCATAGATGGCGCTATGGCTAAAAAGTCGTTGAAAACCTAATGCGAAGATCCAACAAAAAAGCACATGGAAAAATTCGTGAGGTCCGCTTCTTCCTTCCGTAGCTTAGTTGGCATAGCGTCTGGTACGGTTTGCTAGAAGACGTTGGTTCGAATCCGGCTGAATCGAAGGAAGTTTTTCTAAGTGTTCGATCTTTGTATTAATAATTATAACAAACTAGTTGGGTTATGGTGGTTAGTTAAAACATAACAGTAAAATATGACCAATAGAATGTAGTTAAGCATGAACTTACGGACAATTTACAACTACCTTAGTTTATAGTTGGCAACAGCCTACACCTGGGTATCAAATAAAATTTAATACTGACATTACAAGTTAATTGAACAAGAATTATGGTTTCAACTATATCGTGTTTCTTTTGGCGGTGTACTTAAATTGCATTTTGAACTATGTCTGTATTTGGTATCTAAATAATAGTGGACAAAGGCCATAAAGTTTAATGTTAGTATAATGAATAGTGATAGATATAGGTCGACCTGGCTCTCGTAATAATGGTTTACGTACGTACTTACGGTTACGTACTTATGTGACTTGACTACTTCTTTGACTACTGAGGTATACTGCCGTCCTAATTCAAAAAGACCTATATTAAAAAAAATATTTTTACTTTTTTTCTATATATATATATATATATATATATATATATATATATCTTATATGGAAATTGATCAATGCTCGAAAACGCACACACTCATAGCCCCGCACTAGGAGAGCCCTGTATCGCAGGTACCATGGACATACACAATGACAACCACAAATGACGTACAAACACACAAGAGAAATTAATTTAGGACATACAAATATTTCTCCCGGCCCGGAAATCAACCCTCTAAGGGTAGTCCAGCATGGTCACCGTTCGGTCACGGGAGCAGTTGTTTCCCTAGAGAAGGAATCTGCAGGAATCTGCGGGAACCTGCTTGATTGCAGCGCAAGACCGGACTTAGACTTGTACTGCTCTCCTTGTCATAAATATAACGCATTTGCGTTTTGGTTACTTACTAGATATTGGCACCTAAAGTACTTTTCTTTGAAAAACACAAATAATGCCAATTTTGTTTAATAACAAAACTCGATTAAACAAGATGAAAAAAACCGCTTATAGGATGTTGTCGATCTTGTTTCGCTGATTTCGAATATGTCAATAACTAAATTTTGTTAAAAAACGTCGATTACATTGTTTGTGACAAGGACGGCAGTATGACGATCTTAGGGGAAGTCTATTTTCAGCAGTGGACTTTTTTGGCTGAAATTATGATGATTATAAGTGTTCTGGTTAATACCCCAGGAGTTTTGTTACTCTGGAAAATATAAATTCCTATTTTAATATCAAGTGTTTGGAAAATTAGTCAAGATTTGCTTAGTTGATTGCTAAATTTATAAAAAATCGTTATTATTTTTACATTTTAATTAGCAAAATTACATTATATTTTTAAATGTCAGATTATCTTTTCTAGTGTTTAACTTAACGTTTATGAGTTTCAGTTTAGTTAACCTTGATTGGGATTTTGTGTTTTTGGCTGCACTAACTATAGCTTACATCATCATCATATCAGCCAAAAGACGTCCACTGCTAAACATAGGCCTCCACCAAAGATTTAGACTAGTCGATCGGACGCGGCGTGCATCCATCGGTTACCCGCCGCACTTACCAGGTCATCCGTCCTTTCAGTACTGGGCCGTCCCACTGAACGCCTTGTGGTTCGTAGGCTCCATTCGAAAACCTTTCTGCCCCAACAGCCGTCAGTTCTACGAGCTAAGCCCTGCCCACTGCCACTTCAACTTACTAATCCTTTGAGTTACGTCGGTGACTTTAGTTCTTCTACGGATCTCCTCATTTCTGATTCAATCACTACTAACTACAGTTTACAGTACTCCTTAATAAGTAATAGTGGTTCGTTTAATATTATCATTTATAGTTTTCTGTCTGATATCAAGTGACGTGACGAGTAAGTGGCGTGTCCGGTCCGGCGAAACGCCTGACCATAACAGTTACAGTGTCACTCAGAGTTTTAAGTCGCAAAGATCTGAGGGGCACTGCCACTGCGCCCGTCACCCTGAGACGTAAGTTGACAAGTACCATCCATGTGCCTGTAATTTCACCAGTACCCCCATATTTCAAAATCGGAACGCTGTAATGCTGGTGGCAGTATTTACCTGGACGAACTCTTTCATAAGAAACTGTACTGCTACTAAATTTAAGCAATGAAAATAATTTACTACACGCCAGCTCCTGACCTATAGCACCTACATCATCGACCGACATATTACTATAATTATCTATTTAAATGTGATAAATAATAGACACTATCATTATTTGCTTGTTAATCAACACTACCTTTACAAAGTTATTTCTGAAAAGGTCACGAACACATCATATGTAATTCCGATATATTTTTAGCTTCTCGTACATATGCTGCTTAGAAATTTAATGCGGGTAATTACTTAGCTTACTTTGAAGTTTAATAATCGTAATAACTGTATATTCGTTTGTATGTCTATAAAAGTTAATATTTACTACATAATGATTGTAAATTCTCCAATGTTTATAATTCGATCCAAAACTGATATAAAAGGTACCCAGTACACAACAATAGGAAGTATTTCAATATCTTTTCATTTGTGTTGCAGATGTAAGTGATGTATGCATGTCATCGAGATATAACCAGAAATAGAGACGAAATGTCATTTAATTTGTTTGAAAACTATTCTGCCATATCATTACTGTGACAACTGCGCTACGATTGGCTAGCTCGAGTTCGAAACAATTGACGGGTTTCGTCAATGGGTGTCGTCAACTATTTCACTTCAAATCGACCAGTTAATTTGAGCTTTGCTATAATGGACGAAAATTGCAAAATTACATATTTAATATTTAATTACCGATGAAATGTGATTCCGTTTGTTTTGTAATGAGATGTTTTGCTGTTTTTCCCACACCACCGAATAGAACAGCACGGCATTGTTAGAGATATTATCTTTATTACAATAAATTCAGAATATTTTTTGGAATATACGGAGACGTACACACAGGACAGTAGTTGGCCTGTCTATATTTAAGTACAAACGGGAGTTGATATTTATAAGAGCTGTATCGGTAATGTGTTACCAGGAATATATGGCCCTTATTTCGTCTCTATTTCTGGTTGTATACTCGATGATGTATGTGTATGTGTGTATATAATAAAAGTTTTTTTTAACTATATATATGGTCACTTCATTATTAAAATGTAATGTCAATGTCACGGTATTTCTTTTTTAGTTGTTGTTGTACAACTACTTTTGTAGTTCTTTAGATAGAATGTTATAATTCTGTCTAAACATATTTCATTTTTGTACAGGAAACAAAATTTAGAAATCACATAAAAAGTATTTTTGATTTTGTATTTTTAAATGATTCTATTGCAAATTTTAAATACCGAAATTTTGTGTGACTAATTCGTTATAGGCGATACGGTGATATCTGTAAGTATAGCTGTTCTTTTCAGAGTCATGTAACAGATTGTGGCAAATTAAAAAAAAGACTAACGTGTGAAAAAGTCAGTTGCTTTTTTGTGTAATCTGTGCACAATGAAAGCAAGAACACTCCAATTATTCGTTGTAATAGTCATTCAAGTACCTCCCAGCTTATTATCTTTGTTTCAACTTATTTGCTCCACCCACAGCCTACTCAGCAGTCAATTCCATTCAAAATAAACAAAACATCGTCAGCTTTTTCGAATACATCATGTTGTGACAATCAATTACTCACTAGGCTTTGACGTTCAAATTCTACATTAGTATCAATCAACGTCACATTAATTGGATCAAAGACGCCCACTTGTTATGTCTTATACTACAATGCACTGAATAGTAGTTTACAGTACTAAATGTAAAGTTAAATTTATTACTAGTAATTGTACGTGTCACAGATCAACTTACACAGTCACACCACCCCTTCCCTTTCTCCCTTCCCTTTCCCTATCCTTATATCTATATAAATCCCTTTTTTTAAATAATAATATAACAGATAGATAGATAGATAGATAAACACTTTATTGCTCACACACAAGAACAAGTCAAAGTCAAAGTCAAAGATTATTTATTCCATAGGTAAAATAAATTTACACTTGAAAACGTCACATTTAAGCTACATTTAAGCTACTGCTCGTTCACTACGCTGACCTCCCCGAGAAGAACGAGCAAGAAACTCTAGGGATTGCTCTTTTCAAATAAACTTAAATGCTATGGAATACACTTTGAATCAAGTTTGTGTGGATTCTGGAGCCATGTCGTCTTTCCATACATCTTTATCTAACACGTAGTCTTCAATTTTGTAATATGATTTTTCGATCAAAATATTTTTAATGTAGTTTTTAAACTTAGGAAATGATAAACTTAATATATGCTCCGGAATCTTATTGTAAAAACGTATACAGTTCCCCATAAAAGAGTTGTTTACCTTGGTTAAACGAAATCGTGGTACCATGAGTTTGGACTTAGCTCTAAGGTTAATATTATGGATATCTTCTTTCTTATTGAAATTATGTAAATTTTTACGGGCATATAAAATATTTGAGTAAATGTACTGCGATGCCACAGTCATGATACCAGTCTCCTTAAACTTTTCTCTGAGAGATACCCGAGAGCCTAGACGGTACACAGAACGAATCGCTCGTTTTTGCAATACAAATATGGTTTGAATATCTGCCGCTTTACCCCACATGAGAATCCCGTAGGACATTATACTATGGAAGTAACTAAAGTAAACTAGTCTAGCAGTACTAACATCGGTAAGCTCACGTATTCTGCGGACTGCGTATGCAGCGGAGCTTAATCTGCTGGCCAGGGATGATATATGTGGAAACCACTGAAGTTTACTATCTAAGGTCACTCCCAAGAAGACTACTTTATTAACAAGGTCAAGAACAGTACATAAACAACTTAAAACTAATGTGGGCAAAGGCGGTCTTATCGCTAAGAGCGATCTCTTCCAGACAACCTTAGAGTTAGAGGAAAGCTAATCGGAGCGGGAGACGTAGTGTGCCAATTTTACAAATATAAAAATAAAAATATAAAAAAAAAATTGTATAAATTAAAAAAATACAAAATAAAAAAATTTAATAAAGACACATAGTAATTTATAAAATTTATAAAATATTTAAAAAATAATGATATATTATACCTACGTAGATATATGTATATATAAATATACCTAAATAAACTTATACTTACTAATAACTTATACTTACTAATACACACGTTGCAGACTAGGACTGTGATAAAAGATATTAACGTAATCCGGTTTTGAAAATGGGTAGCGACTTAGAATGTCGGACTTCAAATGGGAGATCGTTCCACAATTTTGCAGCCTTAATCGTAAAGGAATTTTTGTAATACTCAGAGCGAGTGAAAGGAGGCTTCAGTAGGTTATACATTTTAGACCTTAGTTCACGGTTGTGATCATCCCCGAGGAAGCGAAAACGAACCTTAAGGTATGGCGGTATTGTCAAAATAAAGACACAAACCAAAGGGCACAACTTAAAATACCTAGACCACCATACATTTAGAAAAGTAATTGTGTTGTAAACAAATTTTTGAGCCTTTCAGTTATAGAACCTAATAGCAGCTGGGCTTTCAAGGTTGTCACAAATCTATATGAACATAAAAAGAAACAAGAGGGTCAATGTGATTTCTTTCAGTATTAGACAAAATTCTAAAAAAATTCCTTCGATCCAACGAGTTTCGAACCGGCGACATCTTCTAGCAAACCGTGCTAGACGCTATGTCAACTAAACCACGGAATGAATCAGCGGACCTTACGAATTCTAATTCTAAGTGCCTGTTTGTAGGATCTTTGTATTTGGATTTTCAACGACTTTTTAGCCGTAGCACCAATCTATGAGAAATCTATGAAACTATTTCGTCACCTAGTTAGGTAACTTTATAGCTACCAGCCGTGGCTAGAGATGTCGCTATTAATTATATTTAAATTTGTATTGAATTGATATTTAATTATTTTTTGTGGAATTATTCCACTAGTTTGTTATAATTATTAATAGACAGATTGAACACTTCTTATCTTCGATACACTTCTTCTATCGAACACTTCTATTTTTGTATTAAAAATTATAATGAAACTTGTTGTCAACTTTATGTCTCTTGGTTACGGATGCAATAGCATCGCGATCTAAAACTCTGTGACACTGCAACTGTTATGGATAGACGTTTCACTTACTTCCGTCACTTGACATAAAAATATATAAAATGAAGAAATAGAAACCGTCTGTCATCAAGCTAACTGTACATAGCAAGCCAAGCGTTAAAAAAGGTCACAACCCGTACAAACGTGACCTTACAGTGAATATTTCTTTAAAAGGCATTCAATTAGTTGCTTCAGCAAGCATCTATCCAAAACCTGAGTAGTAAGGTGCCTACACATAGTATACATCAATAGGAAGTACTACTGCATCTTGCGATTTGTGTTACAGATCTAAGTGATGTATGTATGCATATGCTAGTGTAGGTGGGTGTATAATAGAGGTTTGCATAACAAATATGTTGAAGTAGCGGTAGTCGAGTGGGAGAAAAGTTGCTTCTTAATTCAGAGTTCGATCAAATTCCTGTGGACCTACAACCTTAATGAATAATAGTAATGTGCTAGATAATCACACCAATTGCCTGGTCTCAAACTAGGGAATTCCCTGTACTTTGAGTACCAGAGCTAGGGAATTCACTCTGGGGCAGTTTCCAGAACACCCAAACCAGAACCCATTTAGAAAAGTTCATTTCCCAAATTAGTCCTGTTGGGAAACATAGGACCTCTGTACCAAGGGCCAACAGTGTAAACCGTTAGGCCACCGAGGCCGAATTTATAAGTTACGGACATTTGTGACTTTTTAGTAGCAATACCTCTCACTAGCGATGAAGGAAAACATCCTGAAGAAACGTATCGAAGAAAGTACACGACCTTTGGAAAACATGTGAAGTTAATTCCCAACTCGCAATAGGTTAGCATGACGGACTATAGATTAAAATCTCTCATTAGACCCGTGTCCATCAGTGGAACGTAAAATGAATTGTTTACGTTTATGTATACTTTCACGCATTTGTTCACTAGTTACGAGGTCTTCGTATAAACCAGTATTGTCTGTTTTCTTAACAATACTTTTATTCATTTTATAAAACATTTTATGTGGAATAAAACCTCAAATTCACCCTTAAGGCTATTAATTTAATACCTCAACTATATCAAAAATATCTACTTTTAAAAGCGATATAGCTGCAGGCGTTCTAAATCAACATCTAGGATCTTTAATGACGAATAATAAGGCATAATATGACTAAACTAGGCCAAGGAGTAGCGAATGTCCCGTGCTTCTCTGATTTAGATCTGAGGTCTCTTTGTGTGATTAATGTCGTTAGTGCTCGAATCTTGAAATTCTATCACAGCATTATAAATGTCATGTGACGTCACATCCACTTCTTATCTATGGCTCAAAATATTTAATTCTAGATGACAAATTATAGTTTACCGGTCACAGGAAGAACTAAAATTATTAATAATAGTTAGGCCAGCGACTATCTATGCTGTTAACTAATGGTAAAATATATTTTACTCTTGAACGAACGCTCTTGTCTAAGACGGTTGGCCAAGCATTTTGATTTATTTTTAATTTTTTTTAACCCATATTAAGGTAAATAATTCCCTGTACTATGAGAATTAAAGTAACGGAATCCACTATGGGGTTACACCCGGAACACTCAGATCAGAACCAAATTAGAATAGGTAATTTCCCCAAATTAGGACTACCGAAAATCGAACTCAAGTGGAGCTGGATAAGGAAGATCCAGCGTCCACATTACAAACTGTTGGGACACCTAGGTCGTCAAGTACTTATAATACATTCCATATTTATTGATGTAGAATTTAGGGCTTTCTTCATTCACTATGACGGAATTTCAGAAAAGCTTCACACTCTGTTTCGTTGACTGAAATACGGGGAACATTAAAAATAACTCATGGTAAGAAACTTGTAATTAGTGATAATCATTTAAAAATTAATATCAAGTAAGTCTTATTGGAAACTCCAATGACTATCCTTTACAATTAATCAAGAATTGAAAACACTAAATAAAGATTCATTCATAATAAATTGTCAGTTATACTAAATTATGAAATAACCGTACGCACCGTATTAAGTCGTTAGTGTACAAGCATATGGTTGATTGAGAGTCAATTTACCGACGTCATGAAATTGTGTCTCCAGCACCTGAATGTTATCTTTAAAAGAAGGATGGCGAAAGCTGACCATGGACTTCGCTAGTATAATTTTAAGATTCAGTTTATTTTTATTTTTTTTATTCTAATGTAAGTGTTCATTTGACCTCCATCTCACCTCATGGAAAGTGACAATAAGGTCGACGATGGAGCATACACACCTAGATAACGTCTATTCACTCTCGCCTTGAAAAGGTCTAAGTTATAACGGTCAGGGAACAAGTCTGCAGGCAGGGAATTCCACTCCATAGCCTTTCGCCATATAAATGCGGAAGCGTAACGCTTTGTTCGAATCTTTGGAATATCCACAACATAGGGGTGGAAGCCAAGCCTACGCCTAGTCCCCCGATGATGGAAAGGGGAAGGCGAAATTAAATCGTGTAATTCCACCGCACACTCTCCCTGATATATCCTGTAAAATACCGCATAAGCAGGCAACTTCACGGCGGTGTTCAAGGCTCTGCACCTTCGCCTCTATCAATTCCGAGTCACCTATAAGCCTCTTCGCACGCTTGTCAATTGAATCAAAGGTGGCCAGTCGGTATGTAGCAGAGCCATCCCAAAGGTGGCAACATTACTCCATACACGACCGGACTTGTGCTTGATACAGTTGAAGCAACTGTCCCGGTGTGAAGTAACGCCTCACCCTGGAAAGGATGCCAAGCTTCCTGGCTGCATTTTTGGCCATGGATTCGATGTATCTGCCGAAGTTCAGATTGGACGACAGGTCCATTCCAAGTAGCTGTAGACGATCGGCTATCGGTATGGATATATCACAAATAGTCGGTGTCAGCTCAAAGGGACCCCGTTTAGTGGAATAGACATGCCTGCGTTTTGGTAGCGTTAAATTTGATAAGATTGGCATCGCCCTAATTGGAGACTGCCTTGAGCGGCAAATCTAAACGGCTAACCTTGGTCTCTCGACAAGACTGGATTTCCTCTCCACGGACCCTTGCATTGATCAAGTATCTATCTACAAGAGTGCTGTCATGAGAATACGCAAAGGCACCTAGAATTAACTTATTATTGATATGCACCAGAAAGAGAGTTGCAGATAGTACAGAACCCTGCGGAACTCCGGTATCTATCGTCATATATTCATATAAGAGTAGCCTTCCAAGACCACTCGAATGGAACGTTCACTCAAGAAATCCGAGCTCCAATTGCAAAGGTCAGTGCGAAGTCCATAAGATGGATATTGGAATGGATGGATTGATATGGATGGATAATGGAAGCTTGCTTAAAAGGCTTGCGTGCCAGACCCTGTCAAAGGCTTTAGAAATGTCCAAAGACACTGCACTTGCTTCGCCTTGCTTTTCTATAGCCTCGCTCCATATGTGACAGGCATACACAAGAAGATCTCCGTTAGATCGCCCTCGTCGAAATCCATACTGGCGATCACTGATGAGGTCTTCAAGGTATGGCAGGAGATGGTTGTTGAGTACACGTTCCATAGTCTTGCAGAACATGGAAGTGACTGAGATAGGTCGACAGTTGACAGGGTCAGCTCTGCTTCCCTTTTTGGGCACAGGTTGCACGTTTGCAAGCTTCCACGCCCTGGGAACTACACCAGTCTCAAGTGAGAGACGATACAGGCGTGTGAAAACAGGAGACAACTCAGGCGCACAGTTCCGTAGGACTACCGCTGGAATTCCATCTTGCCCGCTAGTTTTATTCACGTCAATATTCCGCAGAGTTCTAAGTACCTCTTTTTGACGTATGCCGCATATTAAACCGCTTTGGCCAGGGACTTTGAAACAAATTGTAAAACAATGTATTTTGAATAAGTGCAAGAACATAACGCAATTGATTTAGTTCGACCATAGATTAGGTAAGGTTCTTGTACGTACGTTTCTACCTAAGGTATTGGTTATTTTATGGTAAACACATAAAACATTAAAGCTATAAAATACCTAATCAAATAATCAATTAAACGTAATGACATAAAGTAAAAAATAAAAGAGAAAGTGACCAATATGTTTAGACAATATTTAAATGAGGGATAAGAAAGTTAGCAAAGGAACGTTTTGACAAGGGTCTATTGCCAATGTCAATATCATATTCAGATTGAGAACAGTATGACCATTTGTGGCAGATTTCTGCCATTTGGGCAGATTTAATTTTTATTCATTTTCATTGTGATGTGATGTGGAATGTGACAAAATTTGGCAGATTTGAGAATATTCAACAAGTTCTTTATTATTTTTGGGAATAACTGAAAACTTCTTGCTTTCTGCTACTGCGAACAAACATCTAAACACAGGACAATGCGATAACCATAACCTATATCAACTTTATAACCCCAGTTTAGACAGGCTGTACTCAATTAGCACTTTTGATGCTTTGATCATGAGTCACAAGTATATAAATTGGTCTCTTTAATGGTCAAAAACACTGGGTCACAAAATACACGGGATGTCGCCATCCTTCTTTACGATGAAGGTGCATTTCATTTGTATACAGAGGAATCGTTACATAAGTACATATTCGCTTTCAGATTTAACACGTTTGCGATATGTCTCAGATCCTATAATTTTAACGAAGGTTGTGTGTGTGCCCTAGTTCCCGTTTTTGGAACATATGTCAGATTTATTTATTTATTAATTACATATTGCTTACATTCAACCCAAACGCAATAGTAAGACTTAAAGCTAAATGAACAATCAATCTTAAGTCAATTACAAAAGTGAATAAAATATGAATATTGATAAAATTATAATTACAATATACAACATAGACAATAAATTATTACAGATTAACATTAATGACAAAAAAAAGATAAAATCCATTTGTTATTACATTTTAAACTAACACTTAATACTGCTGTCTCCGGTCAAGGAATCCAGATAGCGTCCTGCGGAAAATATGAATTTTGTTTCTGAGCATGCAAAAAGGTCCAATGAGGAGTCAAAGTTAAGCAACTGATTTAGATACCTAAGTGCTCGGGGTCAGGGGGGGCCATCTCACTCACTCTACATCGTGTGGTAGGTACTGCAAATAACCTCATTATATGAAGTCGCACCAGATATGTTTATGCGTATGTGTACGTCTATTGGGTAGAGATAAATACTTATTTTTAGATTAAGGAAAAATAAGGAACCTTCAAACAAAGTACATTCTACTAAAAATAGTCCCGGTACTAACATTAAGAAAAGTATTTCCCGATAACGTATAAAATCGGCAAATGTCTTCCCCTCTAGAAAACGGTCCAAGTATTTATTAGGAGATGGATATCAACGTTTCTCTGAATATTGGACGGCAGATTTACTAGCATCACTTGTTCGCCTGCCGAAAGTGGCAATAATTGTGAATTCTATTTTAGGTGCCTAAGATTGGTTTTACCAGGACGTACTATCGATGTAAGTAATTTAAATTGGCATTTAAGGGCTGCGTAATAAATCCTGACTATTTAATTCCAGCAGCAATGAAGGTCAATCCTCAATATATTAATAACCACACAGGAACGTAATTAACTGAGGTGGCCGTCAACCGTCTTAATTACCAAGCTTAGTGGGAAAATCAACTGCAATGCCCCGCCAATATTTCTCTTAAACGACCAAAAATAACAAAGTATGATTTGAAATACAAAACACGGCTTTTCAACCATATCTTACTCTTGTGTTTTATGCCTTCTGTGCAATTGAAAGTTTACACTGGATGTGCTTTCAAATTGTTGCATGGCGATTGTGTAATTAACAAAGCGTGACAGTAGAATTGCACTTCCATAACAACCACAGCACTCCGAAACAAAGATAATTGTAAGAAAACTAATTATTTCACTAAACATGGCATAATGACCGTCATTCTAGATAAACACATGACTTTGTAATCAAATAAAAAATATATAGAACATCGAGTGCTTAGGTTTTCGCGATAGCTACTCAATGGAAATGAAACTATTTTTTCGGATCTAAATTGTTTTAAGATACCATGTGACGGAACGAACAAGTTCATAGCGGTTGCCAATCAGAGCCTTAAATCGCAATGATCTAAGGGACATTGCCACTGCGCCTTTCACCCTGAGACATAACCTGACAAGTCTCATGTGCCTGTAATTTCACCAGCAACCTTGCCCTTCAAAACCGGAATGCAGTAATGGTCGCACTACTGCTGGGGGGTAGAAATAGGTAAGGCTACTAAGGGTAGAAATAGGTAAGGGTACTTGCCTGGGCGAACTCTTTTGCAAGGAGCTCTACAGCTACTAAGCTCAAACTAGTCCTACCGGGAATCGAACCCGGGAGCTTCTCATTCAGCACCCACAGTGCAAAAACGTTAGATCACCGTGATAGTTGAATTAAATACGAATTAAATACTAACATATTGCTATTATATATTGTCTTCCTGCTGCTTGACGATTTTCTTTCGAACGCATTTCGGATATTGTGCCTATTCTTCGGATATTGTTCGCAACTCATTCACAAGGAGCTCTAATCAGATAAATATTCTTAAGACAAAGTCAAAAGTAACTTACGGAACAACTTGCACTTGAATACAAAATCCATACAAATCTTTCTCATTCAATCCCATACAAATGTTTTCGCAAAGTACGATTTTTATGGCGCAAAGAACAATGGCAGTGTTTTGAGGAATTAAGTTCTGGATTAATTAACATATTCACGCACCGTGTCTAATTACCTTCTCCTTTAATTAAAACTTTAAACCTTTGAACGCTTTATTAGCTTCCGTCGAATAGGTAACAATACCTTTATGCATGTAAATACCTTTCCTACCTTATGAGGAAGTGCACCAGGCCTTACTATGAACTCCTTTGAAGCAAATAATTAATCTAATCGAAACGAATGCCTTTCTCATGTGTTACTTGAATGCTGTAATTAAAATCTAAGCTTAGAAGTTAATGAGTGAATGCGGTAAATGGGTTTAATGAACTCTATTTGTAATTTGATACTTGTTACGTGATAGCTCTAGTAGCAAAGTTAATACTTCTGAACAAGTACGTGTATTTCATAATTTATAATCGACCCATTTATACGTCCCACTGCCGGGTGATGGGTTTTAGGCCATAGTCCGCCACGCTGGCCCAATGTGGGATGGGTACTTCACACGTTTCCCGAGGGTTGTGAACATTCGACATGCAAGTTTAATCACGATTGTTTTGCTTCAACGGAACGCTCATGGTAAATTTTAAATAAAATTTCGCACATTTGAACCCACGGCTTCTGCTTAAGAGGCGGTAGGTCAAACCATTAGGCTACCACGGCTACCATAATTCATAACTCATGACTCATTTATTTGTAGAAGGACAGGTTGCATAGAAGTTGAAAGTAAATAAATAAGTATAGTTTCTCAGTGCTAAAGATAAGTCATATAAAAATTTAGAAGACATATTCTATTTTTATTATTATTATATTAATAATATTAAGTGACAAGACGAACAAGTCGTGCGCCTGATGGTAAGTTACACGTGTCCATATCACTTGGAGTGCCACTCAGAACTTTAAATCGCAAAGATTTGAGGGGCACTGTCACTGCGCCCGTCACCCTGAGACATAAGTTTACAAATCCCATGTGCATGTAATTTCACCAGCACCCTTACCCTTTAAAACAGGAACACAGTAATTCTGACATTACTGCTTGGCTTCCCTGGACGAACTCTTTCACAAGGAGCTCTACTGCTACTAAATAAAAAAAAATATCATTCAACGGTTAATCTTGGTATTACATTATTTTTAAATTAAATTAGTTTAATATAAATTTCATTATATTTCTGCAAGCATTAATATATTAAATCAGTCATTAACATTATCGTGGTGATAGTGAGTTGGGTCAATATTAATTGGTACTTCGCCAGAAAACAAAGATTTTAGAAGTTACTTAGCAGGAAAATCGATGGATCATAATAAAGTTCCTGTTTTGTTTCAGTTTACAAATTTCCTAGAAAAGAAACAGAAACCTGTGAACTAATCATCAAACACCAAAGTCAGCCTAATGCTAAGGATGAAATGAATCCCATTCACTGTGTTTTAATTCCTGAGGTCCCCGTTAATGGTTTTTGATAATGTATGGATTCAACGTTTAACGTCAGGATGACTTTCAAATTAGATGATAGAAGAGGCTGACACACTGTGACGTTAGACTTTAAATGTAAGACGTGCCCAAAAGATAAACGCTTTAAAGACGACAACTAGAAGAGAAGATTCAGGGTAAGTTCCAGTTTGAAAAATAAACGTTTCTAAATTGATCCTGGTGTGGGTGTTCCACGGAAAGTGCCTTAAGCCTCAATTACTATGAGAAACCCTGTCGCCAAACCTCATACATTCATAATTAGAAACACTATGAAATCTTGATAATGTTTGATCGTAGTTTTAAATTTAAAAAGAAATAACAAATTCTGAACTGTTAATATAATTAGACCTATTGGCATTTTGTTGAAAGTTCATTACCATCAATACCTATTATTGCAAGTTACGACGTTTTTATTTTAATTTCAATCGATGTGCTGCTATCTAGCGGTTAATAGCTGAAAGACGACGAATTCGAGTTGTCGATAAAACACTTATATTTCTAAAAAAGAAGCGATTATATTGCAGCGGTATAAGGTTTACTTTCGTTTCTAGTAACAAAACAGAAAATTGAAAATTTATTAAAATTAAATAAAATAAAGACTTAATGGCGATACGAAATACCACCACAGATAATATTACAAGCGCGACTATCATTTTTGCACTCCAAAGTAGCGAAATAAGGCATTTTTCTGCGATTTTCGATGTTTTATGTAAGTTAATTGACACAACCATAAGGTACAAAACAAAAATGGTTGACCGAGCTCAAGTTTGCGGAACTCCGCGAACTGTTGATACACCACACCACAGAACAATACAATATAGCACTTCTGCTATATTATATTGTTCTGTGGGATGTTCTGGGTACCGCTCCGTAGAGTATTCCGTTGCTTATTTACTCATAATACAGAGACCGTTTTCTAGTTTGAGACCAGGTAATTGAGGTGGTTGTCTGGATATATATTGTAAAGAACGTGCCGCTTAGTTAAAATCTCTTATTGAAATACCAATTTTTTTTATAATATTAAGAGATGGGATGGGATAGCTACACGCCTGTCTATAACAATTGCAGTGTCCTCAGAGCTTGTACGAGTATGCTTGAAATTCCAACACCGATTTCAACCCTGACGTGTCAAATTACGAATTCAAATTTCATCACATAAACTGGTTAACTCAACCCTTATTAATAAGGCAGTTCCTTATATACCTATGCCTGAAGCGTACTTGCGTTTTATTACATCATTTTGGCTTTCTCATGCTAAAGTAGAATTTCCAGTATTACTTGATGAATACGAAAGATATTATAGTGAAAGTAAATTATTCCTTTGAAACTTTCGTTAAGTTCTGAGATATAATTAATGAAGTTACTTATTCCTTGAACTTAAAATTCTGCCGTCATCTATTTCAACTTTTGGCGGCCCCTGTACCCCTTAACTCTTTCAAATAAGATCGTGCTTTTTTAGAACCAATTCTTTTTACTTCAGCACCTATATTAGTAGTACGGTAGGATGCTTGTATGTACTTTGTTCCGAAAAAAGTCCCGCAACATCGGGATTGATAAAGTTAACAAGTAGAAAATTGAAGGTTTAAAATGCTATTTTTGTAATTTTGTGTAACATTTAAATTAACTTTTATCACAAATATAGAAAGTAGAAAATATAAAAACTGTAATAATTGTAATTATTACGATCAATATCATGATATTCCCTTTTTTCTTGTAAATTTACTCCACTAGTTTGTTATAAATATTAAATCTATCAAAGGTTTTCTTCATTCGGTCACGTACCTTTTCAGCTTCCTGAGGTTCATAAGAGATATTTATAAATTGTAATATTAATTGTAATGAATATAATGATGTTTTACTACCATGATATTAATTAATTTTTTGTTAAATTACTACACTAGTTTGTTATAATTAAGAATACAAACATCGAACACAAAGAAAAATTCCTTGCCGCAGATCTCGTAAGGCCTGCTGACTCGATCAGTAGCTCAGATGGTAGAGCGGTTGCCCGGATATGACTCAGATGCAGGTTCGAGTTCTGTCAGATCGAAGGAATTTTTATTTCAAAAACTTATGATAAAATGTTAAAATCGTAACACGTTACACCATCCCGGGATTTAAAAGAAGATAAAATTTATTTCATAATGTGCCCGACGATTACACCAGTTGCCTGGTCTCAAACTAGAGAATTTTCTGTACTATAAGTACCAGAGCAACGGAATTCACTCTGGGACACTTCCCAGAACACTCGAACCAGGCGCTATTTAGAAAAGTTCATTTCCCAAATTGGTCCAACCGGGAATCGAACCCAATACCTCCGCATCCAGTGTTAACACCGAGGTCGTCTTTGTCATTTCGACAGCAATTATAGGAAAAATTTAATTTAAACTTAGGTATAAAAGCATTCGACAGTGGAACATTGTTGACTAAAACATTGTTGAACAATGGCTTAACAACTGTGGAATATAGACGGACCAACTAGGTACTTTAGAATGTAATTATTCTGCAAACTAAGAATCTATTGACAAATTAATAACTTTAGGCAAAGTACATGTCTATAGGTTATGTCATAAGTGGATGTCCAATGACGTTACACGATATTTCACCAATGGCAGCCATTCTCATTATAATATCGAAAGCATTAGTTAGTAGCCGATAGACAAAGATATGGCGTATCGGGTATCAAACGGCGTTGGGACAGGTTAACAACCTACGGCAGCATTCCGCGTTGCTCGTTTAATGATGGAAAATTGTATAGAGTTCTTGTAACCACCTTCGAGCAAAATTGTCGATGGAAGTAAAGTTAGAACAATATTAATTTATTTTGGCAAAACTGCATAATAGGTTTCTTATAATTTGTGCTTTAATAACAATTAAAAGTTCACAAATTATCTTAAAAACCACTGGTCATTACAACTCCAGACCTCGCTGATCTCACATTGCAATTTTATTAAACATCTTGTTTATATCAATTGTTTTTTCAGTGGATTCCATGTCAAACGAAGTAATTTAGATTTATGATAAAATGTAAATTGTGTGGAATCATTGCAAAATTTACATATTTCTGGTTTGGATCAGATTTTATAACTGCGAGTTTCTGTCATCATCATCATCATCAACCCATTTATACATTCCACTGCTGGGCTCGGGTCGCCTCTCAGGCCAGGGTATAGGCTGTATTCCGCCACACTGGCTCAATGTTAGTTGGAGATTTCACACGTCTTCCGAGGGTTGTGAACCTTCTTCGACATATAGGTTTCAGCAGGCTCATGTTTAATTTTGAAATTAATTTTCGCACATAGAAACCGAAAAACTGGGAGCCCGGTTTTTTTTCATATAAGATCAAATGACGGGACGAACAAGTCGTGCGCCTGATATACTACACGCCGGTCCATTACAGTTGCAGTGCCACTCAGAGCATTAGATCGCAAAGATCTGAGGAGCATTGCCACTGCGCTCGTCACCCTGAGACATAAGTTGTCAAGTCCCATGTGCCGGTAAATTCACCAGCACCGTACACTTCAAAACCGGGACTCAGTAATGCTCACATTACTGCTTGGCGGCAGAAATAGGTAATGTGGCAGTACTTCCCTGGACAAACTCTTTCTCAAGGAGCTCTACAGCTATACTATATCCATAACACAAGTGCTTTAGTAACTTACTTTGGGATCAAAGCAACGTACGTGTTGTTGTCTAATATTTATTCTATTAAGTAATCATCATAAACTGGTTAACACTAAACAGTCTTGCATAACAACACAAAATGCTCTTATATGATTAATAAGAAAAAGTACTCGTTAGAATGAGTTTACGAGTTATAATCGATAGTCTTCGGCACTTTCTATCGGCACTGCCACTGCGCCCGTCATAAGTTGACAAGACCCATGTCCCGGATTCGAACCCACGACCTTTGCTTGTGAGTTGGCAGATTAAGCCATTAGGTTATTACGGCGAATATCTGTAGTAAGGTTATTAGTTTCTATTAGTTTTGTTACTTATTAATATTGGTATCAATTCAAAACGTCACGTGCTCTTACTACTGCTGCTTTAAAGAGACAGACGCTAAAACAGTAGCTATAATGTCGAACATTATGAATATTTCCAAAGCGGTTAAAACATCTTTTTGAAAATAAATTATTTCCATAGTACCATACAGATAATATAGAACTGAAGCGGTGTTTACTGGCTATTAAATGTGAATGCGATTCAATTCCACAGTCGTGTTATTCGGTAACAAACTATGCGCGAGTACCTCTAATGAAGTAGGTGACTTGGCACAACGTACGGTATTTCCACTGTCAATAGAATCAAAATGTTTTTAATTTTTTTAGAAGTAACTTAGATTACTTTTGTGTGTGTCTGTTGCAATTTAATCTACACCAGCATGTCTAGTGCGAAATAGCATTAAGAAAACGAAACACAAATTTCGATATAGTGATTTTGTATTTAGTGATGTTTGAATTATAAAACATCTTTACGCTTTATATACGAGTAGGTATATATTAGATACACATTGTACAATATCACATACGTTGCTTTGATTCCAAAGTAAATAATTAAAGCACTTGTGTTATGGAAATTGGAAACAACGACGGTATCACAAATACCCAGACTCAAGACAATATAGAAAATTTAATCTTCTATATTGACCCGGACGGGAATCGAACCCGGGGACCAAGGAAGCCACTCGATCAAAGGTCGTCAAAACCTATGAAATTAAAAATAATAAAATTATGAAATAAAGTTATTGAATTAAATAAAATTATGAAAATAAAGTTTCAATTATTTAATTGGCAAAATGTAGAGATACATACATCTCGATATGTAAGTAAAGTAGGATAATTCATCATTAAGAATTTACTGTATTATCTCTTATTTTAGCAGCTATTTGCTTCAAATTTCCTTGGTACTTGAAAAAGGAGGAGGGAATGGAATATATTGTGTTAAGAGCGTAACGAATGGAGGTCTATAGTCTCGGCCTAGCTCAATGTGAGATATACTTGTACATCAGTTGTTATTTTTATACCACTATAGGTTCTAAAACGTGTAGGATTAAAATTACCCAGCTTAAAGAAACAGGTCTATAAAATGACTTTAAGCTCTATAAATTCTCCTTCAAACCAGGGACAAATTTCGCGGTCCAGATTGACTTGTACACGGTGTGGGAGTTTATTATTAACAGCTTGCATTATAACTTGTTCCCAACTATCTAAGACAATTTCCTCATCAGTAGTCTAGTTATTATAGTCAGTAGTTAGTTTAGTAACAGTCTCAGGTGGGTAAGTTGCAAAATGTCCTGTCCTTTCTAATTCACACTGCGGCGGCAGCTGTTCGAAAACCAGTTTGGTGTGGCTTGAACTAGTTACTTTTGTTTTGGTGATGGAATGGGGAATTTTTGTTTTTTAACCGACTTCAAAAAAGAAAGGAAGTTTTCAATTAAACTTTTTTTGTGTATATGTTACGCGGTGTCACCGGCATTTGTGAACCGATTTTGATTATTCTTTTTTCTTGGTAAGTGGGTACCTCAGTATGGGACCCATTTAAATTTGAAGAAACTTCTGTAAGGGTGGCAAACTAGGGGATGAACCCAGTTTTGCGCACATTAATATAACAAAAATTTGAAGTCGGTTCCTTTTTTTTAGTAAAAAATATTATTTTTAACTTAACTGGAAAGTTTAGTTAAAAATTGACTAATAAATATTACGTATTCCATGTGTTACTTGTTGATTAAATATCTTCGATATACTAATGCCAGTAATTGTCTAAGTCAGTGAGCTTATAAGTTCAATTACGTGTTCTAAAAACAATTTACTAATGGGGTTCGTATTTCTTTGTCTCTTAAATATAGATTTAAGGCAGTACTAGTCTACTCTATTTTATTCTCGGTATTTTCCAATTTCGCCTTAGAAAACGGGTAATACAGAGCAAGCACATAACACTTGAACAATTTCAAGGAAGTATTTGAACAATTCTATCCAGTCTGGAACTGCTATAGTACCACTATAACACGTAATGAAATATGACAGATTCAATTTGCATTGTCGGCGCTAATATTTCTTATTAGCTGGAAATGCTGGGGAAAATTGATTATATAGTTATTTGTTTAGTGTACATTGGGGTAATGAGTACGACAGCAGGCATTGCAATTGTAAATTTTCCAACACGACTAGACGACACAAGATTAGAGAGAAAGATGATTTTCTTGTTTTTCTGGATAAATATATATCTAAACATAAACTATATTCATGGGTTATTCGATTTTGTTGACGAAAATATTCCACTAACGTCCTTTTTCAAGACTTACTAAATAAGATTTATTATCGAACATTTATTTAAATTAGACAATATCACATACGTTCCTCTGATCCCAAAGTAAGTAACTAAAGTATTTGTGTTATGGAAATTGGAAACAACGACGCACTGTGATTCCCCCATAGGCCATAAATAAAAAAAAATCATTGGCTTATCCCGGTTAGATCAACTCACTAAGTTAGTAACTAGTTAACAAGCTTCCAAAAACTATAAATATCAATGTAATTAGGTCACGTTATCATTCACTTTTGTGCATCGGAAGTGAGCGCATCGCGAGACTAATTATCACCACGTGTGAGTCATCGAAACTTAATCACTTTGTTTTTGAGTGTCACTATTCCAAATCAAGTGTTTACGTGTTGTGAAAGCATGGAGATCCAAGAGCATGGTATGTACTTTTATTATCAATTTTTTTTTAATTTTTTTTATGCATATTTTTTTTATATAATTTTTTTATTGAAGGCAGTTTTTTGGTGAAAATTTTTGGCATAACTTAATTTCCTTTAGACCTACAACTTTTGGCTGCGCTGAGCTGCACCTGAGGTATATGGTTTTTGAATAAGGAGTATGTCCTTATTAAGAGCTATAAGTTTCATTTGCATCTTGCTGCCTCTTCTTGGCTTAAAGGGGTGTCAAAGTATGCATGTCCATAGTATTGAATTTTTAATTTTTTTTTAAGTTCAGCTTTCATATTGTTTTAGGTACATTTTTCAAATGTTCTGTATCGAGGATGACAATTTTTGATATTTGGCACTCTAAAGTGGGTAATCCAAATGAAAAAATGCAACACGTCCTGAGCACTTTGACCGAAACATCATCCCTTTCTGACGACATCGAAAATATTGATTTAGAGACTTTAAGCCTTAAAATTAAGAATATTTGTAAACGAATTTCCCACTACTGGGCAAAGTCGAATCGTACTAGATCTAAATTCTTAGAAAAATATTGAGATTGGCTGCATGTCGTTGAAAATATTGATGTACAGCGAACTGAGTTACGTATATCTCAGAGCTTTGACGAAGTTAAACCATCAACTTCTTCATCGCATGGCCGTCCGAGAATTAACTTTGACGACACCAGTAAACGTACAAAAAGGAGAAGATTGGCTAGTTTGTCTAACCAAGACCCTTCTCTTGTACAGTCATTGCTCAATGCGTCCGATAGCTTGTCTTGTCCTGAAATCGATTCTAGCGAAGTTTTATCGCTCATTGTTGAAGCTCAGTTAACTCGACATCAATATATATTAGTAAAGAAATTTATAGACAATAAGTTTTCAAAAACCATTTTCCCATCTTACCAAAGTGTCGTGGAATCTAAAAAACACTGTTATCCTTCAGATATTACTGTTACAGAATCATCCGCCGAAGTCGAACTTCAAAGTTTATTAGATCATACTGCCAATCGGATTCTCAAGTCTCAAAAAGATGTTTTGGATAGTGTACCTAATGAGTCTCTAGATAAGATATCTTTGATAGGGAAATGGGGTTTCGATGGCAGTACAGGGCATTCAGAATATAAACAGTGTTTTTCTGACTCCACTCTTGAAGACAGTAGCCTGTTTGTTACTTCGTATGTGCCACTTCAGCTTGTTTTGACAACAGATAACAAAGAAAATTCAGTAGTTTTGTGGAAAAATCCTCGTCCTTCATCAACTCGATACTGTCGTCCTATACGCCTCCGATATTTGAAGGAATCGACTGCAGTGTCAGTTGAGGAAGAAGCTCATTTTAAAGATAAAATAAGAAACTTGCAGCCTACTGTTTTCAAGGAAGAAGATCGCGAATATCGCATTACTCATTGTTTGCAACTTACTATGGTAGATGGTAAAGTGTGTAATGCACTTAGTGGTGTTTCTTCATCAAAATGTTTTATTTGTAACGCCTTGCCCAGTGAAATGAACAAAATTGACGAATGTTTAAATAAGGAAGTCGATGAGAGTAAATATGAATTTGGTTTATCACCTCTTCACGCGTTAATACGTGTTTTTGAATATTTTGTTCATGTCGCGTACAAGTTAGATGTTAGGAAATGGCAAGCTAGGTCCGCTAATGACAAAATGCTTGTTGCTGCAAAAAAATCATATGTTCAGACTCAATTTAGAGAAAGATTAGGGCTTATAGTGGATAAGCCTAAAAGTGGCGGAAGCGGAACATCAAACGATGGTAATACAGCCAGGCGGTTTTTCTCGAATTCAGAAATTTCCGCTGAAATTACTGGGATCAAGAAGGATCTCCTAGATCGTTGCTGGATCATCCTTCAATGTTTAAATTCGGGATATAATATTAATAAGACGAACTTCGAAGAGTTCGCTTTAGAGACGGCTCGGCAGTTAGTTGCCGAGTATCCGTGGTATAACATGCCTGCTTCCGTTCACAAAGTTCTAATTCATGGTGCTAATGTTATAGATTACGGTTTGTTGTCAATCGGAGAGTTGTCTGAAGAAGCAGCTGAAGCGACTAACAAATACATCAAGTCTTTTAGAAAAAATCATACGCGTAAAATGAGTCGCATTGTGACCAACACAGATTTAGTAAATAGGCTGCTTCTTCATTCAGATCCCTTCATAACAGGTCTACGAAAGTTACCTGTTAAAAAAAAAGGTGTACTGTCAAAAGCTGTATTAGACTTGTTATGTATTTAAAGTTAATATTGTTGAGATTTAATGTATTTTGGTATAATTTGTGTTTTGTTTGTATTTTGTAAAATGAACTTTTTTATGTATTTTTATTGTTTTAATTTATTCATTTGTGGTTATTGTTAATACAAATAATCATTATTTACACAGTTTTACCATTAAAAGTCGCAGTATAAAATGTTTTAGATACATCGTCTAAAAACAAAATTACTGCGAGACATTTTTACACCTAAATATTGTCAAATATTTTTTAAAATGTATAATTTTATTAATTTACGTTTACCTAATCATATTTTAACGTAATAAAATAAAAAAATAATAATAATTTCGGAGTTACGTATTTATGACCGCCTTAGTATGGAGCGTGAATCACCGTGCGACGGTACCACAAACACCCAGACTCGAGGCAATATAAAAAAGTTAGTTTTTTTCCTACATTGATCCGACCGGGGATCGAACCCGGGACCTCAAAGATGGGGTCACAATAAAAACCGGTATGCAATCCACTCGACCGCGGATGTCGTCAAAACATTATTTGTCCCTATAAGTCTCAATTTACATTACAACGGAACTGAATGGTAGCTAGTTTTTGTAACGAAACTGAACATAGCATAATGAGTCTTACGTGTAACGCACAAACTTTGCTGAAATTCTATATAGAATGTCTAATAACAAAACGTTGCTAGGTAATCAATGACGTCAGGTGTAAAGAACATTTTTTGTCAATGCTCATTATTTAGGATTGCTCTGCCCAAGGCCTGCTCGCATAATTGGAATTTAAATAGGTAAGCAGATAATTGGATCATGTAGAAGTAATACTTACGTGGCTAATTATTATAAAGTTTGCAAAGTACCTAATGATACGTATGATTTATGAATAAAGTAATTAAATTTTTGATACCTATAAAAATTGTAGATGAAAATAAACAAAATTGTAAGGTTTTATTTTGTATAATTTACTGCACATCTTGTCCAGCGCCACTTTCCGATTCTGAATTTTGGCCCGAAGGGTGTCAAGTACCGATGTTTCCGAGGCCGGCTACCGAACACCCAAGTTGCGTCACACGTCGCAGACGACAAGTGGTAATAAAATTAGTATTAGTGATACGATATTGTTATGCATGTTAGACTATAAGACATGTATTTATAGATCTTTGTGAATGAAACGGAATATAAATAAATAATATAAAAATAATAATTAAAAAAATAATCTACAGAAAACGCGCGACTTGGTTTTGTCTACTTTCGTTCTCCGTCCTACATTCGTCCGAGACAATTACTGTTAAATAAGTAATAATCGACCATATTAAAAAGAGCAAGATGCGTATGAAGTTTCATACTTGACATTGTATTTTAATTAGTTCGAGTATTACTTACGCGACAATAAATTGTTTTGGATGAATGTCGGACGGATAACGAGAGTATCCCCTAGTTTGTATACAAACCGACTAATCCGTAGAACAAAGGCCTATGTGTAAGACTGCTTATTCACAGAACATTGTACATTTCGTTCGTTGTTCTTCGCTGTGGGTATCAGATCGACTGTTGTTCGATTTTATATTTCCAAAACGAAATAAGATATAAAAATTCTGAAAGCACCTGTCGATTGGCCCTATTTTGAATAACGAGATTATGTATTTATCATATTTTCGCTTTTTAATCACATCAGATTCTGTTCTTCGTTTGAGTCGAAAACATTCGCTCCATTCCTATACGCAACAATGTGAATTGAGCCTAAACCTTTTTTGTGTGCCTGTTTCAAAATAATGTCCATAATTGAAACACATATTATATAGTTTAGCAACTACCGTAGTGAACCCTCTCGTTAACAATAGTTGAAACCGGAACACAAGACCGTGGCTATATAATACTGGCAGCATACCTACTTATCGTCAAAGAAAGTGTCGTTAATCATGATAAAAGGGAGAATAAATTGCAAAACTTCTTGAAAGGTAAATTTCTTGCTTGTCTCAAAAATGCGCAAGATGATTTACTTTAGTTTGATTTGTTTACCAGGTCATAAGGGATAACTTAGAAGTTTGTTTCTTGGCAGCGCGCCTGTAACATTAGCATAATTCAATCTCCTCAACATCAATATTAAATTTCGTAGAAAATTTAGCAAATCTCCTTACCGTAAACCGAACTTCGATTCCTTTGAAGGAGATCCCACGGCTTCGGCCGTCGTCGGTAACTGAAGGTGAAAATTAAGAAAATTGCTAACAAAATAAGTTTATAAATAATCATATAACTGAAGTTCGTATTTACAAATGAAATAAAATCTTGTAAATGGCGGTATTAATTGTCAGCAGCAAGAGGATGAGGAATATAGAAGGGGGTACCCCTTCTACGTTCCCCTCTCGTCCCCTTTCCTCCCCCCCATTTCTCCGGTTTGCTACTCGTTTCTATCAAACAGAAGTTATCTCAAAGGGGAGAAGTTTTAATAAAATTCCGAATGCCTCAGGCATTTAGATACAGACAAATTCAAATCTTATATGCCATATCTTCTAGTTATAAGAGTGGCAACTTAGTTGGAGGAATCTTTCGCTCGAATGAAAGCTTTGAAAAACTTCAATATTTGAGTTTTAAGTACACTTGTGGTCGTACAAAAGTAACTCAGATCTCATAAAACAGAATACGAGGGAGTAATGGTTTCTTATTAAACGAAATAAGTCATATAATATGCTTGTCTTTCGAACGGATTATATCATGAATAAAATATTATTTTCCAAATAATTTTATGGTATGAACAAGAATAAAGTATTATATAAATATAACGTACAATATAAAATACTAGTAACTATTGTAGTTGTTCAAAAAAATAGTTTTAATTACTTTTAAGCAGAGATCGGAACAAGTAGCGTATATTTACGCATTAAGGAATTAATACATATAGAGTGGACATTATACCTCCCTCTGAATAAAGTCTAAACAAAATAGTCATATTTTTCTCTTACAATTACAAAATGTTTCTTCTAAATATAAAAAAAAAAGTATAAAAAGTACAATATAATAATTGCAGGATTTGAGAGGAGTATCCATTCTATGTGTATTAATTCGTTGATACGTAATTATACTCTGCCTCTTTGCTTATAAGAAACTAGCTGGTGCCCGCGACTCCTTCTTCGTAGAATACGAGTAGCTTATTGTACTTACTTGACAAATGATTAGTTGTCTATACAAACTTTCATCCCCGATTTTACACCCTTTAACTTTTATGTTTGTGACAAATCGTAATATAATAAATAAATAAATCAACACACCAACAACATACATTGGTCTGATCCCAAAAGTAGCTAAAGCCCTTGTGTTATGGAAATCGGACACGACGACGGTACCACAAACACCCAGACCCGAGACAATATAGAAAAGTTAGTTTTTTACATTGACCTGACCGGGAATCGAATTCGGGACCTCAGAGATGGCTACACCATGAATACCGTGTGCAAGCCACTCGGCCACGGAGACCGTCATACAAAAAGTAGCCTAGGTCCTTCTCCTTGGACCCAACTATCTCTATACCAAAATCTATCAAAGTTGGTTCAGCGGTTTGTATGAAATGTAACAGACAGAGTTACTTTCGAATTTGTAATATTATTAGTATGGATAAAATGACATGGAGCACATACTTATGTCATAAATATTAAAAACAATTTTTGAACAACTTTCACCGAACCTGCAATCCTGATTTATGTCTATGACTGTATTCAACGGCTACTAAGTAACGATTTCTTACTAATTTATCAACTCGATATCGTCTTTTTATAATAGGAAAATCCAATTAATGAATTATAATTAACTAATTTGTAATTACTGGTGTCGTTTATCGCGATACGACAAGGTTCAAAGCAACCATGAGAAATTTCGTTAGACTCAATTAAGATGTTCGAGAAGCGAGTAAATATCTCAGTGTTACTTCGGATGGGCCTTCCAAGGCTTAATTAAGGCTCTTTGATGTTCAATCTGTTACTCGAAACCCGGTAATTGCGTACCGAGTCGGAATTTTTGCTCAGTCAACGAAATTATGGATACAGAAAAACAAATCCTACCTGCGGTTTTTTTCAGATCAATTTTGTATCTACACGAGCTTGGAAGAAAAAGACAAAGGGAGTGCCATAAGCCTCGATTAGTAACGGAACCGCTGCCGCTATTGCCAAGACGCACATAAACAAATGGTAAACACTACGAAGGCTTGATGACGAATGGTCATAGTTTCTAATTTAAAAAGATTTCACAAAATTGTTGATATAATTTACAGTTTACCCAGTAGTTATATTATTGAAAGTTATTGACCTTTATTACAAGTTACGACGTTTTATTTTATACATTTTTATTAATATTTATTTAACGTGCTACCATCTTGCGGCCAGTAACCGGACTACGACGAGCAAGTAACATCTGAATCAGTTCGATTCTACTACAGTAATATTTTAGGTGCGGCTATTATTTTTGCACTCCAAAACAGCACAATTAGGCATTTTTCTGCGATTTTAGAGAATTTGCGCTAAAGAATGATATAACCATATCATACAAAGCAAAAATGGCGGACTGAGTTCAAGTAGGTCTTTCGAGATCTAATGTTGGCACGCGTGCGACGCTAACCTAACCACTTCTACTGTATTTATTGTTATGTGTACACGCACACTTAGCTCAATTCTACCTACTCTATTTAAAAAAAAATGTTTTTATTGAATATCATGATAATATTCTAATATTCATTTCATTTTTGTGAAATTACTCACTAAGTTTGTTATAATTATTAATACAAAGATAAACTCAATTTTCTTATATTTCCGACTGTAAACGTTTTTTCAAGTTTACGTTACATTTTCAGCCAGTGGATTTTGTTACGCTTCTGGTATTTAAGGAAAAGTGTTCTTTTCAATGTAAGTTCTAATAAATGAAAAAGTGTTTTATACTCGTAACTAAGTACAAGTTTCACTTGGTATAACAACGTTTGATTTAGTTTATAAGGATATAATAACTCACTGAATATAATCAATGCACACGCACACACGCACACACTCAAACCATGAAAATCAAACCAAACCAGGGAAACCATGTGTCACGTGTGCCATGGACACGCACATAGACAACCACAAATTACACCCAAACTCACGAGAGAAATTAATGCAGACCATGGAAATATTTACTCGGCCCGGGAATTGAACCTCTGCGTAGCATTCCGGCACGGTAACCGTTGTGTCACGGAGATATAACACATTATTTCGTTTTACAAATATAATTGTAACGCCTGAATGAATAAATTAGCAAACGAAAGATAGAAGAATATTTAACTGCATACCAAAAAACAATACACATCAACTCATGTCTATCAAAAATTACGTTTTCATATCAAAAATAAGATTTCTCATCGTAATACCTGCTGATTTCACATTGAAATTTAGTATTGGCGCGTCGCCGGCCGCTGCCGGGTCACGCTCGCTTCGCTCACTCAGCTTGCGCACCGTTATAGTCGCAGTTGTAACCCAAACTAACCTAAAGGAAGTATCAGTTGTATAAGATTATTTATATGTATTTTCGAGCCTAATACTCCTCGCTGCGCTCGTCATTGCACCTAATAAATACTGTGATTATATTTTAATACATTATACTAATGAATGTTATATTTGAAATGTTTATGCATATTGTACACTATGCAATCGGTATATTAGATTGAAAGTAGTTATATCAATCTTCAATTAATATACCCAATGACCGAATGAATGTATACTATATATTAATTATACGTATCCGTTGAGAGTTATATCGACCAAAAATTTGTTGTTTATTGTTATATATTACGAACCGCACCCGAGGCGTACGACTTGTTCGTCCTCTCACATGGTATTATAAAAAAAAAATATTTCATTCACGTTAATTTTAACTTACATCCCTTCAGTTTGTAAGGAAAGAAACATACCATCACTGCTAGGCTAATAAATTTATTACAGGCATTTCTGCAAAGCGTCCATGCAAAAGCTCCAACTTCCAACCTAATGCCACTAACACATCAGCACATAATCACTTTATCACCGCCAGCCTCCCCTCACTAATCCGCGACCACACAAAAACTTAATTAACCAAAATATATACGGGTGTGTATAAACAAACAGCCACAAAGTCACTCCCTCTCTCCCCTGGGACTTTATACGGTGATACTATTTCGTGTAATGACTCCAAAATGAGGATACACTTCCCCGCAATATAGGGAGTACCTAGATATGGATGATATTTTATCTGGAAATGGTATCACCTATCTATACAGTCTTTCCATTGATGTAGATGTTGTCTCTTTAATTACTCCTTTTTTCTTTTTTAAGTGTTACTCAACTTTTATTTTTTCTTTAGACAATCATTTTTTTTGTATATCTTTTGTTATCGAGTTTTTAGGTTTTTCGCGATTGTTAACTATAGGAAATGAAACTATTTTTATATTCGTTTGTTTCAGGATTTGACCTGATTAACCTTTTACACGGCCTCAAATGTTGGTTTGTTTGAAAAAAATAAATATATTTGATTTAAATCAGGAAAAATAGCTTCATTTCTTATTTCTGCTATTCTTTGGTGCTGCTATTATGCCATTCGATATCACTAAAATGATTTAAAGTTACCGTTTTTGTGTTTAATGCGCGTAATTTTAAATAAGTCGAAAAAAAACCAGGTAAGCCTAATGAAACGGTGGCAACCGAGTGGAAAAACGGTTCACAACCATTGGAGGCTTAGAGCGAGACTCGTATCCAGAGACGGTATGTAATGGGTGGGAATGATACTGTTGTTGAAACTACGTGCATATATACGTGCATAATGCAAGAGACATTAGTCCACCTGTTGGCCCATCCTTTCTATTCTACCTATATCTCTGTCTTATAAAACACGGCAGCACCTTAATTCATACATGTCACGTTTCAACGGAAGGCGTAGAGGCGTTCTCTTCTCGAGTAACACGAACGCAAAATGAACTCTCCATTAAAGTATCGCTTCCGTCTTTTATTATTATATAAGGTAAAGCTATTTTCTCGTTATGGCAATTTTAGGAGTAATTTTATTACTTGTTTTGACTGCCCGTCTTTCGAATTTTCACTGGTTGTTGCTGTTTCTGAGAAATTGAGATGATCGGGTAATTACATCGTTTGATATCACGACAATTTATGTTTTCTTAGATCGTCATTGGCCTTTATCGTAGAGATGGTTTAAGTGGCGTCAGGTTAAACTGCAATTTAAAACAATAGCACATTTGTATGCCAAAAATGTGGTCGTGGCTCTCGTTTACACTTTTTAGTCGCGAAAGAAAGTGTGCTATGTTTTTTAGAATCTAACTGTATTTGAAATAAACGGCTACGGCGACACGCGTGAGATATTTCTGATAAAAACCTTGACAACCACTTCATTAACTTATATTAGAACTTTATTAAAATACACCCACAATCTGTATAAATATTTTGGTTCAAGATATTTCATGTTTGCGTGTTCCGTGTGATTAGACGTTTATTTTCATGTTTCTCTTTTGATGCTTTTCATTTCAATAGGTACTCGTATATATTTTTTTGTAGATTTGTATAACGCTTTGTTTTCTACTTTCATAACAATCAACAATAATATTTGCATGAGGTTTTTCTGGTTAGACACGCGCAATTTTCAAAGGGAGCAATCCCTTTGAAAATTACTTGTATTTTATTAGATTTTGTAAATTATATTTACATTTCGTAACAACATTTTATTTTCTAATGGACTCTGGAGCATAGAAGAATGCGCACAACGTCTTCATAACTTCGCGAACTATATTTCTAAAGTAATTGAATTCACAACACTCAGTGCTGCCCTCTGCACTCCAAGCACGCACGCCCCCTTAATATCCCCCTTTAATATGAATATTTGTCTCAATGAAAACGGAATTATGACTATACACCCTTCCACCCAGTTATGGCCCATGCGATTTATGTTTCACATGTGGGATTCCACTTGTGGAATTTTTCATATACGAGTATACGAGTGTTATTATTTTAAAACGTGATTGTAAGGTACTTACAATCAGACATATAGGGCAATAACATTTCTGATGTTAATATTAACGTGTCCTATTGTACAGAAAAACTGTGTCAGAAGTACGAAGAATTCGTAACATCTACCCTAGATACGTAGTCATATAAAGAAACGGAAAATCTTGTGCGTGCTGCCCGATGAAGTGTTTTCACATCAATACACAGTCTTTTTCCGACACACGCAAATGCGAGCACTCAACATATACACACACCCTAATAAACACACATACGTACACACACACACGCATTCGCGCGCGCACACACACACACACACACACACACACACACACACACACACACACACTCACTCACTCTCTCACTCACGCACTACGCACTACGCACACATATTATTATTAAGGCAAATAAATTATTATTATTATAGTCTCCTAGTCGCCTACCACCAGGCGCGTGACTTGTTCGGTCTGTCACTTGGTATCATAATAAAGGACTATTGCTCTGCAGAGTGGTTTCCATCGCACACCTGACTAATTGGCGACAAAATATGACACAGGCATGAGTAATAAAGAGGACAGTCTACAAAGTCGAAATCAACCGATCGTCTTTTTCTAAATCGCGATGAGTAATAGATACGGCCTGCTACTGTACCGTTTTTATTTTTTCTGTTTCAATATATAAATTAAGTGAAAACTTATTATGTTGAGTGAATGTATTAAGTGAGCGTTCTTTTGTAGATATAGTTAGGTTCTATTGAACATAATTGTGCGTTAAAAATCCCATTGATGTTTATAAGTTTTCTTGCTTTAAGCAAATTCCCATACAGTGCCATCTACTGTAATGTTGTTAACAGAATTTCAATAGCAAATAGTTAATAATACTATGTTATTAGAATAAGAAGTAAAATAATAATAAAATAATCAATTTTGACGTTACCGACAGTTAAGTTTACTAGACTAAAATGAGTTTCGTTTTTTTACGAAAAGATAATCTGATTTCGTTTGATAATTGTATCCAATCAAGACTGTGTTATCTTAGTACATAATGTAAATTTAAATTAACAAGTGTAGGTATGATTTAATGCCAACGGTTTTAGTAATAAAACCGCTTGAGACAATTTCCACTAGTTTGTTTATTCCATGGTTATTACAGACCTTTAGGGCGCTTTCAAATTAGACGCTTATAGAAGCGATGCAGTGGCACAACTGTGGCGCGTCTCTTCTAAGGGACTCATTACATTTTATTTACACGGAATCGCCTGCTCATGCCCATGTAATAAGAGCGACAATGACGTTGGGGTTTCGCATCGGCGATCGGAGCGTATGCGAAAGTCTTTTTCGCTCCTGTTACATGAACACAATGATTTTTCTGATTGGCTTAATGCGAATCCGTGTCGATAAATATGGTGACTCCCTTAGGCCATAAATTCGCAAAGGTGATGCGTTCAGCGGAGCCTTCAAGGTTTGTTTTTTTATACTATCAAATGACGGGACAAACAAGTTATGCGCCTGATGGTAAGCTATAGGCTTGTCCATAACAGTTGCAGTGGCACTTATAGCTTTCATTGCAAAGATCTGAGGAGCACTGCCACTGCGCCCGTCATCCTGAGACATAAGTTGACAAGTCCCATGTGCCTGTAATTGCACCAGCACCCCTACCCTTTAAAACCGGAACACAGTAATGCTGACATTACTGCTTGGCGGCAGAAATAGGTAAGGTGGCAGTACTTCCGTGGACGAACTCTTACACAAGGAGCTCTACTGCTACTAAATAGCATATCACACGCCGTACATTGCGCGCAAATGTAACATACACATGTTGGACACAATATATGCGCAAATGAATAGACGCTTACAGAACTGCTGCAGTGACGCCACTGCCACGTAACAGCCGTGCCACTACTAGAATTTATACAATATTTAGAAGCAGTCGCAGAGCCACTGTCGTGACATACGCCCGCTACTTTTTCAGTCACAATTCGTGAACTTAAATAATAAAATTACTGAAGCGCTACAGACACTGCAGCGCCTTTATAAGCATTTAATTTGAAGGCACCCTTAATATCTCGGAAAATATATACTGATTTTACAAACATCATTTTTGCTAAAGTTATTATATATTATTTCACAGTCTTATCTCGAGCCAGTGTATTTTTTTATTGTTTGCACAAGATATTAAGATGAGTTATTTGTTTAGGGTCCAACCAAATATTGATGGAGCTTTTTTATTGACTCGATCGAGTTAGTATGCAATGTTTGCGTTTATTTTCTCGATTATAATCCCTTTTATGCTGCTACCCCCGGCACCTGCTACAGTATTTTTTGTTGATATAGTGTTGAAGGTAAATATTGTACCATTTGGATATGTGCGTCAGAATACGCACTTAAAATGTAATTTTTTTCCGGTAAAGAATATCTCTTCAAGTTTAAAAAACATAAAAGTGTTTACTCTTTATTAGATTTTATATAGAATTTTATAATGCAAGACAATTTGGTTTCTTGCTTGAAATTTTGTTTGTACATGTGTAAAAATTATAATTTATTTTTATGTTTATTCCGCACAACACATTCCGTTATTATTAATCAAATTGGGAAGAGAGACAGTTTCATTTTTCTTTCAATGGCGATGCTATAACAGTACCTCAGTGTGGCCTAAATATTAATGTGTATTTTTACCGATGTGTTCTTCATGACCGTATACAAGAGGTGCCTACTAAATAACAAAAGGTGAAAAGAGGAGAACGAATAAAATATTTTAACATGTTTAACACAAATAACTATTAAGAGACCTTCCAAAAATGAAGACAAAAAACCAATTACCTGGCTGATATTAAAAATCGTCTCGCAAGTGACAAACAACTAATAGGTAGGGTTCATTTTCTGAAAGCGACTGTTGATTTAACTAAGCAATTACTTTGGTAACTTGTGCTGCCTACTAATCCTTCTTCAAAAATATACTTCAACGTTCAACCTAATTGTTAATAGTTTAAATTTCATCGCTTGCTCTATTCATGGCATCTCTAATATTATCAGAATTCACAGCGCAATCTATGTTAAAGTATTCGTCATAGTCGTTAAGTTTGTTAGGTTTATGGTACTTGGGATAGAGCCTCACTAGCATTGCCCTCTGGCGTCCTGACTATTCTTTAGCATGACAGACGCCACTCCAGATTAATTAGTACCATTTATTAGTGGAAGGGAGGCATCCCTGCCTTACGGAGTATATAGGTAGACTCCGTAGACGCCCTGAGGCAAGTTGTGAAATTAGTTATGCAGCCTTTTAAAGCAGCTTTGAGGAGTTGAAAAATATCTTAAGTGATTGATAGAAACGATCTTTAGTTTGTTGCTTGCGATGGTTAATTGTTTTGGAGTTTGTTGTTATTGCATTTTAGTAAATTGATTGTCTAAGTGAAATTTTGAATAGTCTTGTCTCATTTGTTAACTTTCTTTATGTAATCTTTTGTAGGTATTAAACACGTTTCTAAAATTTTTAAATAATATATCATTCTTTTATTCATTCATTGACGACCTCGGTAACCTATTGGTAAGCATTGTGAGCGCTGGATGAGGAAGCTGCAAGTTCAGTTCCCGGTGTGATCAAATTGGGAAATTAAGTTTTATAAAAAAAAATCTAGAGCCGAGGTAGCATAATGATTTGACCTATCGCCTCTCAAGTTGAGGCCGTGGGTTCGAATCTGGGCTCGCTTCTCCGAGTTGGAATTTATGTGAGAAATTTAAATTTAAATTTACAATGGGCTTTTCATGGAATCGTGATGAGCCAACGTGGCGGAGGCCTAAGGCCATAAGGCCTAAACCCACTCGGAGAGGAGATCTATGCCCAACAGTGAGACGTATAAATGGGTTGATGAGAAAGTTTATTAAATAGGTTCTGGTGTGGTTGTTCTGGGAAGTGCCCCAGAATGAAATCCATTGCTCTGGTACATATTGTACAGGGTGATTTCTGGCACAATACTTTCATTTAATTATTCATTCGAATCTAAATTGCGCTACATAGTCATACCTTCAACATTACAAAAACAGCATTAAAATTATTACAAGACAGCTCGACAGCTTAAAACTAAATATTATATTTCCATTTGTGGTAGTGGCGACACATGCAATAACGCGAAGTAAACAACCTTCATTAGCCAAATGCAACGACAAGCGCGCTCTGACTATGAGTATTTGTTATAATAATCCTAATATTGTCGTCTCTCTTTTTCCACTTGGATTTTAGCTTCTAAGAGCGAGACAAGGGTTAAAATGACTTTTGTGTATTTTTTATTAGTAGTATTTAAAAAGTAAAAAATGAAACAACCTGTACTAATCTATGTTTATTTTTTTAATGTCAAAAATTATTTAACCATGATAGTACTAACGAGAAGTACGATAAAATTTTAACGTTATTTATCAGTATTATATCGTACGTCATGAGCTTATGACATAAACGATTGGTAGAAAAATAGACAAAACTTGCTACTGTCTATAGTAAAAAACATCGTTATTTTGCAAAAAGTGTGAGATATGTCCTGGTAGTATCTTGACTGGGTGAGAAAAAAATGGGTCTTCGTGCTGATTATTAATAATTCATTATCTTCAGAGCTGATTTGCAATGCAAATTGCCGGGCATCGAGCAAAACTCCTGACTGATGATTTTGCCCGTGTAAATACCTATAATGACCAATATTCAGTTTTATGTCGCTCCGGGGCTGTTCTAAAAAAATCTAATTATCATAAGAAAGTTGCCAGTACCCCGAACCATCATTACACAGTCGTAAACTTGCATCGAATCGATTACACTTTTTTTATCAAATATTTCAAAAATC
The DNA here is from genome assembly GCF_003589595.1 of Hyposmocoma kahamanoa. Classification (NCBI taxonomy): domain Eukaryota; kingdom Metazoa; phylum Arthropoda; class Insecta; order Lepidoptera; family Cosmopterigidae; genus Hyposmocoma; species Hyposmocoma kahamanoa. The sequence continues at coordinate 17,564,005 of NW_020653850.1, forward strand.
GTTGCTTTAATATCGATTATGGCTATCGCCGTTAAAATTGCTGGCTGACAATAGAATGGGAAAAGTAATAAGTGAAATGAATTTTTGATTTAACCTCTATTGTTGACACCTAACCGATCATTATCGTAGTTACGAATCGAAATTCTTCAATATTGCGCAAGACCACGAGCGGTATTCCTCTTTATTGTTATGACAGTAAAGTTTGTAAGAAGTTTGTTGAACTTGTGAAGGTGTAAAGGTCAAAATGGCTGGTGTAGGTTGATAAAATGCCAGGTAAATACAAAATGCCGTTTTTATCATATCGACAGTCTTTTGTTTTCCTTTACTTGTAGAGACGAGTGTACTATAGTAAAACCGTGTCAGTTGTTTTCGTTTTATAGAACATAATATCTCAAATTAGTCTAAATTAAGAACTACTTGTTAACTGCCTTGATGGCCGAACGGTTACCATGCTGGTCTACCACTCAGAGGTCACCGATTCGATTCCCCGGCCGGGATAAATAATTGTATGGCCTACATTTATTTATTTCGTGAGTTTGGGTGTAATTTGGGGTTGTTTATGTGTGTGACCATGGCACCCGCGACACAGGGTTTTCCTAGTGCGGGGCGGTGTATTTGTGCGTTAAAAAAAGAGACGACTGACTGGACCCATAGTAAAACTGTGTCAGTTCTATTCATCAAAATCAGTTACTATTTGTTAAAAAAGTGAAAGAAGAAAAAGACATCTTTGAAACAATACAGCCTATTAGCGAATAGCCCATTTTAAATCACTTTATTGCAAAAGCTTAGATAGTGGCAATAAATTTTTACAGTCACTGCACATGACCACCCGTAAATTTTGACTTTCCACAGTATCGCGGGCCACAATTCGTCCTGGGGCGAAGCGTGCGCTATAGATTAATTCTTATTCAGAATTATCGAAAGAATTCTCGCGGTTTTTAACACGCGAACCCAGGGGGTACTATATGAACTACGTTAAAGAGTTTTATGTTACATGGTGTCTAGAAAAACCACCGTTTAAAGCTTTTATGACCAATATGCATGTAATGCGACTATCACGGGTATAAATAAACAAACATTAAAGTAATATGAATTGCAATTGCATGATTTGTTTCCACCTCCTCTTTCCATCATCTGGGGACTGGACGTGGACTGTGGTTCCACCTCTATGTTGTGGATAATCCCAGGATTCACACGAAGCGTTTTGCTTCCACATTTACATGGCGAGTGTCTAGGGAATGGAATTTCCTGCCTGCAAACTTGTTCTCCGAATGCTATAAGTTGGACCTTTTTAAAGCGAGAATGAATGGGTATTATTTAGGTGTGCATGCTACATCGTCACTTTCCATCAGGTGAGATAAAGGTCAAATGCGCGCTTGTTGTTACATAAATAAGAAAATGACTTATCTCTCTTGATGTTGATAGAGGATTGATTGATGCTTAAATATTCCTGCCACCAAGCAGTAATGTGAGCATTACTGCGTTCCGGTTTCACAGGGTCAGGGTGCTGGTGAAATTACAGGCACATGTGACTTTTCAACTTATGTCTCAGGGTGATGAGCGTAGTGGCAAAGTTCTTGGTATTTAAGGAAGAGTGTGTTCTTTTCAATTCGTATGTGAGTTCTAATAAATGAAATAGTGACATGTAATTATGTAGCAGTAGAGAATCTCGTGAAAGAGTTCGTCCAGGGAAGTGCTGTTACCTTATCTATTTCTGCCGCCAAGGCTGCAATTGGAATGGACTTGTCGTCCAATCTGAACTTCGGCAGATACATTTACTTCACATCGGGACAGTTGCATCAGCTGTATCAAGCACAAGTCCGGTCGTGTGTGGAGTACTGCTGCCACTTTTGGGAAGGCTCTGCTACATACCAACTGGCCACCTTGGATTCAATTGACAAGCGTGCGAAGAGGCTTACATGTGACTCGAAATTAGTAGAGGCGAAGCTGCAGAGCCTTGAACACCGCCGTAAAGTTTCCTGCTTATCGGTATTTTACAAGATATATTGCGGGGAGTGTGCGATGGAATGACACGATTTAATTACGGGTTCCCCTTTCCATCTTCGGGGGACTAGCCGTAGGCTTGGGTTCCACCCCTATGTTGTGGATATTCCAAAGATTCGCACGAAGCGTTACGCTTCCACATTTATATGGCGAACGGCTATGGAGTGGAATTCCCTGCCTGCAGACTTGTTCCCTGAACGTTGTAACTTGGACCTTTTCAAGGCGAGAGTGAATAAGCATTATTTAGGTGTGCATGCTCCATCGTCGACCTCATCGTCACTGTCCATCAGGTGAGATGGAGGTCAAATGCACACTTACATTTGAATAAAATAAAAAACTTGTGAGTGTTTTATATCACCGAAGTTTGAGTCCTGTCACGTCGAAGGAATTTTTCTTTATATTCGATCTTTCTATTAATAATTATTACTCGTACAACAAACAGTGGAGTAATTTCATAAATAATAAAATAAATATTGTCATGATATTCAATAAAAATCAATAAATAAATTTTGTTAATGATAAGTAGGAACAAATGCGTGTTTACAAAGAGCAACCCTCCAAATTTCTCACACAATCCTATCAGGAAAATTTATTTTACGAATGAGCTGTGTTACTTAATTAATTTCACGATTTCAAGTGTAATTTGCTTACATATGAAATTTAAATTTAAAATGTAAATTCTATTAATTTCCTTGGAGAAATGGTAATGAGCCCAAATCAAGGGCAATCATAAGATGACGAGGTTTCTTCTGTTTCCATGGTATAAGATAATAGAAATTAAACAAAAAAGAGATTAAATAAAATTGTAACGAGTAAGTGTAGCTAATGTATAACAATGACATATCAAATATTATTATTAATAAAGCGATATCTCTTGTCAGCCGGTGGTAACGTTCAAAGGTAGTAAAAACGTTATAATATTCAAATAAAATAAATATTGACATATGAATTCAAATAAAATATGAACGACTCTAAAATAAATTATTTTGGTAAAAGCCCTCGTAAGTACCATCACTTTCCACCGGGTTAAATTGTGACACGTATGTCACGTGAGCCTATCAGTAATAACTAACTACGAAAAGTGTATAATCATCAACTCCCTCGCACTGCTGAGCACGGGGCCCCTCTAAGGGCTATGTCATAATCCACCACGCTAACTCTATGCGGTCTTAGACATACAGATGAAGGAGAGTGATTTCATGCTACAATAATAACGCACACACTCAACATAGCCCCGCACTAGGGAAACCCTGTGTCGCAGGTGCCATGGACACATACATAGACAATCACAAATTACACCCAAACTCACGAGATAAATAATTGTAGGCCATACTATTATTACTCCCGGCCCGGCCCTCGCACCTGGGACCTCTGCGTGGCAGTCCGGCATGGTAACAGTTTGGCCACGGAGGCAGTTATGCCACAAATACCACAAAAGCTTGTGGTTAATATTCTAAATCTATCATTTACGCTTTAAAAGTATAATGAAACAGCAGTAGAGCTTCTTGTGAAAGAGCTTGTCCAAAGAAGTACTGCCACTTTACCTGTTTCTGCCGCCAAGCAGTAATTTGAGTATTACTGCGTTCCGATATGGAACGTGACGGACGCAGTGGCAGTGCCCCTTAGATCTTTGCAGTTTAAAGCTCTGAGTGGCACTGCAACTGTTATGAACAGGTGTGTCCCTTACCACCAGGCCCACGACTTATTATTTCCGTTACTTGGCATCATCAAAAAAACAAAAATTTCATATCAAAGGTTTATATCAACAGCTTCTTCGTACCTGGATAAACAAAATCAATGATCTTTTCTATTTATAATCTTATTCCTTATTCTCTGGGGAATCTTCCTTACGAATGAGTAGATAAAAAAGACAGCATGGAGAGTAGGGAATAGGCAGCGGCAGAAGAAAAATGTTATTTTCATAAATATGACATAATCTCACAAAACAAGTCAAAGAGCATACAAAACAATAACTATCAAAAAACATAAATCAAAATATGAAAAACAAACGTTATTCGAAATATGAATTAATATATATAAAGAAGGTCCGTTACCAACAAGTAGTACTGTTTAACCATGTGATGATTCCTTTTTTTTTTCATTTCATTCCACTAAATATTTACAACTGTATGTACAAAAGTTAACAAGTAAAGTTCTAAAGATCAAAATGCATTCCAAATATCAACCTATTAATTGAAAAGCAACCATTTTCCCACAAAGTATGTTTGACATACCTTTGTAGAGCATACTTAAAATACATTACTACATGAAAATAAAACAGCTCCATATTGTGCAAACAACCCTTCTCGAAAGTGCAGTATCTTGGCACGGCGGTGAATTTAACCTGACGTTAAGTCGTTGCCAATTTATTGACAAGACCCCTTTAAATATCAGCGCGTGAGCATTCGTTCAAAGGTTAGGATTTTGCTTAACAAACTTATGTAACAGTTAGTTGAATTATACGTACATACATAGAACAAGCATGTTAAAAGGTTGTATTTTTAGTTTTGAAGTGTAAGGGTGCTGGTGAAATTACAGGCACGTGGGACTTTTCAACTTACGCGATTTAAAGCTCTGAGCGGCATTGCAACTGTTGTGGACAGGCAAGTCGCTTACCACCAGGCGTACGACTTGTTGGTCTCATTACTTGGCATAGTAACCAAAAAATACAACGATGTGAAATCAATCGGTCGTAGTTAAGCAAAAAGGATCCAATCCACAACATTATCAAAAATTATTTATATATACCAAACGGTTCCTAAAGTTTAACTCGTAGATCAGCAAAAACTATTCAAGCAAAAAGCAAATAAAGTACATTTTTTGACACAAAAGATACCATCCCACATATATGGCAGATCCGTATTTTTATTTGACAGTAAGAATCCAATTTTCTTGAATCCTTATTAATATTGATTGAACAAAGAATCTGGCCAAGAAAGTTTAATGACAAAAAGTATTCAACGTATCTAGATCGTTTTTATTAAATCCTAATTAGGTCATTACAGTAACAGGAAAAATACCAAAAAGACCCAATACATGGATCTTTCTGTTGGTTTAAACTGATCTCACACTCACTCACTCACACTCAAACTGATTTCAGAATAGGTAAAACATATATTATAGATCCTATAATTTATAATATAAATCCGTTCCTTTATATTACTAAGAAGAATCATTTCAAAGTTTATAATAAACAAAAATTTTTGCACTATATTCATAGTTTTAGTCAAGATAAATACCAAAGAGTAATAATTTTAATAAAAGGGTCTTTACTGTGAAATGAAATTATGAGCTACTGCAATTAAACATAATTTGTACAAAAAATTATATAATAGGTGAAGTGATTCCCGCCTAGACTATATTTTATTTCTATGAACACTTAAACACCCAGTGTACTTTATAATGAAGACATCGCATTCAAATTTAGCGCTACATATTCTATATGATCATAATCATACACATATTATACTTATAGGCATACTTGCTTGGGGCATGAAGCATGTAATTATATTAAGTACATTTGTGTGAATTGGGCATTTAGCGCTTTTCCCATTGTATTTTGCTGGGTTTAAGGAGGTTATAGTAGAATACGTAAGTGATATATGTTTGCGCGTATTGTATTATTAAGGGTATTGCTGGCATAACTAACTGGTAATTAAAAAAATAGTTATAGGAAATGAAATTATTTTTCCGGATTTAAATAGCGTATATTTGTTTGTCGAACAAACCAACGTTTCGGGCCCTGGTCACCGTCCACTATACGCGATTTTAATCCAGAAAAATAATTTCATTTCTTAAGTGTAACAATTGCGAAAACCTAAGAATTTCTTCAAACTTTAGAATTAATTATGCAATTATGGCCGCTAAAATATGGAACGATATTCTCCCTTCCCTGCGCAACCTGTCATCCATTCAACCTTTTAAAGTCAAAATAAGTCACTACCTTTTAATTAAACGGCTAGGTAACAGTTTCGTTTACTTTTATTTTAATTTTTATTTCTCTTTACAAAATTTAGAAGCTGTTTATTTTTGTTTAATTTTTATTATTTTTAAGAACAGTAAAAGTAAATAGAAGAAATTACTTGTGGCAATAATGGCAGCTTTTTTCTAGTTTTTCCCGTATAAATATTTAACAAGTGCAGTATATTTCATATATTCAATTCATGTAATAATTGTTAGTAATTTGCCTATTTGTTTTTATTTAATTATTCATAAAATCTTTTTGCGCAATACAAATATGTATAAATTGCGGATTTTATGGCATAATTTTAGTTAAATTGTAAATTATAGTTTATGTGCCATCTTTTTTTTTATAATATCAAGTAACGGAACAAATAAGTCGGGCGATGGTAAGCTATACGCCTGTCCATAACAGTTGCAGTGCCACTCAGAGCTTTAAATCGCAAAGATTTGAGGGGCACTACCACTGCGCCCGTCACCCTGAGACATAAGTTGACAAGTCCCATGTACCTGTAATTTCACCAGCACCTTTACCATTCAAAACCGGAACACTGTAATGCTGACATTACTGCTTGGCGGCAGAAATAGGTAAGGTGGCATTACTACCCTGGACGAACTCTTTTACAAGGAGTTCTACTGCTACTAAATTCATATACTCAAGTAATTTAAAAAAAATACTTATTTCCCCCGACTTTCGACTTCGAAGGTCAATGTAAAACCGTGCGAAATATTTTTATTTTTCTCTTATAAAATTGTAAATTTCTGATACACGCAACGCTGTACCAATATTGATAAGTTGAATCAATATTCCCACCATCATGGGCAACCTTTAGCTACACCTTAAGTCTTCGTATATATTGGCTGACATCCTTTCTTTATGCGTTCAACATTCTCAAAGGATTCTCAACTCTATTCTGCCAATGGAAAGCTACATTTCTCATTAAAAATTCAAGGACGAAAAGGATAAAATTTTATAAGCTACAATTTTTGAGCAAAGACTTATCGGATCCACGATATTTTGGACGCGTTTCGAAAATTAAGGGAAACATTACGCTGATTGACTTGTCAGTTTAAGATACGCGTTATGCTCTTGTTTTAACACGTTTGCTGTATGTTGCTTGGTAAATATTGGCACGCAAAAAAGTAATCATATTGTGATAACTTTTTTAACCAACTTCAAAAAAAGAGGAGGCCCTCAATTCTATTGTACTTTTTGTATGTATGTATCACGGCATTTGTGAACGGATTTTGATGATTCATATTTTGTTACAAGGAGGGTACCTTAGTATTGGTCCCATTTAAATTTGAAGAAAATACTTCGCCTCAAAAGGTGGCAAATTAGGGGATGAATGTGGTTTCGCGCCCTTTCCGGTAACCGATTTTAATGAAACTTGGCAAATAGATGTAATTATAAATGTAAATATGTAAGTTATATTATCACAAGTCATAGTATCTATATCGTCGTTTTGGCTAAGCGTCTTGGAAACGTCAAAGAAATGACACTTTTGATTGATAAAATCAAGGTCTTTACGTTTCGCTTAAGTGTTTTTGTCACTTTCATGAACTTGTAATTTAGTCTTACTTATTCTTGCAAGATGGACTATTGTGACATTTGGACATGCATAGAATATTCTTCTTATAAGCACTTCTTATTATCACATTGCTTTGTGCATCTAAATTTATTCACAAATTCTATAAATTGCCTATTGCACGTTATTTAGAATACCTAGACAATGAGTTTATTTCATACACTGCCTGGCTGTTTTAGGCATTGCATAAAATACCGGGTTACATATATTGCCAATAACATATAGGTATATAAATTTGTACTGCAAGATCAAAATGGACCTCGCTGTTACAAAAAGTGTAAAGTGACATTTTAGAATTTTTATTGAATTGATATTCAATTATATTTTTGTGAAATTATTCCACTAGTTTGTTATAATAAATAATACAAAAATCGAACACAGAAAAAATTCCTTCGATCCGGCCGGATTCCAACCGACGTCTTCTAGTTTACCGTGTCAGACGCTATACTAATTAAGCAACTAAGGAAGCTGTTTCAGGAAACATTAAGCCTCTTTTTATGAAAACAATTTTGGCATAGTAAATTGGATCAATATTGACATTTTTTTGAAAACATTGATCGTCGCAGTTTCTTGTAGGGATCATTTTTTGTACCGCAAGAAAAAATTGGGACAGCATAACATAGTCAAAAATAAAATGTTTTTCATGCAATATGAGACTGCAGGTAATGTATGTATATAACTTTAACCAATCAAAAAAATAATTTTCAAAATTGATCCACAATTGATGGAGAAATCGGAAACATACATAAACCATACATACAGCCGAACGTATAACCTCCTCATTTTTTTTGAAGCCGGTTAAAAAATGATATCGTCTTTCAATATTTTTTTACATTTTGATATCGAATATAATGATAATATTTTAATGATTTTGTTTTTATGCTTTCAATGTATACGTAATATATATTTTTTTAATTAACCTGCGTTTACGCGTACGTTTGTGCCTTTTAATATATCCTGTGCGGCTAACTGCTTCTGAATTAAGGACTCTGATTTTGGTGTAAAATCCAGCGGCGATGGGTTGAGGTAGAGAGGTCCACTCTGATGCGAGCCGGGCGTTGTCTGATGTCACACTGGCGACTTCAAGGGTGCAGTATTGCGTACGTGGGTCACCAACAGTGGAGTTGGAGCATTTATCGTAGCCGAAAACGATCAGGACAATGCAATAGTATAGATTTTAAGGCTTTCGTGGTTTAAATGATTATCACTAATTACAGGTTTCTTACCACGATTTCATTGTTTGACTCCAGTTTCGCGTATGGATACATAGAATGTAGTTAGTCGGAAAAAGGTGAGATACAATTGTAACACCACAAGTAAATGAGATGTGGGTAGTCGTCGACAGCGAAAGAGGGTAGACAGATACGTGAAATAAATACAATGTGTATTTCTTGTATGAATAAATGTGGTTCACAGCACAACAACTATGGATTTTGCGAATGGCGGGTTTTTTGTTTTTTTTTTTATTACCACATAGCCAGCTAGCTATTCTTCTGTAGATAATAAAACTCGAACTAAAATGTTGTAAAAACTGAAGACGCATACAGCCATGATGGACTGTAATAATAAGGTTTTTTTTATCGTATATTTATCAAAATTTTTATACACGAATTAATTGAAATCAAACATAAGAAATTCTTAATAATAAGTAATTATGTAGTATATGGCACAGTGGAAATGTAATTTCTGTTTATATAACATTTTAAGCGAATGTTTTAATTTTGAACTTTAGTAACCTCCTTGCTTGAACCTGTGCTATGCAAGGAAGTATGTTGGGCTACAAATGAAAAAAAAAACTCTTTACCGACCATGGCTGTAATGGAAAGAAAAAAGGCCCGAGGTATTTATTAGGGGCATTATAGTCAAGTTAGCCACCATGCAATCATAATACGAGTAAGTGTGACGAAAAAGGCATTTTCATTACTTTAACACAATTGTTTAAAATACAAAAATGTTATAAAACATATGTATAATTCAAATTCCAATTCAAAATCAAAGTAATCTTTATTTCATAGGTAAGCATTATTACACTTGATATCGTCACAATGGTTAAACTCTACCGCTCATTCGTAAGGCAGATTCCCCTGAGAAGAATGAGCAAGAAGCTCTAGGGGTTGCTCTTTGTAAATAACATTTCTATACATTCAACATTTACAATATTTTTTTTTTGTTCTAAAACATCAGAGATCGAGACTACCCCCATGAGCTAAACGGGTTACTATATATATAATATTTAATTATGTTGTTTTTTCTTAATAAATATTACTATTTGTTTTTATCTTACGCACAACTCACAATTTTCCTCAATCTAAATACGGAAATAACAACATTTCGAAAATCACATTTTCCATAAACAACAAAGCAACAAAAGGAACGTTGTACACGGTAGCTGTTGAAATAAGAAACATAAAACCCTTTGAAGTTACTTCGGTATGCATGGCAACCCTTTTACCCATCCATCCAATTAGACGTACTTCGTATAGCGAAACTCAAATCGAACAATAGAACCCTTGATATTGCACGCTAAAACTCCCTGTTCAGGTGGGGCTTTAGTTACAGCGTGTTCACGAAAATATACTACCTATACCTAAAGCGTTCTTTTGTCATAAGAGTGAATTAGCCTTCCTGGTTACTATAACGTGATTCTTATACGTGGTACTTCATGGTTAGCATAAATAATTTTGTATTTTTTTTATGATACCAAGTGACGGGATGGACAAGTCATGCGCCTGGTGGTAAGCGATACGCCTATCCATGACAGTTGCAGTGCCACTCAGAGTTTTAAATGGCTAAGATCTAAGCGGTACTGCCATGCGCTTATTGTCCTGAGACATACGATAACTAGTCACATGTGCCTGTAATTTCACCAGCAACTTTTATTCTTCAAAACTGGAACGCAGTAATGCTCGCATTACTGCTTGATGGCAGAATAGGTAAAGTGGCAGTACTTCCCTGGAAGAACTCGTTCACAAAGCTTTAGTGCTACTAAAATTTAACATTACTTCACAATGAAACTAAGCACTAATTTCTTTTATTCTTTTTTTTAGCAATAAACGAGCATGTATAAAGAGATTAAATTCGAGTAGAGGCAAAATAAGTTGATCACGAGCATGGCAAGTAGAGGTTCATGGTCTCTGCATACCCCAGTGCGAGATAGACTTGATGGTACGTAGGGCGCACTATAAGCTTCCGGAACTGGCCATTTACATAAACAATGTTTAAAAAGTAATTACAACATTTGAAAATGGAATTCTTTGGCTGTAGAATATAGCTACATTTGTTTCATCTGATTATCACTTGTTTTTACATTGTGGCGTCAATTTAGACATTGGTTGTCTACATCACCATGGACTTGACTCGTGAAAATGTTCGTATTACGATTTTCTTCGACTTTAAGCGTAATTTAACAGCTCATCGGAGCTTCGCTCGGCTTCAAACTGCTTTTGTGATGAAGGACCATGCAAAACGACTAGCGTGAAGCGATAGCTGGTTTGCAGAATACAAACGCGGTCGTGTGAATCTCAATGACGAATTTCATGATGATCGCCCGTCCACTACTTTAAACAACAAAAACATCGATGCTGTGCGCCGTATGATCAAAACAGACAGACATGTGACATACTATGAGATTCGGGCATCTTTAGGCATAGGCATGAGTCAAATACAATCAATACTACACCAACATTAGGGTGTGAAAAAGTTGTGCTCTCGGTGGATCCCACACAATTTGACTGAGGTTCAAAAAACGGATCGCGTCACTTGGTGAAATGCCATGCTTACCAGACTCAGAAGGGGCGTCAAATTTGGTGTGAGACATAATAACAGGTGACGAAACATTGATTTATAGTTACGATCTCAAAATAAACCAGCAATCGAGCGTATGGGTCTTTCGTGATGAACCAACAAAAGTGGCGCGCGTGCAAAGTGCCTCCAAGCGGATGATTGCTTCTTTTTTTAAACTGGACACGTGGCTACTGTTTTGGAGAATCGTTGTACCGCAAACAGTGATTGGTACACGACCATTTGATTGCCGGAAGTAATTGACAAACTCCATAAAAATAACCGTAAACGCCGTATCATCTTGCGTCACGATAATGCCAGTTCTCACACGGCTAGACAGACAAATTAATTTTTGAAGGTGAACAATGTTGACCTTATGAGCCATCCCGCGTACAGTCTCGACCTGGCACATTGTGACTTTTATTTCAACGATTTACATAACCAGAAGAGGCTGTCAAACAGTATGAAAAATATGTTTCAGAGAGACGGAGGAGTGGCATAAATGTTTTCAAAATTGGTTCTTTCGTATGAAAAAGTACATTAACGCTAACGGAGAATATTTTGAAAACCAATAAATTCATTTCTGACCATTTATAGTATTTTTTTCTTATTCATTCCGGGTACTTACAGTTCGCCTCACGTAAATACGGGTGTATGGTGAAATGTATGTTAGTATTCTGAGGAATAAGAACACACAATTTGTTAAATAGCGTTCATATGTTCTCATGGTTTGTGTTTGTCGATTTTTTTATATTTTCTCGTTGCTGTTTGATGCGACCCAAGATTCTAGTTCTATAGTATTTATATTTTGTATGTATTTTTTCAGATACGGTTATCAATATTCAGGTTTTATATGTCAATATTAACGTAGTTTTTATAACCTGTGTTCGCTAGTAATTAGCAGTATAATCAGATAAGATCTCCGGTATATTTAATTTATTGCATAATAATAGACTACTGTTAGTAAATAAATAAACAAAAATGTTCTGTTCAACCAAACGATTAAAGTTAAATATTACATTTATTGTTTTTCGCCACCCGCTGGTATTGAAGAGCAACCTTAAGCCGGATGCACACGGGCACGAACTCTGGCTTGGCTTGAAATACAGCACCAATTAAAGTTGACACCTTACGCCTCCGTTCAGTTCGCACCTCGTGAGCCGAGGCACCCAATTGGTTCTCACGTACGCTTTGGCTAGTGAACTATCTATCCATGCTAGTGTTTTTGTGAGCGTTGCTAATAGATACTAAATAAAACAAAGACAATTCAAAGACAAAACATTATATACTACTTTCTATTTGCTACGATCCTGACATGTTCCGTTTCCTTCAACAACACGCAACTATCGTTTTATACACTAAATAAAATAAAATACTCACGGCGACTCAGATCCGTCTATATCCCTCATAATATAACGTAGCATTTCTATTATTCCATTATCTGAATAATTTAACCTACATCACAACGTTTGATGCGAATGCTTGCACAAAATACGGAGCTATTTTGAATATGCGAAACTGAAAACATGGCAATCCCTATAGTTCAAGCTAGAGATTTTTGCTCAAAGGTTTATTAAATTTTGTTCTATAATCTCGGTATTCTATACAAATCTACATCAGTCGCTCACGATTGGTGTGTGAAGTTGATGTCACAGGTGAAACTTCTCGCTAAGGAGCTTTCAATTCGTCACGTTGAAGCCTCCAGTGACCAGTTACTCCGCCAAAGAATAATTTGTCTGTAGAAAAGATGAACGTTGCCAGCCGCCGGCGCACTATGATCCTGGACGCTGCCATTAATAACCATTATTTGTTTCCTTTTATATTTATATTTTGTATATTATTTCCTTCGTACACTCATCATCATCAACAGTCTGTCTGTCCACTGCTGTACATAGGCCTTTCCCAATCCGCGCCATTTTGTTTGTTGTTGTCTCTCCATGATATACGATAGACGGCAAAATATCAAGAATTTTCTTTACAAAACCATGTAGGTTCTAAAATTTCTATTCAAAATATAAAAATGTGTCGGTACTCGGGTAGGGAACATCCTATCGTTCTTTAACCCATACAAAATCACAAGCGATAAAATATGAATTATCTATGTTCACTTACATAGTAAACTATATGTGTTTACCCGTTGCCACCCTCCAGTCTGGCGCGTCATAAAGAAAGCTTTCGTGCAAAATGGATTTGTGGAGTTTTCGCCCGAAATATTATAACATTTGAATTTGTAATTTTGACGTCATGTTCTATAAGGGACATGATGAATGTTGTCTGGTTTAAACACGCGAATTGAAATTGATATGTGTTGTTACCTGCTCCCAGTGTTGTTTGCACTGTGGGTGCTGGATAAGGAGGTTTCGGTTCAATTGTAAAGGGATTGGTTCTGGTTGTAATCTACCCCGGATGAAACTTCGTTGCTTCGTTGCACCTACTCATAATCCAAGAAATCCTCAATTCAAGACCAGATAATTGGCGTTTAGCACATTAATAATCAAAGTGGTGTATTGCTTCTATTCTGGACTACAGACACGTGAGAATGAGACCTCCCGGCTACATTGGAAAAGCCGTGAAAGATCTGAAAAAGTCTGTGATCAGGGAACGAGAAGCACCGAAGGTGAGGTGGACAAATCATTAGAGTTAGCACAATAGGACACGACTTGCGCGAGAGCGACATAGAAGCGCAAGATATTGCTATTATCTATGCGAAAATAGCGATATCTCGCGTCTTATATCGCTCTCGCGCAAGTCGCACCATATCGTGCCAGCTCGGTATATCACCAAAAGTCTAAGGAGCTGCCATGTTCAAAGAGAAACAGAGTTTACAGTATATCGCTTTCATAGCCTAATATGACTTGATTGACGTACTTGGAAAGGTTTTGTAAACCGTTTTAGACGTGCCATATTCTTTATTTTATGATACCAGACGAGACGAACAAGTCGTGCGACTGATGATAAGCGACACACCTGTCCATAACAGTTGCAGTGCCGCCCAGAGTCTTAATCGCAAAGATCTAATGGGGACTGCCATTGCTCCCGTCACCCGGAGACATAAGTTGATGGAACTTTCCATGCGCCTGTAACTTCACCAGCTCCCATATTCTTAAAAACCGGAATGTAGTAATGTGAACATTGTCGGCTGAAAGAAGTAAGGTTGCAGTACTTCCCTGGACGAACTGTTAAGTAGTCATTATTATCGTCAAAGCGAGCGATATATATAGACCATAGAATCCAAAAGTTTCACTATTGTAAACCCGGGATAGGAGAACGAACTTTACGCTTATAAGTTATACGTAACTATTTTTGCCTACAAACCTCTTTTTTATCATTGAGGAATCTGTTACCTAATTGGGACAGTTGGGCAGTAAAGCGTGCATACAAATATGTACGTTAGTCGTATCGCCTTAGCTCACAAATTTTTATATCAATTCAAAATACGACCTCAATGGTCAAACGGTTTGGTTCCCGATAGGATCAAATATAAGAACTTTGAATGAAATTGAAATATATGAACTTTTCTATATAGGCTCTGGTCTAGATGTTCTGAGGAGTGCCATGGGGTGAATCCCGTTAGTTTACCACCGTTAGTAACCATATTTAACCTGAATCAAGTAAATGCAATATGGTGCTATGTGAGGATGCGTTGTGATGATAATCTATTATTTTCGTCTTCTTCTATTTGCATGATTTTTTTATCATTATTAATAATACTGATACAAAGACCGAACAAATACAAATAAAAGTTCCTTCGACTCGACTGGACTCGAACATGGCTACGTTTACGGAGTGGTTTTGGTGTTGAAGACCAGGGGCTCATAACGTAGATGTAAGCTAGTGCAGCTATCTGTATGATTGGATTCAATTACTGATTCTGCTGACTTATTACATACATCTATACATATCATCACGTCTATCTGTTATTAAGGTAGACAGAGAATATAAATCTTTTAAGATGCCTCAATAACATGCTCTACTTGCATTAATGTTGGGAATATTTAACCTGCAAAATTATGCTATATAATTTTAGTATAAATATTAATTTGGTTTTGTGGCAACACTTTTCTCTCTCTCGCATCTTGGTGCTTACTCGAAATAGACGTACGATACCGAGGTTTCCAGCAATAATCCAGCAGCCCGGGCAAAGAAGAGGCAGCTGTCAATAATTACTGTTTTGATTCACGGCCGTTTGTTCTTGGTGCTTTTTAACCAGGTCCTTTTTCATCTTCAATCTGGAAGGGACATTTTTTTATATGTATGCAAATTTAAGTCTAAAGTTCAGTTACAGCTTTATGCCTCTTGTACCTTCCTTATAAAATGACACGTATTTCAAAATATTATCCTATTCATAGACATATGGCATGCTTTTACGATATTCTGTAAAGATAGGGTTTGTGTAGAAGTTTTCTGGAGGGGTTGGAAATGCCCGTAAAAAAACAGTTTCGACGAAAGTGGTATTTGGAAGGCGATTTTCAACGCATTTTTACGTATGTAAGGTTCCAAGAGCACATGCCGATAAAGTACAAAAAATATGCGTATAAATCCCAACACACCTGGTTTTATAGAGTTACAGGACTTTCGGAGATATTTTCTAACTCATTAATGAACAAAAAAATTGTTTTAACGTTGTACAGGTGTGAAGGAAAAAAAAAATATTAATGTTTTTTTTGGTACTGAGTAACAGGACGAACCAGTTGTGGTAAGCGGCACGCCTGTCCATAACAGTTCCAGTGCTTTAAATCGCAGAGTTCTGAAGGGCACTACCACTTCCCGTGTCACCCTGAGATATAAGTTGACAAGTTCTGTGTGCATGTAATTACCATCACACATTACACTTAGCTGCAGAAATCGGTAAGTGCTGCCACCGACTTCCCTATACTTTAATAAGGAGCTCTAGTGTGATTAATTACATGACACTATTTCAATTGTTAGAACTTACTTAGGAATTAACTATTATTATAAATTACAATTTTATATCAATCACACTCTTTCTTAAATACCAACAATAAGCGAAACAAAACTCACGGGCTGGAAATGTAACGCAAATTTAAAAAACGTTTACAATTCGAAATACACATAAAATCCACCAACGATCAAAGCCCATCACACATGAAATTGTCCATCAGAATTAACTTGCCATTTCCAGAATGTATGGTAAGAGCCGTCAAAACAAATTGCATGGAAGAAGTCGAGGTCATCGCCCTCTGTTCACCCCTCGTGCCACCCATTTCCCTAATGTACGTGACTTATGATAAAAGCGTATATTTTTATACGGCCTGTTGTTTTTGAATAAAATGCGCAGAAAGATGATGTAATCACGTGATATTTTTAAAAAGGTGGGATTGGTAAGGCTTACCACTTAAGTAACACCTCCTACGTATAGTAAAATAGTGCATAATATATTTTACAATCACTTTATGGATAATTCAGAAAAATGTTTGTCTTGCTGTAATGTGCCATACAACCATACCAATCGTCTGGTCTCAAACTAGGAAATTCCCTATACTATGAGTACCAGAGCAACGGAATTCACTCTGAGACACTTTCCAGAACACAAAGTCCCAATTTAGAAAAGTTAACTTCCTAATTTAGTCCTGCCGGCAATCGATCCCCTGATCACCTCATCCAGAACCCTCAGATACACCGTTGGGCCACCGAGGTCGTTAAAATAAATAAGGTGATGATAATGAAGGATGTTTGAATTTATTTTAAAATCTACTTAACGAATTGTTATAATTTGTCCACGAATATGTTACGTGGACCTTCTGATCTGAAGTTTGATCCTATTTTGGAAATTATAAATAGGATAAACGTCAATTACATTCACCAGATAATCTAAAGGCTATCATCTAGGGTCATGATTCGTCAATTTTACTTTAAATTATAGAATTTAAGAATCGTATGTGTTTAAAAGTTTGGAAATGCGAATTTTGAAAAAGGCTGTACAGGGTGTAATCGTTAAGTGTGCCCAGACGATTATTCCATAAATATAAGAGATATCAAAAAGCTTTAAACTGATATCGAAAGTACGTTACCTAATGAATAAATCGACATCAATAGATTAAAAAAAATAAAACTATAAGTATCCAAAATTCTAACATTAAACTCTCCCGTACATTTAATAGGACATTCGTAGAGAGGCTTTAGTTTTCCTAGTGTAAGTGGTAACAATATGTTAACATCAAGTTCTTAGGTTTTCGCGATTGTTACACATAGGTAATGAAACTATTTTTCCGGATTTAAATCGCGTATATTTGTTTTTTCAAACAAACCGACGTTTCGGGCCCTTTACAAGCATGCATCCCTTTACAGGTCCCATGGTCACGGTCAACCGTGACCATGGGACCTGTAAAGGGATGGGTTCATTTCCAATATGTTAACATATAACAAAACTGATACAAATAAAATGATAAAACTATTTTTAATAGAATAAATATATCATGACATAGTCAATTATTTGGTCAAGTGTGAGGATCATTTCATTGTTTGGGACGAAAAAATCGAGACTCAAATTTAATTCAATGGTTTTTATACACTTAACGATTACAACCAGCTTTTTTTTTATAAATTAAAAAAAACAAGAATTCTGGGAAAAATATTGAAAAATTTAAATTTACAATTGATATCTACCACAAACATAATATATCTAAATAGACGCCGCAAGTGTACCTACTTCGCATGCCCAATGTAATGCCCGACCCTTATTTTAGTTAAACGTCAGTCGAAAACGCGAAAAATGCCTAATTGTGCCATTAGAAAACACCACAGCTGTGAGAAGATTAATAATTAATTAGTAATCGTATTTTGGCATTAATTTACTATATTAATATTTCACAGCTTCTTTTAATCAATAAATACTTGAAAAATACGTGCTGCGTCCGTGTCTTCGAATGAATCAATCGCTTTAGTGCCGAAAAAGCTTTCCCTTCACTAAATAGCGCTTGTGACGTTATCGGAGTTACAAAAAATATGGCACGCTTGGTTTTCATAAAGATCACGGTACTTGCGGTATCTATTTAGATATATGTCTGTGATATCTATATATCTAGTGTATTACATGAACATCAAGCCACAAAATGCCTAACGCGGCGGCCGCGCAGCCTTATGAGGCTTCCCTCTTAAAAGTTTTCGTATACGACATGCTTGACGAAGCAGCCTGTCGCTCCCATAAAATATGGGAATAGGAGTAAAAAAGTAAAGTAAGAAAAGTTAAGTTAGGTATTATGTATTATGTTTCGGAGTATTTCAAAGAACTCCTCTACGAAAGACTCCTTTCCGATTAAGGTTGCACAACTATAAAATGAACTCCCGCCTGAAATCCGACATTCACAGTCGCTTCCTATCTTCCAAACTGGATTGCGTAAATATCTTCTGACACCATCCTAGTCTGCAACGTGTTTATATTTATTAGTAAGTGGTGACGCTATAATAAAAAAAAATTAAAAGAAACTTCGATAGCTCGTGGGGAGCTGCGGGATAGATGAGCTTGTCAGTAAAAGGAATGGAAGCCGTGCTACCACCAACCTTTATGTCCGAAACGTCGTAGAGCTCGTCTTCTTTCACACACTTCACGTGCGGCCGATCACCAATAACGCCACCATGTAATATATTGCGTACGCGGCTCAATGCCGGGCGGAGAAGCGGGATATTTAATTTTAATAAATGATGCGACGTCGCGGATGCGGATTTTTCAGTTCGAATGTAACGTCACACACTTATTTTTTAATTTCACTGGCGATTTATGTGGCTATGGCGTAGCACGGATTAGGACGGGAAAGGTAAGGAGGTGCGAGCCAGACAACCTATACCTGGCGTTACCAGTAAGTATAAGTTTATTTAGGTACTCGTATATTTATATACTAGTACCTACGTAGGTATACTATATCGTTATTTATTATTTGATAATGTATATAATGTTAATTTTTGTTTGTCTATACATTTCAAATTTTGCTATTGTCACAATACGTATCCCGCTCTGATTAGCGTTCCTATATATCGAAGGTTGTCTGAAAGAGATGGCTCTTAGCGATAAGGCCGCCTTTGCCAACATTAGTTTTAAGCTGTCTATGTACTGTTTTCGCATCTTTAGAAAATATGGTAAACGAGATGCAAGTTAATTTGCTCGAGTTGTAGTACAATTTTATCTTGCATGGCGGTACAATTTTATCTAAGAATAATAATATTGTCGAAACGAATTTCCATCAATCTAAATTATATGGAAAACAGACAGTATAATAAACATGATTAGGCCAAAAAAACTTCTGCCCAAAGAATACGTATGTGCAATAATTATTCTAATAATAGGATTTTGGAGAAACAATACTGCTGCTTTTAAGACATTTCTGTGTTGCAAATTTATACCAAAACTGTCATCGCACTAATGAAAAAAGTCGAACCCTTATCGGAGTAATGAAATTCGAGTTTGTGATAGGTTATAGGTAACGAAACTCAAAACGGTAGGCCGTTGTCGTATAAAATATATTAATCGTCTCGATAATTTACTTATTTGTGGACCCAATCACAATTTACCGTCAAACGTAATATCTAAAAATCCAATGGTATCTAGAAGAATAAATTTTTCGTTTCTAACTATATTGTTTGTGACTGTCTATCTAACATTAGATATAGTAATGTTCACATCGTCATAGTAGCTTTGGTGCATTTTAATTTAAATAATAAAAAAGTATATCAGCAAACAATACTATCTGGCAAGACAGACGGATGACCTGAGAATTGTGGCCGACAACGGCTGGGTGCGGGCGGCACAGGACCGACAGACTTCGCGTGCTCAGGGAGAGGTTTACGTCCAGGTGTGATTGCATGTAAACTGATGATGAAAATAGTTGATGAAATCAATCACAATAAGTAAATCCATTACTTAAAATGGTTGCTGCAATCATTATGTTGACAAACTCAATACATGTTCCAAAGAAACAACTTGTACAATAAAACAGTCCAAATATTGTCAAACGTGAACTACATACGAATATTTGAAATTGGTTCAACTTTACGGTACGTTTTACGGCGACTGAATCTTTTATTTATTTCTGTTCGTGTAGAATATGCTTATTACCTGTGTGTGGAATTTCATCTAAGGTTACTTTATATTTTGACAGTTAAAGACGATAATCACATATCTGCTAGTAGCTATCATTTAAACGTCTTGTTTAGTTTATGTCGTACTTATTGTAGTTTAAATTTAAATAATTTTGAGATTGTTCGAAATCATACCTTGTCCAATCAGTTTACCTCATCGCAGAGTTTTGACGTGACCTTCCTGAGTGGTGGTATTCTGATCGATTCGACAGACGACAGATGGTAGATATCGACCACTGACTGACATTACTCGTTTTTGTGAAACTGTAGGACTCTGTTTCAGGTGCGTTGGAAGCCCGATGTAAGATTCATTGCGTCTCTATTTAGAGTTAGAGACGGTTAGAACTCTTGTGACTTTAATTTCTAAGTTACGTACAGTAATGTTTAATAGGACTAACTGCCGATAACGGTGAAAGAAAAGAATTTTTCTTTTTTTTAATACCCAAGTACCGGGACGTACAAGTCGTACCGGCGGTAAACGACACGCCTATCCATAAAAGTTGCAGTGCCACAGAGTTTTAAATAGCAAAGATCCTAAGATCACTGCCACTGCGCCCGTCACCCCGAGACATAAGTTCACAAGTCTTATGTGCCTGTAATTTCACCCTTCTAAGTCGGAAGTCACTAATGCTTACATTTTTGCTTGGCGGCTGAAATAGATAAGGTGGCACTACTTCCCTGGACGAACTCTTTCACAACACTACTGCTACTAGAACATCGTGATGATACAAAGTCCAAATCCCTTGGAAAACGTGTGAAGTCACCAATCCGCTGGAGATTCATGCTGAGGAGTAGGCCGTATAATAGGTTGACCATGATGACGATTCATAGTAACGTGCCTCCTTTTAAATTTTGCATTGACTTCAAATTTTGCAAAATTATTAATATTATAAAAAATTACACTTCGAGATTAAGAATTAAAGCAAAATGAGACCACCATGAAAATCGATTTTTCGATGTTAAAATACGAATTAATTTTTTTTTATTGATATAGAAAACAGAAAATACAAGTAGTGAACTACGGTTACCCGAAACACGATTGACTAAGCTTCGCTCGATAAAGGAAAAATACAAAATTTCGCAATGTTTTAATTTTCTATTATGTTCATCTGCAGAAAAATCAGTTTCATTCGATTGTTATTAGAGATATTTTAATATGTTATCATTATAATACTAATCAAATACGATAAGGGACTATGAGCTCATTTTAAAGTGAGAGAGTATACAGTGGTATAGTATGTTAGAACTTAGTTATAGTTAATTATATTATGTGTAAGGAGTGAAAGGTGTAAGGTTAGTAAGTAATAAATGTATCGTCGAGAAGTACACTCGTTTCCATTGTTTGAAGGACCTTATAGAGTTATTTAAGTGAAAAAAACCTAATGTTGTTGTCTCTGTAAACGGTAAACACGATAAGGTTCATATAAATAGAAGTAAGCCTTTTTGTATCTAGTTAAGATGTAGGATAGCGCAAAACCTAAGATAGATAAGATAGATAAGTACCTTAATTTTTTTTTATGTACAAAAAACCTAAAATAATTTAATTTGTTTTTTATATAATTTCTCCAAAAAAAATTGAAATAACTTTTTTTTCCTTTTCTACCTCGGTTGTGTGGTATAGTATATTAGTACTTATTTATAGTTAAGTATATTATGTAGTGAAAGGTGTAAGGTTAGTTAGTAATAAATGTATCGTCGAGAAGTACACTCGTTTCCATTTCGTCTGCAATTTTCCCTACTTCCCCCCTCACCTCAATATATTATTTCTGAAAGGCACATGTTTATATATCGTGCAATAATTTTGAGGCGCACCTCTCCGCATCTACATCTCACTCTTCAAAAGCTAAGCAACCACGATACCATTTATTTTGCCTTTAGAATGATATCACTTTCACTATCTCTGTTTCGTAATTCGAAGTGACGGCAAGATTTGTGTCGTAGTGTTCGGAATGCACGTACCTACTGCGGCGGCGCTGTGATCAGCCGTCTGTCATTGTGCGCAATCAGGATAGTACCCTTTAACATTTTACATCTTCTTTTTAATCGCTTCCTTATTGCTGAGGATCGTGACTCCACTTCATCCTGTCAATTATCTGTCTCCATCGGTTGCGCTCAGTCGCCAGGTGGAGTACGGCGCTGTAGCTGACCCGACCACCATTTGGGATTCCCTCATCTAGGACGCTTTCCTTGCACCTTCCCTGTCACCATCAAATGCTCCAAGTTATAAGCATTTCTACGTGCAACGTGACCTAAATATATATTTTATTTTTTATTATAACGTCAAGTGACGAACAAGTCTTGGGCCACGGCTGTCCATAACAATTGCAGTGCCACTCAGAGTTTTATATCGCAAAAATTTGAAGGGCCCTGCCACTGCGCCAATCACTCTGAGACATAAGTTGATAAGTCCCATGTGCTTGTAATTTTACAAGCACCCTTACCCTTCAAAACCGGAACGCAGTAATGTTGACATTACTGTTTGGCGGCAGAAATAGGTAAGGTGGAAGTACTTCTCTGGACGTACTCCTTCACAAGGAGCTCTACAGCTACTAAATAACGTATCACACCCTGCATGCAGATTGAAGACACGCTGTGCATTCTCTCTCTTGAGTTTCTCAAACATTTTACACCTGTGTAGTTTTATTTCCTCGAAGCATGCGATATTGTATCTTTGAATCGCACAAATCATCGCAACATTTACAGCTTCTACAACATTCTCAGCAAAAAGAAGAGACTTATAATACAAGCCGAGTATTTTAATTATAATTATGCGGCAATTGAAACTATCTATCCATTTCTCTGTTCGTTACATCGATTCAGCTGATTCAAGCTCCTAATATAAAATTAAGTAAGCAATTTGCTTGCAAACTGGCTAATAGAGGAGCCAATCAGCATTGTTTCTGTTAATAAGGGCTGGTGGTCATATTCGGATATCGACTCACAAATTTAATACCTGAAAATAACTTTTGAGAAAAAATAAATTTGGCAAAACTTATTTACTATACAATATGTTGTAAAGACGTGTCCGAAAATACTGAAAAGCCTTTAAATAAAGCTCATGTAAATTAATTTCTTTCATTTTAATTTTACTTTGCCATTTTCCTCGTATTTAATATTTATCTCTAATTTTATGTTAAAAATAGCTGTACGCTGGAATACCATTAAAAACGTATGAAAGTCCCGACCCACATTAGGCCAGCTTGGTGGTCCTTAACCTCTCCATTGAGGAGAACTGGCTCAATAGCGGAATCGCATACTTAATCAGTAACTTTTGCTGACTGGATACAACACTCAAGTTTAGGACAAACATACTTACAATCATTAATATGTGTGTGGATTTCTCCATTTTTTTAATTCAAAATTTTCAAAATGCCTAAAATACAAATACAAATCATAACAAAATAAAAATAGTTCTCTTTTTAAGTACCAAGTGTCATAAACACCCCTAATTTCGTAAATTAACCATCATCAATTTCATAGTAGGCTGTTAATGTTACTTATTATATACGTACATTTCGTATATGTTTCATGTATTTGTGAATAAATGTAATTGGCCTATCCAAAAGTGTTAAACGTACGTTAAGGTTAGAATTGTATTAAGTATAGTTGTTGTTATTCCAAATAAAAAAAAGAATTCGTTGAAAGAGTTTAGTCCACGGAAGTACTGCCACCTTACCTATTTCTGCCGCTCCAAGCAGTAATATGAGCACATGGAACTTGTCAACCTGTCTCAGGGTGTCGAGCGCAGTAGCAGTGCTCCTCACATTTTTGTGATGTAAAGCTCCGACTGACACTGCAACTGTTATGGACAGGCGTGTCGCTTACCGCTATACGACTTGTTCATCCTGTCACTTAGTATTATAAATAATAATACGATCTACCCGAAATAAATTATGCATATTGCGGAATTTCGTAACTTTCTTAAGCATAAAAAAGTTGTCAACTAATTTCGTTCACAGAATCTTTATCCTGTCTCCTGAAAAGTTATCATTTTGAGATGAGACCCTGTTACACCAAGGGTGTGAAGAATTATTATTTTGTAAATCGGATTTTTCTCGAAACCCGATTGCCAACTCTAGTAGTCGCTAATAACCGATTGGTTAGACTCTGTAATAATGGATTTCATTCCTTATCTATTCTGGAGGCAATTGAATCCTCGATTTTATCTGAGATATAAATTGTGCAGCCCATTCTCGATGGAGCAAACTTGATATTTTAAAATAATATACAGAGGCTTGAAGTTATCAGGCTGCGTGACTTAAGAGATCATTAATAACATGTACCACCATGATTGTGAGAATAAAAACTGATTATGATAATATAAAATATGGATTCGAAAGTTCGTGAAAATATTTACGTACTAGTTTATTTGTATTGTGTTGTCTAACATCGTAGTTTTTTTTACGATACTAAGTGACCGGATGAACAAGTCGTGCACTTGATGTTAAATGACATGCTTGTCCATAGTAGTTGCAATGTCACTCAGAGCTTTAAGTCGCAAAGATCTAAGGGACAATGATATTTCACACGTCACTCTGAGATATAAGTTGAAAAATCGCTTATGCTTTAAAACCGAAACATAGTAAACTTCACATTAGAGCTTGGCGGCGGAAATAGGTAAGATGGCAGTACTTCCTGGCACAAACTCTTTCACAGGAACTCTTCCACGTCTAGAGAAAAGTTACATGTTGTATAAGAAACTGATGTATGATGTATTTGTGACGTTTGACTTCTGAAAATCATCCGCAACGATTAGACGTTTTTATTTTGGATACATCTTAATTTAATACTTTCTGCTGTATGCTGCTCATTAAATCGCGTCCTTGGCCACCTGTGATCATGTGTTAAAGCTTTTATCACTTCTTCTTCTTCGTTGCTGAAGGTCGCGTCCCCTGAAGGTTTTCGTGACTTTATGGATGATTTTCTTCCATCTGGTTCTGACTTCGGCCTCTCCCAGGGCAGTTGTTACTGGGAGGAAAGCGAAGGCGGTCTCTTGGTCACTTCATCGGCTAAGTGATCGATCGCGTGGTCTCTTCCCCTCCACCTTGCCAGTTTGTCAAGGTTCACTGGTTGTCGGCGAGCAATATGACCAAAATACTTTAGGATTCTCGGGTAGCATATTGTGGAAAATCTCTTTCCTGAAATGTTGTCATTTGCAGAAGTGGTCTTATTCTATCAAAGGTGGGAAATATTGGTATGCAAAGTAGATACGTAATTATTAATGTCAGTAACCAAAGTATTAACGTTATTTTGACTGAGTGAAACGTTTTGGTTACTGAAACTGAAGTCTACTAATTGTGATTTCGGCAACATATCAAGAGTTCGTTCAGGGAAGTACTGCTTACATCCATTTCATAATGTGAGCATTACTGCGTTCCAGTTTAGAAGAGAGTGCTGGTAAAATTACAGGCACATGGGATTTGTCAACTTACGTCTAAGGCGCAGTGCCTTTGCTCGTAAGGTCTTTGCGATTTAAAGCTCTGAGTGCCACTGCAACTGTCATGGATAGGCGTCTCGCTTACCACCAGGCACACGACTTATCCGTCCCTATACTTGGTATTATAAAATACACATTGACGGATCTTGTTCTGTTGCACTGGAGGTGATATTCGCGCAAAAGTGTGTAGCTAAATGTGTTGTTAACTGTAAATATATATATACATATATATACAGGATTACAGGAAAAGTCGTGCTAGATCCGTTAAGGGCGTGGAGTACTCATCATTTCTGACTTATTTTACTATGAAACACCTACCACAACAACTACAACCTACCCTAAACTTAACCCTTTTCGAGATATTTGACTTTTATTTTTTTTATTCAAAATTGCCGATTTTTAGGCTACTAAATTTAATTTTGTTTATTTTGTGTGTCTTATTATTATAATTATTGCATTTTTACATGTGTGATAAGATGCTTTAGGACCTCAATCATTAAAATAGTGAATAAGTTAATTCAATACGCCGTAGTAGAAAAGAGAAAGTTAAGAAATAAAAATAAAAAATTAGAAAGTTTATTTTTCTCTAAGGGATATCTAAAAAAAATATTATGGCAGTTGATCGGCAGATAAGTTATAAAATATCTACGTTTCATCAGCTATCTAACAAGGTATAACAATTTAGGGTTTTATTTAAATGCATTGAAAAAACTTAGTTTCATAGGCGATAGTGGAGGAGAAAATTAATACTTAGCCCTAAAAAGTGTAACAAAACAATAGGTAAGCATGCAAAGTATTTATTAAATCAGGTTTTCACACAACTTTTTGTTATTCTACAGTTCATGTTCAACATGGTCGCCTCTGTTTCTAATACATTGTCGCATTCTTCTACGGAGACCAGTCATCACTACTCCAGTGGTCAACGTTGTCCTCATTTGATTTGCTGCATCCACAATCCTTTCTTTTAACTCTTCCACACACAGTACTCCACGCCCTTAACGGATCTAGCACGACTTTTCCTGTAACCCTGTATACAGTTTTTACGTAAACTATAGACGCACGTTTAAAAATAATCACACCAAGGACGATGTGACCTGTGTGTATTTTCGGAAAGAAAGAAGAAAAATTTCATTAAGTAATCTTTTCTATACTTGTTTAGGAAGCTCACAACACAAGCACTTCATGAAAATGAGGGGCAAATCAATGACATAGGGCGTGCCGCACTTTCTAGTCGACCGAAGGGGGAACGAAGTGGATGGAACTAAATAGAAAAGTTTCTACGCATGCTCTTTGAAATGTATTCGATAGTAAACCGCCAAACTGGCCACTTTTGTACACTGGTCGATACTTTAAACTTCGACTCCACAAGAGAGTCATATTTGAACCTCTTGCGGTTCTCGACGTCACTAATAATGGACCCCGTGCCATTCATTTTTTTGCGAATCTAGGGGGCCAAATTTCCCATAGTTGAGTTCCATACTAGCTGCGTGCTCAGTTTCATGGACCGACGATTACATTTTTGGCCAGACCTTTTGCAATCGTTTTATTTTCGCTTTTTTTTTCACTTGCAAAACAACATACAAAAATCGTGAGTGACTGATGTAGATTTGTATGTAAAAATAATTGCTTATAGTACGAAATTTAAAAAAATTTTTTGCAATTTAAATTAATATCTACCTATGTACTTCTGAAATATTTTTAAGTGTGTCATATTATTTTCTATTAATGGTTGTATATTAAGCAAGAAATTATCTTCCTTAAGAATCAACATCACACTTTGTCCCGATTACAATCCGCGGTATAATTCCAGCGCTAATTAAAACCACTTGAGTCCAATTCAGAACATCCATACAGATGTGACAAGATATAATCCGGTACTGGTAGTACGTGACGGTGGTTATCTCGCTCTAGTTTAATTGAACACGGACGGGGCAGTTGACCGCAATTGATTTGTGGCCATTGGATAAGCGGTTAGCAAAGGAAACTCCACACTTGCCATAGCAATGCTTAGGGTATCCCTAATTTACATATAAAGTTACATAAAGCTATGATCAAATTCTAACCTTTAACAGTATGTTATTTTAACTTCATATCGATGGCATAAATAACGTCCTACCTCAAAAAAAACACATAATTTATCGAGAAGATAGTTTAAAACAATCTCGTATCTATCACGCAATACCAACCAAACTTATATCAGCTTTATGTTCATTATAAAATTCAGCACATTTTGAGTAGCAGTAGAGCTCGTTGCGATAAAGTTCGTCCAGGAAGTGCTGCCATCGTACCTATTTCTGCCGCCAAGCAGTAATATCAGCATTACTGTGTTTCGGTTTTGAAGAATAAGGGTGCTAGTGAATTGCAGACACATAGGACTTGTCAACTTATGTCTCAGGGTGACGGGCGCAGTGACAGTGCCCCTCAGATCTTTGCGATAAAAAGCTCTGAGTGGCACTGCAACTGTTATGGACAGGCGTGTAGCTTTCTATAAGGCGCACGATATGCTCGTCTCGCCACTTGATATTATATAAAAAACAAATTGCACATTCACCCAATACACTATTTAAAACTTTTTAATTAAATACATTTTATTTCGGACGATACATTCATATTGGTTAGTGGAGAATTAATTATACGTACACACTAAGTTTGGGATACCTACACAAAAAGTTTGGTCCAATGTTCACAGAATGAACCCTGGACCCGACCAGCAATGATACTCATGAGGCCACCTCCGCTGCCACGTACTCTACGCATCAAGGAGGTCACTCGCTTTCGCACCACTGCAGCAAACTCATATACTTGTGCATCAGCGAACATTGCCGAAGCGCTGCAGTATCGCGACTGCCGCAACAGCATCCTGAATATATTATTATGCACAACTTTTAGAGAGCCTTTTGGGTGTAGTTGACACATACTTTGATTTGATTCTTGAAAAGTAGCGATATAATATATTAACCTTATGTTAAAAATGTCAAGAATTAAGATGCGGTTAGTGTGGTAAAACAAGGCATAATCGATAGTAATTTACTGATAGTTAAATTGGTGTTCAGAAAAAAAAAGAGCAACGACCATCGAACATCCTGATTATAAGAAATTGGTTCGGGAAATGTTACAATGAGAATGTTTTCTCGGATCGCAATCGCGTAAATTGGTTTTTGTCAAATAGCGGAACTTCACATGGTTACTTGTATTCGCTATTGGGTGTTTCACGTACTTCGAAAAATACTTGACGTACAAACAAACATGCAGACACTGACAAATATGACCATCTACACATGGCCAAATAAATAGTAAAAATGACCATAGTGTGGACGGTTTACGAATATATCAAATACCCAAACACAAATAGCTATGTGAACCATTACAAACGAACATTTCGTGGTCGTCACAGATCATAATCACCAAATAATAGCAGTAGAGCTCCTTGTTAAAGAGTTCGTCCAGCCGCCAAGCAGTAATATCAGCATTACTGTGTTCCAGTTTTGAAGGGTAACGGTGCTGGTGAAATTACAGGCACATGGGACTTGTCAACTTATGTCTCAAGGTGACAGGTGTAGTGGCGGTACACCTTAGATCACTGCGATTTCAACATCTGAATGGCACTGCAACTGTTATGGCCAGGCATGTAGCTTACCATCAGGCGCACGACTTGTTCGTCCCGTCACTTGATATCATAAAAAACATTACATCTGACTAAAATGATTACTCATCAGTTAATTATGTAATACTGAATCATATTTGAAAAAACATACTCAAGTCCTGACTTGAGCATTGAATGCTCAAGTCAGGACTTGAGTATAATTCAAAACACTAGAAATCATACTCATATCCTTGCGCTTAGGGTCGTATTTCCACTGCTTGAAATCATACTCAAATTCTGACTTGAGCATTGAGTAGAGTTCTGGAATACGACTCTTAGGGTCGTATTCTAGAACTCTATTCAATGCTCAAGTCAGGATTGCACTGGCAACACAAGCACTGGAAATACGACCCTAATGGCAGGGCCTTGAGTATGATTTCGAGTGCTTTAAACCATACTCAAATCCTGACTTGAGCATTGAGTAGAGTTCTAGAATACGACCCTTAGACTCTAAAAAATAATTTCATTTCCTATATGTGGCAATCGCGAAAATCTAAGAATTATTCTAATAGTTAAATATAATAAATAAAAATTGTTGTCACCTAGCCAGCTACATTTCGTTTTAAATACATAAATTAATTTATTTTACTCTAATCCAAAACGTACCTTATCTATAAAACTAATCGAAATTGCTTCTTGATGTTTGAAATGTAAAAATCTAATTGAACACGTATCGAAGATTAATTTAACCTGCTAACACCTTTTGAAGACAAGAATGGCTGCTTGTCAATTAAAATCATTAAAAGTTTGTTCTGCAGATTCTTGAGTTTGAATTGTATAAGTAAGGTGAAGGACGTTAAGTCCATATTTAGGAATTTAGATATAGTTTTTACAAACATTGCTTTACATAGATTATAATTTCGCAATGGTAAAATACATTAAGTCCTATCGTGATTTGTTTTTTATGAACATATTTTGTTTGTCCTAATTAAATGCCTAATTATCATAAAATCATTCTCTTCAAAAGTCTATAGTAAAAATTACAATTTCACATATGGGGTTCCTTAGCTCCCATGTACACATTTTTATCAACTGTCGCTTTTTTCTTTTATGTGAAATAAAGTTTAGGACCGATGTGTTACATCGTTAAGTAACTTTGTCTTAGGCACGAATTCAATTTAATTTTTAATAGAAGACCGGCGTTTCCCAATAAGTTATTAGCTAAGTGAGGTCGTTTTCAATCTCACACGACCTTTTACCATCAAGTCATATTGTGTTCCGAATAAAATAAATAACCTGTCACATGAAAATGGCACACAACGTGCGTTGCACGATTGTATACTGATAATAAAATAATTTGACTCCAATGTATTGCACACCCAGTGTTATTAGACCTCTATTCTTTCTCAATTTACTAAATAGTTTATTGACCATTTCAATCTACGACAGGTCATGTTAAGTTAGCTTTCTTGTTGACGGGTGTTACGTGTAAGAATACGATGTGCTTGTGTTTGGTTTTTTTAATTACTTTCCGTCAATACGCAGTCCAATCATCAATCAATAAGTCAAAGAGATTGATGAATGAGCCAGAGAATCAATTCAGTGATTAACAGTTTTGCCGCTTAATTTGACACTAAACATACTGGATAGGGGTATTTAAAGTTTAAATTAAAATAAACATTGCAGGAACTGGTATACGAGTACGTTTACGTATGAATGTTTTATCTGATGGTTGGGATTGTTCAACTTTCTGGGTACTCATTATACATTTAACTTGTATCTATAGATACCTCTTGAATGATATTTTAAGAGAGTTTATTTTTAGTTAGTTACATTTTCATATCTCGATATAATTAAAATATCTTTGAAACAATATAACAGTGAAACTATAGGCACGTAGAATCTCATGTTCAGGGTAAAGTTATCATGCCTCATGTTCAGAGTTACCATGCCACGCAGAGATCCCAGGGTGATTCCCATGCCGGGAAAAATATTAAATGGCCTACATTTATTTATCTCATGAGTTTGGGTGTAATTTGTGGTTGTCTATGAGTGTGTCCTTTCCACGTGTGTCGCTACAGGGTTTCCTCAGTACGGGGCTATCTTAAGTGAGTTCGTAAAATCCCGCAGGTCTTTGCTATTTAAAGCCCTGAGTGATACTGCAATTTGCTATCATAAGATACCACACCTATTTCTGCCGCCAAGTAGTAATATGAGTGAAACTGTAGAATTTACAGGCACATGGGACTTGTCAATATATATCTCAGGGTGACGGGCTCAGTGGCAGTACACCTCAGATCTTTGCGATTTAAAGCTCTGAATGGCTATGGACAGGCGTGTCGTTTACCACCAAGCGCACGACTTGTGTATTCTCTCACTTGATATCATAAAAAAAAAATCAAAGAAGTGAAAACTGTTCATGGATAAGACAAAACGACAAAATATTTCTATCTTAAAAAACACAACTTTGTTATAATTATTGTAGAATAGAATAGAATAGAATATGTTTATTTGCCAGAATACAGTAATTACAAAGGTCTTAAGTAAAATTAGGTACATTGTATTCTACCTGCAAGCAGATGTGCAAATATTAATGGGATTCAATGTTTAGTCTCTATAGTTTCAAATTAATGTAATGAATTTGTAAATTCTAAGTATTTTTTATTACTATAGAAGCAATGTGTCAAAAGCCATTTTGTCAATTTTAATTTAAAAGTATGTCCTTGTAACAATTTAATTTCATTATCGCACACACACACATACATCCACATGCTTACATATATATTATATATATGTATATACATTTACATACATATAATTACATACACACACACTTACACACCCAAATTTACAAATACACAATCTTATTTTTACAAATTTTATTTTTTATTTATTTTATTTACTAACCAAACTAACACTGCATAAACAGTTTTTTTTATATTCTTTTATGTTCCTTTGTAAAACCTTAATATATAAATAAGTTAGTTACTACAATTGTCAATGTACTAGTTACATATTTCAAAATAACAAGTATCTTCCAAGGGGTGGAGTCCTGGTGACCTGAAATACAGATCATACGTCCAGTTTAGGCACCAGTCTCCCACAGTATAATTTATTGTTTTATGTATTTTATTATGGATGTTATGCCAATGTATTTTGTATATTGTGGTGAGAAATAAACTTATTATTATTATTATTATTATTTGCTAATTTATTGTAAATAATTATACACGTGTTGAAGCAGTTATTCTTATAAATTACTTTATGGCAACGAGGTTGGCATATTAATAGAAAGATCGAACATTTACAAAAATTCCTTCCAAACGGCCGGATTCAAACCGGCGTCTTCTAGCAAACCGTGACAGACGCTATGCCAACTGAGCCACGGAACGAACCAGCGGACCTCACGATTTTTTTCTATGTGCTTGTTGTTGGATTTTTGTATCTGGTGTTTAAAGACGTTTTAGCAGTAGCGCCATCTATGAGAAATCTATGAAACACAACTTTTCCAATAAAAGACATATTTCATAAAGGAAAATATGTACATCTTTTACATTTCAATTTTCACCTACGTCATTTATTCGCTTTGCGGTATCCTGTCCTTTGAATGAACACACTTGGCAGGCCAGTCAGCCAGGCCGCATTGTTCGTCAGTTCGCTTAAGAGAACCGGCGCGGACTGTGACGTTCAACGCGGCGCCGCGCCGACGTCCGCGAACGTTATTTAGGGCTTCATTGTGCTCGCAAGATCGTTGATAAGCCTGGATTGTTTCGACTGATGGCGCGTCACATTAGCTTTTTGAAATGTTTATTTTACGCAAGTTTTGTATATGTATATTCAGGATGCTGATTGCACATATTCGATGATATGGAACTGCTATCAGTAAAGAAGTAGAGTTCTGCCACCTTACCTATGTCTATCATCAAGTAACAATACGATGCATTACTGCGTTTTGGAGGGTAAGGGTGCTGGTGAAATTACAGGCACATGGTCAAGTCTCAGGGCGCATTTTTAGTGCCTTTCAGGTCTTTTCGATTTAGAAGCTCTGAGTGGCATTGCAACTGTCATGGAGAGGCGTGTCGCTTACCACAGGGCGTAAGACTTGTTTGTCCTGTCGCTTGAGATATCAAGCGATAGGACGAACAAGTTGTGCGCTTTATGATAATAAAATATGGTTTCACTTTCAATGTCGTTAGGACCTCATTAAATATTTTAAAAAATATTTGAGACACATCGTAAGAGTATCTAAGTCTAGTTATGAAATACACATGGATACAAATATAGCCTCAGAGGGCTCGGTCCCGTGTTCGGTTTCCGGGCCGAGATAAATGTTTGCATGGCGTACATTTATTTCTCTCGTGAGTTTGGGTGTAATTTGTGGTTGTCTATTTGTGTGTTCATGGCACCCGCGATACAGGGTTTCCCTAGTGCGGGGCTATGAAACAAAAGTTGCATCTGTATTAATTCATTATTATGATTTCAATCCAATAAAAATAATATAATAATAATAATAACGTTCACATTCAACATAGCCCCACACTAGGGAAACCCTGTGTCGCGGGTGCCATGGACACACACATAGACAACCACAAATTACACCCAAACTCACGAGAGAAATAAATGTAGGCCATACAAATATTTCTCCCGACCCGGGAATCGAACCCGGGAACTGCGTGGCAGTCTGGCATGGTAACCTTTCGGCCACGGAGGCAGTATGATACATGGTCCGACAAAATTGTACTTAAAGTGAATTCTAAAAAGTTTATTTTCGGTTACCGATACGGAGGTATACATACAGGCACAGGGGCTCGTATCTTCATTTCAAAAACAATATTCAACGACATTATACCTCCCCTAACATGTCATATCATAGGTTTAATAAACCTTGGGTTAAAGGTGCGAATTGAAAATAGATAAGTTCGTTAATACGTTTTCATGTCATATGATTTAACTTATATGACGGGAAAAGCCATGATTGATACTGTATAATCTCCCTATATTTTGTAGGGAGATATATACCTTATAATTATTAATACAAAGATCGAACACTCAGAAAAAACACTCAGAAAAAATTCCTTCGATCCGGTCGGATTCGAACCGACGTCTTCTTGCATACCGTGCCAGACGCTATACCAACTAAGCCACGGAACGAACCAACGGACCTCACGAATTTTTCTGTGTGCTTGCGTCGTGTCTTTGTACTTGGTCTTTCAACGACTTTTTAGTCGTAGCGCCATCTATGAGAAATCTTTGAAAGATTTATCACCCAGTTAGTACCTTTACAGCTACCAGTCCTGGCGAGAGATGTCGCTATTCACTGTATTAATTAAATTAAATTGTTCGATCTTTGTATTAATAATTATAACAAACTAGTGGAGTAATTTCACAAAAAATAATTGAATATCAATTCAAAAAAAATTTAATAGATATATACCTTTTTAAAGAATTTAAGAGTCTATACAACCTCAAATGGCTTTGGTTGATTCCGCATTATAGTGAGTGTTGAATCAATCAAAACAGTAAAATTGAGAATATACACTGATTATTCTATGGTGTGAAAATACGATTCCTAAATATTTTCACGACCGAAAAAAAAAACTCAAACTTACCTCGAAATTTTACAAGAAAACCGCTGTATTCAATAGGTTTGTTTTTATATCAACTGAACTCAATGGAACACGTATAGTATGCGATATACTTTTTTCAAATGGCTTTAATTACGATTGTAAAAAAATAAATCTGAAATAAACCTAGTGTCCCTACTACTCGATCCAAGCAAAATGAACTGTGTTAGTACGGGAATATTTTTTAATCCGAAGTAGTACCGAGTCTTAACAATTTTTGTTTCTTTGCAACATAATATTTGTGTAGAAATGAAAAAGAAAAAATCCGAGATGTTTTGCAATTTGAATATACATTATGCACTATATTAACAGTATTTATCTTTCCAGTCCGTTATATATTGTACAGTAACGGACGTTTTTAGAGGAACGCTCAAAATACCTGTCCCGAAGGACGAAGAATGTTACTACTATTCAACGTTCTGAGAGAGTACTATCGTTCGCCGTCACAAACAATTACTGTGAAATAAGTAATACTTGATCAAGTTATAATCTCAGTACAGAGTACTAAAAAAACCGACCTCAAAAGTACGTGGAATTACATCTATTTGCCAAGATTTATTGAAATATACCCTAGTTCACCACTACACAGGACTTGAGACAGGAGATAATAAAAATCGGTTCTCACTACTCAAAGTATATTGAAAGAGAAAAACGCCTTGAATTGGAGAATAGCAAATCCAACCATTAAAATAATTGCTCCTTAAGTAAAATTTAGGCGCTATTTATAAAAATGAATGTTCATGCGTGATCAGCCACCCTTAGAGGTGGATGGTTTTCTTTAAAATGAAATGGGACCATTTTGGAGATACCCTCTTTCCAACAAAAAAAGAATCATGAAAATCGGTTCACAAATACCGGAGTTCTCGCGTAATCCTCCTTTTTTGGGAGTCGGTTAAAAAGACAATGCCAAGTGTGAAGCTTTATTCTCATTATGCGTCTTTTCATTTGGTCGAATATTACAAATATTACTTAATTGACAGAAATTCCTTCGCACGGATGTCAGATGGAGCTTAAGAGTACAACACCTAGTATATGTGGCTAATTCAAATTAATGTTCTTACATACGTAAATTAACAAAACAAGTAAGAATAACAGTAAACAAGATATGTAAAGTTAAAACCTTAGAGACACAAATAGCTTCAACAATAGCAATTTCCACCACAAAGTCTAAATAATGAAAATAGTTATAGCGGAACTGGAAGGCGCAGTAGGCAAAGTGCGCTTAACAAGAAAATGTCAAGCAACAATGCGAAGCTGACATCTCGAGACGCGGGGCTGTGATTGCGCCGCGCTGTCTCGACACCCTGAGATATTAGACTTGGTCTGTCTCTGTGCACTTGCTTGCACTGAAATAAAGAGGAAACAGGGATATACATAATATCTGAATGAGCAAAAACTATATTTCACACTTAGCAATCAATATCACGTTAAATCCGAACTTTTTCGCCATTTGCTGCACTTTTTCTGTTTATATACCGTGATTATTTTCGTAAATTACAAAGATTTGATTTTTTTTTTAGTTACTACATGTATTATCGAGTTCTTAGGTTTTCGCGATTGTTACACATAGAAAATGAAACTCTTTTTCCTGATTTAAATCGCGTATATTTGTTTTTTTTTTTCAAACAAACGTTTCGGGCCTTTTACAGGTCCCATGGTCACAGTTGACGAAACGTTGGTTTGTTTGAAAAAACAAATATACGGGATTTAAATCCGGAAAATAGTTTCATTTCCTATAATACATGATTTGATTACATTCTCGTTTCAGCGGCTTTTTGTATTAACAATTATTTCATATTATTTTGGAAATCGCAATTTAACGGATTCATTCTAGACACATTTTATATCCATATTAACAACTTTTGAGTCCAAGATTCTCCCTTCTCTGTCTAGCAGGATATTAATGTAGTTTTAAAATGTGCACTTCAAATGACTTTATCTAAGTTAAAACCATGCTTTAAGCTTGTCTTTGTGCTTCTGACGGAACCATTTAACTCAACTTCGTGAGTAATAGCATTGAAAGATTATGAAAAGAACGCTTTGTTCCGATGCGAAAAGTTCTGAAGTCATTAGGAAGTGTGATATCTTGTTGTTGCGATTTCCCTCGGCAGTCAAGGACTGGACGTAGATACTATTAATAAAATATACAGAATAATAATAGTAATGTATCAGAGAACCGCACTAATAATGAAGAAGTGCCTGTAGATTGAGAATCAGACCAACGAACACCCAGACTTAAGAGTTCATCCAGGGTTGTAATGCCACCTTACCATTTCTGCTGCCAAGCAGTAATGTGAGCATTAATGTGCTCCGGTTTTAAAGGGTAAGGGTGCTGGTGAAATTACAGGCACATGGGACTTGTCAACTTTTGTCTTAGGGTGACTCATGCTGTGATTGGCATTGCAACTGTTATGGATAGGCGTGTAGCTTACCATCAGGCGCACGACTTGTTCGTGCCGTCACTTAATATTATATTTTTAAAAATCAGAACCGATTTTATTTATTTATGATAGATACGCCTAGCATTATGTATTACAATAATTCCGATACACCAGCCAATTATAGGTTAACACAACATTTTCCATTCACAATTTTGAAAGTAGATTTACCAAATTTATCCTTCCGGGAATTGAACCCGCTAGACCACCGAAGTCTTCTAATATTTCCGTTCAGTTTTTATCTGTTGGATTCAAGAAATGAAATGCGTTTGCAGTAACTGTTAGAACCTGTTCGTAACTAAGCTGATGATGGCACCCAATAAATATAAAACAAATATTTTTTTTTTAATTATGCTACTTTCTGCATTTTCGTACAATGAATTCAAAGCAAACTGCAATATTCGACAACATTACATACTTTGCTCTGATCCCAAAGTAAGTAGCTAAAGCACGTGTGTTATGGAAATCGGAAACAACGACGGCACTACAAACACCCAGACCCGAGACAATATAGAAAAATTAGTTCCTGCACTGACCTGCCCGGGGATCGAACCCGGGGCCTCAGAGATGACGACACTGTAAAAACCGGTATGCAAGCCACTCGACCATGGAGGCCGTCAAATATTTAAAATACTTAGTATCTGGATTTGTTTTATATACCTTTTGGGAATTATTAAGCGCCCTATAATTGATGTTTATATTAACATAAATATTATCAACATTAACATATTTTTAAAGAAGTAGAGCTTCTTGTGAAAGAGTTCGTCCAAGGAAGTGCTGCCATCTTACCTATTTCTGCGCCAAGCAGTAATGCTAGAATTGCCGCGTTCCGGTTTTGAACAATAAGGATGTTCGTGAACAGACACATAGAACTTGTCAACTTGTATCTCAGGGTGACAGGCGCAGTGGCAGTGTCCCTCAGATCTTTGAGATTTAAAGCTCAGACTGGCACTGCAACGGTTATGGACAGGTGTGTCGCTTAACATCAGGCACACGACATTTCCGTCCCGTCACTCGGTATCGTAAAAAAACACATTTATATAAACAATGTAAATCCTTTGTAGAATGTATAATCCGAATACAATACACTCAAGATTTCCTGTGCACGATCACTTAGTTACAAGTAGATATCAGTTAGCAAACATAAATAAAGCGGCGGTCTGTCATTGAGTGCTCTCCTAACCCTCGTCCCGCATATTGTGGAGCTAGATACGACAAATATGTATATATTATATGTATGTATGTACATATCATTTTTGAGATTTAGGCCATAGTGGCAGGTTTCGTCACGAATGTTTACTTTACTTTCGACGAGAGTACAATTTTGTATTCTGTTATATATAGTTATTGCTACTAAACATGTCAAATATAATCTCAGTAAAAAGTGCTAAAAAATCGACCTTAAAACTACGTGGATCTATTTGCCAAGTTTTATTGAACTCGGTTACCAGAAAAAGCGCAAAACCGGATTCATCCCCTAGTTTGCCGCCCTTAGAAGAGTCTCTTCCTTGTTTTTAAGTGAGTTAAAAAACTTTATTTCATAGGTAAGCAAATTACACTTGAAATTGTCATATTCATTAAACTCTACTGCTCATTAGTAAAGCAAATTCCGCTAAAAAGAATGTGCAAGAAGCTCTAGGGGTTGCTTTTTGTAAATAAACTATTGTATATATTCATCATTTATAATATTTATTTCTGAAACATATACATTATACTGAAGCATTTAGTATAAATATATGTTTTACTTTAGTGTCAAGCCACATAAATGGCAAATTTTGAATATCAACCGGAATCTAATTATAGAAGCATATACATTACCCCTTGAATGAATTTGTGACTTTGTAAAGACGACTGACAAGAACAGCTAGTTTATTTTTATTCCTCGTATTAATGTTATGTTCGTCACTATTTTTAATTAAAATAATCTCAGTACAGATTACTAGAAAAACCTTAGTTTGCCACCCTTAGAGGTGGAATATTATCTTCAAATTTAAATGAGACCACATCTGAGGTGTCCTCTTTCCAACAAAGAATTATCAAAATCGGTTCACAAATGCTATCGCGAACCTACATACAAAAAAAACATACAGTGGAATTGAGAACCGCCTTCTTTTTTAAAGTCGGTTAAAAAATCACAAGTCTTCTTAACATAAATCACGTTTTCTTAAATGTACTGTGAAGCTTTACAATAAAACTGAAAGTACACGTAAAAAAGATACAAAGAAACGATTTTAGGGGGTTGTAGAATCTATATTTTTCTATAGTTATTTTTTTTTTACTTTTCAGTCATTATGTTTTAATAGTTTAAAACTAAAAATAACAAATAATAAGTACATAACAATATTTTCTGCACATGTATTTGCATGTACCAATTTCCTAAACCTTTTACATTTCCATAACTTTAAAACATCAATCCGGAGGCAGAAAACATTCGTAAATGACGATAAAACATAGTATCCAGTTTTAATTTACCATTTGGCAAGTTTTTATTGCTATTAGAATACAGAAACAAAAACAAAATTCGTAATAATGTAGATGCCGTTTTGCTGATCGCAGATATCGCACTAATATTACAATAATGTTGTAACTCAAAATATGTGAAATTCAATATTATTTCATTACTGAATGTAAAATTTGATTCTCTACACGTCAATAAAACCATCGTTAGAATATTGAAAGAAACAATTAAAATATATCTAAAAATTTAACTCAAAATGAGACACACTTCATGCGAGCTAATTCTGGCCAAAATAGTCCTTATTCAAAAATATGAAATTATTCGTTTATTAGTTTTCCCTTTTATTTTGAAATACATATGGCAAGTAGAAAATTGTGTAAGTGTCTGTAATAAACTATAACCAATATATAAATTTTAATGATGTTACACGGGAAGTGAGTAAATAGATTTTCATCGTTTCTGAGAAAATACACTTTTTGAGTGAGATAGATTAATAACTCAGTTTCGCTAAAAATGTCAATTACGTTGACGGTGATAAGCACGGTTGAACTAACTAACCTACCACTGTTCACTAAACAAAAATATCATTAAACTTTACTAGAGTTGTAAAGAACAAAACCTATTTTCATAACAAAATAGCTTTCACCTGAACCAAAACTTCAAAACCCAAAATTTTCTTGAAGCAACATAATAATGGGTATACAAGTAACGACTCTTGAGAACCATTCGTTTTACTTAAAACATTTTCCGCCCAACTTTTTTCTCTTAAGCTAAATTTATGTGCAAATATTTTGAAAGACTATACATTAGTTAATGAATGCAGCTCTTGGCAGCGTGTACGCAACGTCTTCGTATCCTTATTCTGTTGTGTAAAATACCTTATTATGAACTAGGCGTGATATTTTAAACTTTACGACTAATTTTATAGTTTTTTTATGATACCAAGTGATAGGACGAACAAGCCATGCCCTGGTGCTAAGTGACATGCCTGTCCATAGCAGTTACTCAGAGT
The DNA here is from genome assembly GCF_003589595.1 of Hyposmocoma kahamanoa. Taxonomy (NCBI): domain Eukaryota; kingdom Metazoa; phylum Arthropoda; class Insecta; order Lepidoptera; family Cosmopterigidae; genus Hyposmocoma; species Hyposmocoma kahamanoa. The sequence goes on from NW_020653850.1 coordinate 17,604,983, forward strand.
TTTATATTGCAAAGACGAAGAGAAGAAAAAGAATAGAGAAGGGTGCTGACGTATTGTGCCTCATATTTTCCGCATTATTACAGTCGGTAACGGTGACTTTTCGTTTTGAAAGATTAGCTTAAGGTGTTTATTACGTATATTGTTATACTTTGTGTGAGTATATTACACAGAGGTGAGTAAATATTTAATTACAGGAACTGCTTAATTTTAAATGAAGTTACATAAAAATCACTTTTCTTGTAATATCAAGTGACGGTACAAACAAGGTGTGCACCTGATGGTTAGCTACACATGCCTGTCCGTAACAGTTGTAACGCCACAAAGAGCTTTAAATCGCAAAGATCTGAGGGCACTGCCACAGCGCCCGTCACCATGAGACTTTAAGTTTACAAATCCCATGTGCCTGTAATTTCACCAGCACCTTACCCTTCAAAACCGGAGCGCAGTAACGCTCACAATAGGTAAGGTGGCAGTATTTCCCTGGACGAACTCTTTCACAAGGAGCTTTAATGCTAAGTACTTAAAACTTTTCAACTCAAAAACATTAAACAAATAGTGAGTCGAGCTTGAATTTTTCAAACATTTTACAAAAATACCCATTTTTGATTCGTTTCCTGACAAATTTTATTAGCCTGTGCTTCCACAAATGCATGACTATGTTTAAACTATTGCGGTATAAGTTAATTGATATTGTTTTAATAAGACATAATTTTCTTTAGATTACTTATTTGTGTAGTTTTTTACTCCTTATTGAATTGCAACTATACCTCTATATCAAGTTGTAAGGTATTCGTGATTGTTATACAGTGGAAATGAAACTACAAACTAACTTTTCAAACAAACTAACGTTTCGGGCCCTTTACAGGTCCCACGGTCACGGCTAACTGAGATGGATAAGCATCAACCATTTATGTCTATATTACCATGTATTGAGTCGTCTGTTTCTCTTTCCTTCTTTATTACCTTCCACATAAATTTGAACCTCGTTTTTGCAATCCAGAATAGGTCTGCAGTTATAATGGATGGCACTGTGACTGTCAGTTGACGCACCCTTGCAATACCATTACACCATCTCCCCTTTGGCAGTATTATAATTCGTTTATATATTATTTTCTTGGGTTCTGTAATTGTTCATATTTTGGGTAGTAGTTACTTACTTGTTATTGTTAATAAAGTAGTGTGAAGAAATATTTATTTTATTGAAAATTGTGATATTTTTACTACCATGATATTCATTTTTCTTTGTGTGAAAACACTCAACCGATTTCTTATTATTATTAATCTAAAATCGAACAACACAAAGAAAAAACTTTTTGTTGTTATCAAAGATCTGCAACAAGCACATAGAGCAATTCGTCAATAAGAATAATTGCCCTGTGTGGCAACAGTCCCTGGTTCGAGTCTAGTTAGATCCAAGGAATTTTTCTTCGTATTGTTCGATCTTTGTATCAATAGTGTTCTGTAAGTTACTTATAGGAGTAAGTTTCTTCATATAGCCAAATCATTTAAAAATCTTTTCTTAGGATTATTGTTAGTTTAGTCGCTCACGCGATACATGCAGCCGTTGATGCATACGACACCTAGAGGTGCCGGTGATGATTTTATACCGATTTATGGGATATCGAAGTTATAACAGGTAAAAGAACTGATATTTATTGCTATTTCGGTAACTACTCTAGCAAACCATAAAGTTTTTAATGCCTGGGTCTGTCATTTAAAAAAAATAAACAACTTCAAAAATACGTTATGACAATCGTGTGAGTGTATGGTTTGGGCTGGTGATTTCGGTGTTTATTTATTGAAAACATACCATAAGTAGCGTTTTTTAAGTTTACCCTGAATATAAATGTTTATAAACTATACTTTAAGGAGTAATTTCACGGTAAACATTAGAACCACTCAAAAGGAATATTATCATATTTATCCAAGTACACCAAAAATTTCCTTAGTGCTTTTTAAGTGCAGGATTTGCGGTGTATTACTGCATTTTATTCGAGATGTTTTTGTTGGTACGGAGGGTATTTATTTAGCAATGCAGAATAATAATTTTTATTTATAAAAACTTATATTTAAACTGAATGCTTTTCTAATTTGCGAAACCAAATAGCCGCCATTGTGCGGTAGGAGGAGCGCATCGCGTGAGCGGATATACGTCTGGGCATGGGTTTCAGGGTTTCAGGTTTCATCGAAATGTTTTCCTTCAACGTTACGCAAGTGATGGTTGAGTAAGCTCTGAATCATTTCCAGGACTTCCTACACAGAAAGTAAATGCCGTCTTAACTGGACTATCACTGCCGCCAATACTTGAGTCTTTTTCTACAAAACTAGCAGAACCTGGCATACGTTAGAATGCCTTGAAAAAACTACTTTTTTCTGCGAGAGAAGAATCTTTTCGGCTGTAGACACATTTATAGAAAAAACTAGCTCACATGATATTTAAAAATGGTTTTAATATACTTAAGAAACTTTAGCGAGCTTAAACACAATAAGCCACCAAAGTTTTACCGCAATCAGATGAAAAATAATGGATAACACACGGGACAGACAACTACACCAATCATCTGTTCTTAAACTAGGGAATTCCCTGTATTATGAGTAGCAGAGCAACGACATTCACTTTGGGGCACGTCCTAGAATACCCAGACCAGATATAATTTTAAAAGTTTATTTCTCAAATTACTTCCTCCTCCGCATCTAGCGCCCACAGTGTAAGCCGCTAGGCCACCGAGGTCGTCAAACACATACAAACATACATTTCTTTTTATATAATATAGATTCTATAGAGTTTAGTTTTAATTGGTTTTTTTTTAAGAATGCTTTTCAAATCCAAATTTCAAAACTTTTAACTTTGACATTATGTTACTTACAAAATTCTTATAGCCTGTGTCGGTAAGGAAATTGTCACACACCGCATTAAGTTATTTAAATTATTCAGCCTCTTTAACCCATATGAACTGAAATCCAATGTTTCCATGTTTTGCAAGCAAGGTACTCCCAATAAAGTTCTAAGGGCAATTAACTAGCAAGGAAAATCAACTATTGCATTCTTTTTTTGCAATAGTTAGATTGTTAATTAAGCTTTCAAAGCTTTACTAACACATAGCAATAATTTAACTGTGTGGTTAAATAACTCATTGCAAGCCACGTACTTCCCAAAAGAAAAAGCATTAACACCAACAGTAAATTCTGGCTTAATAACGACTAAACGTTGCACAACATTAATTACAACTGGCTTGTTTAAAAGGCCAGTAAAAAGTTAAAATATTTCATTTGTAAAAATAAAGCCGCGGTTGGTAAGTCCTGTTTGCGTTTTCCTTTGACCGCCCGTTATTCTTCTTCAATTTAATCTCGATTACAAAAAACTTTCTTGACACTTGTTTAGATTTGCTAACGAACATTTCGGCACTAATAAAATCAGATTTTTATGCTCACATAAATTTATTTGCATCGGTGGTAATACCCTCTCCTAGTGGAGAGTGTCTAGTATTGGGATGTCCCTATAATGGATTAATGAATATAACTACACATACACGTACATGTAATTCGCGTCCTTTTCCGCAGGTAGAGACAACCGTGTTCCACTTGCTATGGTCTTCACACACATCTTTTGCTCCATCCACATGCATTAATGCTTTTTCTGGATATATGTACCTGGTCATTGTTTGGGACTTTGGTAACTTCGCCTTGATCTGCCCTTACCAACTTGTCCGCTCATACTCGCCTTATAAGTCTGTTAATCTTCTTTCATTCATTCTCTTTACATATACGAACCATCTAAGCACGCCTTTCTTTATCTTTGTCACTACATCTTCTTACACTGTCTCTTATTGCACTGTTCCATAATTTGTCCATCAGATTTACTGCAGTCATACCAACACGCAGAGTACAAATTAAAAATAGATATGTAAAGCGGGATCGCTTGTCCATCAGCCATTGTAAACATTTCTATCCCAATGTCGACGAATGCGACACTATACCTTTGGCGAGGAATATACTTTATGTACAAACTGAAAAGTTGCCGCTTTTCCAGTCCCAAAACCACGTTGACCTCCAAGGTCTCGGGTTCCATCCCAGGCCGAGTCAATGTAGAAAACAAAATTTTCTATATCGTGTCTAGTCTGGGTGTTTGTGGTGCCGTCCTTGTTTCTGATTTCCATAACAAGTTCTTTAATTACCGTTTTTGGGATCAGAACTACGCATGTTGTGTTGTCGAATATTTATTTATTTATTATATAAAAAAAAACACTTTTATTTGAAATTTCACTCCTCGTTCTGTTGATTCTTTTTTGAACTAGCCTGAATCGCCATTGGTTGACAAAAACAAGCAAGCTGCGCGTGGCTACTTCTGAACTCTAACCTGCACGCAAAAATAAAACCTTAAGAAGGTAACGCTTTGGTGATAGTATATTATCAATTTCTTTCAAATCGAACAAAGTGGGGTATTAACCAGCCATGAACACAATACATTACATATATTTACATACACGTATATAATTCGTTTTTCTTCTTAGGAAATCAAGTGTCAAGGATATAAGGTCCTACTAACTGTGACAAAGTAATGTCGCTTTTACTGAACACGAAAATTCTTTTTCTACGACGTGTCGGCTTCCTTATCGCGACAGTCGTTTGCAGAGCTTAGCTATTTCTTTGTCTAGAATATTTATATTTTAGGTCACAAAAGTAAGTGTACTTTGCAAAATGCTATGTAAATGTAGTCAAGAAGCTTTACTTGGAAATGTTTATAAATTTTCCTCTTGGGTTGTATCTCGAATTTATAGGTACTAAAGCGACGTAGCATAATAATTATTTCACAGTCTTGTTATACTTTCTTATATTTTCTCCAAAATAGAGCGAACTACGTGGTCGAGCGAGGGGAGGTGGACCTCTGTGGTCCCGGGTTCGATCTTCGACCGGGTCAATGTTAAAAAACTAACTTTTCTGTATCATCTCGGGTCTAGGTGTTTGTGGTACCATTTTTGTTTCCGATTTCCATAACACAAGTGCTTTAGCTACTTACTTTGGGATCAGAGCAACGTACGTGATGTTGTCTAATATTAAAAAAATATATATTTAAGGTTTATTCATCGTAAAATATAATAAAATCTTGTGTGTAATTCAGTCTTAGTAAATAAATAATCTCCGTAAATGTGATATTGTTATAATTTTGTATTCACAAAGTACATACTTACCTTCAAAATTATGAAAGTGCTTGCTATGAAAAAAAAGTAGTGATGCACATGTACATATTATAACAACGCCGGTAATTGTACCAATCTTTTGCGAATATGCTGTAGAATATAAAACCAATATTACGTTAAGAAAGAAATATATAAAAATGAAAGTAAATTAATTTGCTACTCCGTGAACCGAGTAGAGGTTAAATCGTGCAAAAAAGCTGCACTTGTGTTGAATATTCTTTTCATGCAGTTAATTTTCCCGTCGTCTCTCCGCATAAAATTAATAAATTTTTTATGATAGTGAAGGGACGAACGTCGTGCGCGTGGTGGTAAGCAACTCAAAGCTTTAAATTACATAGATCTGAGGGCACTGCCACAGCGTCCGTCACCTTGAGACATAAGTTTACAAATCCCATGTGCCTGTAATTTCACCAGCACCCTTACCCTTGAAAACCGGAACACAGTCATTCGCACATTATTGCTTGGCAGCGGTAATAAGTAAGCTGACAGAACCTAGTTTGTCCAAGGAAGTTCTGCCCGTTACTTATTTCTGCCACCAAGCAGTAATGTTATCATTACTGCGTTCCGGTATAGAAGGGTAAGGGTGCTTGTGAAATTACAGGCACATGAGACTTGTCAACTTATGTCTCAGGGTGACGGGCGCAGTGGCAAGGCCCCTCAGATCTTTGTGATTTAAAGCTCTGAGTGGCACTGCAACTGTTATGGACAGGCATGTGGCTTACCATCACGTGCACTCCTTGTTCGTCCCGCCACTTAATATTACAAAAGTCATTTTTATGAAACATCATTTAAAATTCAGTGCCTCCAGTGAAAAACGGAATAAGACGAGTTATGCCCTTTTGTTCTTATTGCACTATTGGATTCATCGTGTCCGATTACATGACATATCAAAAGAACACATCTCTAGCAGTCTCCTAACCTCGTTTATTATATTGGACTAAGGGCATAACTCACTGTTTCTAATGGCATAATATTAGTTATTACGCATTTTTTATGAGTCTAAAGGTACCAATGCTCTCAAATCAAAAAATACATTCAAGTTTAACGATTAACTACAAATATACTTTTACACAAAGGCACTTTTCGTGTTGTTCAATAATGACGGGGGAAAAAAGTAGGACTAAAAGCGACTATTCCCTTATTCCATAATGTACATAAAGGCATAACTTACTCAACACAGTTACTTTCGCATTTATAATAATATTTTGGATTGGCTTAAGTTGATGTTTTATCACAACGACAAGAAATCATTGGGTTGAAAATAATTTAATCCAGGACGTACTTTGAATCTGGAGGATGATGCTTGTTACAACAACTTGATAGCGTTGTCAACCGTTGGGCGAATACCTAATTTCTTACAGTTATAATTAGAAAAATCTTTAAATTAAAATGTAGGTACAGTTGTTTGCCCTATTACTAAAAGCAGCTTATTTTTATTTGATGATAAATATCACTATAATTATGTACTTTATTCTGAGTGTAATGTTTGTTCTTTTTTATTCCAAATCCACCCGAATCTTTCGATCATAGCTACAGTGATATTGAACAACATCGCGATCGAGAGGTAATCAATGATGAATACACTACTTATATCAATACTTACATATAATATTTAATTACAAGCTTATGACTAAGTAGATTAGTGTCAGTAACCTATAGTTCCTTTATAACAACAACTTTTAATAACAACTTTTAGGTACAATTTATGTGTACCTATACATTTTTCTTATTTTTAGTCAATCTTTTGTTACCATTTTAGTTGTCATGTATACAACTTTTTTTTGCTTTCGTTGCAGAGGGAGTTAATTACGGATCAAGAACTTGGAATTATTGAATCAAGAAGTAATGTTTGTGACGTAAGTTTGCTAGTTTTACTATATAGTTTTAGTATATATATATTAAATAGTGAACGAAAGAACCGGTAATAGCTAGTGTGAAAATATTTTCTAAAGTCATTTATTCCAGAGATTCGGAAGATCGAGTACATACTCTATGTTCGGAAGAGTCAAAGATCTTAGTTATTTGTTGACAAACAGATCCGACAAGCTTCTCCCAATAAGCGTTGAGAAAAAGAAGAATCTTTTATCATTAATTGACAGAGAATGTCATGAATTTTATCTACCAACTGCCAAAATGGTACGAGCCGATGAAGACTCAGATTTAAACCATTATATTTATTTCAACGACAAATGTAGATTAATGTAACGTACAAAACATTTTCATATTTTTATACAATTTCTTATTTTTACTGCACAGTTGTTTCGATACATATTTTTTCTTGGCTTGAATAAGTCGCACTATTTCTTTGTTTGTGATAAAGATGAGTGTCATAAGTATTGTTATATCCATAGAACAGTCGCAGCTAAAGGCATAAGTCGTTTTATGTCTTAAAATTTGATAACATAAGTCGTGTTGTATCTTTAAGCTCTTCATAAGCAAGGATACAACTCGAAATACACTTTAAAAAAAATATTGAAATTATGACTGGATGTTTAACCAATACCCATCATGCGAAAGCTTAGACGTATACCTAAAGCTATAAATCATAAAAAAAACTAATAATAAATGCGAACAACCAACAATCAATAAAAGTCTGTTTTTTTGTCTCTCCTGAAAAGTGTCGATTTTGAGTTATTCCATTTTTCACTGCAGGCACTGAATTAATCATAGTTCTTGTAATTAAGTATTTACTTATCTCTGTATAATATACTCACACAAACTATAACAATATACGTAATAAACACCTTAAGCTAATCTTTCAAAACGAAAAGTCACCGTTACAGACTGTAATAATGCGGAAAATATGAGGCACAATACGTCAGCACCCTTCTCTATTAAACCTTGGTTGAGCTGAGCTTATTTTTCAACGTCATTAACTACATTGTTGGGATAATGCATTTTATTACGGTTCATGTGTGAATGTGTGAGTTTTTGTAAATTGATAATAGGGTTTACGGTTTGGTTTTGTTGTTATTGAATATGCAAAAAAAATAGAGACGGTGAAATGAAGTAAGAGGTACTTTTGAAAGTCGGTTGACTGGAATCCAATTGTAAATTAAGAAGCTTATTTAGTGAATTGGTAATGAGCTTAAGACAAGAATTCTCAGTCGTTTTCCATTTATAGATGATTATTTTCAGATCAAAATACACCGATTCTGATGTATTATGATGCGTATTCCGTGCAAGTTGTATTAACTCAGTTTTCTGATCCAGTGACATATTCCGAGTACGTAGTTCAACATTGTGCCAATAGATGGCACCTTCAACTAATTGACTGGTACGAGACCGATCCATTTTTCGAAGTTAACCGTTCATTCAAAAAGCTTTTTTTATAGCTGAATGTTTAATGTACAATGTAATTTAAACAATCATAATTATTTAAATTTCAACACAAAAGCTCAACTTATGTAAACTAATATGACTTTTGAAAATTATTGAATGGAAATAAGACCAGAGTAAGTATAAATATTTCGACACTTCATAGGCAGAAAATTGTAAGCGTAAGTGTTTACGCCGACAATTAGTTTTACATAATTATGTATTCGGAATCAACTGATTTGTGTTTTATTCTTTTATTTATTGGGAAGCAGCATAAATTATTTTTATAATACTTATTTCTAAAGTAGTAGTTTAAAATTTGAATACTCGGGCGATTTTTAATTATTTATACATATACAACAGACATCTTTGGCAAATTTTAAATTGCTGGTCTCGTATTGCCTCGTCTCGTATCGCCTCGTCTCACTTCGTCTCGTCTCGTCTGGGCTCATTATGTTTTGTTTTATTTCATTCAGGAGTGACAAACAAGTGACAGCGGACATGTCTGCAGGAAGGTTGATCGCCGATGAAGCAGACTTAACGTAACATATAACGTAAAATTTCCGCATACAAAAACAAAAAACAACTCAAGTAAACCGACTCCATAGACGTTTATGTGCCAAATATGGCAGGGTATGAATTGTAGATATGTAGAACGTAAAACTGCCAGTGCAATAGTGCAAAAGCATTAATATGTGAATCAGCATTGTTCACAGTTCCATTGCAAATGGAATTCGCCGTTTTAAGGCATTGTTCGCATAGCCAAATGTACGAGTACTATTATTAGATTATACTACCTCCGTGGCCAAACGGTTACCATACCGGACTATCACGCAGAGGTCCCAGGTTAGATTCCCGGGCCGGTAGAAATATTTGTATGGCCTATATTTATTTCTCTCGTGAGTTTGGGTGCAATTTGTATTTGTCTATGTGTGTGTGCATGGTACCTGCGACAAGGGTTTCCCTATTGCAGGGCTATGTTGAGTGTGGGCGTTATCATTATTATTACTGTTATTACTTGTTCTGGAATGGCGAACACGTCAAGGACAACATAGTGTAGAACGACCTGAGAAAGGTGGCCGGCAGCGGCAGGATGCGGGCGGCACAAGACCGGGAGAGTTGGCGGCTCAAGGAGAGGATTTTGTCGAGCAGTGGAGGCGTTTAAGCGGCTGATAATGGCAAATTGGACAAGGTGATTTATACATACTAAGAATAACTGTACAACTAATTGTAGAACACATCATTCACAGGTGACTACAAAAATATAAATTGTTTAAATGAACCAACATCGTTATTGAAACCTTTTTCCTTTCAACCGTCGATTGGCTCAATTCATAAAAGAAATCTCTATTGGTCTCATAAGCTTTAGCAATACCTCTTTATTTTCTATTTATTCTTAAATCATATTTATTAAGGTTCAACTACCGACATCGCGTGTATAAAGGAACTAAGTGAAAACATGTGAAAACGGTTGAGAAATTTTACAAATTTTCCACAATAAAGCTTTGCAAAATATCGCCTTAACATGCTAACGCGATAGCTGCGAAAGAGGCGACAAAATTTATGAGTTTATTGCCAAAAATGCATTTTACTTTCTTAGTAACATTATATTGAGATTTTGATTTTTTGATAGGGGAAAATTGTTGTTGTTGTTGTTGAAAAGTGTTGTCAATACGAGCAGCGGAATTTCTACATATAGGAATTTGTTATTGGAATTTAAACACCCTTCGTTAATTGTATAATAATATAAATAATCGTATAATTTCTCTACTAATTTGGTACGTGAAAGGATGTTCCTCGACGTATCCTTGCTTTCCAACATTGCTAGCACGACAGGACTGGACTTGCGCGAGATATTGCTAGTCTCGCATAGATAATAGCAATATTTCGCGCTTCTACGTCGCTCTCGCGCAAGTCGCGCCCTAATGTTCTTTTCTTTCACCAGAAATCTCGTGGTAAATTTTAAATTTAATTTCGAACATAAACTCAGAAGTACCTACAAACCCAGATTCGAATCCATAGCCTCTGCTTGAGAGGTAGGCGGTAGGTCAAACCTTTATAAAACACATTACATAAAATGTACTCAGTGTACAAATGGTAATCAGCTTGTATAATTGCTGTGCATAGTTTGTGGAAAGTAATTTTATGAAAGATTTCTGGCAATTTGGTTACCTTTGGTAGGCCACCGAAGCTAGCTTTTAGACGTCGACAGACAAGTTATTATTGCGGCAGTGTTTACTACCGAATACAAGAATACAAGATATTTATTTGCTGAAAAATGGAGTTCGCAAAGTAGGTTTACAGTTCTTATTATATAGGTGTTACAGATCTTATTACACGTATAAAAGATCGTACATTTCAACAAAACTTACGAGTTGTATGCGAATATTATACACATTCATTCTTATTTCACTTTTGATATAGCATGCATTCAACGTTAAAATTATACATGAACATAAATTATAATTACAATATGTAATTATAAAAATAGTAAGTAAACATTATAACAAACATGAAATAAATTTTAATTATTTCATTAAATTAAATTTTACACCCCGCGATACGAAAATACTCATAATAACGGTGATGATGCAACATTTAATTGTTCATTTATTATTATACTCTACACTTACTCTTCACTTTCTTGATACACACTGCGACTTATTTATCTAACATAGTTTAAGTCTTCTATAAACTATACTAACTCTTTGAACATCTTTCTCATATTTTATTCTTTTCTGGGTCCCAAATGAACATTTTTTTTGTACTGGTTTTGGGACTACATAGTTCATTTTAGTTTACCTGTAAGCCATTTGCTGATAAACATTCGATTGATGCTTGCCCGCAGTGGCGGCAACGGTACTGTCTGCTAACACAGGTTAAATCCTTTTGTGGGGTCTGGATGTTGCCTGGCTGGTTGGCAATCAATCAATAACTAATAATTACTGTATTATTTCTATACTATTTGTAATGGCTATCAATAAAGTTATTATTATTATTCATCCCCTATTGTTGTACCCAATTATTTCCTTCTATTCTAAAATACTAGTACGTAGTACGCTAGTAACTAACCACAAGTGCACGCATTTATATACCTTATATAATACGATTTCTATCGCATCAAATTTAGTCAGATTTTGGTGTTTTTAACATGCCAATTTCATGATAAGTGGCAATAGGTTAGAAGAGGCTTTTACGTTTGAAGCACTCAAGTACCTCTCGTCTTATTGTTTGCTTATCGTACCTTTCTTGACTTTCTATTTTTATTTATTTTATTGAATATCCTGATGTTTTCACTGCCATGTTATTAATTAATTTTATTTGTGAAAATTATTGACTAGTGCCTTCTAACTATTTGATCAATAATCCGTCGATTTGATAAGATTCGAACCAGACTCTGTTGCCACAACGGGGACACCGCTCTTACCAACTGAGCGGCAGACGAGACCTCAGAGTTGCTCTGTGCTTGCTGCAGATCTTAACTGCGTCTGTCGCCGAATGGTTACCATACTGGACTGCCAAGCAAAGGTCGCGGGTTCGATTCCCGGGCCGGGAGAAATAGAAGTAATAGTCTCGTGAGTTTGGGTGCAATTTGTGGTTGTCTATGTGTTCCTATGTGCGGGAAACAGGCACACTCAGTATGTACGTTATAGTTATTGTTGTTTGTGTCGAGTTTAAAGGGCTTTTTTGGCGTCAGCACACCTGATAGAAACTTTTTTTTTTTGTTTTATAATTTTAATTTTTTCACGTTTTGTATAATAAATTTTTCTGATGTATTTTTTTGGTGCAATAAAGAATATAATATATTAGTCTTATTATTATATTATATTATCGAAGGCTTACACTATAATGCTTGCCATTGCGGTGAAAGGCTTTGCCAATCGCGGCGTAAGACTCGCCAATTGTGGCGCCAGACGTACAATAGGGCTAGCAGTACAGCTCATGATGCACGTCGAAGAAGGTTTGTGACCTCCGGGAAACGTGTGAAATGAAATCCCCAATACGCATTGGGCCAGCCGGACTTTGACCTAAATCCGCACCTGAGAGGTAGTGGCGAGGCGTGAAAATTTTCCTTGGTAAAGCCGAAGCTTTAACTTTTTGAAAAAACAAAAAACACTAACAAACATTTACTTTCCCGTTAAAAAGGCGCTTGGTGACATTTAAACACACCACTTATTAGGACACAAGATACTATTTTACTTCATTTCACAGGATAACTTATTCTACAGATAAAATAACCATAGCTTTTAATAGTAATTTTACATTTTAACCCGTCCGTCGCGATACGAAAGTATGTAAACAAACACATGATTGCTAAGTGTTGCTATTTTAATTACCTACGAATTACCATGACCTTCTAATGTATGCAACATTCGTTACGTAGTCCTATTAGAAAGAAACACCAAATTAAATGTAGATACATATTTATCGTCAAGATTTACAAAATAGAAATTAATTAACCATATTTTGTGTTAATTTGCTATTATAATAATTTTGTTACTATATTTTAAGAAAGTTTTACTTCTGGTAACGATTCTGACATTCAAACAAATTACACTGTAACGTGTTGGAATAAGGTTTAAATTCAAGTGTACGCTATTCGTCAACAACTCTAATTATTGCGGCTTCTCGGGCGCCATTTCTTTATATGTTATAAAGCGGATTTTTGCGAATGTGTGCGTATATTTTGATGGGAGCGCGTAGATTTCATGAATGAAATAGAACTTGCCGATCCGCTGGCTTCCTCGCGCTGATTGGTCGAGATGCATCGGGACAAGATATTACGCGTTACACGTTTAATAGCTGATATTTTGAATAAATGTTTTTTTAAGTGGTGTGGTAGGCGCGGTGCAACTGGTAAGAGGTATGCGGGAAATTTTAGGCAAGCAGGTGGGAATCGAGTTACATGGACGCCTCGCCACTGCTGAGAGGAGCCCGTGCATGATGTTTTACAAAAAAAAGCATTTTTTTATAATACTAAGTGACGGTACGAACAAGTCGTGCGCCTGGTGCTAAACGACACGCCTGTGCATAACAGTTGCAGTGCCATTCAGAGTTTCAAATTACAAAGATCTGAGGGGCACTGCCACTGCACTCGACACTCTGAGACATTTGACAAGTCAAAATTACTGCTTGGCGACAGAAATGTAATAAAAAATACAAACACAAAATCACTTATGTTAACCATGAAGTGCTATGGTTAACATAAGTAATTTTGTATTTTTTTTATTCTACCAAGTGACGGGATGGACATGTCGTGCGCCTGGTGGTAAGTGATACGCCTATCCATGACAGTTGCAGTGCCACTCAGAGTTTTAAATCGCTAACATCTAAATGGCACTGCCACTGCGCCCATCGCACTGAAACATAAGATGACATATCACATATGCCCGTAATTTCATCAGCACTTTTACTCTTCAAAATCGGAACGTAGTATTGTGAGCATTACTGCTTGACGGCAGAACAGGTAAGTGGCACTACTTCACTGGACGAACTCTTTCACAAGGAGCTCTACTGTAACTAAATATGATAATCCTTAACTATATAAACTTCAATATAAAAAATAAAACCATACGCTATAGAACCAGAGTCGCAGGCACATGTGTACGTAAATATTTCGTATTTTAAGCTCACTTCCGCGTCGAAACTCACGCTCTGTCTGATCGAATTTACTTTGTGAAACGTTAAACAACACGCCACCGGACTCGGACCAAATCCGAGTTATCACGCGACTTGCTTTATTTTGTGTTTATAAAAAAGTTTGTGTTTGCGTTTTTTTTTTCGATAAATAAATCAGTACAATATGGTCTCAAATAAACTGCGATAGCCTGTCAATTTTATTAAAAACAAGAAAATTCACGTAATCCAAACAAAAGTTGTGGACAGATACTTGACCAATGTAAGAGTCAGTGGAGATGAAATCCAGTCTTGTCGAGTGTCCATGGTAAGTCGTTTGAATTTGACAATCAAGGCAGTCTCCGATTGGGGCGATGCCAATCTTGTCAAATTGAATGCTACCAAAATGCAGGTGTGTCTTTTCTCCACTAAACGGAGTCCCTTTCACTCGACTCCGACTTTTCGTGGTATATCCATACCGATAGCTGATCGTCTTCACCTACTTTACATTGAATACAAGGAGATGCAAAAATGCAGCCAGGAAGCTTGGCATCCTTTCCAAGGTGAGGCGTTACTTCATGCCGGGACAGTTGCTTCAGCTGTACCAAGCACAAGTCCGGTCTTGTATGCATTACTGCTGCCACTTACGGGATGGCTCTGCTAAATACCAACTGGCCACCTTGGATTCAATAGGCAAGCGTGCTATGAGGCTTATAGGTGACTCGAAATTAGTAGATGCGAAGCTGCAGAGCCTTGAACACCGCCGTAGAGTTGCCAGCTTATCGGTATTCCACAGGATATATCACGGAGAGTGTGCGATGGAATTGCATAATTTGATTCCGCCTTCCCCTTTTCATCATCGGGGGACTAGACGTGAGTTGGGGTTCCACCCCTATGTTGTGGATATTCACTGCATTCGCATGAAACATGGAATGGAATTCCCTGCTTGTAGACTTGTTGCACGAATAGACATTATTTAGGTGTGCATACTACATCCTCGACCTCATCGTCACTTTCCGTCAGGTGATATAGAGGTCAAATGCGTACGTTTTTATAAAAAAAAAAACCCACCTAACGGAAAATGATTATCATCTCTGATTGATGATGACTGATGATTACCGATACTAAACAAACAAACGCAAATGCAACTTTCTAAAAATACAGCTAAACTTGCAATGAAACTCAATCAAAACATTCTTCTTAATCGCTTCCTCACTGCTGAGGATCGTGACTCCACATCATCCTGCTAACCATTTGCCTCCACCGGTTGCGCGTTCAGTCGCATGATGTAGTGCGGCGCTGACAGATAGCTCCAGTTGTTCGGAGACCTGATCCGACCATCTTTTGGGACACCCGCCTGACACCTTTTAGGTTTCTTTTCCTCCACCTTCCCCGTCACCGTCAAATGTTCCAGATTATCAGCATCTCTACGTGCCACGTGATCGAAATAGCATATCACACGATACATGCAAGTTGAAGATAGACGCTGTGCATTCTTTATTTTGAATTTCTCAAGCATAGAGACATTCGTGCAGCGGGCTTTCCACATTACCCTTAACATTCTGCGCCAGTACCACATTTCAAAAGCGTCAATTCCTTGTGAGATGGAGAAGACAAGAGTACGAATTAGCTGTATTTTAGTTCGGTTTCTGATATTCCTGTCTCTCCATACCATCATGCTCAGTTGAGTCGTTGCTGTCTTTGCCATCCCAATCCGCCTTCGTATTTCAGGTTGCCAACTGCCGCCACTGGTTATCGTCAAACACACATTTCATACATGAGGCAGTTATCATAAGAGGATGTAACCAGTTTATTTTGTATGAGTTTGTATGAATCTGCTCGTTGCACCCTCGAGAATACTGCGTTGCTATGTCGCAAGGCGGCACGCTGCGATCCCCGCAATGGGAATAGCCGCTTCGTGTCGCTGCCGCTGCTTTTTTTTAAGGGTATTTTACAGTTGAGCATTAATAACATTGACTGCGCCACCAGAAAAAAGAATGAGCTGAAGGCTCTTAATCCGTATAATAATTTTTGTAGCGGATCTGAGGACCCAAGTGGGCTTGGACCTTTGCTCAAGATGCTGCTGGACACTTCTGCCAGAAAGGCGTGCTATATGTCCTATAGATCAAACTCTGCGTGGCTATGTGCTAAACTGGAGACTGTTCGTCTTCGCCGGCAAGGACGATAATTTGGTGTGAGTATGTAGCGATCTAGTTAGTCTGTAACGTGGTGGCTAGATGCAGGAGTCCTCGCGTTTGTTGAGGATTTTCCAGAATTTACGGTACTGACCATTCGCGCAAATGAACTATCGCGCATTTATGCTTTCGTGCAACTGACCATTCGCGCAAATGAGCTATCGCGCATTTAAGCTTTCGCGCAAACGTCTTTGCACTATCGTCTTTCGCGTAATCGGCATTCGCACTCACGCAGTACTCCCAATTTCACCAGCACTCTTTACCCTTCCAAACCGTAATGCAGTAATGCTCACATTACTGCTTGGCGGGATAAATGGGTAAAGTGGCAAGTACTTCCCTGCATTAATTCTTTCACTATGAGCTGAAACAACAATAACAATAGATCATATATATCGGCGCGTTCCCTGTTGAGTACTTACTTTTTCAGGTAAGAAATTCTTTGAAAAATTTACCTTTATTTACAAAATTGTTTTCAGCGAACTAACTGCATATTCCAATAAAAACTGCAAATAAAAATACTGTCCATGCAAAAATGTATCACATGGAATCAGATCGCTATAAAAATGTAATATTTTTGATCTTCTCGAGGCGCGATCAGGCCGTCATAGAAATTTATTATTAATTAAAAAGGTTTCAAAGTGGGGTCTCGTTTTGAGATCAAACCCAAATTCATCACGGCGGTACCATGTGCGAACCCATTAAGATAATTTAGAAGACATTATCCTTTGACCCCAACAACATAATATATATATATATACATTTTTAAAGTAAAGCACTTACCACGTTGAATGTATTTTCAGCGATTGTTCCAAGTTGAGATGTTCTCTAACAGCAGATAAGTGATCTTGCATTCCTATTACGAGACGTCGAGGCGACATTCAAACGATATGAACCCGTTCATAGACAATATCGGCGTTTACCGTAAAATCAAATATCAGAATATGGTAGTACGAAGTACCATTTCGCTATATGGATCTCAAAAAACAAACAAAGTCAAATAATCATTAATTGCATAGGTAAAATTTTTACATTTGAAAACGTTATTTTTTAAGCTACTGCTCGTTCACTACGCTGTTCTCCCTGAGAAGAACGAGCAAGAAACTCTAGGGATTGCTCTTTTCAATTAATCTTAAATGTTGGAATACACTTTTAATCATAATATGTGTGAAACCTAGACTCATATTGTCTTTCCATATATCTTTGTCTAATACATACTCTTCAATTTTGTAATATGACATTTAAATTAAAATACTTTTAATGTAAGTTCAACTTAAGAAATGATAATCTTAATATATCCTCCGGAATATTTTTGTAACAATGTATACCGTTCCCCATAAAATAATCGTTTACATTATATATATATATATACATATATATAATATATATATATATACATATATATAATATATATAATATATATATATATACATATATATATATATATATTAATATAATTTAAATGAAATCGTGGTGTCATGAGTTCGGACTTCGTTCTAAGGTTAATATTATGGATATCTTCTTTCTTAATGAAATTATGTATATGTGCGATTTGCAAGTATTCTTTGTGTAATTATCGCCTACTGCTTTTCCATAGACAAGTTTAGTGTCAACAACGTACTAACAAAAGTTAATACGTTTTGTATTGAATCAAAATAAGCACTACGGTACAAAGAGAAAGTAGTGACTTTTTTGTGCGATAGTATTGTCCATAAACGGTAGAATAAAATGTCATAATTTTCTAAATGTACGTTTATATCGACGTTACTTATGATCAAAGTTTCAAAGATTTTGTTGTACTCGTAAATTTGCATAACTATTTTTATAGTTTTGCGGCCGTAATACACGAACAGCTTATCAAAACCAGATTTATAGAAACTAATTTAGAATAAGATGCTAACTTAAAGTGGAAGTCTCTGAGCATAATCTATAAAAGAGATATGTTAAAAATGAATTGGTTCCCAAACAAGCTGGGACAGACCCTCACCTTACTCCTGGTCCTATCAATCATCTTGGTTATACAAACAGAATCTTGGAAGATGCGTGGCTTGCTTATTACCATACCCGGGACCCTTTTCAGAACAAACTGTTTTGACTACAATGTCTTAAGTTGGTCTTCGAGTGCATCGCTACTGCATCGAGTTTGTATCGCTGTGAAAAGTCGATGTGCGTAACCACTCTTCGGTACAAGAGCTATTTGAACTAGACACCTTTATCTAACCTGAACCAGAATAGGACTCTTTAGATTCTAAGTTCGACGAGATTTTGCGGATTTCGCTACTTGCCACGTAAGAGGGCACTCGAAAACTGTCGCGTTTAGTCTACAGGCATTGAAAGAAAACAATCTAGATTGTTTTGTTTTCTGTTTCTAGCACTTCTAAACTTTGTCTTTGGTACGATGTGTTTTGTCATCTATTTTAATCAACACAATTTTATCTATGATTATTAATTTAGCTAAGCTTTAGTAAAAACAAACTACATAATGACTAGAAATATATGTAATATTGCATCTTAATATGTAAAACGAAGTCTTAGACAATCGTTATAGAAAAATCTGGCTTTTATGATGCGAAATACCATTTGCTAGTTCTTTAAGATTACTCACAATTCGGTTTAATATTACAGCTAAAATTAACTATCAATTACCACGTTTGGGCCTCTCATGGGGCTGATTATGACATCATTACGGGCACACATATTTCACTTTATATTCGAGTGTTTTGTAACTTCGTCTCACATCCATTTGTTTTCATGAAAGTGTAGACTGTAGAAATAATTAGAATTGATTTGGTTAACAATTCTTGAGCTTAAGTTTTTAATAAAAATTAATGATATTTTCAATTTAGAACGAAAACGTTTATTTTTCATTATTTTTATCAGGATTTAAACTAAAAGAGAAAACCTGATGACACGACCAAGGTAAGTGAATAAATAATGCAAAGGGGGGAACGATGTGATATAACTTGGAAGACGGTTATGTAACACGTACATCACGATAAGTCGATACTGATAAAAGGATTGTGTAACTTAAGGTACAGATTATAAACGTCATAATCAGTATAGTTGCAAATGCGTACCTATTGTGAATAATAAAGTAATTGGTTTCTAGATTTACGATAAAGCTATGCAGAAATAATTTGCATAAAGTTAATGTGAACTTTCACTATTGTATTAATTTTATTTTTTCTAGCATTGAAAGCAGTTTTACTGATATAAGTGATCGGTATTGTCTTTTAGTTTGTTTGTATCTACAGTTATTAAATTGATACCTCGACTTAGTGTAGCTTCGTGTTTATAAATTTTGCTGTCAAATGCGAAATGTTGTCACAAAAACTTCTTAAGAAAGAACCCTTCAGCAATGACATCATCAAGACTGCATCTCTATCCATTATGTTCTCTGTCCATCTGTTTGGACACGACGAAAGCGAAGGAATTAATGACGCTAATAAAATAAATGTGCGACATTCGTTTACACGTCCCAGTGTTTATGTCTCATTTAAGACGACATATACTTTTACAGCTTTGTCGTAAAACGTCCCATGTGGCGTGTTTTATCAAGCGCTAAGAAGCCGATTTGTATGTAGCGTTCTAATGATTTTTTGACTGAATTTGTTACGACTTTTATGGTTGTTTTATAGTTATAGAAATAGTTATGTAGATCAGAACTGTCATCTAGATAGTGGTTTTCACCACAATTGGAATTCAGTCGATTAAAGAGAAATTGGAAATCGGAATCTACTTCGACGATTTCCAGTATCATTGAAATTCACAATGTTGGAAAAAGCAACGATTATACATTTTTTGACTCCTTATGAGCGCTGGACGAGGTCATTGGACCTATTTTGGGTAAGTAACTGTTTTGAATTAGTGATCTGGTTGTTCTGGATATATTGGGTCCCGAGAATTTCGATGCTCTGGTACTTGTAGTATAGGAAATTTCTGAGTTTGAGAATAAGAGAAGTTATCTGGCACAATATTATTATCATAATTCAGCCTGTGTGTGTGTGCATATAAAATCCTGTTCGTGTCATAAACGTTGTCCTTAGAGAAGATACCTTCCCAGTAATTATGACCCTTTAACTTTTAAGCCTTTTGCCTTTGCACACAACTGATACAGACCGTTATTAATTCTAATAACAAATGTACGAGTTTAGAGCTTTAATTCAATGTAAATATTATATCAATGTTGTTATGAAATAGAGTTACTTTTTATTGGAATACGGCGACAGCAAAACTTGTAATTATTTTTATAGTAGCCCGGTGTTAGTTACTTTATTTCAATTGTAATGATAGAAGTTTTTTTTTCCAATTACACTATTACTAAAATGACTCATAAAATAGAAGAAACGTAGAACTTTAATATACTCGTGGATGTTTTCAAATGAATACTAAAAAGGTTGAATTATAATAACAGAGCTCATATTATTATGAATCACTGGCCACATATACCAGAACGTGTAATTTGAAAAAAGAATGATCTTAATCGTCTTTTAATTTAGGTTAAATCTTCTGCTTTAAGTGGATAATGGAAGTGATTCATATTAACATTGTCAATACAATTCAACTTCATAATAGCGTTTTTCTAAATGTTGTATCCATGAGTGTAGATAGATACTTTAACTCAATAACTCCAACACTTAATAAAACATACTTAAAGAAAAGAAATCACAATCAATTCGATAAATAATTTGCTAAAGTATCATTAGCGGAATTTAGTAGTATCACGTTTCTTGTAAACGCGACGTCGTCCATTCCTGTAGTCGTAAATATTTCAACGATTCATTGCAGTTCTCTTTGGTCGAACGTCAAGAAAAACGATATAAAAGAAACATAAAAATAGCCATTAGTGCGTCCTTAATAATGCCATGGAATCGACGAGACAATTATTAAAACGTTATTTAATCTGATTAGTGATACCGATAGCACGTTCGCAGTGGAATTGATTATTTCTTCTTATTTTAACAACACAGCTGGGTAAGTAGTAGAAAAAAAACGCGACCATGAGACCAGCAAAGAACATTAAATGTTGGAATCCAAAAATACTAGATTATTTTTAACAAACACACCTATTTCACTGTTTCAAACTTTATTCAACGTAAATTTGGTGACATTACAAACGTACGAAACTTGTCAATTTATGTCTCAGTGTGACAGGCGCAGTGCCAGTGTCCCTCAGATCTTTTTTAAATTTATTTATTTGGCAAACCAACGGAATTACACACATATAATTATTCTAAATATTGTAGTATTGTTCATAAGTGTATTCCAATTATAGATCAGTTAGTATCTGTAGGGCTAGCACGGCAGAGTGCGACTTGTGCGAAGCGACATAAATCGCGGGATCTCTGTGCGAGAATAGCAGTATCTCGCGCTTTATGTTGCTCTCGGGCACCTCGCGTCCTGTTGTGCTGGCCCTACTGGATCAAAATGCTAACTCATGGAATATAATTTAAAAATTTAATACATGCATAAGACTAAATTTATAAAAGCTAAGTAAAATCAATATTATTATTTTATTTTAATATCTATTGATTTATAGCGAAAAATTTAAAATGAAGTGAATTAAAATTAAATTAAGAAAGCGATTATAAAATCACTGTTTTTTAAATATAAAGTTTATCAATTTTTTTGTGTGATTTAAAACTCTGAGTGGCACTGTAACTATTGCTATAGCAGGCGCACTAAAACGTGCGTGGACGTGTTCCATCACACACAGATACACACAGATAATTGAAAGCGTGGTGGGCACATAACCAGATGGATTAAGGGCATAAAATTAAAAGCTGGTTTTACATTTTGTGCGATTTATTTGTACGAGCCGCCATTAACAACATATTATGGGGGCGAAGACAATCAGCAATATTTTTTTAAAAACAAAATTGACAACCTGTCTACTTTAACATATATAAAGAGACTAAAATCGTCATCATATCAGCCGGAAGACGTCCACTGCTGCACATAAATCCTCCTCCTCCAAAGATTTCCAGACTAGCCAGTCGTAACGTACATCTATCGGTTACCCGCCGCCCTTACCAGGTCATCCGTCCATCTAGTAGGGGGCCGTTCCACTGAATGCCTTCCGGTTCGTGGTTTCCGTTCGAAAACCTTTCTGCCCCAACGGCCATCAGTTCTACAAGCTATGTGCCCTGCCCACTGCTACTTCAACTTGCTAGTCCTTTGACCTATGTCGGTGACTTCCGTTCTTCTACGGATCTTCTCATTTCTGATTCAACCAAGACTATAATATCGTTTACAACTAAATAGAGCCAATTTTGAAAAATTAATTTACCAAATCACTCCTACCGGGAATCAAACCCGAGACCTCCTCATCCAGCGTCCACAGTACAAATCATAGGGCGACCGGGGTCGTAAAAATAGAACCGAAAAAATAGTTTCATTCCAATATTCATGATACTTTCCATACCAACTCTATAACATGGTAGGTAGGTATATTGAATAATCCGAAGTAAACCCGGCTATATTTCGAAATGATAACTCGTCTTTCGCAATCTCCATCAAAAAAGGAAACAAATGACTATGCCTGTATTACCAGTATCCTAAATCTTCGTGATCTACATAACGATATAGTCCATTACATATATAAAGCGTCTCATACACGAAAGCCTAGTTCGTGATCTGAATATTATCGCTCCAATCTTATGAAAACAATAGTCGATTCCGTAATCTCTGATACAGGTAGCATCGTGCAATATCAATGCATTTGTGCACGTGAATTAGGGATGCGCGTAATCGATAATAGAATCGATTTTTAACACCTTAGTGTGTGGCCATGAATATCCTCTTGTACAGGATAATATTATTGTCATAGATATCCAAAAAAGAATGTCATTTGATTGATATCACCTTCATAATTAGTGTTCTTTTACTAATGATCTTTAAAACGAATTTGTGCACTATAGAAACGACAAGGTCATTGTAAAATAAAAAAAAACATCTTCGATATGCTTATCAATACACAATCATCAATCCATTTACACTATACGTACCAATGCTTTGCACGGATTTCCTCTCAAGCGAAGGTTTTAAGGCCATAGTCCGCGACGCTGGTCCAATGCGGATTGGAGACGTCACACGTTTTCCAAGGGTTGTGAACCTTCTTTTTTCAAATTTTAAATTAAATTTCGCACGTAAATTTCGAGAAATTCAGCCATGGCCTCTGTTTGAAAGGGGGTGGGTCAAAACATTAGGCTACCACGGTATTATCAATAAACAATTCAATAAAAGAAAACAAAAATCGTACTAATAACAAACGACAGCGAAACGTATAACGAAGAAAAAGCCTTAAATATCAATTCTAAGAATATTATTATAAAAACTCAAGTCAATATTACTTTTAAAAGGATACTCGTACCGCTGGAACATACTAGGGTTGTATATGACAAAAAGAAACAGTATATTAACCGAAACATCAATCGACTTTTACTTATAATAAAATACATCCCTTCCCTAGAATGGCCCGATTAGATCGCTCGATAAAATTGCATTTTGCACCAAGTTTCGCACGATAAGTCTAAGTTAGTATGTGTTTAGTTTCATTGTTTTCCACACGAACAGCTTCGTAATGGTTCATTGCATAATTCAGGGATCTTATAAACTAGTGCACTATTTAGTTTGCGATTTATTATATCAGTATTCACTTACATTAATTTGTTCTTGTTCTTATAATCCTTATTCGGAAATGGTTTGTTGGTTGATTGTAGTTTATAATATTCCATTCCTTATCCTCTCTATCAGTTCCTTAATACAGAGGATCGTGACATCTTGTAAGTACATTTCAGTGGTTGTTTTCTATATATTTCTGTCTTCGACATGGTGAAGTGCTACATTACCAGCACTGTCAGATATATAGCCACCTGGTTAAGAACATTATTTGCTAATATAAAGGGACTCACATGTTAAAAGGGGGCAGTGGACTTTAATTCCTTCCCGTTCAGAAGGATTTATCCATAAAATCAACGCAAAGAACGCAGGAACAATAGACGTCGTTGGCGGCGAGTGAGATTGCGGTAGCACATAAAAATAATAAGGTTGCACAAACGTTTTCATTCAAATTGTTTCGTCTGGTTGACGGACTTGCATATTTTTCTGTTTATCTATGCCTACATCCAGCATAGCTATAGTTGAATGCGGAATAAATGCGCATTTGATCGCCAATCTCACCTGATGGAAAGTGACCTCATGGTGATGCTCGACGATGTTGAATGCACACCTAAATTAATTTTTTATCCATTTACTAAACGGAAACCTTATGGATATACGATTATTATGATTACAATTATAATTAGCAGTAATATTATTGCGGCAGTAATATTATGGGTATCTTTAGTAGATACATAGTTTGTGAGAAACAATATAAACACTTCCTAGTAATGAGTTTTCTGCTAGAGGAAGTAGCCTCGAAACAAAATAGGAACAAAGTATTACAGGTGGCGATTTTAAATTTTTTATTTAAGACGACCTGGATTAGCTCTGTGCCCACAGAGGTCCACTGTTCTATTCTCGGACCAATTTGGGGAATGATCTTTTCTAAACTGGTTCCGGTGTTCTAGGTAGTGCCCCTGAGTTTGTGGTACTCATTCTAGTTTGAAAGGTTGTCTGGCACTTTATGACTGTGTTTGAAACCATGGATACGGATTGTTTTAAACCCGAGACTCCTTTTCTTTACAACTAGAATTAATATTGATTTACAATAACCCTACCCCAAATAATAATCCCATATTAAGTTAAATACAATGGAGTTAGCTTAAGACAACTAAATTAAATGTACATACGAATTATTACCGTTAACGAGATAATTTTCCCTTGGGCTGACTATAGTTACTAGAGCGACATTATTGTGTACTCACTGAAGAGAACAAATACAAAGTGTTGTAACCTCAGTCTAGTGCTCTTTCTGAAGCGACAGACGGTGAAATCTAGGAAATAGTTGCTAAAGAATAAATATTATACAAAGTACAGTCTTCTTTTCGCGCGCTTTGGCTCGTGCTCAGTATTGAATAGTTTGTGGTTGACCAACACTCTATACTATATTTATATAAAATCATATTCGTCGAGTCTATAACTACTTAATTTTAATTTGTCATATGTCTTCATCACCATCATCATCATATATAATAAGCCTATTCCTGAGCACGTCAACTCACCTGCGTCCCAAGTCTACTAATTTTAATCCATCTTAGTTGTGAGTCTGTAGAGTGTCACTGGCAGGATTTTGTACGTTTGGTATCCTGCTAAAAGTTGAGTAGTGGCTTATCAGTTGGTGGTCTTTTTTTTTATAACATCAAGTGACGGGTCGAACAAATGGTGCTCCTGATAGTAAGCCACATATCTCTCCATAACAGTTACATAATTTGGCAAGTCCCTTGAACCTTTAATTTCACCACCACTCAAATCGGAACGCAGTAAAGCTGACTGCTTGGCGGCAGAAATAGGTAAGGTGGCAGTACTACCCTGGACTTAGTCATCGAGATACTATTCAACTGCCATTGCAATTGTTTAGTATTCTGCTCTTTGATGGCGGGTCCTTGGCGTAGTCTATTCGTTATTTATAATAAAGAAAATACACTTAATTTTACCAAATTGCTGTTTAAACGAGATAAAAATTAAAATATTCACATTTCCATGGCAGTTGTTGTTGTAATGCAACATCGATCGTTAGTTATAGAATTGAATGCTTGTAATCACTGCCATGCCGTGGTAGCCTAATGGTTCAACCTACTGCCTCTCAAGCAGAGGGTCGTGGGTTTGATTCCGGGCTCGCACCTCTGAGTTTCTCGCAATTTACGCGCTAAATTTAACGTGAGCTTTTCGGTGAAGTTAAACGTCGTGATGATACCTGCATGTTGAAGAAGGTTCACAACCCTCGGAAAACGTGTAAAGTCCCCATCCCGCATTGAGCCAGTGTGGCAGACTATGGCCTAAGCCCTCGTCAGAAAGGAGACTCGTGCCCAGCAGTGGAACGTACAAAAGGGTTGATGATAAATCACTGCCATTCCACTGACATTCTAATTGTAACTCAACTACCATTGCAATTTAAATTTTACCAGAATTGCAAATATTATCATAATTGCAATATGATTCCATGACTCAGTGGAGTTTTAATGGAATTACAATGACTAGTGGTTCCTATAAAATAAACAGAATTGGGGTCCTGGCCTTATGCCACCCACATCCAAACACTCCCGGCCACCTTCCAGAGGTCTTCGTCCATATTGCCGCAGGCTGTTCTATACTACTTTTGGTTTGACGGGCCGCATCTCTAAAACAATCCACTGCATCGGCCATGGTCCCACCTACAGACATAACAGGCCCATTTCCAACTCCGTTACCTGATTTTACGAGTTATATTACTTTAGTTGTCTGAAGCATGACTTCATTACGAATTCCATTAGAGAATCTCCAAGCATAGCTCGTAAGACGTGACACATTTTAAGGTCCTCAAGGACTTCAGTGTCTTGTTAACTAATTTTAGAAGCAGTAGCTCTCCTTGTGAAAGAGTTCTTACAGGGAAGTACTGCCACCTCACCTATTTCTGCCGCCAAGCGGTAATGTCAGTATTACTGGTGAAATTACAGGCACATGGGACTTGTCAACTTATGTCTCAGGGTGACGGGCGCAGTGGGAGTGCCCCTCAAATCTTTACGATTTAAAGGTCTCAGTGGCATTGCAACTTTTATGGATAGAAGTGTAGCTTACCATCAAGCGCACGACTTATTTGTCCCGTCTATTGATATTATATACAAAAAACTATTTATGCCTATTTGTTAAAATATAATGAAAGAAATTATTTGGCGTTATCAAGTAGTAGCGCATTCAATATTATCGTATCGATAGCACACTGTACTATCGCGGCCAAGACCTAGCTACGCTGACCACGATAGTAGTGGCCGCCATGCCGAACTGTGCATAGAAAATGTTTGACATTGTAGTAAAAAGATTTGCCAAGCGGCATAAGGTACTCGCTGATTATTAGCCAAGGTAAAAGTACTGGAAATACGATTAGAGCAACTCGAAAAACACCCACCAAAAGGAAATAAAAACCACTTTGACATTACCAAGATGGCGTTTTATTTTTCACATCCTTAGATTTGTGTGATTCTAGAACAAATTTTCTAGAATACATAGCTGAAAATGGCCAAGGATGGGCACTTCAAAGTCAGAACGTCGTTAAAAATTGTTAACGGTTCTGAAGATACTTGCGGATGACAAAGATTGATGATTTAATTGTGCTGCCGTTACTGGATGGATTAATTCAAAGTGATCAAGAAGACTTGAGCCCTCCAAAACGTAAGATTTTGTAGTTTATTTTTATTTCAACATCAAGCAGACGTGGATATTGTAGAGTTTAATACAAATATAATGCAGAGGAGAAGTTGGCCGGAGGCTCTGAGTATAATTGTCCCTTAAGACCACCAAACAATCTTACCAAACAGCATCCTAACGATACGATGAAAATAATATAGAGTACTGTAGGCACACCTGTTGTAGGAAATTCACAGGCAGCGAGGTAAAAGGGACTGACTGTATTACAGCTGTTATTGGTATTCAAGACGACAGACTATGTAAGTACGAAACCATTGTCAATAAAAAAAAACAGTAAATTCCTCAAACAAATTTCCAATTAATCGCCACCAAGGCTATTCGGTTTATTTAAATTATTTTTCTGCTAGTGTTTGTTACTACGAGACAACCAGCTGAAATTATAATTAGGTATTAATTATATAATTAGTACCGGTTAACCCTTATAATAAAACTTACTTTAGTTTGAAATGGTACACTTGGTATTTACAGGTAGTTTGGTAGATACTAAATAAATACAGTTATTATTTTGTTACCTACGAGAAATAAAAGTTTATCCAGCTATGGCGAGCAAAATAACTTGTCTCTCCCGAGAATGCGAAATAAGCATTACATTCTAGTTAAATTTTACAGCTATGAACGTTAAAACTGTCTCAAATAAACAGCCTGCCTATATACAGTTGAAGACGGAGTTGGGCACAGTTAACACGTAATGGATGTGTTAAAAGAGCTTTGTTTCAGAAACTAATAACATTTTGTTATTTCGGCTAGGTGGCGTGGAAATGTCATAATAATGAAATAATATTGGCTTCCGAAACAAAACTCTTCTACGCTTAGAGTCGGAAGATATTTAGCCTTATTTCACCAGCAGGCGCGCTTATTTTTTTACCTCTGACCTGCATAAAAGTTTCTTTATTAAACCCATGTACGTCGCCTTAAATGGAATTTGACTTACGTTTACTAAACCAGGCAATATTATCTTATTCTGCAAGTGATCAGCCCGTAATTGTCTTTAATTTGAAAGACTGTCTGAGCTTAAAAGTGGAGTTTTAAATCCTAAACTATTTAAACTTCAAGTTAATAGTAATTTTTAAGTTTTTATTGAATGTCACGGTGTTTCATCATTATGATATTCAACGACTTTTGTGAAATTACTCCAGTAGTTTATTATACTCGTAGTTATTAACACAAAGGTCGAACACTAAGAAACGATTCAAAATCTTCCAACAAAACATCCTAGAAGCCATGCTAACTAAGCCACGGAACGAACCAGCGAACCTTAGTAATTTTTCTATGTGCTTGTTGCAGATCTTTGTTTTTGGTTTTTTACGATTTGGTTGCCGTAGCGCCATCTGTGAGAAATCTGTGTGAATTATTTTGAGGTAATAGGTGTTCCGATTATTAAATTCGAAATGAAAATATTCTTTCGGATCTAAAATTGCGTATTTTTGTTTTTTTCAACTAAACTAAAGTTTCGGGCTCTTCATAGGTCCTTTCAGAGATCAAAAAAAAACCCACAAAGTTGGTTTGTTCAAAAAAAAACATACTTAAATAAATTTAGATAAAAAAACTAATTCCAAGTAGATATTTGTCATAGGGAGAAACAACTTCAAAGAGCTAAACGAATCACTTTCATTTTTGTTATCCAAGAAGCAGAAACTGTATAAGCTTAAAGATTTTTAAGAAACCAAATGACGGGACGAACAAGTTGTGCGCCTGGTGGTAAACGACACGCCTGTCCATAACAATTGAAGTGCCACTTAGAGCGTTAAATCGCAAAGATCTGAGGGACACTGCCACTACGCCTGTCACCCTGAGACATAAGTTGACAAAAATCCAATTGCCAGTAGTTTCAACAGCTCCTTTACGTTTTAAAACAGTTGCTACGTTACCCAGACCTTTAAATCATAAAGATCTGAGGGGCACTGCCACTGCGCCCGTCACCCTGGGACATAAGTTGGCAAGTCCCAAGTGCCTGTAATATCACCAGCACCCTTACCCTTCAAAAGCAAAACGCGTATTGCTCACATTCCGGCTTGGCGGCAGAAATAGGTAAGGTGGCAGTACTTCCCCGGACAAACTCTTCCACTTGGAGGTCTACTGCTTCACAGCTTTTCACAAATTGTGTCTCGTATTGATTGTTAGAAATACTTCGACAATGCAAACTTCTGGTAGAGGTAAAGGCGGTCCGTGATTGGTCCATCTATACGCATACGGATACGGATAGAAAAATAAAACATGGGCGGACGGGAATAGTGTTTGTTGGCAAACAAAATGATATCAAAGCCCTTTGTTTGTCTCAAATACGCTCTTGACATGGGAAGGTAGATAACGGAAGGAATGGACCTTTCTTTATTTTACGAGTGATATCTTCATAGTTTTCTGAATATTATATATAATATATGCACAAAAAGTAGTACGTGAGAATTAATATCACAAAAATTAGCAAATATCTACAAAACGCAGTATATTTAATATACTCTTATAGTCGGTGCCCTCACTAGGATATCCACTATTTGTATAGCATTTAGGCATCGATTGTACTAGGGCTTGCATAGTGGACGCTGGATGAGGATGTCCCAGGTTCGGTTTCCGGTAGGAGCAATTTGGGAAATAAGCTTTTCTAAATTGGTTAAGGACAGTTTTGGTCTGGTTTTGGTCTCCAACCCGCATCGAATCAGCATGATGACCTACGGCTTCAGCCTTTATCATATAGGGGAACAATACATTGGGGTCACATTATAATTATTCGTAGAAATTTATGTATATATAGATAAATATGGAATTTCTAATTTTTGAACATAATAATAGAGAACACACAACATAAAATGCCCAGTCTAATCATGCCTTTATGTTAATGAAATACAGAACTTTCCTTACCCCCTCTCACATACTAGAAGTGCGTGACAAATAAAAAAGATTTCTCCTATACGATAGATTTCGAAAGGAAATATAAAATGGGTTCACGTTAATTGTAACGTCACTATTCGGACACCGCCAT
Organism: Hyposmocoma kahamanoa; assembly: GCF_003589595.1. NCBI lineage: Eukaryota > Metazoa > Arthropoda > Insecta > Lepidoptera > Cosmopterigidae > Hyposmocoma > Hyposmocoma kahamanoa. The sequence continues at coordinate 17,635,627 of NW_020653850.1, forward strand.
CGAAATTATTAATAGATATCTCGAAGTTTCCTCGTAATATACATATATACACATACATACGAGGAAACTCACAATAAGGAAACATCGAGATTTGGAAGATTTTTTGAAGAACTTGTGCTGAAGGGTTTTTTTAAAGATGATGAATTTTCCGTTCCTGTACGGACGTAGTATAATAGGTTGACATATTTCCACACAAAAAAGGTAGATCAATATGCTATCTAATAACGTATTGACAAACTTGAGGTACATGATAGTTTACTCCCTCGAATACCACGTGCTTTACACCGGATGTGTTATATGTGTGGAGATTTCATTGAAGCATGGATCCATATATATATATATATATATATTAATTGCACTCAAAAAATGCTACCACGTGCTACTACCAATCTCTTAGTAGATGTTCTAAATCACTCGAAATAGTATACCTTCCTGAAGAAGTAGAGGCCTTTTTTACCGACTTTAAAAAAAGGAGGAAGTATTTCTTTTTTGTATGTATATTTCGCGATAACTAAGTTGCGAACCGATTTTGATGATTCTTTTTTGCTGGAAAGAGGGTACCTCAGTACTGGACCCATTTAAATTTGACGCAAATATTCCACCTCTAAGGGTGGCAAACTAGGGGATGAATGACTTTTGAGATCGGTTTTTTAATTATCTGTACTGAGATCATATACACGCTTAGATGCGTAAACATAATAATATTTTAATAAAAATGTAAAAAATATGCTCTAAGCTCAAGTCTAGCATGACGGAAAAAACATAATAACAAATGTTATAAAAACGTCCTCGGCTAGTGTCCGTTGGTGAATAGTAAACAGTGAACAGCTCATCTAATTGGTAACCACCAGAGCGGGACAGGGTTTGCATAAGCTGGGCGTAGCAGGGCGGAGCAGACGTAGGGTCATCTACAATCGGTTTTTATTAAACATTGTTACACTAAATTAATCCTGATTTAGATTTACTATTAGCATATCATCGAATGAATGGCAAACAGTGATTAGTTTACCACTAGAGCGGGACAGTGTTTACATAAACTGGGCGGGGCGGAGTAAATACAGGTTCTTCTAGGCGTGTCGATGATTCGTTTATGTTTGCTACCATGACTGCGCTATCTCTAGTCACGTTGAAGTGTTGGTGCTACAAAGTCACGTTGAGTTAGACTAGTATTTTGTTAACGGGATTTTTTTTCTAATAATAACTAAGTGACGGGATGAACAAGTCGTGTGTCTGATGGTAAGCGACACGCCATAACAGTTGCAGTAGCACTTGGAGCTTAAATCACAAAGCTCTGAGGGGTACTGCCACTGCGCCCGTCACCCTGAGACATAAGTTGATAAGTCCCATGTGCCTGTAATTACACCAGCACCCCTACCCTTCAAAACCGGAAACTAACTAACTCTTTTACAAGTATCTTCTGCCACTAATAAAGTGAATGGGATCTTGTACATTTGTCAGAGTCTTACCTGAATGCGAAGCCGACTCAACAACTTCCACATTGGGAAATCTATATAGTAGTAGTACATTTTGTAGCAATAATTGCTACAAATTTGTGTTCAATTAAGTTTACTATTAGTATACTATTTACGGAATTGCAAACAGTGAACAGCTTATCTAATTGGCAACCACCAAAGCGTCGTATCGTTTGCATAACTCAGCAGAGCGGGGTGGAACACACCTAGGGTCATCTATAGTTAGTTTTAAATAAAAAATTATTTCATAATAACTTTATTGCAAAAGACATTAAAACGGGTACGAAGTTTAGCTTTCAAACTTTGTCACTAATTATTGCTCAGTTAGGTTTACTGTTAGCTTTTCATCTGCAAATATGATGTAGTAGAAAATGGTAGTGTATGTGTTAGTTGAGTGGGGCGGAGAGAGCAGAACAAAACAAGGCAGAACTTGGCGGAGCGAAGTAGAGTGGAGCTGAGACGACGTTCCATTTACATCTAGAGTTTTCAATGATTTTATTCGATTTCATTCCACGGGACTTATTACAACAAAACAAACAAACACATGACTTGTTCCTGTTTATTCGAGATTTTCATTATAATCGGTTGGAATAGAGATTCAGTAATGTTTTCTGTTAGTTGATTCTAACAGCAAAATAGCAAAACGGTATGTTTTAAAACACCTGCTTAAGCATAGGAACTTGTTAAAGAAATGTAAGTTTGTTTTTAAACGCTGGAAGCCTACTGGATAGAGGATGGACTGTTATTAAGTCACAACATAAATCTTATCTTTCTCTGTATGATCAAAATATGGGCTGGTAACCCTAAGCAGGGTTTTATTTTTGCACGTACTCAATTTCTCGCCTCACTGGATGTCCCGGAGAATAGATATTAATTTACATGAATAAATAAAATTTGCATTAAGAGCGTCCAAGATGCTGTACAGGCGCCGCCGGTAAAGAAAACCGTTATTTAAAAGCAAGTGTGCCTAGATTCTTAAAACACTCTTTAGCATCGATCATTAATTAATTAGAAAAAAGGGTGAGTAATAACGTCAATATTACATTTATTGTAATTATTTACAGGTATTCGTAGCAAAGTAACAAAAAAATTAAACATTTGAAAAATTCAATAACACCAAATTTTTTTACTGTAATAATTTGTTGACAATATTTTTAAAACTATATACGTTCAACGATATTATTTAATTGATTCCTTATAATAAATGTAAAAATTTAAGCTAGTGTTTTAACATAGGAAGAAATGTAACGTATCGCTATTACCATTCGTTTCATTCTACGTCGACCAGTTCAAAAATACTTTGGAGCTTCATTAAAATTGCACCCTATATAGTGGCAGTATTCGGCGCACTACGATGTCACAATTTTGTTATTTCAGAGCAACCCGTCTGGCCCTATTATCGTACACACAAACTAACCATACCAAGTTGTATCGATGTCAGAAATAAGTACCAAATATACATAAAATGCGTCATCACCAACCTATTTTCGATGGCCCCATAGGTAAATACGTATAAATAAATTTGTAGATAATACAAATTTATTACGTATCATATATATCGGCGCGCCAACAAAACAACGTGGCGTGATCGCACGTGCGATACCCCTCTACCTGCCTGCCCACCTGCCTAATGAGCCTGCTACCTGCAAAATCCCCTATATAAGCGAGTCGTTGCGGACGAAGCAGCAGTTCGATTCTCGCAGCAGACACGAACGCTTGATAACTTAGTTATTATAGTCATAAATTATTATTTCTGCTAGTAAATAGTTCATGAGAAATAAATAGTTATTTACAAATTACAATTACATTTTATTCAAAATTCTATTATGGAAAATAATCGTCGAGAAAGGGGCAGCCGTGAGGGCTCCCCTTTACTACCCTCTCACCATCCGCATTCTTCTGACATATAAGTTTGTACGATGTGGCCTTCTATATGGCCCATAGCAGTAGAGCTTGTGAAAGAGTTCGTCCAGGTAAGTACTGCCGCCTTCCCTATTTCTGAGTAAATTTAGAGGGTTATGAACCCCACAGTATATCTCACTGGCGTGAAAGCACACAGTTCAGTGCCAAACCTATAGCAGAAATAGGACGGAATCTTTTCAAAATAATCATAAATGAATGCTACAGCGGCAGAAAGCATTAATAATTCAAAATATATGAGATGACTTATACTATTGAAGTTAACAAAACGATAGCGTGTTTCAGAGTACAACTAGTGCCATCTAGCAGTGGCGTGATGGAACTAATTGCATGTTAAATTGTGCTTGTTACAAGTGTAGTTTGATTTCATGCTGAAACCAAATTTCTTAAATATTGACTACAAATAACACCCTAACAAACTAGAGATACTACGTATTGTTTCTTTGAATAAATGACTGTTTATGATTTTTATGATTACAAGCACAAGTAAAAGTAATCGTTACCGCGAGCACCTTCGGCAACATGTCACGACAACATTGAATATGAAAACGCAACGAAATGTTGCTTTAAAAATATACTCTAGAATTTAGAATATTAATCTAAATAGCAATCTAACTAACAATATATTTTCTTAAAATACACCCAAGAAATTTTGAATTCATTTAAGATTATTTAAATTTGATGTAAGAGGTAAAAATTTCTTGATGTAAGTAATGTCCAATTAATTGATTAGAAATGTAATAAAATCTTGAAGTGAACGTATTTGTCTAAAAGTTAGAATAAAGTTAAGAGTAAAATTGTATTAGAAAAAGATAGCAGTATTTTTGTAATGACAATATTCCATTACTTTTAATAAATAATTTTTCAGAATTAGCAAATATTTTGAGAAATTGCTCTTTCTTATTAGTAGAAATCCGTTTTTTCTGTGTAGCGTTCTAGTTGAGGGCCTGAAGCGAGGAGACGCGCGAGGCAAGTGAGTTGCCCTTTAAGTTGGAAGCTATGTTCAGACATTGACGCAGGACACTGCGACTGGCGTCTCCGGCACTAGCCCGGAGAGCTAGTAGAGGATAAGCCAGATATCCTCCAGTCTCTCCAGCCGCTTTGATTATTAAACCGGAGAGACGTCGTTTTTCGGCGTCGGGATGTGAGCGTGACTTACAGCTCGGCCACCAATGAGGAAATTTGGTAGTGGACTCAGAGTCGACGGCTTAGCGGTGGCAACCGCTAGTTGTGCAATGCGCAACGGGAAGTGAGCGTGGCTACAGCTCCGGTACCTATCTCGAAAATAGGGAGGGTACTGTACGTGCACCCGGGGGGCTCACCCGATGCACTAGCCTCTCGGGAACTGGATGAAGTCAAGTGACAGAGGTAACAACCCTGTACACTGGTTGATCTGGGGTCAGAACATGAATTTATAAGGTTCCTGTGCGCGCACAGGTTATAGTGCCCTTCTCATATAGCCTAAGGGTAGATAATGAGGGTCACTATTAATATATGACTTTATTCCAAATTCAAATTAATTCATTATAGACTTCGAGTATATAACCAGAAATAGAGGCGAAATGTTATTTAATTTCTTTGGAAACTATTCTGCCATATCATTACTGTGACAACTGCGCTCCGATTGGCTAGCCCGAGTTTGAAACAATTGACGGGTGTCGTCAATGGGTTGTCGTCAACTGTTTCACTTCAAATCGACCAGTTAACTTGAGTTTATTTCGCAATGCAGAATAATAATTTTTATTTATAAAAACTTGTATTTAAACTGAATGCTTTTCTAATTTGCGAAACCAAATAGCCGCCATTTTGCTGCAGGAGGAGCGCATCGCGTGAGCGGCTAAAATCAAAACTAACGTAGAAAGATAAGGGAGCTTGTTGACCTCTCATTGAAAGCAATCATAAAAATGCACAAAATAGGAGATATAATGGTGTGGTTAGATTTAGAAACAAGTATACGTAGAAATGATAAGTAATCTAAAGAAGTACTAATTCACAATTACTTAGCTGTCTAATGTTGCGCCTAACCTTTCAACGAATATTTAAGCTTTTCGAGCAGTAATGACTTTTTTTTCAGTAAAAGTAAAACCAAAATGCTATAATATCGAATCCTTATTCAATAAACTTAATTTCAATTATTAAAGCGACATCTCTAGTCAGCTGCTGGTAGCTATATAATGGTACCTGGCAAGCCAGGACGAAATAGATTTCTCACGGATGGCGCTACGGTAAAAAAGTCGTTAAAAAACAAAAACATAGTTCTGCAACAAGCACATGGAAAATTTCGTAGTGTCCGCTGGTTCGTTCCATGGCTTGGTTGGCATGTCTGGCATGTTCGCTAAAAGACGTTGGTTCGAATTCAGCCGGATCGAAGTAATTTTTTCTTACTGTTCGATTATTATATTAATAATCATATTCAAGATCTTTTTTCTAATCGAATAATGTAAATTGATGCAAGGACTATTGATTGATTTTGGTTTTTTCTTAAACTTCGAACGACCAAACGCTGGGTTAGGCCGTGTGTATCAAGCATCGAGCCTCGTGTTTCTCAGTTCCCTCAGGAATGGTAATGCATTTTTTCGTGGTAATGGTGTTTTGTTTTCTCTCTGCGAACGTAACGGGGGCGCGATAATGAATTTATTTCCTGTGTTTGTTTTTTAATAGATTTTTCTTAAACCATCACGCTGGCATTCGAATTTGTAATTCAAATTTCGCTTTGTTATTTGTTGAGTTAGAGATTGTCGATCTTTGTTACGTATTTGCGGATAAAAATAATGTTATGTTTACGAAAAATTGAAAGGCGCTCGCAAATTATACTAATGGAATATATCTATATAATTCGTTTTAGTTATGAAAAATGATATCGAATTCATTAGTTTTCTTGATTGCTAAGCGTTGGATATGAAAGTATTATATGAGATCTAAATCGCGTATTTGTTTTTTAACAAACCTACTTTTCGGGCAGCAATATTTTATAGGTCCCATTGTAACGACGGACTATTAAAAAATTCGCACGCTTTTTGTAATAAGGCCACATCTGCGAAGTGACAAAGTTTCAGTGGCAGTAGAGCTCCTTGTGAACGAGTTCGTCTGGGGAAGTATTGCTATCTTACATATTTCTACCGCCAAGCGGTAATATGAGCTATACTCCTTTCCGGTGCTGGTGAAATTACAAGCACATAGGACTTGTTAACTTATGTATCAGAGTGGCGGGTGCAGTGGCAGGGTGTAGACACACACAGATCTTTGCAATCTGAGTGGCACTGCAACTGTTATGGATAGACGTATCGTTTACAACCAGGCGAACTCGATCCCAAGGTCACGGTTGACTGACATTTTAAAATCTGTTAAGTATCGTACTGAATGGTAAGCTGTAATCTTTGCCAGCTGACTGAGAAAAGGGCGTGTAGTATATGTATGTATGTAATAACAAAACACAGAAATAAATAATTTTAATACAGACATGTCCATAACCGATTATTTCTAAGAAAAATTGATGTGAACTAATTATAAGAGTTCTTAGGATCAGAAATTAATTCCATAAAACAACAAAGAAATTTCTTACCTTATGCCTTTAAGATAAGTGCTTAATTCCGTTGCTCCGCTTATTTATAATTATTACACGAAACTCAGAAAAGCAATATACATGTAAATAAATATTTGAGTTACCTTAATTATGCTGTATTTGGATCATGAGCTGTATGTAATTAGGATGTCTTTGTTAGTACGTAATTGATACCTTTTTGGGTGTAAGATGATGTAAAAGGTACAACGGTCTGGTACTCGTAGGTTAACGCTACTTTGTTAATATCTAGATACATTTGTTGTCTAGAAGTGAAATTTTGGATTTCCCACGTTACATAACTTAACTGCCTCTGTGGCCGAACGGTAACCATGCTGGGAAATATTTGTATGGCCTACATTTATTTCTCGCGTGAGTTTTGGTGTCACTTGTGATTATCCATCTGTGTGTCCATGACTATGTGCGGGGCTATGAGTGCGTTATTATTAATTACTGTTTTAATTTAATGAACGTAAAAGTACTTAAAATTTGTGCGTTCCATGTGCAAGGGTACACTAAAGTAATGGTCTTGAATAAACGAGTAAGTATATGATGACCTCGGTCCCAACTTGTTAATTTACGACTGGCGCATTGTCAATACCCCTCAAATCTTTTGCAATTTAAAGCGCTAAGTGACCCTGCAACTGTTAGAGAGAGTCCCGTTATTTAATATCAAAAAAGAATAATGTTAAGGCGAGAGCGAATAGGTGTTAAGTAGGTATGCATGCTTTATCGTCTACCTTATGGTTATTTTTATTTTCCATCACGGAAAGTTGAGGACAAATACGCACATATTTTACCGTATAAAAAATTTTGATAGACTACAAAATCTTTAAAAAGGTTTTTTATGGCAAATGGAAAAGGACCTATCATTTATCTACTGAATTTTCTGATATATTTGTCACTAAATACCAAGTCACCTACCCTTGACCCTACTAACCATCTCTTAAACTAATTAACATGAATGATGAATACATTTCAAGACTAGTAAATTATGGAAATCTATATTTTAATTTCATGGTTCTGTTTATACATAAAGTATACCAAGAACCTTCAAAATATTTCTCGATACACAAATGAGTTCAATAACCCCCATAACAACACACCCACATCTTGCAGTTACCTGTCTCCAAAATCCCAGTTCTGCCAATCGAAGCATGTTTTACAATGCCATAAAAGGCCCCAGGATATCCGCAGCGAATGGGCTCCCATAGCCTGTGGATCCCCGATAGGAGCTTAGGTAATCCAATGGTCGGGAATTGCCGATGAAAATGACATTTCAAGACGTAATGGTGATTGATTTTGAGAGCTGATTTAGTTTTATTTGAAAATTATTCGGATGGGAACTTTGTAAGCAAAATTACACTTGATTGACCATGCACTGGGCCGCTAAGAAGGTGCTGAAAATGATAATTTTTGTTTGCTGCTGTTGGATTACTGACTCCAGGTTGTCTACCCCCTTTTCACCAATCGAGTAAATCATATTAGAGCTTTTTGTATTTTTCTGTAAAAAAATACTCTATTAATTCGTTACATGTCCAAAGAGCAAGTACATAATTTCAAAACGACTCTTCTTTCGCTACTAAATTTGTAAAACAATGAGTAGATAACACTTAAATTATATATTATAATCGGATGAAAGGACTCAAAAACACTAGGTACATTTCGTGATATTAGGGCAAGAATGAAATCCCTCTTTATGGAATATCATTTCTTTTACTATTTCTACCTCCGACCTTCTTACGTAAACCTTATCTAAGTCCAGCAACATGAAAAGCGAATAAACCAATTTTAAAGGTCGGACTTCCAAGGGATTTTGTGACCCATTTATCCGGGTCGAGCTTTCTTTACATCTTTGGGCTCGTATCCTTGTGATAGATTGCCTCTCCGACATCCGATGTTCAATAAGCTTGAATAATTTGTGCAAAAAATACCCAAATAAATAGTCGTAAAGCCTCATTGGGCAGTACGATTTCTTTCAAAGGTTTTTTAATTAAAAAAATAATTCGGCAATCACTTGACGATGAGGCTAAGTCGTGTTTGTGCGTGCTGTGAGTTTTTCTGAAATAAAAGGAATGGACTTACTTATTTTTTTACACGTTTTAACTTAACTTACTTTTACTATTAATTTTACTAAAATTATTCGTATATCGTCGCTACTTGTCACGGTGTCTTCAACAGCCAATGCTTGCCAGGTGAAGCCTGAAAACCAACAAATTGCCAAAGCTTTTATCTTTTCTTCGATATAGATTTAAGCATTTTGTTTTATCTTAAATCTTGTATGTTTTGCGTTGTAAAATAAATAAAATAAAGTATTTTTATTTATTTTTGTTAATACAAACATAGACTAATCAAAATCCCTTCGATCCGATTCCAACTGATTGAAATTGTTGTATCTGCTTGTCGCAAATCTTTGTTTTAGATTTTTAACGACTTTTTTGATTAATAAAAAAATATTTTATTAATTCTAGATAGTTAAGTGCTTTTCGTTTAAGTCGAAAAGATATGTTATTTAAATAATTTTGTAATAATGAAATTTTTATTGAATTGATATTCAATTATTTTTTGTGAAATTACTCCACTAGTTTGTTATAATTATTAATACAAAGATCGAACACTCAGAAAAACACTCAAAAAAAATTCCTTCGATCCGGTCGGATTCGAACCGACGTCTTCTTGCATACCGTGTCAGACGCTATACCAACTAAGCCACGGAACGAACCAACGGACCTCACGAATTTTGTAACTTGTTACTTGTAATTTTGTAATGTTTTTGTTTGAATAGTTTTGTAAATAAATATTTTTCTTTTGTCCTTATATTAATACACCACAAAAACAAACAAAACTATTCCTTCCCTTCACCCGCAATATGATAATGCATCTCCAGCAAATCCTACGAAATACAACGAAGCCCGCATACAGCCTTGAAATAATCAGGTTTCGAACATCGTATTCTCCGTATTAAGTATTTTGTTGAAAGCCCTCTACCAACCCCTCTTTGTATCGAATCCGATATCATCCCCTGGAAATTATGAAACCGTATAAACATTTTCACGCCCTCTCTTTCCCGGCCCCCTCATTTCCACATTTCCGGTCTGAAGTTATTATTATCAAATCAAGCTATAGATACCTGGTTAGATAAACGTTGCATGTCGATTCACTTACTCCCCAAAGTTAATGGAAAAATAAGACCCATGCCAGATTCTAAATCATTGTTTTACGATACTGTAATTTTATTTTGAGGGGCTGGAATTGTTTCTAAAGGTAAGTTGTATTTTATGTTAAATTTATGAGCTGCTTTATTTTACACTTCTGGCGTCTGTGTATTCCACAAGTTCAACAGCAACTCCTATATTTTCTAAGAACGGTAAATATCAATACAGGCCACATTTCCCACTTGATGACGTAATAAAAATGTCTCGTTATAGGAACGAGTAGTCTGAAATTTATTACAGTGTACTGCTTTTATCTTTTTCCATAATTGCTTTTCGTTATTCATTGTTTTTTCAAAATATTACATTATTTTTAACCCCGGACGCTAGAAGTGGCAAGTACTAAGCTTATGTCGTATGTCGTCTGTCTGTGGCATCTAGTTAAGAAAAGGTTGTATTGATTTCAAATTGGAATGGCTAATTTAATCGGAATGATTCTTAACTGCTCATAGGCTTGAGGTTGAACTGTTTTTTTTATGATTCCAAGAAACGAGATGAAGAAGTCGTGCGCCTTGTGGTAAGCGACACGTCTACTACAAAAAAAAGTTTAAAGACCATCAGCTTTTTCCCAGTTAGTGCAGGGATGGGAGTCATAAAATGAATACTTATTTTAATTTTACTTATCCAATACGATATTTTGATTTTATATTAAATTTTCATTCAATGTGCTGCTATCTAGCAGCAATAGATGTAAAACCAGGAAACATATAGTTCTCCAAAAAAAAAACCTTGAACTTATTGCAGCGTGATAAAGTTTACTTTCGTTTCTTATAACAAAAAATCTATTACAATAAACTGAAAATGGAAAATTTGTTCAAATTAAATAAAATAAAACTTCACAATGGTATAAAACACCACCTTAGGTGTGACTATATATTTGCACTCCAAAGGCAAAATGTAAGGCATTGTTCCACGATTTTCGAGGTTTTGTGCGAGATAATTGATACGACCTTATCATACAATCGAAAATGACTGACTCAGCTCACGTTTGCGGAACTCCGCGTACTGTTGGCACACATGTCTGTTGTATTTGTTGTTCTATGACTTCAACCCCGAGAAAATAAAAGGTATGCGCGTATATGGCAAAATTGCCACTGTTCATTTTGTAATGGGCACAACCCTGGCGCTTCAAATCAATATCACCTTGCTCGTTATGGAGTTTGCGCTCATGTCTATCTCAGTATTTAAGATTATGAGATAAGATTACAGTAAGAGCAAAACCATTGCCACTGTTATAAATTCTCCTCCTTGATAGTCAGCCTGAGTTTCAGTTACACAATAAAAAAAAATTGTTATTATCTAAGAAAAAGTATTCCCCGGTTTCACAAATTCAAATTTTTCACAAGGGATTGTGGAAATGACGTTGTATATACCAGTTTCAAAATTAAGTCCTGACTTCTATTCCAAATAGGACCAATTTAGGAAATTTACTAAATTAGACCTGGTTTTAGGTGTTAAGTATAGTACCCCAGAATGAATTCTGTTGCTTTGGTAGTCATTGTACTGTTTTATTTTTTTGTTAATAGAGCCACCGAGCACATTAGAAGAGCTTTTAAATGTTATAACAATTTCAATAAGTATTTTATCCTCTACGGAAAAATGAAAAAATGCATGATGTGTCACACCTTCGAAGAGTCAATGTTGCACTCTCAATGACAAATAAATTTAACGGGTCGTCTACTTTGCCCCATTAATTTATAATTACGTTGGCGGTGTACTCACGTTGTTGATTGTACATTGACTTAGCTAGACTACACAGGTTACCTGGTCTTCACGTAGTGAATGTGGTTGTCTGGTACATTACAAGAACTAGCAACACTTGACGTAATTTTACTATCTCTAATTAAAAATTGTACTATAACCTAAAACCGTGAAAGAAAAAATTATGTTGTTTAAATTACTGTGACAGTCAATATTCCCCAATTCAAATAAAGACTCAGTAATTTGTCTAAAGAAACGACATTAGTCTCTATCAACAAGAATGGTAAACATTATCAACATAAAGCCCAAACGTAAACAATGTTTAAGGCCTAAACGATGCAACCGCCTGCAGGCGGCGTGCATCAAAAGAAAATTAACGGAATTTGATGCATGCATTATGCGGCGCTTCTTTGTCACATAGACTAAATGAGTTTTAATATGGAAGTTTGGGTAAGTCCTGTTCGTACTTCACGGTTTATGTATTTATTCATTTTAGTGAAATCTTACAGCTTTTTATTTAAAACCTCTAAATGGCTAATGACGAGATTCCACTGTGGTTAACTACGTTTATAAAAACTGAATTCGATTGATGAAAAATCTGTTGAGAAGACATTTTTATATATTTTTTATGATGGTGTCTGTAATATAACATTGAGAAACTAAAGATCGATAAGTATTAATTAAGTATTTTTTATTTACGAATTAATCAACGAAAATTGTTTATCTATATAATACTCACTTATATATTGAAAGGAAAAAAAATGAATTATGATAACGTTTATATGAAACCTACTGGCCACTATACTATACTAGAGCGTTCAATCGAAATCAAAAAACAATTGAAGCCATTCTTTTTTCAAATAAAAAATTCTTAAATTTAATGTTGCATTTGTAAATATCAGAACTGTATACGGCTGCTAACACACCACGCCTGTTCTGAAACGTGTTACGTTTTTGATATACCTCTTTTGCTGCCTTCACTCGCAACAGTTATTTCTTACAATGACTTGTATTCTTGATACTTTTGACCTGGCCTCTTTTACGGGCATTCTCAGTCTAGTTAAGACACACAAGAGCACATCGGAGTCAACCATTTTATTTATTTTTTCTTTTTACGTGTCAAGGATTATATTTTAGAAGTTATTGTGTGGGTTATATTTTAGAATTTAGATGTTTTTACAAACATTTCTTTACAATGGTAGAAGTTACGCAATGGTAAAATACATTATAAGTCCTAACTTAATTTGTTTGTTTTGTTGTTGTTTTGTATTTAACATAATTATATTTTATTGGACCATGATTGGACCTAAAAATTGTTTTAAATACCTAAGAGCCTCATTATTTAAACACGCTCTGTTGTACAAATTACTATTTGGCACTTGATATTCTTTACCTCATATAATGTTTACATAGCTATATATCTCCTTGTGAAAGAGTTTGTCCAGAGAAGTACTGCCACCTTATATCTCAAGGTACCGGGCGCAGTAGCAATGACCCTCAGATTTTTGCGATTTAAAGGTATGAGTGGCACTGTAACTGTTATGGACAGGCGTGTAGCTTACCATCAGCCGCTTTTCTTTTTCTTGCATTGCACGTCTTATTCTTTTTTCAATATTGTATCGCTGGATGATATGATCATGACTCATAATCTGACCCTGTTAATGGAAGTTTACGTACAAACACTTTAGTTTTAAATTGTGAAGTTATAAGTCACCTTTTTAAGTTGTGTAAAAAAATATTGGAAATCTACGGGGTTAACATGTAACAGGGCAGTAAAGATTTGATATTAAAACATTTTTAATTGTGTGAATACCCTAATTAGATTATCGTCAGACGTTTTGTCAAAATGAATAAATATTGTCTCACTCATACGAGAACCCTGTGAGGTCAGTTGTGGTAGGAATAAGACCGAAATCGTTATCTGGGTGATAAGCATTTTTTTTTATAATATCAAGTGACGGGAAGAACAGGTCGTCAGCCTGATGGTAAGTTAAACGTCTGTCCATAACAGTTCCAGTGCCATTCAGAGCTTTAAATTGCCAAGATCTGAAGGGCACTACCATTGCGCCCGTCACCTTGAGACATAAGTTGACAAGTCCCATGTGCTTGCAATTCCACCAGCACCCCAGTAATAGCTCACATTACTGCTTGGCGGCAGAAATAGGTACGGTGGCAGTACTACCTTGGACGAACTCTTATACAAGGAGCTCTACGGCTATTAAATAAATACAAAGTGCACACATACATTTTCGTTATTCCATACTTCCCAGTACCCACAGCAAATTTGACACATACATCCATACATACATACATACATATGTACATATAGTGTAAAGTACACAATATTTCTATAAATCTAGCTATATGTTTTCATACTTTGGTGGGTCATAGTTTTCTCCTTTTAATTTCTTTGGTACATAAAATATGTAATTTAATGAAAACTTTGGAAGTGTGGATATAAAATTAAGCTATAATAGGAATAACCGCGTCATAGGCAACATTTTGCGCTTACATCTTGCTCAGAATATTCAGTGTTTTGCTACTACGTTAATTAATTCTAAAGACAGCTCCCGGCAGTTCGCGTCAAATAAAGTTCAAATAAATTACTTTACACTTCTAATTCTTAATTATATTTAAGATTGATTTAATTTCTTCACTCTACTTGAGGTGTAATCTATATAAGTACTTTTCTTTTTTTATTTTCACTGTCTACTTCTTTTCTTTGATTTACAAAAATGTTAAACAAATTTTGTTGCATACCTCGCCCTCAAAAATAAACTGACGAAATTAATAAATAATAACGTTTTTGGAATACGGAAACGCCTGCCCATGATAGTGGCAGTGCCATGCAGAGCTTTAAATTCCAAACATTTGACGCATACTGCCTATCGTGTCAAACCAAAACATTAAACGGCTCAGTGCAGTATTTTTGTAATTACTTACATTGCAACATGAAGCTTTTGGCTGCTATCAAGGGAAAATAAATTTATTAATATTTTTGTATAAATAGCTTGTTTTACAAAGTAAAATTATAAAGGTTGCTTATAATTTTATAATATGTTAACGATAGCTCCAATGAATACTAAGCCAACTTTATTTTAAGGTAATTTTCTGTTATTTTTGTAAACGGCCATATTTATTAACTAATATTGTGTTCCCCGAATTTTGTGAAAAAAATCCGCGGCGAGTCCTTTGGAGCGCCTACTGCACGGCCACGGAGGATAGGACGAGCAGCAACGACACACCGACACGTCTCTTCCCCCGCGGCACGGCTGCCACTGCATCATCATAAGCGGTGCAGCACCGCCAGAGTCGCGAAGGACAGGACGAGCGGCAACGACACACCGACACGTCTCTCTCCCCGCCACCCTCCTCCCGCTGACCAGACGAGTCCGTACGGAATGACCTCCTCCTCGGGCCGGCCTACCACCATTGGCCGGCCCCATAGGTTCCTCTTAGCTTCACCGTGGGATTAAATCGACCACGGCTACTAGAGATCAAGGCGGGTACCCCTTCGGGGGGACCGTATTTCCCTGGATGAACTCTTTAACAAGGAGCTCAACTTCTACTACAATAACAAAAACAAACTAGTGGGGTATTTATACAAAAAATAAATTACCATCATGGTAGGAAAACCATAACGATATTCAACAAAACAAAATTAGCACCCCTCATGGAAGAATGGCATAAGTGAAGTTAGGTCAAAAATGTTCGTTGCTCCACTGGATACAGAAAAACATAATCTACATCCTCTCAATTCTTGTAACTCTATTCGATTAATATTGTCGACAGAGTTAGTAGAATTGGGGAGGACGTAGGTAATATTTTTCTGTATCCAATGGAGCAATAAACATATTTCACGTAACTTCACTTATGCCATTCTTCCATGAGGGGTGCAATATATTTTTCATTTCTAATATGAATACCGTATTATTACAAAGTTACATCAACACTTATAGCTTATAGAAGATCAGACTAATGTCCACATGCACTAAACTCAAAACATTTGCACGAGGATAGTGCTTTTGATTTGTGCGATTGAGCGCTGTTGCAGATATTTTTTCACACATTAATGAAAACATTTATAAAAGTTTCTTCTACAGGCCATTAAATGAATGTACCAAATAATAATAATAACGTCAATAAACCTCGAAGTATATGAACCCCCGCCGACGTTGCGCGTGTATACCAACGATCATTAGTATGTATGTGCATACCTGTCCAGTGAAATTTCGATACTGCGTGTCACTAGAGATTCAATATTTTGATATGTAGCAGAGCAATGACGTCATTATTAAAATTATGTATGGCCAAATAGCGTTCTCTTAGGTTGTTCGGTGAAATAAAAGATATGGAACTACGTAATAATACGTTGTTCTATATCACCTACAAATGTTTAGAGGTCGGCATAGTTCGTAGCTCGTGCGAATTAAGAATGCATGAAAGGAGCCTCCCCGCACGATATAAGGTTCCTTTTCTGTAAATGTGGTGTACAATGGACAAATATCAGTGAGTACTTTACATCGATTGGAATATCCTTTCAACATGATGGCAAGCATTAAAGAGTGTGCCATCGTGAAGATAAGAAGAAGAAGATATAACAAAATCTCTCCCTAGATGTCACTAGTGAGAGATTTTGCCGTATGTCAAAAAATCCGTAGGCTCTGATTCCACCCTCATGTTGCAGATATTTCAAAGATTCGCACGAAGCGTTATGTTTCCACATTCATAAGGCGAACGGCTATGGAGTGGAATTCGCTGCCTGCAGACTTATTCCCTGAACGTTATAACTTGGACCTTATCAAGGTGAGAGTGAATAGGCATTATTTACGTGCGCATACCCCATCGTCGACCTCACCGTCACTTTCCATCAGTTGAGATGCAGGTGAAATGCGCACTTACATTTGTATAAAAAAAACACAATGGTGAAAAATCCAGTACCTAAGTAAATTAAAGACCTTTAACAAAAACACATGGGAGAATAATTAAGACAACTCTACAACTTGACCTGTAGCTCAGTTAGAGCAGCGCTAACGGTACAGCGTGGTTATGGGTTCAAGTCCCATCGTTTCGAAGAAAAATTTCTTTTTCTTTCTTCTGTGTGTTCAATCTTTGTATTAACAATTGTAACAAAACTAGTGGAGTTATTTCAGAAAAAATCTCAATAATACAGAATAATATGTACATAAGTTGAATGTAAATGGACATGAGTCAGTCTCGTATATTTACGTTGTTTAATAGTTTTAATTACTTGAAATTTTTTGGTCCACTCTCTATCTTAGTACTAGGATCAAAACATAACTTCAAATGTTCACAGTACAGCGCACAAGTTGTGTTAATATTCATTAAGCCGTGCCTCAAGAGACACCGAGCACGGACGTAGACTTGTCAATGTAATAATGGTAGTGTATATGTGATTTAGTCTATTTTATACTACGTTAACGATAAAATAGGTACCATTCTGTAATAAAATAGGTACTTTATAGATGGGAATAGATTGCTTTTAATGAATAAGCAAGACAGGGAAAAAAGTACTTACCCCAGTTTTATAATGTACAAAGTAATGAATACCTACTACATAGAAAAACAACGATAGAATTAGAGAAGAAAAAGAGAGCCAAAAACGAATACAGTTAAATTTAGAATTTATAGGATAAAAATCTAAGATTAATAACGTCAAAATAAATATAATATTAAGTTAAAAAAGTTGATGTTTTACAAATGCTCGCCGGTTATTTCACTTTTTAATTTGAAATCAAATTTGAAAATAAGAAAAATAGTCGAGTATTATTTTTTTTCCACTCATTTATTGCTGGTGTGTGTATATGTGCAGCGCCGTTACAGTAAAAACAATACTTAGATTTCAGAAATTAAAGAAACTAAAGAGTTCGTAGAATTCCATCCTGTACATCCGCGACTTTTCATGGACAGCCTGTGTAAAACAAAAATACAATAAAGAAAAAATAGCAACTCTTTTATGAAGGCAACAATGAAAGAAGAACTAAAATAACATACTTCTGTATTTATTATATATTTAGCGCTCGCATAAAATACTACAAATTTTTCTATTACTGTGCTGTACAGGTTTGCCATCTCTAAAGTTCCGTTGGAGGTAACTTCAAATGTACAGTGAACACGAGCTGTGTTAATATTCATTACGCTTCGCCCCAAGGGAGCCGGGGCTCAGACAAATCGGCGCAGTCTCGTCAGACGGTCCACTGGATTTCTATAGACAGCCTATATTATCGAAGAGAATCGATTTAGTATGCAGGAGGTATTTTCTAGAGCTTAAGATATTTGGTCTGAATGTTAGACGATGAAATATATATCTTAACAATAGGTAACAGTTTATGTATTTCTTTAACATTTGAAAAGTACTACCTTTTTTAACACAGCTATTAGAATATATAATCTAACTGATGCGAAGGGGGAAGCAAAAAAAAGCTTAGTCTCTCCACCGTTTCGAAACAAAATATCTGCAGGGTCACTCACAACTTCCTATCAGTCAGTCTGAGTTAGTCGTCCGATAAATAATTTGCCGTCAAGAACATCGTAAAAAATTTAAAAAATGGAACTTTTTTCTTTTCTGATCTAAAAAATTAGTATACTAATTTTTTAGATCCGAAAAGAAAACAAACCCAAAAAAGGTGTATTTGAGATGTAAAAATAATAATAATTCTTTATTACACAAAGAAAAGACATTAAAAATTACATATAGGAGCATATATTACCCCTTTCTGCCGCTAAGCACTAATGTGAGCATTACTGCGTTCCGGTTTTGAAACTGGGTGCTGGTGAAATTACAGGCATATGGGACTTGTCAAGAAATATCTCATGGTGACGGGCGCAGTGGCAGTACCCCTCCGATTATTGCGGTTTAAAGCTCTGAGTGGCACTGCAACTGTTATGAACAGGCATGTCACTTACCACCAGACCCATGACTTGTTCGTCCTGTCACTTGGTACTATATTCAAAAAAAAAAACTCTTTGAGAGACCTTTTCCAGTCCACCTTACACACGGTGAATAAAGAAAGTCTGCTAACTAACTAATTATTGCAAAAAAAGTATTAAAATTGTAATGTAAATAGTTAAATTATAAATTATAACAATATAAATATACACCTACACAAACTTTACGTACAAGTACATAAATACATACTTACACAATATTTATTGTAATATTAATTTATATATATTATGTTATTGATAAACTTCTGAGTTATCTACGTAATCATAATCAAACTAAAACACTAGAAATTAATACTTAGGCCAATAAAAATACGGCCGACGTGCCGTCGTCTCTCGTGATATTACATAAAATGAGTTTACATAATTTTGTTGACAACTGTTCGCGACTCAAAAGCAAAAAACCGGCTGTTACGCGTTTTTCTCATTACGCCGTTGCTAAAACAATTCCACAAGAAAAAGCATCCAATTTCTGCAGTAACTTGAAAAAACTGCACAATCGCTTCTGATGTGCCTGAAGGCAAAAAGTTACGTCGCATCTTGTCATCTCAGTTTTATGCCTTATCCCGCCCCGAAGGTTTTTTGCGGTAACACACTTCAAAAATTATACAACACAGGCAAAACAAGAACAGTAAAACCATTATCTGAAAATCACTAAAATAAATGACCATTAGGTCACAAACAAAGTTACTGATATTTTTAAAGGAGTCAATATTACCAAAATAAACGAAAACAAAATAATCCATAAGAATGTGTTAAGATATATACAGTTTTAAATCTCTATCAATAATTATTACAATTAAAGATTTAACATTCGCTGGTTTTCATTAGTCCAAACCAATATAATTATTTTTTTTATATTATTACATAGCTACACTCAGAATGAGCAAAATTTTATTGTGAAACAGACACTGGACCTATTTATTGATTAAAATAATCACGTGAGAACGTGAGCCTGTATACGATTAGTCTACTTTGCATTTTAGATATTCTGTAGTTGGTTTCGAACTATCTTCCTGATGAATTAGGCGACTTTGCGATAGGCCAGCATTCCAGAAAAACATCGAATTGCTCATGCCGGAGACGTATTGTTTAAATTTCATGATTGTAAGACATCGAAATAAAAATTTTTCACCAACGTAATTTCTTTAAAATCACTAGCTGCAATTCACTTAATCTACAAGAACACGGTGTTGGAAGCTAAAAGAAAAATAAACATGCCCGATAAAAAACTTCTGCATTGTTCAGATTCGTTTACAAACAAAGATTCGTAAAAACAAAAGCCACCCAAAAACCAGCATCGACATAAAACCAGTCATAATATATCTCAGTTACAGGGCTCTTCGTAAGTGTGAAATATACGGCTGCTCAATATATTGTATATAAAAAGGAATTTTTATTTGTTTTATTTGTGCAGAAGGCACGTTTTGTCGCTGAGACAAAAGGATCTTCGATTGCATTGCGATGTTGAAATTTTTTTGAGGGACTTAGTATATCTATACACAAAATTTAAGAATTCACATTCACCACAATCTACGTTAACATAACAAATACTTACTTATTTCTATTTACAAAATTTAAAAAATATGTGCTTACTTTTTAAAGTAAATAACAGGTAACATATGTATTCAGCTAATTAAAAAGTTACATATGAAGTTCGCGGAGGCCGACGAAAGTCTCTGTGTAAAAATTCTTTCAAAGTTTTGTAAGTCTCTCCAAACCCAGCTCTATCTTCTCCGAAGTATCCTTTTCGTTAGTACCTGCATTCATTTTGGTCGTCTTAGGTCATATAAATAATGCATTATCACGCGTAGACTCCCAAGGGAATGGTTGTTGAATAAAATTATTTGCACTACTCGATACACGGCTGCATCGACGATTAGTACAAAAAGATTATTTTGAAAAACACGCTGCTCGCTTCTGAATGTTCACACGCTTAAAATAAAAGTTTCACTGTGGGTCCGTTGTTGAGTACACGGTTTTACAATATTTTTACGCTATTTTGTACGTCTATTTTATACAAATTGTGTTGAATTGTAACATTTTGAAGGCGTAGTAGCCCAGCCGCTTCTCGAGCAAAGGCCGATGGCTCGAAACCGGGCTCGCACTTATGAGTTTCTCGGGATTTTCAGTAAAAAAAAACATCGTGAAGAAACTTGCACGCCGAAGAAAGTTCACAAACCTGGAAAAACGTGTAATGTCCCGAACCCGCGTTAGGCCAAGTGTGGCGGACTAAGAGGACTATGACTTGCCTGAGAGGAGACCCGTGCCCAGCAGTAGGGTATATAAACGGATTGATGATGATGTTACATATTATTTTATTACGAATTATTTACTTATTATTTTACAATATTCATTAAATTAGAAATGAATCTATAATTCCAAATATAAGTGACGTATTTTTATTTTTAAACAACCAACATTTCGGGCTCTTTACAGATCAGGGGTGACTGAAATATTTAAATCTTTAACCCTAATATTAGATTTAACTGGTTGATTACCTTGCTATCTCTGTCAATATGTTCATTTTTAATTTATAACAATCGCGAAATCCTAACCGATTTCAAAACAGGAGGAGGTTCTCAATTCGACTGTTTATGTATGTTACGCAATAACTCATCAGCAAATACATGTAATTCCACTAACTTTTGGGGTTTTTTAATTTATTTGAATTGTTTCTGAGTTTTCGATCTTTTTATTAATAATTATAACAAAGTAGTGGAATAATTTCACAAAAAATAATTGAATATCAATTCAATAAAAATTTAAAAGTCCAATCAATGTTAATATTAAGAAAGAGAATAATAACTTTTTTTTATAAAAAAGAACCGAACTCAGAAGTTCGTTCGTTAGTTTGCCAAGTTTTATTGAAATCGGTTACCGGAAAGTGCGTGAAACTGGATTTATCCCCTAGTTTTCCACCTTAGAGGTAGAAAGTTCTCCAAATTTAAGAAAATATTGTCTGAAAATGTACTAATTCGTTACACGGAGGTTACATGATAGGATGTACGTTACCTTTTTTATTTATTTATTATTACACTTTTCAATTTACAATCAACAAAACAAAACAATGTGCATAAACCTATACAGACTAAAAATGTTTTGCTAGGCATTGATAACCGGCGAGCGCTGTGAAGTCACTGCGCATTGGTCCCTTTGTTGGAATATTCGATACAAAACACAGTATAAACCAATAAAAAACAAAATAAATACACAACAAAAAAATACGTTACTTGATGTTTAAAAAAGATTTTTTTTAAACATCAAGTAACGGGACGAACATGTCGTGCGCCTGATGGTAAGCTACACGCCTGTCCATAACAATTGCATTATCCTCAGAGCTTTAAATCGCAGAGATCTGAGGGGCATTGTCACTGCGCCCGTCACCCTTAGATATAAGTTGACATGTCCCATGTGCCTGTAATTTCACCAGCACCCTTACCCTTCAAAACCGGAACACAGTAATGCTGATATTACTGCTTGGCGGCAGAAATAGGTAAAGTAGCTTTACTTCCCTGTACGAACTCTTCCACAAGGAGCTTTACTGCCATTAAATTTTATTTAAGATTTTTCTTTTGTTACTACTAGGAGTGAATATATTTGAATTATAAATTTGTATATAACGATATATGTGGGTGAATTTCTAAACAGTATAGTGAGATCTAAAAATAGTCTAAAATAAAAGTCTACAACGAATTAATAAAGAATAAAAGATCTAACTTTGGACATAATTTTTTTATGGAGATATTTCTCTTTAAGTACTATAGAGTACCTGCTAAATTTCTTGCCCAAAATTGCTTGAAATTTGGCTAGCGGTTACCGACACGTCACGCCGTCCACTGCCCAGTAAATTTTTCTCTAACCGGTCCTCATTTTATTTATATTAATTTGGAGCGTGCGGAGCCCCCACATCTCATTTCCTAAAATCCAGACTCGCATCTAAATACCTCGTCTTAACGAAAACCCCGTTGGAATAAAAGAGCTTCTGAGAAAATGTTTCTGTTTTTGTATATGTCGTTGAACGTCGTAAAACTAGGAATACTAAACGCTTAAGTAAAGTTTCATCTACTCTCATAACCGTCTTACGCTACAATAAAATAGCAAATATAGACCTATCAACGTTTAATAGTAAATTCTTAACAAGATAGTTTACTAATAATTATGTATAGGTAATTTTAAAGCGTCATAAAGTTTACCGTTGATTCTGTATTATTATTAATATACTCTGAATAGGTAACGTGATAAAGGCCAATGTTGCTATGTACCCGTATAAGCTACTGGAAAATTAGAGAACGGTTATATATAATGTGCGGCAACACCGCGAACGAAGCTAAGCTAACTTAGCTCAGCTCGCGTAGCTGGAGCACCTTTTCGTACTTCGGTTCACACCGCGAACTGAGCTAACCGAGCTAACCGAGCTAACTAAACTAACCCAATAATTCCGCTAGCTATGTAAATCGTATCCATAGTCACTACTTAATACGTATTTTCTTAACTTAGTTTTGCATGCAACTACGTGAACTAAGCTAAGTTAGCTAGCTTCGTTCGCGGTGTGGCCTGCGCTTAATGCGGAATCTTTTGAAATATTCCTTTGTGGCGTTACGGCAAAAAGACCGTTAAAATTAGAAAACAAAGATCTGTGTTGGTACAAATCGATTCGCATAGAGAAATTAGTTACTTCCGATAACTGAATCTGCAGCTCAGATGGTAGACCGGTTGCCCTAGATTGCCTTTACAGACGCAGGTTCGAGTTTTGTCAGATCGCAGGAATTTTTCTTTATCTTCAATCTTAACTAGTGTACTAAAATATAAAAAAAAAAATCATGGTGATTATATCATAAAATATATTCGTAATTGCATCGAATAAATACAACATTAATATTAATTGAACAGAAGGCGAGCAAAGGTAGACTTATTTCTAAAAGAGATCTCTTCCAGTCAACTTAAGGCAGTGAGAGCTAAAGTTATAACCATGCAAAAGCGTGCAAGAGAGAGTAAAAAAGAGAAATTAAAAAAAGAAAAAAATACCGTTTCTAACATAAGTAATATAAATAAATAGATTATTAAAACGTATAATAAATAGCATGGATACATAAATATATACACATAAGTAAACGTACATAAATATATGTAAAAAAAACTAAGGTAAGTTAGTAAATGATTACAGAGTTCAACAATAAAATTCGTTTCAAAAGACATTCAATAAGAAAACATTATACTGGCTAAAGTCAAGGAAATTAAAACAAAGATACACCGTGATCTTTCATGCTGTTAATGAACATGCAACTACAAGTAAAGGATTTCTAAGTAATTACGCGTATGAAAGTTTACATTGAGGGAGCGTTCCCATTTTATTTATCGTTGAATGACTGTCGCGTCTAGCCTATTCCCATATTATATTATTTTATTGTTTGATAACTGTCGTGTCTAGCTGTTCCCACTCGGTTGTGACAACAATTTATCGGTTCACGGCAGCCGCCTTGTCGTTTGCTCGACGGAATCGTTTGAATCTGCGATTATCTGTCCTCACATTTTTGTCGTGACGATTTATTTATCGTCTGACGACTGTCGTTCTAGCTCTTCACATTGTCACGACAGTCTGTCATCGTAACGTCAAAAAAGTCGTGAAGTTAATCGTGTTGCTCTATGTGCGAACAACTTTATTTAAATATACAAGCCACGACACTTTAAACTGCACAACTGTCTGTCGTCACGACTTAATGGGAACGCACTCTGAGGGTGCAACGATTATCTCGATAAACAGTAGTATTGCCAAATTTACAATAGAAGACGTCCAAAGACTTTCGTGCCTACTCAACATCGAAACCCTTTGTGTTTTAGATTACGTTACGTAGCCTCCCATTGACATGTAAATTTCTTTGGGCTATTAAATTTGCATGCTAATTAAAGCACCTTGACTCCTGTTCGTTGGTTTTTCTTGTGTTTTTAAATGTTTGACTTAAACTTCATGCGATCGTAAAGTTTGATGCTATAACCACTTAAATAAGAGAGGAATGTTGGTGAAATTTTATATATAGTTAAAATGCACTACTCTTCTTACTACCTTAGGATCTGTGTTGAGGATATAAGTGATAAGATTTGAAAACAAATGACAGCTTTATTCATTTTCATAGTGCAATTAAAGTAAAAGGATTGAAAATTCAACATTATTATTGGCGATTTTACTGCATATTAAGAGCGCTATAATGGAAACACGTTGACAAATTAAACGCGTTTAAATTGAAGTCGGTAAAAGTACAATATCGAAAATGAACCGACCCAGACAACGTAAGAAGAAGCAACTGCCAAAATTTTGAACACAAAAACAGGCGAAAAGCAAGACAATATTTTATAAAACGAATGTAAAAAAAACTATAATTACAAAGGAGGCTGCGTCACAACAGGTCGCCGACAATTATAAGCACAAATTGTACAACTATAATGAACTGTCTCCGTGGCCGGACGATTACCACGTGGAGGCTGCCACGTAGAAGTCGCGGGGTCGGTTCATTCGGAAAAATATTTGTATGACCTACATTTAACTTAGTAGCAGCAGGGCTCCTTGTGAAAGAGTTCGTCCAGGGAAGAACTGCCTTACCTATTACTGCCGCCATGCAATAATGTCAGCATTACTGCGTTCTGCTCTTGAAGGATAAGGAAGCTGGTGAAATTACAGGCACATGAGACTTGTCAACTTATGTGTCAGTGCCACTCAGATCTTTGCGATTTAACGCTCTGAATGGCACTGCAATTGTTATGGACAGGCGTGTAGCTTAGCAATAGGTGCACGATTAGTTCGTTCCGCCACTTGGTGTTATAAAAAAAATAAAAATAAAGAGACTGTGCGAGGGAATTGCACGATTTAATTCCGCCTTCCCATTCTATCATCGGGGGACCAGACGTAAGCTGGGATTCCACTCCTATGTTGTGGATATTGCAAGGACTCGGCGTTTCGCTTCCACTTATAAGACGAACGGCTATGGTGTGAAATTCCCTGCCTGCAGGCTTATTCCCTGAACGGTATAACTTAGTCCTTTTCGAGGCGAGAGTGAATAGGTATTGGTTAGGTGTGCATGCTCTATCGTCGACTTCATCGTAACTTTTTTTTTATAATATCAAGTGACGAGAGGAACATGTATATGTTAACTGTTGCAGTGTCACTCAAAGCTTTAAATCCCCTAGATCTGAGAGGCACTGCCACTACGCCCGTCACCTTGAGACATAAGTTGACAAGTCCCATGTGCCTGTAATTTCAACTGTACCCGTACCCTTCAAAACCCAAACACAGTAATGCTGACGTTACTGGCTGCCAAAATAGGTGGCAGTACTTCCCTGGACGAACTCTTTCACAAGAAGCTCTACTGCTCCTAAAACTTTGAATTTCAGGTGAGATGGAAGTCAAATGCACGCTTATTTTTTAATAAAAAAAATATGTAGTTTGGGTGTAATTTGTGGTTGTCCATGTGTGTGTCCATGGCACTCACGATACAAGGTTTCCCTAGTGCGGGGCTACAATAAAATAAAAATAATAATAACATCATCATCAACTAAAGCGTTACTACAAACTCCATTGCATAAAATGTAAAGCGGTCCGTTATAGTCGTTTACGTCAAACCAGCAATAAGAAACGTAACAAAACAAACTTGCCATTAAAACACAGTCTGTCCATCACGGCCAGCAACGGAAAAAACCGAACCACGCCCAGGCTAAGCTAAACCGTCAACCTCCGTTATCATAATAAGCATTAAAATTAAAACAAAGCGCACCTTAATAAATTACCCCTCCCGTTTACGAGACACTAAATAAATAAAGACATGCGAATGCCATTAGTGTTATTACAGTTTTATAGCAGCTTATAGCAGGTGTATCAAACACGGGGACGGGAGGAAATCTCATTACCGCAGCTGTATAAGCTTTAGAAGAAACGCGTATAAGATTCAATATCAAAAACATCCAAGTCTACTATTGCCTATATTACGCTGCAGTTTTACTTGCTTTTATGGAGGAATTACATTTATTATTTTTATTTATTATTTTATTATATATACATATTTATTATTTAATGAACATTATGATATTTTACTACTATGATATTCATTATTTTTTACCTGACTTCAAAAAAATTTTCTCTTTTCGACTGTATTTTTTATACACATTTATAAAAAACGCGATAACTAATTTGTGAACCAATTTTGATGGTTCTTTTTTGTTGGAACGAGGGCAGGCACCTCAGTATTGATCCCAATTAAATTTGAAGAAAATATTCCACTTAGGATTCCAAACTATTATTATATTAATCCGGTTTCGCGCACTTTCTGGTACCCGATATCAATAAAACTTGGCAAATTAATTTAATTCCATTAACTTTTGAAAAAAGCGTCTTTTTAGTACTCCGTGCAGAGATTACATTTTTTGTGAAAATACTTCATTAGTTGTTTTTTTATTTTTTGTTATTATTGTTCGTTCAACAACACAATGAAAAATTTCATTGATCGGGTCGAACTTCAACTTCACGCAAAAGACATTCTTTCCTCATGCCCAGGCCACCACTCAACCAACTGAACTACAGCCCCATATATTTCTACATTAGTTTTGATGACCCTCCCTACCGACCGTTGCGAGAAGGGCACTATAACATGTGCGTGCGCAGGAACCTTCTAAGTTCCGGTTCTGACACCAGATCTGCCAGTGTACAGGATTGTCGTAGACCGTTGTAACTGG
Source organism: Hyposmocoma kahamanoa (assembly GCF_003589595.1). NCBI lineage: Eukaryota > Metazoa > Arthropoda > Insecta > Lepidoptera > Cosmopterigidae > Hyposmocoma > Hyposmocoma kahamanoa. The sequence goes on from NW_020653850.1 coordinate 17,663,178, forward strand.
CTCTCATCTGGTTCTCAAGAGGCTATTGCCACGGGTGAGCTGCCCTGGGTGTACGTAGGTACAGATAGGTACCAGAGCTGTAAGCACGCTCGTGTGGTCGGCGTATGACGCGTCACAGCGCGCAAGTAATGCACGGCGATGCGTGAAACCGCTCGACTTCAACGCGTGACTCCATATTTGCATAACACGAATTCGTACATTAATAATGGGAAAATAGAGATGAATATGCTATAGGCGAAAAACATGACGTGTCGCGACGCTTCGACTCTAAGCCAGTGTAAGTTGAGCCTAACGGTTGCCACCAACTGAATTACAGACCAAGTCAGCAGGTCTTACGAATTTCTTTATGCTGTTATAGATCTTTGTATAGGATTTAAAAGGCTTTTTGTCGTCAGTGCCACTTTTGAAAAACTTATGAACTAACATGACAAGTTTGTAGCGAACTTATAAAGAAATTCACTAGACTTGCTTACTTGGTCATAAAGAAATTGTAACGATCTTCTGACTCGGTCTGTTTGTGGTTGGCATGTCAACAGACACTGGTTCAAGTTCAGACAGACTAAAGGAATTTTTCTTTGTGTTGTTCTACCTATATATTAAATGAATTGATTCATAATAAAATAAACTTAAAGGTCTATTCATATAGTTATTTTGCATTCTCATTTACAACGATAGCGTTTGTAAATTGAAGTCATTGCTCTTAATGTAAGCAATAAAGTTCGTATCTTAAGATTATGTACGTCTCCTTATGAGATATTCCGCTTTCTGATTCTCACTTGCATACCATAAACAACCTTGCGAAAAAGCGTCAGAGTCAGAAATTAGTTTTAGGGGGTGTCACTTCATTACAATGGAGAAATAAAGACGTGGATAGGAAAGGAAAGCTAGGTTATATTGATATGTATGTACGCCATTTCATTAGCGTTCTTAAGAAATGGCGGTGGAGTAGAGCGGAGTTTAGAAAATAAATGCGGTGATAACCCAGTGGTAAAGCGGTTTCGACGGAAGCGGTAGATAGTTCAAATCCATGTTAGAAATATTATTTTACTTTGTAGTTAAAACAGGGATGAAGTTGGAACGTTTTTGTCCAGTTACTAATTCTCTGGTTTACAAAAAAATTATTATAACTTGTGTCATTAATTTTTAAATTTATTGAATTGATACTCAATTATTTTTGTGAAATTACTCCACTAGTTTGTTATAATTTTTAATACAAAGATAACACTCAGAAAAAATTCCTTCAATCCGGCTGGATTTGAACCGACGTCTTCTAGCACACCGTATCAGATGCTATACCAACTAAGCCACGGAACGAACCAGCGGACCTCACGAATTTTTCTATGTGCTTGTTGTCAAGTCTTTGTATTTGGTTTTTCAACGGCTTTTAGTCGTAGCGCCATCTATGAGAAATCTATGAAAGTTTTATCATTAATTTTTATTTAAGAAGGTACTCAACATAAAGTTCTTAATGTTATTAGGTATGAACGTGGAAGAATATAAGGGGAAAGGAAGGCCAAAAAAAAATGGATGGCTTGTGTGAAAGATGAAAGGTGTGAGTATAGAAATGTCGGCTGAGAGGGGAAAGGAAGAAAAATACATGATTTGCCCACTCTACCTAGCGTGGGATAAGGACAGGAAGAAGAAGAAAGTGGGTACCTTCTTCTTCTTCCTGTCCTTATTAACATACACTTACACATAACTTAACTTATTATACATCAAAATATGTCATTATTATTATAACAATAGATATTTTTTTAAATATAAGCAGCGTACTCCGATTCCCGTATAACAGTTTAAACTCACTTCAAAATACATTTTCTTAATTAGTATCAGCTATCAACCTTCTTGCGTCTATATTAGCGCAAGTTGATACAGCTCTGAGTTTCTAGGCAATAGATAATTCACCAGCACACGGTTAGACACGGCAAGTCTGTATTAATATTCATCAGTTGAGTCTTGGATAAACCTTCAATGTTGCTTTACTACTGAGCTAGATATCTACGGAGGTAGAGTATATTACATTAAGTATAATATCTGAAAGCAAGTAAATTTTAGAGAATAAAATTTATATTAGGAACTTACTTTACTTTCAGATGCTTATTGAGTCAAAGATAAAGCAAATGTTTGCAAAAAAGAATGCAGTTCAAAATAATCATTTTTAAATAAAGAATTTCAATTGTTTTAAAAACCGACATAGCACATTACTATAGTCGATATCAAAAAATTTAAAGATGTCTCAATTATATAAAAAACGGGTCCGTCATGCCCTCTATTACTTTCGACCCCGTTTTGTTTGCACCCTATTCAGGTTACTTGAGATAAATATAATATAGAGCAATTTTTAATTAAATGTGCCGGTAGACACAAAAAGGCTTTTATTAAATAATAAAATTATAATAAATATGCAAAATTATTAGCTTCTATGAAAACAATTCGAAATAACCTGAACTTAATGTAAAAAAAAAAGGTGTGTTACACTTGGTGGAATAAGTACAAGTCACAAATTATAAATAACAATTCCAACAAAAATGTCTACGTATAGGTAATTAAGACATAATGGTATACATATATAAATTAACAAGTTCTTAAACATTCTTCATTCATTCTTCTTCATTCAAAAAACATTGATATAAAATTTATTCCAATAGAGTGCAAACAAAACGGAGGCAAAAGAAACTGGGGGCATAACAAACGGACCCCAAAAAACAAACAAAAAAACAAATTAGTAGAAATAGCAACAACAACTGAAATTTAATGTTACATTAATAAATACAATAAAATATGAAAATAACATGATGCAGTAGCAATTTTTAATTTAGTACGTTAACATTAAATTAAAATATCACACTTAAATTAATTAAATATTAAATATGACTGCTAAAAAGCAAAAGCAAATTTAAATTTAATATGTTTTCATTAAATCTGCCAAGAAGTGCGTATAACGATAGTGTATCACCCTTAAAAAGCAAAAGCATTTTTTTTTCTTTTTTTGTGTGTAAATCGTCAGACATACCTAGTTAAGTTTAATTTTAAATAAAATCATCTCATTGTGATCGAACAGTTACCATGCTGGAATGCCACGCAGTGGTCTCGGGTTCGATTCCCGGGTCGGAAGAAATATTTGTATAGCCTACATCTATTTCTCTCGTGAGTTTGAGTGTAATTTGTGGTTGTTTATATATGTGTCCATGGCACACGCGACACGGGGTTTCCCTAGTGCGGGGCTATGAGTGCGTAAATTAAAAAAAAAAGACAGTTTACAGAAGTCAAAATTCTTTATTAAATATTAAAACTTGTTTTTAATAACTTTGTTTTAATGTAATAATTATATTCTTGCCGTAGGACGTAGTCGTGCCTTTATTAAATTTTTTTAAAGAAGAACGTCACGTTTACAGTTAATGTACTCATATCATGAGCATAAAGCTATATCCAGGTAAATTAAAAATATATTAACGTCGTATAAGTAACACATATATATGCAGACATTGTAGAGGCTGTCGTATACCATGTTTTCTAAGAGAGCTATGACCGTGGGGATGAGAACTCAACAGTTGTAATAACACGATAGGGGACGTATAATTTGCAAATTTGCTCTTTTTACACCGCTTATCTCATGTAACCGCCCGGGCTTATAGTAGTGGAGGAATGTTTGCTTTATGACTTGATTTTTGTTGTTTGAAACCTGTCCCTTGCTAAAGATTTTTTATGCGCAGTTATCCGATCAAGGGTTTTTTGGTATTCAAGCGGTAAACGGCTCTGCTCTTAACTTGATTCTGCTAAGTCAGTCATATGAAGCAAAAAATCAAATTATTTCCCTAAAAATTTTGAATTGTTACATTACACGATTTCAATTTCAACAAAAGCTACTTTCACAGACATTCACGGAATATAATGTAAATTTTAATTGAAGTATAATTTAAAAAGGTAAAATTGAAAGTAAAAAACAGATTTCCCTAAAAAATTACAATTTACTTGTATAAAGTCATAAAACGTTTCCACGAATCGTATTTATTTGAGTTTAACAAATATTTCAATTGAATTCGTGTTAATTCTGAAATTTTTACGAACAAAAAACAAAATGCTTTGGTCGTGCAAAAGCCATTCAAATTGTTTAATGAAAGGCAGTTAATGGAAGGTTGGAATTGAAAATATTACTTTCAATCATGCATATTATTTTATATAAATTTTCCCTTACTGTAATAACTGTTTTTTTTTCTTTCAATTGAGAATACGACGGTTCAAATCCTTGTGGCGATATGTGACAAAAGTTTAATTTCTAAATTACATATATTTTGAAAACTAGTGGCCCAACTAAGCGACGAGACGAACAAGTCGTGCACCTGATGGTAAGCGACACGCATGTCGATAACAGTTTCAGTCCCACTCGGAGCTTTAAATTGCAAAGTTAGGGGCACTTCTACTGTGCCCGTCACCCTGAGACAAGCTGACAAGTCCCAATGCTCAAGTTACTATGCTAGGCGGTAGAAATAGGTATGGTGGTATTACTTCCTTGGACGAACTCTTTAACAAGGAGCTACTAAAAGCGGATTAGGCGGTCTCGACGTCAATTCCCGTTAGAACTAAGTAGGGAAATTAGTTCAGGATAGTGCCTCAAAGTGAATTCCGTTGCTCTGGTAGTCATATTATAGGAATTTTCTTACTAAGAGACCAACTGATTGGTGTGGTCTTCTGACATAATATATGAAAATATTTAATAGCAATAAGTCTTCCTAAAGTTAAGGAAAACGTGATGAAATCTGCATGTCGAAAAAGTTTCATAGCTCTTGGAATATGAGTGCAGTCTCCAACCCGCATTGACTCAGCATAGTAACCTACAGTTTATAACGCTTATGTTAGAGGGGATCCGTATATGGGAGTAGAATGGGTTATTGATGATTTTAAAAGTCATAAACACATTTTTCAATTTTCGTCCATTATAGCAAAGCTAAGGTTCAACTAGTTGAAGTGAAACAATTGACGACACCCGTCAATTGTTTCGAATTCGGGCTGGCCAATCGGAGCGCAGTTGTCACCGTAATAATATGGCAGAATAGTTTTCAAACAAATTAAATGACATTTCGTCTCTATTTCTGATTATATACTTGATACATAAACACTATGAAAACAAATACTCTGGGACTCGGAAAAAGTAAACATTATGGGAACTGAATTATTTAATATGAAGTTTATTGAATGTCACGATGTTCTACTACCTTGATATTCAATTGTTTTTGTGAAATTACTCCACTAGTTTGTTATAATTATTAATACAAAGATCAAACACAGAGAAAAATTCATTCAATGCGGCCGGAATCGAACCAGCAGCGCCTTCAGTATACGAGGCCGACACGACGCTCTCCCAAGTAAGCTACGGAACGAATCAGCAGACGCAACGAAGTTTTCTATGCGCTTGTTACAAATCTTTGTTTTTAATCTTTGTAACGCCTTTTTTGCCTTAGCGCCATCTGTGAGAACTCTATGAAAGCATTTCTTCAAACAGTTAGGTAGCCCCGTTCGAATGAATTTTTGTCTGTATTCGTATTTTTTTATTAATAATAATTTTATTATTAATTAAATTATAACAAACTAAATGATTTATTTTCACATTTCACTACTATAATTTATCTCTTGCATTGAATGTTGATCAAATAGTCTATGTGGTAACAATGTATTAATGAAAAACATAAAAAATATCGAGGCATGACTTATCGCAAGCGATATTTTTACCCAAACAGCGTTTTGCAATAAGCAAATGATATTTCAAAGTAACGGACAAAGACGCGTTGAATTACATCAAATAGAAATTATAGTCAAAAGCTAAGTTTATCTGTTTCCTTTTTTTAATATTTTAGTGTAAACAAGAATATCAATTGTATTGGTTTATTTATTATCGCAACCGACATAGTACATCACTACTTCGTCCTTTATAAGTCGAACACGTTATCTAATTTCAACTGTATTTAAAAGAGAATTTTGTGCTAAAACGGATATTTGATCATTTGTCACTTAGCCACGTTTTACTAAGTGGACGGTAGTGTTGCATATTTTTAATCGCAAGTGTTGCCTTAAATGCCTGGAAGCCTCAAAAGTCGCAAAGCAAAAAAATTATAAGCGCTAATACGTCTTAATATCCATTGTTTTAAAATAATTTTAGCTATATAATGGGTTACGAAATTCATTGCATTATTATAATATTAAAATTCAATTAAGTATCACATTTATGTACGTAGAAATATTAAAGAAAAACCCTGTCCTGTAAAATTTGTTTTTTATCGCTTACAATAACTCAGCGGTACTGGCTTGATATATATCAAACTTTAATACATTTTGTATGGGCCATATTGATTTACAATATTTTGCCATCTTTCGGGTAATTTGACTAATGATGAAAGAGACTCATGTCCACTTGCACTAAACTTAAGTATGTCTCAAACCAATGCTTAAATTGATAAGACACTCTTAACACAATGTATTAAGAGTGTCTTTTGCATTGCAATTATTGGTTTAAGACGTACCTAGGTTTAGTGTAAGTGGACATTAGTCTTTTAAGGCGTTTTATAACGACTAGACTCCATTTTACAGGACTCGACTCTAAAATTAAGACTGGGGTTCGAGTTTTTATTAATAAGACTCAGTCCTTATACTAAAAACGCAAAAGACTTAATCAACTTAAACGACTTGAAAGATTTGAAAGACTTAAACGACTCGAGTTGTTTGCAAAGGACTTGTACCTATTTTATGTCTTATTAAACCCGAAGTTTATGTGAGTATGTAGTAAATAATCACGTTTATTTACTTGTAATAAAAATCGTAAAATAAATACCTTGTGGGTGTAATAAAATCACGGCATACGGCTCATAACTCGCGACTCGAGCTATGAGGCGCCAGTCGTTTTAGTCGTTTTAGTTGTTTTAGTCCTATAAGTCTTTTAAGCTTCCTAGGGTTAAAAGACTTCGACTCGAATTAGTCTTCAGTTTTAGTCTTATGACTCAAGACTTGAGGGTTAAAAGAATAGACTAGTCGTGAGGCGTTAAAAATTAGTTGTGGTTTTTTGAAAGGCCTTAAAAGACTGAGTCTCTTTCATCACTAAATTTGACGGTCTCCGAGTTGTGGCCCGAATGGCGTGCACACCGGTTTAAATGGTGCCGCCATCACTGAGGTCTCGGGTTCGATCCCCGGCCGGGTCAGTGTAGAAAACTAACTTTTCTATATTGTCTCCGCACCGTCGTTGTTTCCGAGTTCCATGACACAAATGCTTTATCTACTTACTTTGGGATCAGAGCAACGTATGTGATGTTGTCAAATATTGACTTATTTTAGAAATCTCCTTTCATAAATATCCTGTCTTTACTTACTTATAAAATATAGCTCTAAGTGTTGTTTGATGATCTTTCAAAGATTTGTTTCATTTAAATAATTTCGTGAAGACCGAAACAATTGAAAATCGGAAGAGGCTGTGTCGAGCGAATACAGTGGATAAGGTAAGAACATTCCAACCTAGCTGCAATAGTTTTTGACGGTATCAATAATAATAACGCACACACTCGACATAGTTTACTCGTAAAACTTCACCTAAAATATTATACTTAAAATGACCATGGACAATACAACATTTTAATTTTCTAATTTTATTTCTTTATAGTTAGCTAGTTTCAATAACTACCGATTTTATGGCTAATCTATTTGTACTTCGTACCACAACATTATTCCAAACCAACCCGCACTTATATCAATAAAATACTTTCAATCCACAAACAGCCAATAAACCAACACCCTTACAGGCAAATCCATAAAATTTCCCAATTCACTTCAATTACAGCAATAGGATTCGAAAAAAAGAGAGAATTTTCTCTCAGAAAAAGAAAACGCAGGGGTTGGCGCGTGACGTCACGAGCCGTTGCAACAGAACCTAATAGGAAACGCGATCGTTGTCTTTAATCGAATCTGTGCGGACTAGGAAAACAGAGAGCTAGGAATACGTTACATATTTTTAATTTATAGAGTAGGCACGTGTACCTTCAAATACCACCGTAATATTTATGAACGTCAATACAGGGATATCTCTTGCTTTAGTACTCAGTAACACCTCTCCGTGTAGGTACTACTTTCTACTGGAATCTCAACACTCTCTTGGGTCTGCTAAAGATTTTGGTGTCCGACACTTTGAGGTCTTCCGCCCTATAGTTGGTCACGACGGAGAAACTGTGGTCGGTTGTGTGCAGCCGTTTTATCTCTCTCCATGCGTACCTCCCCGATATTTAATTGCAGCTTTACTACAATCGTTGCGTGCTGGAAATGTCGATAGACAGTAAACCCTCTCTGTCTGTAGAAACTATTGGCAATTGTTCTTTTATAAGAGTGTTGCGCTTTGGTGTACAGCCCTTGTTTCTTTGCTGTACGCTCAGAAGGTAGAATTAGGAGAGCTCCTTGTACAAAAGATCATCTAGGCAAGTACTACCTATTTCTACCGCCAAGCAGTAGCGTGAGAGTTACTGCATTTCGTGAGGCATTTTCAACTGATGCCTCAGGATGACGAACACAGTGACAGTGGCTTTCAAAATTTTGCGATTTAAAGCTCTTAATGGCATGAAGTGGTCCTGCAACTGCTATGAACACGTGTGTCGCTTACCACCAAGCGCACGTTTTGGTCAACTCATCACTTAGTATCATAAAAAACGGTCAAGCAGGATCGTGTTATTGCCGAAATAAAAACATTGACGGATAAGTAGTAAAAACAGTACTGGATGCGGCACCACTAACTGGTTTTTGATCGGCTGGATTCTTTACATGCTTTTACATAAACCATGCCATTTATTGTCTGTTGTGAAAATGTTGAATTATCAATTTAAGAAAAAGAATATATTTTTTACTTATCTAGAAAGCAGATCAACACACGCTCTACGCTCACAGTCGTAGATTCTGATTTTCATAGCTTCACGCTTAAAAGCTAGGCGAACTATGTAGCAACATTGTACCCATTCGATTTAAATTAAATTATTGTTGCGCACACAATGTCTGTTTTATTTGCTCAATCTTTTTGTTTTTAAATCAGTGTCCATTGTTTGTTGTACCGAATCCAGGATTCCAAAGTAAACTCTTTGCAGAATTAAGGCTCCTTCTTTGTTATGCCAGATATAATTCTTTTAATCATCTCTTTCGTATACAATAGTTTTCGGTACTTAAAAACTTGTAGCACGCGCATATTTATTTTTCAACCCAACTCCAATTCATGTTTGAATGTTCTTTTTTTCTTTCTAGAATACTGTTTTTTTATAAAGCAAAACTGTACCTCTTAAAATACTTCTCATTATACCATAGACAAAATACATCAGTAATACAAAAATAATGTAGTAGAACACAAATTTTATAGAGGTTTGTATAATTTAATCAGTCGGTAGGTCTATTGTGTAGAAGTATTTCGAGAAACAAATTCGATACTTGAATTAATTTTTAATAAAAATGCAGTAAAATCATACCATCTTTGAAATAAAAAGAAAACTACAACAAGTGTTGAGAAATTCCACCCACTGCTTGTAGTTCTTAAAAATAATAATAGATTCTTATGCAAACAACGGAAATATTATATTTTCATAAACAAAAGATTTGACGATCTCGATGGTCAAACGGTTGTTCTGTGGGCGCTGAATAAGGAGGTCGCGGGTTCGACGTCCGGTATGACCAATTTAAGAAATGACCTTTTCTAAATTGTTTCTGATCTGGGTGTTCTGGGTTCTGCTCTGGTACTCATAGACATACAGGGAATTCAATATTTTGCGATCAGGTAATTTCAAAAGTAATTTTTAATATAAATAACGAAGTCGTATCAGTTTCGCTTGGAGTTTTTTGTTATTATTTGAAAATAAGGAAAGATAAACCATAGTTCTCTTAAAAATTAAGGCTATTAAATGATTACTTGGTTGGAGGCTAGCGGCGACGCGTCATTTGGGTGATTTTATTTAGTAACATTGTGGATGTGAAGTTGATAAGTAAGAAGCTCTGTTTGGATGCTCTTCTTGAAGATCAGACACAGTGTGAGCGTGGAAGGAGTCGACAAATAATGAAAAATACACGTTTGATGTACACTAAAAGTCTGTTATATAGTATTAGCAGAACTCCTTGTGAAAGAGTTCGTCCAGGGAAGTACTGTCCTTACTAATCTTACCTATTTGTGCCGCCAAGCATTACTGCGTTCCGGTTTTGAAGGTTAAAGGTGCTGGTGAAATTATAGGCATATGGGACTTGTCAACGTATGTCTCAGGGTAATAGGGGCAGTGGCAGTGCCCCGATTTAAAGCTCGTAGTGGCGCTGCAACTATTATGGACAGGCATGTCGCTTACCACGAGGGCACGACTTGTTCGTTCCATCACTTCATAATATCATAAAAAAAAATATTATAAGCAAAATTAATATTTACATAACGAACTTTGTCTAAGTTTAAGCAATAAATTACGAGTAAACTAGAAGTTACTGAAGCAGGTGCTTTTAGTAAATCTTTTTTTAATAGCCCCGCACTAGAGAAACCCTGTATCGCGGGTGCCATGGACACATATATAGACAAATACAAATTACACCCAAACTCACGAGAGTAATAAATGGCCTAGCATACAAATATTTCTCCCGGCCCGGGAATCGCACCCGGGATCTTTGCGTGGCAGTCCAAGATGGTAACCGTTCCGCCACAGGGGCAGTTAAATATAAATATTTGCTCAGATCACCATTTTTGCTTAGTCGAAGTCAAAGTTCGTTTAATAAATTACATCCTTATCATTTATTTTATAAAAGTGAGTCACGAGACTAAGACTGCTCTTAGACAACGTGTATGCTGCCCGACATTTTTTTTTATATCTGACAGATCAGATGACTCCACTCTTTTTGATGTAAAATGGAAAGTATCTATTTTACATTGAATCCAAATGTGACCGAATCTAGTGCAGTGTTGATACAATCATTGCTCTAGCCACCTCCACCCTGCATGCCTCCAAGACGCCTTTTCACGCCTCGTTTGAAGAACCCCATATCGTCAGACGCAGGTAATACGTGCGACAGAGGAGGGTTTTAGATTTAGTCTGTCCTCTTCACCATCCACTACCACAGCTCCCTACCCAGACTCCGTCAATTGTCCACCGGCAAAGAAAGCGCATGTTTCACGATGCTTGCCCTAACAGATGGTACCTTCATCTCGCAGTTTCGAGTCCTTGCTCATGACCGTCCCTGATATAATATTCGTGCCACAGTTAGAACTGTACATTGAAATTTGTTCTTAGCATAATATGCAGAACGTTTAAATTTGCAGTTTAGAAATTGTCAATTTATGTACTAATTTAACCTAGTGATGGTTGCGGGAATCCGCTGGATGCAAGCAGTCCAAGACCCGTCGTTGTGGCGTTCTTTGGAAAAGGCTTATTTTCAAATACTAATTTAAAATTACTAATTTATTTAACTGAGTTCCCCTAAGGTTTTACAAGTCTCTCAAAAAATGTCCACTCTCCAATCTTATGAAATTTTGAATGAAATACGTAAAAGTTTGTCGCGTGGATTTGTTTAGTTTTCGATCAATATTTCAACGTCACGACCAGCCGGTCACCACGTAACGTCAGTTCTGAACAAAGGGACATTGGGAACCCATTGAGTTGCCTTGGTCATTTAGTTTTTGCCACCACTTCGACCTATCGACTTTTGTCTATTTTGTATATATAATATAATATAATATAATATAATATAATATAATATAATATAAT
>NW_020653850.1:17674925-17702906 GCF_003589595.1 Hyposmocoma kahamanoa
TATAATATAATATAATATAATATAATATAATATAATATAATATAATACAATATAATATAATAATATATTTATTTCTCTGCACAAACATAACAACTGAACATGAACAAAAGTAACATAGACTAAAATAGTGTTTATATTATGTTTGCAAAGACTGGTACCTAAACTACAGGATACTAGGTCTCTCACCACAGACAACTTTCTCTTTCTCTTAATACTATGATTGCAGAGGTTAAAATTGAGTTTAAGATTAAGGTTATACAATAGTGAAAAAGAAAACAAAATTTAAATGTATGAACTTACTAAACTAACAATACAGTTTGAAAGTTTGTGAACTATGTGTGGGTGTGTGTGTGTGTGTGTGTGTGTGTGTGTGTGTGTGTGTGTGTGTGTATGTGTGTGTGTGTGTGTGTGTGTGTGTGTGTGTGTGTGTGTGTGTATGTGTGCGTGTGTGTGCGTGCGTGCGTACGTGCGTGCGTGTGTGCGTGCGTGAGTAACACTCTGTGCGTTAATTGAATAGATCCCGGGCTCGAGTCCCACGACAATTTCTATTCATTTTCTGGTTTAGAAACCCTGAACAGTCGAATTCTTCAGTTTGAAATCAGGTAGTTGGTGTAATAGTCAGGCATATTATTATTATTATTGTAACTCGTATGTATCATAAAAGTAAAGGAAAATATGACGATAAAACGTAAATACCAGAAATTTACGTAATTTACGTAAATACAAAGACATTTTAGAAATTCCAGTTCATAATGAAATAGGATCTTGGAATATGACCGCAGCACTTACTCTACTTTTATGTCATTTTATGCACACTCTAAAATTTCCGCATACAAAAACAAAAAAACAACTCAAGTAAACCGACTCCATAGACGTTTATGTGCCAAATATGGCAGGGTATGAATTGTAGATATGTAGAACGTAAAATTGCCAGTGCAATAGTGCAGAAGCATTAATATGTGAATCAGCATTGTTCACAGTTCCATTGCAAATGGAATTCGCCGTTTTAAGGCATGGTTCGCATAGCCAAATGTACGAGTACTATTTATAGATTATACTACCTCCGTGGCCGAACGGTTACCATGCTGGTCCCGGAGAGGTCCCAGGTTCGATTCCCGAGCCTTTGAGAGAGAGTTTCGGTGTAATTTGTGGTTGTCTATGTGTGTGTTATAATAAAATAATAATAAATTAATTAATGTTAGACAACATCACACACATGTTGCTCTGATCTCAAAATAAGTTGATAAAGCATTTGTGTTATGGAAATCGAAAACAACGACGGCTTCACAAATACCCAGACCCAAGACAATATAGAAAAGTTGGTTTTTCTACACTCACCCGGCCGGGGATCGAACTCGGGACCTCAGAGATGGCGACATCATGAAAATCGGTGTGCAAACCATTCGACTTCAACGTTAGATAGAGGTATTGCTATAAAATATTCATAAATGTATGTAACTTAAAAATTGAATTTATAGGCCCATGCTGCCACTGGGATTTGAACCATACACGTCTTAATTTAGAAGCCTGCTCACCCACTGTGTTACTACGTAAGTGTTAATACGCAACGTGTTATCCAACCGTAGAAATAACGTTGTTTAAATTCAGAAATTAAACTGTTCCACGTAAATTAAAGTTACGCTTATTTACATTCTAGTTCCATTTTGCGTTAACATGCAAATTTGTTTGCAAAATGCCTGCCATTTGGTACATTTCCAGGGCGGTGTAATTCTGCTTTGTACGCTTGTTTGGTACAATTTCTAACTCTGAAGTAGTCCCCACTTCAATGCTTAAACAAGCAGAGGTGATTCAAAAGTAAAAATGTATGAACGTATAGTCATATCTGACGTCCCTCGCCAATTATAAGAAGATGTACAACGTCATCATCATCAAATACGTCCCACTGCTGGGCACTGGGTCTCCTTTCTGACGAGAATTTGGGTCATAGTCCGCTACACTGGCCCAATGCTGGTGGGGACTTCACGTTTTCCGAGGGTTGTGAACCTTCTTCAACGTGCAGGTTTCATCACGATATTTTCCTTCACCGAAAAGCAAAAATACACACAAACAAACAAAAAACTCAGAGGTGGGAGCCCGGATTCGAGCCCACGACCCCCTGCTTGAGAGGCAGTAGGTCGAACCAGCAGGCTACCACGGCTTTTATGTATTTTTATATAAAACGTACGACGAAAGAAATGTTAGCGGTCTCAATTTCAAAAAATTCAAAGTCAAAATTAGTTTACATAGATTAAGATTTAGATTTATTTATTTTATTATCATGTAAACTTTACATTATTATGTACAACATATTGTATTACAAGAATCGTTAGAAGTAGCAATAAATGTTACATTCCAAAAAATTACAAATATCCAGTACAAGTTTTGTACTACGTAATTTTGACATTGTTAATGTAGGAACATATTGAATGATAAAATAATAATTATGTTGTATGCGTTAAGTTTATGTAATTTATTAATTTCTGTAAAATAATATTTTTACCTAATAATCTAATAAATTACAACATATATTACAAGATCATTTGCCTATATTCTTCAATGGAATAATACGCATTATCCAACAAAAAATATAAAGATATATTTATTGATAATATCCATTCCTTCAAAAGAAAACTAACTAAAAAAAATTGAAAACAATTGAGTTTTTATAGTATTTCTCAGTGCTTCTCATTGCTTCTATTGCTATCTGGTTACAATTATTTATGTATGGCAATGTGTCAAAAATTTTAATTTTGTTTGTCATTGTTATTTTGAGATTGCCGTCAACACTGATATTGTTGTGTTTACAATGTAGAACACTTAAGTCGAATAAGATAAAAATGTGTTGTGAACATAATGTTAGTTTGCTAATAAATAAATAAAGCAATTGAAAAATTATACATTCAACTGTTTTTAAATTGTAAATTTAAATGCTATGCAGTAAAATAAAATCATTAACATCATAGCTTATCCAAAATTAGACATAATAAAAAAGAATTTATTAATTTTGTAGAAAACTAAGCAGCACACAAAATAAATAACAGTAATGATTTTATTTATACCATTATTTTATACCTTTATTTAGAAATAAAATAAAAGGTAATGAAATTTCCATATTCTAATCCTAAATAAATTAATTTGTACCTAATTTGCTTAATTAGCTATTATCTTGCTATCCCAAACCGAATTTTAATTATCTTGTTGTTCCCTACAATTGTTGCCACTACCGCCAATGACATTGTAAGTTTATAGACAAGAAGAATCATCAAAATCGATTCACAAATATCGCAAACATACACATAAAAAAATAGTCAAATTTTATTGAGAACCTTCCTTTCTTTCTCTTTTTTCTTCCTTTGGAATTCAGGTAAAAACTAACAAACTTATTTTCGTGGTTTACAAAGGAATTTCTTCTATGCTTGTTCTTTTTAAAATATAGAAGACTGTATCAGAATATCTGCGGCAGACCTTTTTCTCTCCTATCACAGTGTTTGATACTAAACTCAGTGTGTAATATAGTTTTTATTTATGTATATATTGCGATAAATAAATCATATTATTATTTTTACAATCTATATGTTCTTATGAACGCAATATTTAGAGGAACGAATTATGATAACTAAGTTCATATAAATCATTGACCACACATATACCAGAACACTTCATCGAAAACAAACGATGATTAGTCATACTTTTTTAAATTAAGCGTTCTGGTATTATGGTGGTTCGTCAGGATGTTATTGAGTCCACGACTGTTATAATAAAGTTCTACATTTGATTTTATACAACATTCGAGTCATTCCTGATAACATAGCAATAAAAATAGCAGAAAAAAATGCACTTCCTAATAGTTTTACGATAAAAAAGCAACTCTGTCTCATGCCGTTTTCAGCAATGTGCAGTAACATATCTACATTGTTATTAACTATTGTAAAAGTTCTAAACTCGTACATTTGCTATTAAAATTGATAACGGTCCGTATCAGATAGGTAAAAGGTAAAAGGTTTTGTATTAAAATCGATTTTTAATTCCATGTGAGACTTTTACGATATTGTTGTTATCGTTAATTTATTTATTTTCTTCTATTATTTCCAAATACAAATTTTTATATTTCTTTTTTAATTTTTTTGATACTATGTAATGGGGCGAAACGTCCTTCATCTGGTATTAAGCGACACGCTTGTCCACAGCAGTTGCAGTGATACTCATCGCTAAGATCTGAGGGACATTGCTACTGCGCCTATCAGCACTTGCATCAGCACCCTTGCCTTCCAAATACGGAACGCAGTATTGCTCACATTACTGTTTGACGGCGGATACTGGTAAGATAGCAGTAACTCCCTGGACGATCACTATTATAAGGACCTCTACTGCTACAAAATATAATTTTGTTACAAAGTCACAAGTATTTGAATAAAGGCTTCCTACTGTTCCCTGAAAACTGATTAGACTTATTAAACAGAAACCTGAATGTTATACAGAATTATATTAGTTAAAATTCAGACAAATATGAACAAATTTTACCACAAAGACACCCCTCACATCGTGTACGAAAAACTCAGCTGTCACATATACTTTAGTCGAGTAGATTTGAAAAATTATTAGGTATGAAACAGCTTGATATTATATTATTGTCGTGTTAAATGGTATAATTTGTGAATAAACCAGATCAGGTCATGAGAACTGGGACACGGATTGCACTTAAAACTCGGAGACGGGCGCTAGACTTATAAGTAGATATCGTCCAATATGGTGATGTGTTACATAGTGATATTTTCGAAGGTAGATCCGTTAATAAGAACAACTTTTACCACTTAACTTCTTTTAAGATAGAAGAGGGTATAAAAGACACGTAATAAAAGATATATAGTATTTATGGATAGAATACTATCCTAAAATATCCCGAAATAAAAAAATAGCGCCTTATTTACAATTTCTTATTAATTGCTGTCTTTCAATGTCTCTTTATTAAAAGTGTCTAGGGATCAAGAACGTTTTTGCCATTACTGAAATTTTTTTTTTCTTTTTTTTTACGCCGATGGGTTTTCTCTGGTTAAAACTATAATTTGAATTTGAAAATGAAATTGACCAAAACAAATTCATTGGTTTAAAAAAAAACCATTAAAAAACTTGATTTTTCAGTTATTAGCAGAAACATGCATAAGCCCTTGTGATGTGTGTATAATCACAAAAACTGAAATTTAATAAATTGAATTTTTTTATAAAAAAGACCTCAAAAGTTCGTGGAGTTACACCTATTTGCCAAGTTTTATTAGACCACTACTGAGGTACCCTCTTTCAAATAAAAAAGAATCATCAAAATTGTCACTGGATTATTTAGTTTAATCATATACCAACACTACACTACTTCAAATGGTTTTGTCCGTTTTAAACATCTTATAATATCTGTGTGGTTAAGGGGCCTCCACGTTCACGTGATACTTCCGAGCTATTTTGATTCCATTTTTAGAAATTGGTATGGTAGCAGTTCTCCCCTGGACAAACTTTTTGACTTGCTCTTCCGCTACTTAAATTATTAAAGATTTACAGCAAATCCACCTGTAATTTCTTCTTCAGGCGATCTCTTCTGGTTCATGATTGTATTTTTGATAATGAGGATGATTATGATAAAGGTGTGCGTGTGTAAAAGGTGTAAAAGGTGTGCATCTGCGCTGGGGCTCCAACAGCATCCTGTCTGTGTTCACAGATCGGTGGGACTCGCCACTCATACACTGGGACACGTCGTGTAATTGTATAGCTGTATTGTGCCCTTAAATTAATAGTATTAATGCTAATACTAGATCATAAGTTATTTTGTTTACTAACATTATATGGATTTTTATCTGAAATAAATGTTTTTTAATTTGAACTGAAATTTGATGTGCCATATTATTGGAAAAAGTAACTCCGTTCAGTTGCACCGCACCTACGGCATTTTAATCGCTTTTGTCTTGCGACTCATACAAAATTCCCTGTCAATAGGAAGATTGCACTAGGAAATAATCATCGCATATTGTAATCGAGTTCACGAGAAGGATATTAAAGCAAGATTGCTCGTCAACCTCGTCTCGCTCCAATCGCTTAAATACTTCCAATAGTTCCAGCAGTCCAATACGGGCGTTGATTAAGCTGAATCAGTGCAGTGGGACACGAGGCTCGGTCGATGCCGTTCGAGAACCTACATGTTCTATATGGAGAAGGAATTGGAATTCCCGTGATTCGCTGGCGCCGAATCAAATCTTAGATATCCCTTTATTTCTTGAAACTTGGATCTTTTTATATAGGTATCTTACTGCGTTGGTTGAGAAAGAATATAGTTATTATTTGAAAAGCTTATGGAGAAATCGTGGCTATGAAGCTCGATTATCATTATCATCAACCCATTTCTACGTCCCACTACTGGACACGGGTTTTCTCTCAGGCGGGGGCTTAGGTCATAGTCATAGCCACAAGTTTTGCGAGGGTTGTGAACCTTCTTCGATGTGCAGGGTTCATCACGATGTTTTCATTCACCGAAAAGCTCATGGTAAAATTTTGCACATAAATTCCGAAAAAATTTAGAGGAGTGAGCTTGAATTTGAACGCTACCACGGCTGCTCGAAGCCACAGCTATGGAAGCTCGATTTAATACAACATCAACTTTTTCTATGTACTTTCATTCTGAATATTATTTGGGTACAACATATTTATCTCAATCAGTACTCAATTAAATTAATTTCTTTTTCCGAATCTTGCGAACTAAAAAAATTTTTTACTCTTTTAAATAGTACAAATGTATATGGTACTGTTATATAGATAATTAAAATGCCTCTGTCGCCGAACGGTTACCATCCTGGTCTGTCACGCAGAGGTCGCGGATTCGTATGGCCCACATTCATTTCTCCCGTGTGTTTGTTGTGATTTGTGGTTGTCTATGTGTGTGTCCCTGGCACCCTCGACACAGGGTTTCCCTATTGCGGGGCTATGAGTGTGCGTTAAAAAAAAACTAAGTAATGATACTTTAGTACCCAGCAGTAGAGCTTCTTGTGAAAGATTTCGTCCAGGGAAGTACTGCCACCTTACCTATTTCTGTCACCAAGCAGTAATGAGAGCATTGCGCGTTTTGCTTTTGGGCGCAGTGGCAGTGCCCTCATGATCTTTATGATTCGAAGGTCTGGCTGGCATCACCAGGCGCCAGGCGCGCAATTTGTTCGTCCCGTCACTTATGGTAGCATAAAAAAAATACTGAGACTATTACCAATCAAAATTTATATTACTTTTATAAGATATAAAATAAACATTACAATACTGTATTTAGCGAGAGATACAAAGTTTTCGTTTCACAAAATTAAATGATATTTTAGAACTGCTCTGGGCTTTAAACTTTTAGTCGTCTTCAATATAAATTTTGCATTTATATTTTGTGTATTTATTTATTACTCGTCCTTGTCCGTAAGTCGTTTTCTATAAAATGTTAATTAAAACTTGAATGAAAATTTAATGGCGTCATATTTGATACGATTTATTTACTTTGAGGTTTATTTTCACCTAAAATAATGAGGGCTTAAAATGTTACTATGTTAACGTTATTGAATATCACGAAGTTTTACTACCATGATATTATTTTTTTTTTGTCAAATTACTCCACCAGTTTTTTATATAATTATTAATATATAAAAAGTAGTGAAAAATAAAACTAAAAAAATCCTTCGATCCGGCTGGATTCCAACCAGTGCCTTGAGCATACCGTATCTGAAAAATTAACATGTTTCTATTGAGAAATTATTTTTCAAGTAGAACAAGTTGTGAAGTTGTATTTTATTAGTTTGTGTTTGATTTCACTTATTTACAGCATTACTGTGTACGTAATAATGAAAGTGTTTTTTTTTTCGTATTGTCTTCACTAAGGCTAAGAATTTTATTATCCCTTGTCAAACCCGCAGTTTCCAGTTGAAAAAAAACGATGAAAATACTTTCTGACTGTGTCTACCTTTATCACTGGAATGTAATCTTATTTTCTTTTAAGCACACACTTATGAACAAATCAATTGCCATTAAAAGATGACTGGTATAAAGGTATAATTTGGTCACACTTTGCAATTATTCCGCTTCTCAAGTGCCAATATTAAACTCCCTACTTGCAAGGATCCCCGTAGGTAAACATTACGTTTCAGATGGAATATTATTGACTCGCAATTTTCAGTGGTAACATAATGTTTGAGTTTGTTATTGCAATAGCTGTTTGTACTCAATTATGCACTGTAAACATACGCATTCGGGGTGAATCTGAAATTACGTTTAACAACAAGTATGAGAATTGAATGCAATTTGTTCCGGATTCATGGTCATTTCGATATCTAGTCGTCTTGCTACCAAGTAAGTAAATAAATAAAAAAAAATTTAAAACCTTTATCTCTTAAAAACATGGTTCCTTAAACAATAGTGGCTGGAGCCTCCTTTTAAGCATAGTCTGTGTTGGGAGGGACCGCAATTCATTCGCTACACGTATTAAATTACATAAACCAAGTAATGTTTCAAAACACATTTGTCATTACATCGTTCAAGATCGTGTGTGTGCGAGTGTGTGCGCGTGCGTGCGTGTGTGAGTGCGTGCGTGCATGCGTGCATGCATACGTGCGTGCTTAAGAGTGTGCGTGCTTGGGTGCGTGTGTGCGTGCATGCGTTCGTGCGTGCGTGCGTGCGTGCGTACGTGCGTGCGTATGTGCTCGTTATTAAGCAGAGCCTCTACTTCTTCATATGTTTTCATCGCAATCTATTTCGATATAATCTTTGTACACTCATAGTACAATTTGCTGTACATTTTTAATTCCTTATTTAAAGTGTTGTATATGTTGGCCGCGCGTTTGTCGTATCGCCTATCTGCAAATACAGTGTTGGTACTTGGAGTTGGTATTACAGGATCTTGCCTTCTTTTCTGTCTGATACTATGATCATATGCTAAAGTTTCATGTTTTTTTAATACTATGCTGGTAATGTATCATTTTCTCACCAAGGGGAGCTCACACAAGTTGTACAATTGTTCAGTACAAAACCTCATCTTCTTAAAATACATTACCTTAATCATCTTCTTAAAATACATTGTCTTAATCAAGCTGCGTTGAGCTCGTTCTACACCAAGAAACCTCGTTTTCGCCGCACCACCCCAGACAGCTATGCAATACACTAAGAAAGAGTGTACTAAAGATATGTGTACTTTAGTTACAGTTATTGCCTCTCTACAGAGGTGATCGCTTTGCGATCTAGTCCTTATGCTGATCAGGTCATTTTGAAGATATAGTCATTATGATACCGACCCAAAATTTCTTATATTTGCTTTTCAAAAAAGCCAACGTTTCTCGTGTTTTCAGGTATATTAATCATCAAACAGTTATGTCTAATATGTGAACCAACCTTCTGTTCTGAACTATAGCCATCTCAACTATGACCATGGGACCTGTAAAGAGCTCGAAACGTTGATTTGTCTAAAAAAAACAAAAATATACGCGATTTTAAGACCGGAAAAATAGTTTTATTTCCAATATGTATCAATCGCGAAACCGAAGAACTCGATGTACAAGTATGAAGCCCATTCTATTAAAATAAGCGCATTATTTAGGTGTGCATGTTCCATCGTGCACCTCATCGTCACTTACCAACAGATGCGGTGGAGGTCAAATGCTCACTTACTTTATTTTATATTATAAAAACTCTACCCGAGAAGTTTTATGTCCCTGCCACCAATTATGTCATTATAGCTCAGTGACGTCATATCTACATAACGAAATGTTATTTGTATAATATGTGTATTCCGCTTTTGCTACGTTTTACCTGTACCTAAAGTGATAGAAATAAAGATATAGTCAAGTACTATGAGCTAAGAATACCTCAGGAGTACCTCAGTAGTAGTACCGTTTACATTTTGAAGAAAATTTTTCACCCAGGTTTGGCAAATTAGAAAATGAATCCGTTATTTCCAAAAAGCAGCATTTTAACCCTCCTACCTGCAAAGTTCCAAGTAAGCAAATACTGTGTTTCAGATAGAATATTATTTGCTCTTAATTTTATCTGATACCGCACTGTTTGAGTTTGAAACACAGTTCTTCTCCACTCCTATTCCGTAGGTGATTGGTCTAAGATATTCGTAGTTGAGTAAAAGATCTACTGTCTGTCCTAAATATTGTCCCAATCCAAATTGATTATGATAGGCCAAAGCACGACGGAACATAAGCTTTTAGGAACCTAAGTCTTTATTAAAAGTGACTTCAAAAACGTTTTATATTTATAAGTAATCCATAAGTAATCAAACAGATTCCCCTTGAAAAAAAAATTAAGGAACTGTAAAGGTTACTCTTTGTAAATAGACACTTGTATACATTGATCACACAAATTTATTTCTGATGCAAATCCAATTTACTGTAATAAATAAACATTCTTCTTGTACCTTTTACGGGTTTATAATAATAATTATAATAAAAAATGGCAATTTTAATCCATGTCGATAGTCAGAAAGTTTATGCAAATAAAAGAAAATGAAATTTGTTCCCATCACAATTCATCGTCAACATAAACACACATATAATTTGTTTAGTTTCGCGAATGCGAGTGCAAGTGCATGCGTGCGTATGTTTGTATGTGTGGAATAGATGTATAAGTATGATAGTGTAAGTTTGTGTATTTGTAAGTATTTCTGATGATGAAACAAGTATATGTAAATAAATAAATAATTAAAAAACTATTTCATATTTTTTTATTTATTTTATATTTATTTTAGGCCACATGACCCATACAATATATACCTTAAGGACTAACATACATACAATATAATAAAACACCATATCTAACT
This sequence comes from Hyposmocoma kahamanoa, assembly GCF_003589595.1. Lineage (NCBI taxonomy): Eukaryota > Metazoa > Arthropoda > Insecta > Lepidoptera > Cosmopterigidae > Hyposmocoma > Hyposmocoma kahamanoa. The sequence continues at coordinate 17,685,745 of NW_020653850.1, forward strand.
AATTTCAGTTGTCGGCGACATGTGGCGCAATCTGGTGTCAGGTAACAGGCCGCGGAATCGCCGATATATGCCTTCGGCCAAAATTCTTCCTTCGTTAAAGCCGACATATGTTCGGTCGGTACGTGAGAGTGTATTTTCCTTTATGTCTGATATACTCCACTATCTCCTCAGACTTCGTGCAGTAATGCAATCGCAACAGGTATAAATAAATATGTAGTAAGTGATTATATTATTATTATCTTATTATTCTTCTGTAACTAAGCTGTCCGTTGAACAGTAAACCGAGTCTAGCGAGCTCGTACTACTTTATAATTTAAAATTTACTTTCATGCCTTACTTACCAACTTTACCGACAAGAGTCTAGCTCTTAAATAAGATACATGCCTTAATTCAGTTTCGTAAGTTGACAAGTCTCATCTGCCTGTAATTTTACCAGCTCCCTTACGCTTCTAATTCTAAAAGTGGCAGAAATAGGTAAGAAAGCAGTACTTCCCTGGACGAACTCTTTCACAAGGAGCTCTACTGCTGCTACAGTACATGCAAAAGTTATTTTGATAATAAAATGTTGTGTTCAGATGTTTTGGGTAAATTAAAAATAACACTTTGCTAACGGCAACGATTAACTACCAAACGCATTAATAAGAAAGTTTTCGACGACATCCTGACGACCAAAGTTAAATCGTCGCGAAATAGTGAAGTTTACAACTTGTGGAGTTATCTACAAAGACGTTTTCCGTTCACTGAATAATTTTCAGACATGAATTTAAATCTTTTTAGAAATTACATTTTCACAAACATGCTTGGAACTACACACATTAAAAGTATCTAGTGGATCAAGCACGTTTTTGCAAATTACTGAAAATCAGGTTTTTCAATTTCTTTTTAACACCAAAGGTTTTTATGGTCAATTTCATAATTTTAAAACAAAATATAAATAAATTATTTGACAACTTTTTTGAAATGTTTTTATTTACTTTAACATTAAAAAAAATACGTTGATAGTGCGACACATTCGTATTTGAATTATTTTCAAAAAAGAACACACGACATCTTGTTGTTTATGGACCATACAACTCTTTACCGACCTAGACCAGGAAAATAATCAAGAAAATCCGTTTCTGTCCGCTGCTCTAAGTTTTTAAATCTGTCTACTAACAATTAATGTAAACAGACTAAAGAAAAACTGTTATAAAGCCAATTGCTCACTAGCATCAGTGTTCGTTGGTGCGAGAATCAGCGATATTACTTTTTTACTTTTAATTGTGGTGCTCTGGAATATACCAAATCGGCGCTAAAATAAACTGAACTGGCTTTTGGTGTTATTTTTTGTATTTTCATTAACTCAAATGAGTCCACGTTTTCTTCTTCATTATTTAGTCTTTGAATATTTCCTCACATTTTTTGGGAAAAAAACACTGTTTACGTACTTACCTCGGCAGGAACGGGAATCGCCTGACTCGTATAATGCAAGGTCTCATTGGCGTTCGGCCTTGTAACTAATACTTGTCAGGCAATTCCTGATATCCCGGCCTCTATAATAATGTATTATTACTTCTAGAAATTCGCATTTATAATGTAATAGCCTTAGAATAATAACGCATAGAATGATAGTTTCATAAAAAACGAACTGTCACAAGTGAGGCAAAAATCAAATTCATGTAGGCGTAAGCAACTTGTATTTACGCTCGTCGGCACGCACACAAATATACAAATAATGATGCAACGAAATTAATTTTCTGTTTTAGTGAATATTTACATAAAAATACAAGTTGAAACGCGTTACTTCCTTGTGGAATGTGATGTTAGTGTCTATTTTATGTTTGTCTGATCTATTTTTAAACCCAATTACCGCACATTTCGTCATTTTTAGCAAAAATTTTTTAGCTGCTCGCGGTGCAACTTGACCTTGAGCACTGACAGCCCGCTCGCTGGTGTAAGTCCTACAATTTGCCTCACTTAGCGTGTGCGGGCTAGGTTTCTATGCGTTATTATTCTAAGGTAATAAATAGCGTATCTTGTTAATTTAAATTATTTGATGATAGAAAAATTATGGACTAAATTTGTCATCAATCGAAGTGAATACTTTTTATCAAAGAGTCCTTTTTATATACGTGTTGGTTCCCTTCATGCTTATTCTACTCGTATCGTTTTCATTCCAATTTATATACCAAAACCGGGCGTTAAGAACACGGTGCGAATCACCAACAGGGGAATCGCCACAAATTCTTTATTGAAAATTAAAGTGTGTACGTTTCTATTATATTTTGATGATGACGTTATATTTTCATAGATAATGGCTTTTAGACCTTATAGACGTAGGAGATCGAATAACACTGATGACAGATGAAATAAAGCTACAACCAAATGGCGGCCTACAATGTTTTGAATGATACCTTGTGACGGGACGAACAAATCGTGCGCCTGATGGTAAGTGAGACGCCTGTCTATAGTAGTTGCAGGGCTACTCAGAGTCTTAAATCGCAAAGATCGGTCACCCTGAGACATACGTTGACAAATCCCATGTGCATGTAATTAGTTTGTAAAAACGTAGGACATACTGAAACGAGATGGGTAGACGACATCGTCAAAGTGAGAAAAGTTGTGTGAGCCCAAGTTAGAATTGAATGGATGGCGCCAACAACGGAAGGCCTATACCAGTGATGGGTGAAGTCAGGTTGTGGATGATAATGATGAATACTATAATTTTTCTGCGCAGTAAGTTGTAGTATATATTTCGGATGGGATTTATTCCTTGCTCGTATTTATGGCATCTGTGGAGAGATGTGAACTGTTATTTCCTATATATGACTTGGTACAACGCGGCTGTACTACCTAGAACATTACTACATACAGTTTTATAATTATCTTAAGTACGAGGTATCTATAATAATTTGCTTTTATTTTTTTTGCTTTTTTATTGGTGCCGACTAAACTCGATAGTGAATCCACCCGTTGTATTATCTTTCAAAACTATAATTATTTTTTTCTACATTAATCTGGTAGAAATGATGCGAGAGTAGCCACATAGGTGGGCGTCAATACATTTTTTAACTTGTAACAACTTTCCTTCATTACTCGCCTGTAATATTCAATGTTGCCCTCGATGCAATAGAAACAAGTGTTCGCAATATACGTGCAAGTCGTCGCACTGAATCGGCCTTAGGTGCCGATTACAGGATATCTAAAGACAGACCAGACTTCCACCTAGTACTTACTTCATGCTGGAATGGAACGCACTGTAATTACGGTGAGACAATTCCCTTAAGTACTTTTGTTTAAGTACTGTGTTTGTACGGTCGAGTGGATTGACTAGAATAATTGTAAATGTTGTTTTGCACTGGCAATAGGCAATTAGAAAGCCATTATTAAATAGCCACCAATAATAATATTACTGTAGTGCGCTTATTGGTATCTAAATACTGATTACATAATAAAGATTCTCACACGACGGGTTAATTATGAATTTGGGACACATCATATGAAAAAAGACTGTTGTTCTAGTTGTAAGAAATAAATCACGATTATATACACGCATAACTTAAAGCCTAAAGTTAGATACGGTAAAAAGCGTTAGGAACTGTAGATAGATTTACTAAAGTAACGAGTGACTCAAGTATTTAAGTCGATTTTTTACTCGAAATGTCAAACCAGTCCGTAGTTCTTTATTAAAAATTCGACTTAAATGAATTATCCGTTAGTTTAGTTAAAATCTCTGAGTTTCACGGTAGTTTTCTAATAATAGATAGTGACAAAAACTGATATAATTGACTGAGAATAAAAGTTCTGTATTTTAAATTCTAATAAAACCATAAATTCAAATCTACGAATTCAACCATTGTTTATCAGTCCACAAAGCCTCGAAAGCCATAAATTGAATAACATATTTAAAGTTCCCGTACTACCGTACAATCTCAAGTAACAAAGTCCTTGATATATGGTGGCGCAGCGTTAATACCATCCAAGATAACGACTACCAATAACTGGATTCTCACCGAGACATATTCTCTACGCAAACCGATCGCAGATAACAATGGAATAAACTTGAGAGTAAGAGCCGCGAAATAATGTGCATTTTAATTACACTTCCTTGCTTCTAAATTATGCAATTCAGCCATGTCGTTCTTCTTAATGGCCACGGATAAAATCCGAAACGATTATTTCTCCATTATAAATGCGATCGAGATTTCAACTTGACTTCTAAACGCGCCACTTTGTAATCTTTTTATTAGAAAATAATTCAACTTGGAACAATTTACGAAAAGCGAAATTTTCCGAAGAATAAAAAGCGAATTTAAAAATGACAGCGAGCCGAATAATCCAGCGGGATGATACGAGATCGTGTTAGTGAAACATTATTGGCAGTCGGAGCACGTTCTGCCAGCCTGTGACATCCAGCCTCCAGATACAGAGGAAAAAATACACGAACAACTTTCACAAAAGTAGAAGAAGTCATTTATCAAGCTAGCGCTAAGAACTCTCGACAGCACCAACTTTTGATACAGGATACGCCACAAGACATTAATATTAAGGATATCATGGTGTTTTTAGGATGTCCTTAACGTGTTTTATCACTTAAGCTGGAAAACTTTTACTGAGTTTTTGTCGTTCAATGAAAGTCGTGATCTAGATTGATAAATTTTTAGTTTTCCTATTGTCGTATCGGGGTAGCTAGTTTATTTTTAGATCGGTGTCTTTTTAACGAAGCTTTTGAACTGTTATTTGTTCTTATATTCTTTTACAATAGTTCAAGTTTCCTCCTTATTCTCTACCATTATTTTTATATCCTGAAAATAGGGGTTGCTTTGAATAGAACAGCCCAAAAGTACTCAAATAGAAAGTACTAAATAAAACTCCTATCACAAAGGACGCGTAGTGACGTGTTTTTAGTCCTGGTACCGGGATTTCTAAAAGTTCTACCGCATCCTGTACATAGGCAACTTTCAGTGAGACCCGTAAACGACTTTACGTGCCGAACAAGGAAATCAAATTATCAACTCCTACCAACTTCGCGCCTCTTTCAACCGTACTTGGTACTGGTATTTGTTGTCCGAAACGCCCTTCACTATTTGAAAATTCTGCAGGTTTCCTTAGACAAAAAACATGTGAGGGGCACACGACGCCAAACAAGCTTTATTGGGTATCTTCACCAAGTATGTGAGCTGGGAATTCAATAAGTGACAGCAAAAGAAATTAAGGGTACTCGTTGCAACATATCTGCGCCTTGCTATATGTTGTCAATCCCCTTGTTAAGTAAAAATACTGCAGATAATTTTATGATTACTCTTACTTCAATAACGGTCGAAAATACTTGTAACTGCGATTTAAGAAATAAAATAAAGACCATTACTACCGGCTTCTTTCATGTATAATTCAATAACTCATTGATTATTCTAGGAAAGCCGCGACGATGCACCGGTAATAATAATTTCTAAGGTGTAGGCTTCCTTTTTTAAAGCCGACGCGGTGGCTCGATTAAGAAAACATTACATAATTGTGTGAGAGCTCGGTCTGACGCGAGTGGCGCCATGCGAGGGAACGTGTAACTATGTAGGGGTATGAGGATAGTGGGGAGGGAGCAGAGGGGCGGCTACGAGTGCGCCACTGCCGCCACACTGGCAGGCCAAATGCCTCGTCAGTTGCACACGAGCCAAGATGAGGACGGCACGCGTCTGCGTTGCCTTCCGCACCGAAAGTACGTGCGCGATGTAAACACACTGAGTGAAGTGAAAACAAATCATTGATTATATCTCTGTACAAAACATTAATTTGAATGATAGTGAATTAGTGACTGAATGTTTTTAATTACCGCTTCGCTTAGATCGGTATAGACAAATGTGTGTAGAAAATGTTTCAATTGCTGACTCTTTTGTTAGTGACTTTAGGTGTTAATGCCGCATATGCGCCGCGGGGCGTGGATAACTGCAGCCGATTATCAGACAGTGTCGAGGGTAGCACCTTATGTCGGGTGCGGACCCTTGAAACCGATGGTTCCAGTTTTGTATCTGTACCTCCTGAGATTACGAAGCGACTCACGGTCGAGTGCAACCAACTACTGCTCTTCGAAAGTTTCCTTGAGGCAAACTATTTTCAACGATTTTCAACACTCACCGAACTAACACTTCACAATTGCAAACTTCTCAGGATACCAGGCAACGCTTTTGAAGGATTACGTGAACTGAAAAAGTTGTTTATCCGATCGAAAAACTACGTTTGGAGTCCGAATAAAAACTTGGAGCTTTCTCTTGGAACTTTTAACGGACTGCGAGAGCTGCAAATATTAGATTTGGGTGAAAATAGTTTGAAAGTTATACCTTCAGAAGTATTCTGTCCACTGGATAATTTGCAAGTTTTAAATATAACTCATAATAGAATTAAGAGTGTTGACCGTCTCGGTTTTGGAAGAAATTGTGGTACTGGCCTTCGAAGTTTGGATCTTAGTAATAATGAAATTAAGTCGTTGACGGATGAATCGGAAATTACTGGACTGAGAAGACTTCAGGAACTAAGACTTCAATATAATAACATAACTGATATTTCCGGAGAAACTTTTAATGGACTAATTTCGCTAAGGATTTTAAATATTTCTTATAACAACCTTCAGTCTATTCCAGAGGGCACTTTCGCGAACTTGAAAGAGTTGCGTGAGATATATTTGAATAATAACCTGCTATATGAGTTAGCTAGAGGCGTATTTCACCGATTAGAACAGTTACTCGTATTAGATCTATCGAATAATCAGCTCTCGAGCGCTCACATTGACGGCGGCACATTTATTGGCCTTATACGTTTAGTCATTCTGAATTTATCCAATAACGCGTTGACAAGGATAGATGGTAAGACGTTTAAAGATTTATTCTTCCTGCAGATATTAGATTTAAGAAATAACTCCATTGGGTACATTGAAGAAAATACATTCCTTCCGCTTTATAATTTGCATACCTTAAATTTAGCTGAAAATAGATTGCACACGATTGATGAATTTCTTTTCAATGGGTTGTTTGTATTAAGTAAATTGAATTTAAATAATAATCTTTTAATAAATATTGATTCTGAAGCTTTCAAAAATTGTTCCGATTTAAAAGAACTAGATTTAAGTTCAAATCAGCTGACAGACGTTCCAAAAGCAATTTGGGAGTTATCTTTATTAAAGACCTTAGATCTCGGTGAGAACCAAATAACCGATATAAAAAATGGATCATTTAAGAATTTGGATCAACTAACTGGATTGAGATTAATTGACAACCAAATTGGAAATTTGTCGATTGGTATGTTTTGGGATTTGCCGAGTTTACAAGTATTGAATTTAGCAAGGAATAAAGTACAAGCCGTGGAAAGGGGAAGTTTTCAAAGAAATAAACAATTGGAAGCCATCAGACTTGACAGTAATTTTATATCTGATATTAATGGGGTGTTTGCAACTTTAGTTAGCTTATTGTGGCTTAATTTGTCTGATAATCATTTAGTTTGGTTTGATTATGCTTTCATACCGACTAATTTAAAGTGGTTGGATGTTCACGGAAATTTCATTGAACACTTGGGCAATTACTATAAGTTACAAGATGAAATTCACATCAAAACTTTAGACGTCAGCCATAATCGTATTGTTGAAATCTCTCCATTAGCAATTCCGAACAGCGTGGAACTTTTGTTCATAAATAATAACCACATAAACAATATTCAAGTAAATACGTTTATGGAGAAACGCAATCTTACTCGAGTTGATATTTACGCAAATGAGATATCTCATTTAGATATCAACAGCCTCCGGTTGTCCCCGGTTCCTTCAAACAAGTCGTTGCCTGAGTTCTACATCGGAGGAAATCCGTTTAACTGTGATTGTTCGATGGAATGGCTCCCTTTGATAAACAATATGACTGCAATGAGGCAACACCCAAGGATAATGGATCTCGAGAATGTATTGTGTAAAATGACGCACACTCGAGGTGTTACTCATATTCCTTTAAGTAATTTGAAATCTACTGATTTTTTATGTACATATGAAACTCACTGTTTCACACTTTGCCATTGTTGTGATTACGTGGCTTGCGATTGCCAAATGACTTGTCCCAATAATTGTTCTTGTTATCACGACCCCACTTGGCATACTAACGTAGTAGACTGTTCGAGTCAAAGTGCAATTGAAATACCTGAAAAAATACCTATGGATGCTACTGAGGTATACTTGGATGGAAACGACTTTAAAGAACTACAAAATTATGCATTCATCGGACGAAAAAATATGAGATCACTTTATGTAAATTCGAGTCAAGTGGAAATCATACAAAACAAAACCTTCGCTGGGCTGTCCTCGCTCATTAAATTGAATCTCGCGAATAATAAGTTGAAATATTTATACGGTTACGAGTTCGAACATCTCACACAGCTGAATGAGCTATATCTACAAAATAACTTTATCACTCATATAGGTAATACCACGTTTTCAACTTTGCGTTTATTAAAAAAATTGAGAATGGATGGGAACAGATTAATAGATTTTTCAATTTGGAGCTTAACATATAACAGAAATTTGAACGCAATTGCATTAGGTAACAACATGTGGTCTTGTAAGTGTAGATATCTACAAAGATTTACTGCTTTCATATCTGACAATGTTCCCAAAATTATTGACTTAGCAGACGTTTGGTGTTGGAATAGCGCTCAGACTCCACAAAAGAAAGAGCTCAATTTTAACGGTACAATATGCAGCGACTATTACGCTGGAGATTCTGTTATAGATAATATGTTGGTCTCAAATTACATGCCCATGATGGTAACCACGCTCACGGGATTCATGCTAATCATGCTAGTCATCCTCGTTATTTTCTTGTTTAGAGACACAATTCGCATATGGCTGTACACTAGATGTGGAATAAGATTGTTTCCATTCACTGGAGCGTACGACGACACTGATAAATTATACGATGCTTATGTCTGCTACAGCCCAAAGGATGATGACTTTGTTATTCAAACGTTAGCCGCTGAGTTGGAAAATGGAAACCCTTCGTATCACCTATGTTTACACTACAGAGACATACCACAACATAACATAGCCTATATGCAATGCACATTACCGCTTCCCGAAGCCGCGGAAGCTTCGAAACGTATTATTCTTATACTAACCAGGAATTTTATTGAAACTGAATGGTCACGTTTTGAATTTCGGCAAGCATTGCATGAAATTCTGAAAACTCGAATTTATACTTTAGTCATAATAGAAGAGAGCTCAGTATTGTCTGAAGCCGAATGTGATCCAGATCTTAGACCATATTTGAAAACAAGTTTAAGAATAAGATGGGGCCAAAATAAATTTTGGGAGAAATTGCGTTACGCGTTGCCGGATAGGAAGTGCAGAAACAAAACATCTAGTTACAGAAACAATATAAATTCTTATACTATGAGAAGTGGTATGCAGAATGGTACATTGAGGTCCTTTTCTTTTACTGAGAAAATGCGAGGGCCGGCCGATGGAGTGAATACAGCTCCGCAATTTGTTGAGGAGCGTCCGCAGCAATTACAATCTGCGTACGGGCCGGACGGTCGACCTCCGTCAGATCATATATACTCGTCAATCGATTCAGATTACTCGTCATTAGAACTAGGGGGTAGCAATCCTAATAGAAGGCGGGAATTTAGGCACTGGCCACCGCCGCCGCCGTTAATTGACACTCAGCCTTCAGGTCAAGCCTATCTTGTCTAGTCCACGCTTCTCATAACTCAACGTAAAATATTTTAGTCAAAAGCTTCTTGTGAATATTGTATAATCGCAACGCGCGCTTTACCAAATAGGTAATAATTAAGATTTTAACCTATATTTTTGTAATTTCTCGCCTTTTCAAAGGGCGTTCATTTCGTAAATGTTGGTTGATGTAAATACATTTCTATAAGACTGCTGTAGATTATTATGTGAATTTTGTATATAATTTGTAAATAGATGTCCATATAAGTCACAAGTATACTATTTATATACTTTAATAAAGCCATTGTGATAATTTTTGCATAAAACTGTTTTTGATTTTTATCATAAATTTAGTCACCTATCAGTATAAAACTTAATACTTTCTTCGCTAGAGATGCTAAAATAAAATTTTTACTACTACCGGAAAAATTTACGTCTTACCAGTTTAAGCAGCGTCGGGTTGTAGTAACAATAAAAAAGGACTGGATCATATTTTAAACAACAAAGGGCAGGGTAAGCTATAATATCCGCTTGCAAACAAAATTGTTTTGGAACTGGTTAAGCTTCAACTTTGCTGATAGTACGCAGTTTAAGACAAACAAAAACATATTCTATCGTTTTCTACTTCAATGAGGTTTCACTTGCACAATCTACATCTGAAAAAGCACAGAACATTACGTGACCGGAATTGACACGGTCATCCATAAGGATCGTAATCTTGACGAAGCATCTACTGAATTTTAAATTGAATGCGCAAAAGCCGCCGCTGCAGAACTAACAGGTCATAATCATAATCAGACCTAATAACCCTACTTTCTACGAAGACCGCATTTGTTGTGTATGATTTGAATTGGGATGAGATTTAATATTAACGGTTAAGGTTTAGGAGTTGCCACATTTGTCAGCAGGTCAGAAAATAATTTTATGTCCATGTAATAAGAGCGAAAAAGACGTTGTGCATTTTCCATCGCCGGTAGATAGCAAAACGTGCAAAGTTCTTTTTTGCTTTTATTCCATGGAAATAAAGCTTGTGCTAACCAGCTCACACCAATTCCTCGTTGACAAGTATGATCACTTCCAAATAGTTAAGTTCAAAATAGTCAAGACCTCAGTTGCAGAAAAAAAACTTGTATGTGGTATAAAAACTTTGTATAGGCCCAGTGGAAATAAAATGCTAGTATTTCTTTTTCTCGAATAATTTTCTTATAAGTTAATACAGTCCATTAACTTATAATAAAATTATTCGAGAAAAAGAAATTACAAATTTTAGCGACGTGTGCGACGACGGCGACCGTTTCTTGAAGAGAGATTTAGATTTTTTGTTTTTTAATTTTACTGCTGAAGCCCGCTCGAAGCGCGGGTGCCATATCTGTCCTAGACAAACTTCATGATTTTGTTTTGAATGATTTGCTGCCAATGTTAACAAGGAAAACAAATTTAAACGATAAAAATGTTCTATTTAATTTTGAGGTATACTAATTGTAGCTAAGAACACCTCTCAAGTAATTTCGAATAATTTGAAAGGAGAACGAAAAAACTGTGTATTATTATATAATTATTATTCTGCCGAGTTTACTTAAAAGGGTGCATGTGACAACAGTAATGAAAGGCCGATCTGTCACTACTTTTATTTTTTCCTACGTAGATAAGGTATGAAGTTCACGCAAGAGAAAAGATAGATTTTTTTTTATATTGGATATCTTTAAACATTATTTTCGTGAATTTTAGTTTTTGTCACAAACGCCCTTTCAACGAACGAACGCGGCAGTATCTTATAAAAAACTTCATAAAGTGTTGATAGTAATATTTGTTCTATTTATGGATAACAAATAATTGTACGTGCGCTGGCTATTATTATTATTTTTATTGACATTCACGTGTTATTTTGACTCAAATAAGATTCACATTTCAAATCCCCCAAATTTTCGACGTCAGCAATTTTGTCTGCTAATCGATGAAATCTATTATTACATAAAAGGAGACTAGATTTAATATTACGCTCATATATAAAAAAATGATGAATTTTACATTCTTTTTTATGATTATCAAATAATGTATCGAGTACATAACCAGAAATAGAGACGAAATAAGGGCCATCCATCCCTGGCAACTCATCAGTCAAAGGGTACTGATATCACTTTTAAATATTAACTTTTGTTTGCGATGAAATCACAATTTAGCTGAAATAGTACAGCAACAACCAGCAACTGACCTGTATGTACGTCTCCGAATATTACAAGAATATTCTGTATTTATTGTAATAAAGATAATATCTCTAACCATGGGCTGTTCCATTCGGTGGTGTGGGAAAAACAGCAAAACATCTAATTGCAAAACAAACGGAATCACATTTCATCGGTAATTAAAAATATTGAATATGTAATTTTGCAATATTCGTCAATCGTCGTGTTAAACTGGTCGCTTTGAAGTGAAACAATTGACGATACCCGTCATTGTGTCGAATTCGGGCTGGTCAATTGGAGCGCTGTTGTCACCGAAATGATATGGTAGAATAGTTTTCAAACAAACTAAATGACATTTCGTCTCTATTTCTGGTTATATATTCGATGAAATAGTGGGACGAATAACTCGTGCACTTGGTGGTGGTAAGAAATACTCTTACTCATAATATTTGCAGTGCCACTCAGAATTTTAAATCGCAAAGACCTGCCACTGTGCTCGTCACCCTGAGATATAAAGTTGACAAGTCCCATGTGCCTGTAATTTTACTAGCACTAACCCTTCAGAATAGAAGCACCTCTACTGCTACTAAAATATACAATATACGCGTATCTAGGTAATAGTTTCTAAATCTGAAAATACGAATATCTTGAATGTAAAGAGAGAGATTACATTGTACAGAATATGAACACGGCAAAGTTTGCACAATACACAATAAACAATGAAAGACTTGAAGAGAATACTGCTACCGTCGTGGAGATAATTATAAAGGGCCTGACGTAACCTGTGGGAAACCTGAGATTGTAAGTATGGACAAAATACTGCGTGAGTATGTCGTGGGATGATTCTAATATACACGTAATAAGGTAGATTTTTAATTCAGTGTTCTTTACAGACAACTGAATGCTGTTCAGAAACATATTATTTTTAACCGACTTCAAAAAAGGAGGAGGTATAGGAAATGAAAGTATTTTTCCGGATAGGAAATGAAACTATTTTTCCAGATTTGAATATTTGTTTTTTCAAACAAACCGACGTTTCGGGCCCTTTACAGGTCCCATGGTCACGGTTGACTAAGGAGGAGGTACTCAATTCGACTGCATTTTTTTTACGTATGTTAAGCGATTACTCTGGTTAATGGTTATATAAAAATAATTATGAAACAATTTACAGCAAACCCTCTGTTTCATTGTACTTTTTACACTTAAGCTAGGATTTGATAGTCTTCTAATTTTATTCATGGCGACATAATGCAAAGTAGATTTTAACTTAAAGTAGAAGAATGTACCAAGGAAGCGACAGAATCTATGTGAGTGAGCTATTTTCGTCTGTGGTTAGTTAGTTAAAGTTACGGAATGAAATGGATGGATTTAAAAGATGATATTGAGCACAATTGATCAACATAATCCTTTTTATTGTTATATCTACCGATTGGCTACAGTCATTACAATACTAAAAGAATGTTACAATGTTAAAGAATCCAAACGGTGACCTGATTTCCCAATAACCCATTAAAAAACAAAAACAATATTTCACGAGAAAAGTGACGAAACTAAAAGTAAACATTAAATAGATTAACAATCCTAAAAGCTAGTAAATTTTTATGACACTATTTAGACAGTGAAGGGTATTTTTATGAATCATCCGAGTATCATCCCACGATACTGTTCCCTCAGTCAGCTGTGGATTAACACAAATGGCCTCTAATTGAACCCTGCTGTGAATAAGAAGCTAGCATCGTTATCCATTTGCGTTTCATCTGCGAATTGACCTAGTTAAGTTTCTTAATATTGGACAGACAACGGGATGTTGCGTTGATTTCTAAATACTGACAGAGTGTCCAGATCAATTGTGTAGACTTTTGTTTCGGAAATTTGGAATTATGTCGCTCCCTAGTATGTACATATATTTGTACGAACACATGAAGGTTTCTCCAGCGAGCCAAAGATAATCAAAACGGATTTATAGACACCAAAACAGACTGATTATGGACACTGTACTACGAACGGCATTGAGTGCACCTGAAAATAAAGCAATGTATGTAGGTATATAATACTTTGGCTGATACACTAAAATCACAGCCATAAATTAAAGTGCTTATGAAAACTGTGGTTGAAAGAAAAGACATATTATAGTGTGAACAAAATATGTAAAACTTATTATAATATTAATGCTTTATTTACAGGAAATGTTATAATTTACGACAAGGATTTATGTGACATTGTGTAATGTATAAATTTGTGGGATTATTTGTAATAGTAATGTTATATGCAGATATTACATTAAGCACATAACTTTATAATTTTGACAGATTTCTGCATGTACTCTGCTTTATTATACATTGCATGTCAGAAATGGCTAAATGTGTGAAACAGCATTCTGTAAACATTACCATCAAGTATTGTACTCACCACATTTAAAGCAATAAATGAATTGAATTGAATAGGTTTTTACTATTGATACGCATTGTTTAAATTAACAAATTAAGTTTTGTTTATAAACGCAACGACACGTAGGTAGTCCGTCGAGTTTTCTCGTCACCCATACCACAAAGTTTGAAAACAAAGGTTTTTCAATCAGTGCGTTCTACCTGTTATGACACTCGGAGCCGAGACGTGGACACTCACCATACGGTTAGTTCACCAGTTGAAAGTGGCTCAGCTAGCTAAGGAACAAGCTATGTTTGGAGTGTCTTTGAACGACAATGCACGGAACGAGGTTATCCGATAGAGAAATATGGTCGTCGACATAGCTGGTAGAATAAACAAGCTGAAGTGGCAGTGCGCTGGCCATATATGTTGAAGAACGGGGAAGTGTAAGTAAGTCGGCAAACGTAGTGTAGGACGCCCTCTGGCCTGATGGACTGACGATTTGCGAAGGGCTGCTGGCAGCAGATGGATGCAACGAGCTGAAGACCGGGTGAAATGGCGCGCATTGGGAGAGACATAAGCCTCCGCTTTACTCCAGTTTACGAATTTACTGAACGTTTTCTTTATATTTAGCATTATCAACTCACAAAATTGCCACTGAGATGGCGATAGTAAAACTCTATTGTCTTTTTTTGTGGACTCCAGTAACAGTAGCTTTAGGAGACAAAAAGGCCTGACTCCATAAAATTGTTAAACGTTATGACTCATTGTTAACTCTATTGACATAAATACAGTAGTAGCAATAAACTTGTCTCGAAAGGAACATAAAAGTAAATTCTTCTAACAAGCTCCGTATATCTTTTGTTGTGTGTTTTGCTGAAAATTTTGTGCAAACGATTTCGACTTTTATTATATATGTTTGCTCTTGTAGCCAAATAAGTAGACGGTTTTTATGCAAATAATATAATAGTAGGTTAGCTTCTCACCTAATAAGAGCTATTTAATATATGTATATTGCATCTTCAAAAAATATTGTATAGAACCAATACTACTCACCTACTGCTTTCTTGATAATAAAAAAAAAAAATTACATCAATAGTGAATACGTAACATTTTCACTATACAAGTAGAGATTTTTTTACAATCATTCTTAATTTTAATACAATAAGTTGGAAAATATAAATCAATGCATATGAGACTTATCGATTTTCAAATACCTGATTCTGCATGGTAATAACATTTCTACAACCTTTACCTTTACCTCGGTTTTCTTACTGCTGAGAGTCGTTATTATTCTCATGAAACTATTCATCGCTACGTGTCTCGGTCTGTGGCCGAATGCAAAGCCTCGTAGAACGTGGATCCTAAGAGAGATGTGATTTTAATGATACTGCTCGTCAGACTCCTACTTCTCTACCCTTTCTTGGGACTTTGCCAGACATCATCTACTCTTAGACCTTTCTTAATAGTGTGTCCCAAATAATCGAGGATCCCACACAGACAGATAACCTACATAAAGCTAATCAATCAAGACGTTCCTAATCCACTTTTAAGCACACGAATTGCGGTAACTAATGACTTGTATTGTTCACCATCTATTGAGGAACAGTTGCACGTGTGACGATGCTGTCGCTTCGTATAATTACCCTTATGGGTATTTGATTACTCGCGAATTATGTGTTTGTAATTACATGAAGTTTAAGATTGAATTAATACACCAGGTAATATACGAGTACGTTAGTATTATTATAGTTATATTGGATAACATTTTATTAATATCTTTATGAGATACAAAGGGATAACATATATAGTAGCTATATCAGTAATATCAACAAGAGCATCACTACAATAGGTTAAAAGTATTATATAGGATTCTTTTGAATGAAAAACTTTAGATATCTTAGATACCTATTAATTTGATAAATGTTACCATAACTCGTATCCATCGAGTATATAACCAGAAATAGAGACGACACGTCATTTAATTTGTTTGAAAACTGCTCTGTCATATCATTACTGTGACAAATACGCTTCGATTGGCTAGCCCGAATTCGAAACAATTGACGGGTGTCGTCAATGATTGTCGTCAACTGTTTCACTTCAAATCGACCAGTTAACTTGAGCTTTGCTATAATGGACGAAAATTGCAAAATTACATATTTAATATTTAATTACCGATGAAATGTGATTCCGTTTGTTTTGTAATTAGATGTTTTGCTGTTTTTCCCACACCACCGAATAGAACAGCAGGGCATTGTTAGAGATATTATCTTTATTACAATAAATACAGAATATTTTTGGAATATACGGAGACGTACACACAGGTCAGTAGTTGGTCTGTCTATATTTCAGTGCAAACGGGAGTTGATATTTATAAGAGCTGTATTGCTAATGTGTTACCAGGAATATATGGCCCTTATTTCGTCTCTATTTCTGGTTATATACTCGATCCTCGTATCAATCGACAAACAAAGCTATGTGTGGTACGTTTTTGGTAGAATGCCCTTTTAGAATATGTCTCCATAAAATTACATAATAAGTTACCTTTTACCTTCAGATTGAGATTTATTTTCATTTCTTTACCTTTAAATTTGCCATTCCCTCAACCGTTATCCCATACGACATCAGCTGCTGATCTGTAGCTAGCTGCAGCTAGCTGCAGATCAATCCTGTATTTTATTCACTTTGTCTCGTCTGCCATTGCTTCCGTCTTGATCTTCCCATCGCCAATCAACCTAGAAACAATTATAAATATAATTATTTTTTAATATTTCATTATCAGTGCATGGGTGAATTTTTGAGTTTATTTTACAGCTAGTCAAACTCAGAGATTATTTATTCCATAGGTAAAATAAATTTACACTTGAAAACGTCACATTTAAGCTACTCCTCGTTCACTACGCTGACCTCCCTGAGAAGAACGAGCAAGAAACTCT
>NW_020653850.1:17703306-18128340 GCF_003589595.1 Hyposmocoma kahamanoa
AAATTTAACACATTTTGTCTTCTTGGCATTAAGCAATAAATTGTTAGAATTAAACCAATAAACTACCTTAGAGAGGGTATCATTAATACGGTCATAGTTAATGTCATGTCTGTCTGTTTTAAGAATCAAGGATGTGTCATCAGCAAACAACACTATTTCGCAATGGTCCTTAACAAAGAATGGCAGATCATTAATATAAATCAGAAATAAGAAAGGTCCAAGTATTGAGCCCTGCGGAACACCCATTTTTACTGGAGAACCCAAAGAAGTGGAAATACATGTAATTGCTGTAGTTTTTAAAAAATGTAAGTGAAACAGGCAACTATGTATCCTATATTGTTCAGTATTTATTAGTTGTATATTAATTATTTACTTACTTATAAAGGTCTTTTGTGAAAAAAGTAAATTATTATGAATTATGTAATACTAGTCCCATCTACAGGGAGCTCTAAAATGCTTGCAGCTTTCTTTGTATATCTATGCTAATACGTATAACAAAGCAGCAGATAATGGGTCTCTCAGCCGGTCTATACTTTATTTGTTTATGCTTTACTTCAAGAGATTATATTGTTTGTATATGTGAACTGCTAAAACATTAAAATCTGGCTATAATTAGTCATCATACTTTTATTTATTTAGACTTTTTTCCATTTAAGTCTTGTTGGGTTTTGTATGATAATTTGTATGAAATGCTTATAATAATATATTTATTATACCAATATAGACCATGTACTGTTCATCAATTTAATAATAATCCATGCAAATTTATATCTTATGCACTTTTGTTATCTCAATAGGGTACTATACTGAGAGAGCTCCATACAGACGAATTTCTATTTAGGATACTAACTAATCAAATTTTATGATGTTTTGTAGAGTACTAATTTAGTATAAATTTAGTAATTTGATTACTCAATTTTTAAAATTATTATACTAATAATATAATAATAATAATAACGCACACACTGGACATAGCCCCGCACGGTGCCTTGGACACATACACATAGACAACCACAAATTACACCCAAACTTACGAAAGAAATAAATGTAGGCCATACAAATATTTCTCCCGGCCCTGAAATCGAACCTGGGACCTCTGCGTGGCAGTCCGGCATGATAACCAAACGGTTATCATGCCGGACTGATGGCCAAATGGCTACAGAGGCAGTTATAAAATTTAGTCGGATATTCTTTCAGAAATAGAAGATGAGAAACGTCATATTGTAAGCCTAGGCGATTTCTCATTGTTACAGTGTTTTCAAAAATAAAAACACAACATTTTAGGAGCCGTGATAGCCTAATGGTTTGACTTACAGTTTCGCAAAATTATAACAGCGCCATTTATATGCTCCTTGGCGAAACTAACCGTTGACACTAGACTATAGTTCCGAACTCACAACGTGACTATCAAGACTGAGCTCGTTTTATTTATTATTCTTCACGAAAATGCGGAATATTTATTGAAAACAACGTAATTTTAATGGATTTTATTATTACGTATTTTTCTTTTCTTAACAGTCAAAATTCTCTGAATGTAAATAACATTAAGTACTTAAACATTATACTATGAAAGACGATTCGGAACATCAAAAAAGAAAGAGATGGCATTATATAGTTCGTATAGCGTTATCTCTTTCCTATTTTTAATAAGGAATAGACAATATTGGGAAATCATTCGTTCTTTCAATCACTTTTGCAATAATACATTACTTGGTTGACAGGTTCGTCATGGTACGAATATGCGTGATATTAAAATAAGCTTACTTTAAGTTTACATTGAAATAAGGTTGTTTTTGGAAAGGTTATGGTAGGCCCCCAGAGCTCGTATCTTGAAGTTCTTACTTGTTACTTATTCGCTTCAATAATGTATACCAAGGCCTAGCTCCCACTCTAAAGCATCTAATTAAAACATTGAGTATTCCCACATTACTTTTCGCACACGTGTTGCTTTGTTGTCCTTGGATATAATTAGACTTTACGTAATAATATGGTATTCTTCGACTTTGACCCACAAAAGCCCATATTCATTACCCGACAAAATTTTTACAACTAATTATACACGAACTCTATACTATACATACAGCATGATTTAAAAATGTATAGGCCATGAATTATCAACTAGGGGAGCGTGGCGGAATGGAAGCCTACTAAGGAAAATTGATAATAAAAGTCATAATTTATGCAATTTAAATTTTTGTTAGTTATGAACGTACGCTTCACATATCGGGGTACTAGATAATGTCAGAAAAAATGGTAAATTAAAATATAATATTTGGTTTAAAAGAAAAAACTAAAACGTGTCATTCGCTACCATTACCCAACAGTTCGGGAAATGGGAGCCGGTAAGAATCCCGTATGTCAAATGGGAGCCATTGAGCCATATATAATCAGTCTGAAAAAAAATTAAATTAATAATTTATATAAGTTAAAAAGTAATGAAAAATTAAATTAAAAAAATTAAATTAATAATTTATATAAGTTAAAAAGTAATGAGAATAAACAAGAAAGTGTTAAAGGAATAACCAGTGAATATTGCAATGAGATGAGGAGTCCAAATAGCTCTCATTACCGGCGTAACATCGAATTGAAAAAGGAATAAAACAGTAAAACATTTCTATTTTTATTGTGACTTCAAGCATACCTTCTAAAATTTGATAGATATGGTGACATAGCTAGTGTAAATACAATGTAGTATCTATGCATTTTAATGCTGACCTGGGATGATGAAATTTGGCAAATTTTATAAGCGCGGAGCGAAAAACACACAACCATCTCATACGGCTAAACGCGGGGTTCTACGGGGCTGCCCACAGAACTCGAACCTTGGCGAACGTTTTGTTTGCACAAATACGAGCATTGAGAACGTCCAGTTTAACATCGCTCTCATTACTCGCGGGCTCCCAATACCCCACGTTCCCCTATATGTCACACATATAACCGGTTGTTGACTTTACAATCTATTCAGGTTTGTTTCAATAAACAAATTTATTAGGTATTTCATTTTCTATATGTAACAATCGTGAAAACTTGAGTGCGTCTACGCACTGCATCCGATTTGTATTCATTGTGAATTCCAGACTGTACAAATGTAAAAAACTTGGACCCGCTTCGGGTGTCGCTTGTGCACTAAGTCCGATTCTAGGGGTCTGTTTTCGATCTCCGTCCGATATCCGTCCGAAATAATTACTGCCAAAGAAGCAATACTTGACCAAATGAAAAGACGCGTGATGCAAATGACGCTTCATACTTGACACTTGTCTTTTAATTTTGTCGATTATTACTTATTTGACAGTAATTGTTTCGGACGGATGTCGGACGGAGATCGAGAGTAGACCCCCTGATCCGAGAAAATACGAATATCGCTTATGCATACAGAACTGAAATGATCACTGTAACATTTCGGGCCGTCTAATTTCATGTCGGATTCGGATACGGGGGTCTACTCTCGTTGTACGATGTCTTTGGTTACGGCCTTAGTTTCGGACACGAAGTCGTAAAAGACGTAGTGTATCTTATGTAACACTTGACGTAACACGCAGTGAAGATTCAACACAACTTATGACATTAATTGAAAATATTGTATTACAGATGTCTATAGGCGGTGGTTACCAAATGCCATTAGACAAGTTTTTGTTTGCAAGTTTGTATATTTTTATAAACCTCAAGAATCGAATTGAATTCTTAGTCATAATCGTAGATCTAAATGAGCACATTTTGTTTTTTTATTTATTTATTACACTTTAAAAACTCAAAAAACAAACAAAAACTTTACGTGTAACTTAAACTTCATTGTTCGTAGCACAAAAACATTTCTATGTGTAGTGTGTATGTTCGTACTTTTGCGAATTAGTTGATATTCCTCGTAGTGTGCGTGAAAGGAATAACTCAAACCGATTTTGGTTTGATTTCTTCCTTTTTTACTTACAACTACAAAACTCTTCTTCGGAACATGGTACACGTAATAAAGTACTTGCTTGTTATACCTGAATAGTATTAAACAAAATATAATACAATACAATAATTCGGATATTTCAGAGGGGGGGTATTATTCACTTTACATGTATTACATCCTTGAAGTTTGGGTAAATATACTCTGCCTATACAGGTATTATTAGTCATAAATTATGAAGCGATGGCCGCATAAATGAGAACGCTAAGTCAGAAGCAATAGAGCAAAAACTAGGTACATTGGAAAATCGGATGTCCAACGGAAGTCGCCTACAAAAAGAAAAGGAAAAGAATGAACAACGTTCGAAAAATAAAATTCAAAATCCGATACAAAGTTTGAAACAGCAACGTCTTAAAAGTCAAAATTTGTGTTTCTCATATTTTTATATTGAAACTTCTATACATATTTCTCTTTAACTAGCACCCTATAACATAATTGTTACGCAACTTGTTTATGATCGACACTCGAACTCAATCTAATGTTCAATATCTTCATTTTCAGTTACGAAACTTCATTTCGATATATCACGTATCTATTCATTAGTTAAACTTCTAATAACATCGCCTTAATTACACAATGCCCGACACTTCATTAAATTGTCAGTCACACGCACCTTTTCGTAACAAAATTGAATGGTTACGTAGATGCATTTGAAAAGTGATATTTAGTTACTCTATAATTTTAATAATTTGAGGAACATTTTGATTTTAGCTTCGTTGATGTACGTATGTAACATTAAATATCAAGACCGTTCAGTGAACAATATACACCGAAGCCGCCTCCGGGCTTGTGAATATATGCTGTGTTATCGGCTTCTGCACTTGCTTAATTTATTGGGGGATTGTTTCGCAGTATACACATATACAATACATATACGTATACATTATATACATATTAACCCGTTCATGGACAGTACTTAAACAGCCATCATCATCATCAGCTTACACGCATCAACTGCTGGACATAAGCCTTCCAATTCTCTTGGTCCTGTGCCGCCTGCATCCATCTGCTACCAACCACCTGTGCCGATGCCTCTTTCATCGTCATTCCACCTTTTATCACTCTCTTTTCTGGTTCCTGGCTACTTACTTTTGAAACTTTTAATTTTGGAATCGTTCTCTAATTCCTTTTCTTCGTCATTCTTACTCTGCTTCGTTCCGTAGTCACTCATATCAAAATTCTCGACTTTATGAAACATTAACTGCAAATTTTGCAAAAAGCACAGAGGTCAAATACATTTGTTACTTGAAACCTATTTGAATTTTTGAATTATTATATTAAAAATTATATAAATTTGCCAAAGTTGGTAGATGTATTAATTTAAATTAATGATGTTGACTTTTGACTTATGTTCCCCTGCTTGGCACCGGCCTGCTCCCACAATGAGAGGACTGTAGTTTCCATACGGACCGAATGCGGATTGGAAACTTCACACACATCATTTAAATTGCTTTGCAGGTGTGTGCAGATGTTTTCCTTCACTGAAAAGCTCATGGTAAAATTGTGCATATACAACCTGAAAAATTCAGAGGTGCGAGGCTGGATTCGAACCCACGGCCTCTGCTTGAGAGAGGTGATAGGCCAAACCATTAACGACCACGACTTCTACAATATTTTTTTTCATTATCATATCAGCCACTGAAGATGTCCACTGCTGAATATAGGCCTCCCCCAAAGATTTTCAGACTAGCCGATCAAGTGCATCCATCGGTTACCCGCAGCCGTTACCAGATTATCCGTCCACCTTGTAGCGGACCATCCTACTGAACGCCTTGCGGTTCATGGTCTCCATTCCAGAACCTTTCTGCCCCAACGTCTGTCGTTCTACGAGCTATGTGCCCTGCCCACTACCACTTCAACTTGCTAATTCTTTGAGCTATATCGGTGACTTTTGTTCTTCTACGGATCGCCTCATTTCTGAATCGATCACGTAGAGAAATGCCGAACATTGCTCGCTCCATAGCTTGTTGAGTGACTTTGAGCTTTTTTTATGAGACCTATAGTAAGTTTTGAAGATTTTTGTGTTCAAGGACAGCGGTATTGCGGACGAGAATACGTCCCGGAGCGTCCCGAAAACTGCCCAACCTAGTCGGTTCGACGATTTACCTCTTTCTAGAAGTTGGATCTAATAATAATATTTCTTTAACATTTTATAATATTTTTCTAAAGTTTTCCGACGAATTCATAGCAGATTCAATTCCCTCGTACACGTACTCTAATAACGAACTGGTTTGAAACTCAACATTCTTTTACAAAATATCTTTATGGATACTCTCACCACTGTAACGTATGCGGGTTGCTGGTTACTCACTACTTGTTGTGCTACCATTATAGACTGATAGCATCTATATATTAATTATTAAATCTATAGATCTTGGTCCTACTAAGCAAATATTTAATCACATCCGCAATTTACCTTAACAATTTCACGTAACTTCTGGACTTGGTAGTTTGCAACTCCGACCGCAGGTCAGGCGAGCCGCAACGGAGAACTAGAAAATAGTTTTAAAGTAAAACTTCATCGGTATTCAGAGCGTACCGGTAGCCGACTAAAACGAATTTTCAATTTACAAAAAAACCGGTACTATGAATTTGCGAAGACATTTTATGAAAGAGAAATTTACATTACCTTTCGAGTTACTTACATGATATAAATTAATTGTTACTGTTTTCAACAAGGAACGAGTTTTAATAAATATGTTATGGTATGTATATATATATATATATATATATGTATCGAGTTCTTAAATTTTCGCGGTTATTTCACATAGGAATTTAAACTATTTTTTCGTGTCTAAATCACGTAAATTACCGTATTGTGTTTTAACTATAATTTTATGTGCAATTAAGAACATTTCATTCATTCAACGTTTCGGGCCTGTAAAGACAGATCAATTAAGCTGACTATTAGTGTCAGTCAACCATGACCATGGGGCCATGGGTATAAAGGGCCCGAAACGTTGGTTTGTTTGAAAAAACAAATGATAAGTATTATTTGGATGGTTGGCCTATCAAATTATACTAATTATCAAAAAATAAATAATTTAATTTAATATCTATTGACGGAACGAAGAAGTTGTACGCCTGATGGTAAGCTCCACGCCTGTCCATAGCAGTTGCAATGCCATTCATAGCTTTAAATCCCAAAGATCTGAGGGGCACTGCCACACCCGTCACCCTGAGACATGAGTTAACAAATCCCATGTGCCTATAATTTTACCAACACCCCTTATTTTCAAAACCGGAACATAGTAATGCTGACGTACTGCTTGGCGGCGGAAATATGTAAGGAGGCAGTACTTCCCTGGACGAACTCTTTCACAAGGATCTCTACTGCTACTATAATGATGAAAAAATGAAAATGCTAAGTGCACCCGTAACACAAAATCAAAACTATTGTGATATTTTTTTCATATTACTTTCAAAGGCAACACGGCAGAGTATATATATGTGTAGACCTTAAGCTACTTTAGACGCGCTACATTTATATTTGAAATACATAATTACATATTAATGTTTCAGCCCAACTGTCCACCTAAATACTAGTCATTGCTAACTCTACTTTTATCTTTAGCCCGACTAATATATCTTTCGACCTTGTGGAAATCTTTTTCTGTGTATTACGCTACAACTTATACTTCAACTGTATAACCATAATAAATGTAAAAGCTAATTGGCCATTATAATATAAATAAACTTGAATCTTTCCGTATCAGAGAATTTTTGGAATCCGAGACAAATATGCAATAAGAAAAATATTCAATATTGTCTTTAAATTACATTTACAAAATACGCTACTTATAGACATTATGGTTCTTTGCAAACAAAGACAAAACCCTTTACCATTATTGGGCGGAAATGCGGTATTTCCCTCCAAAATAGAGATATTCATAATGTTCTTTTGTCATAAACGCATCTTCGAGGCAACACTTCAGAATAACGACGAGCGGTTCTTTGAAGGCATTCCCAAATTGAAAACCCAGAGTAAGAAAACTCGACCAGCTATAAAAAGCTCAAATATTAGAGAATGATAACAAACTTTACGACCAACATAATGGGAGATGAGAATAATTTTTATGGCATAAAAATGGGTCATATCGTAGAATGAGGCGCTCTGACTGCCTTTTTATATGCTGGTTGTCAACTCCTTTGTTTGAATTGTGCTTTCACCGTGTAACGTTAATGCCCCGTGTACCTGGAAACACTTGGAAAGGAAGGCAGCTATAAATTATAAAATGTAGACACAAGGACGGCACAAGTCAACATTTTTGGGAATGAGTTACAGTTTAAACACCTGTTGATGTAATCTTAGCTAGTTTACACTAGCTAAGATTACATCAACAGGTAATATTTGTTCTTCTCATGCTAGAAGAACGCTAGCCTAGTATGTAGGAGGTTCAGGATTGGATTCCTACCGAAGGACTTGCACTGCTGAGTTTTTTCGAATCTGTACAGTTTAGTTACTATACTATCACTTGTTTTGTTGAAAACATTCTGATAAGATGAAAATTTTTCCATCCTACAAAGTCTTGTCAAGTTTCCAACCCACATTTAGCCTGAGTAGGAAAGTACGGTCTTATCTATCTCCTTAGACAAGACCGTGGTTTGTAAAGAAACACAAGATTTGATTGTAAAGAAAACTGAATTGAATTTGTGAAAGAACTAATTTACAGGTTTATTACCACAATTCGCGAAGTCATAACTTTCAAACTCAATGAACATTCTTATTTGTTCAGTACTCCTACCGTCTTTGTACGTAGTTCTTGATTTAACGACACTGTCGAAACATTGTTCCGCGACAACATTTTCTGGTAGTTTGCTCTTAATTACTACAATACCATTCACGCTGTCCTTTTCCTGTGAGCTCCTATTATTTTCGTTCACGGTTTGTTGAACATCTTAAATGGCAACATTATTTTCACCATTTCATTGTGCAAAATTTAATTTGGTTTGCCATGAGACGTTGTAATTGTTAGACTGCGTTTCACCGCGTAGTCATTTTCGCGTTCGTAAGAATCTCCGAAGCTTGTAGGTCATAAAATGGTATGTTTTGTGACATCTTAATGAAGGTAGACTGCGAGGGGACTTTGAATTTCCTTAATTGGATTTTAATTTTCTTTGCAATGCCAGGGCTTGCGTTTACATTGTTTAATTGGATGGATCTGCAACAATATCTACTGTAGTTACGTTCCTTCTTTTGTTTCGTATTTCTTTAATTAAAAGTTTGATTGGCTTATTGTCAACAACTTTACTGTATTATTATTAAGGTGTTATAAGTCTTAATTAACTTAGTTTCTACTAATTACTAATTACAATTCTTTACAATTATAATAACTACAATTATTAATAATTCTTTGTGCGAGCTCTAATTTCAAAATCAAGTTCTTTCTTTTACTATTGTTCCTGTCTATCAGCCGTGACCATGGTTCCAATAAAGAATCTGAAACGTTAGTTAATATATTATAAAAATTGACAAGACTTTGGAATTTGAAATAAATAAAAACTTTTTTTAAAGAAAACCGACCTAAAAGTTTGCTTATCCGTGAAAGTAGTGTTCGTTGCCGTGGTCTTCTCGAGTATAACTGAAATGCAAGCGAAAGTCCTCGTCAAAATAAATCATTTGAGCCCAAACGCAAGGTAGCTGCTACTGGAGTATCCTCTTTTCAACAAAAAAATCTTCGAAATCGGTTCACAAATGTCGAAGTGTTCGCATAATATTAAAAAAATACAGTCGAATTCCTCCTCATTTTTAACCGACTTCAAAAGGAGGAGATTCTCAATTCGACTGTGTTTTTTTTCTTTTTTTATATGCATGTTACGCGATAACTCCGGTAACATTTGTGAACCGATTTTGATGATTCTTTTTGTTGGAAAAGGGGTACCTCAGAAGTGGTCCCATTTAAATTTGAAGAAAATATTGCGCTTCTGAGGGTGAAAAACTAGAGGATGAATTGACTTTTTTTTCCTTTTTTTAGTAGTCTGATTTTAAGTCGGTTTATATTTTTTTACTTCTAATTATAAAATATTCATGTAGAAAGAGTTAATTGAACAGGACGTTCAATTTCGTTTTCCTTCAGTGTTTAAAGTACCCACATCATCTACAAACGAACTCAACTTTATTTATAGAGCCGCCAACGGAAGGGACATTCAATTTAATATAACAGATGTCCTCATCTCACTCGGGCACGCATCGTCGCGAATCCTTTGAGTTTGTCACGGCTCTCAAAAGAGCTTGTCAACAAAGGAGTGTTGTTCAAGTGTGATCAAAGTTGGATAAACAAGTTTCGAGAAATTGTATTTAGTATTGTCATTTTAGATTTTATTTGCAAAAAGTGTTGTCATTGTACTATGTTGTAGAGAGCTTTTGTTATTTTTGAATTCAAATACCTTCATTTATTTGAAATGACAGGCATATTTAGGATAGATCATACAAAATCTAAAAGTATATTCAATTTGGATTAGGAATAGTAAATGTATTATTATTGAACATTTACTACTGTGACTACGCGACCTCGTCTATCGTCATCCCGCTTTTTTATCACCTTTGCTCTGGTTCCTGGCCACTTATTTTCAAATTTAAAATCATTCTTTAATTTCTTTGCCTCATCATTTTCACTTTGTTTCGTTCCGTCGTCACTCTGTACTTATTGTCTGAAGCGAGCACTCCTGCGTCTTCACCATTAACTTTGATCCTATTACCAGTTTCCGATTTAAATCACGTAATCTATCTAATGTCTTTAAAATGAAGTAACTTAACTAATATTCGTAATAAATACGGCGCTTTCGTAAGTTCTTTACTGTCTCACACTTGTTTCGTAGTATTTAAGTTTTTTCATAATATTGTACCTGTTTTTTTGTACTATTTTTACTGTTACAGCCTTTCTTCCTTTCGTCACCTTTACTTTAAAAATACAATAAATTAATGTGGACCGAATAATCTATTATTATTGCTCCCTATTGGCGGTTTACAACCTTTTCACTAATTTAGTTTAATAGCTCCTGACAGGAAGGTTCTGGCTGTCTGAGTCTGCACAGCATATACTAAGTTCAAAATCCTCGCCACATAGTTGTGTATTAAAGTTCCAAAGTTATATGTGTTTTAATTAGTGTCTATATGTAAGACTTTATCTGTATGTTTTGTGCTTTTTTGTATAGCAGATACATGGATATAGAAAATATAATTACAGTCCAAAAAATTCCCTTTAATTAGATATATATGTGTAGTAATTAATATCGGCTCGATATATCTGAAGCTGACTGTAGCATACACTTTCAAATAAAGATTTCTTTAACATAAAATTATATAAAACTACAGAGCTTTTAAATGTTTTTCGTGTTTATTCAATTTTGTTTTAGTTTTGAAACGAAAGCGTAAGAAATATAAATAAAACGTAAAAATTTTTGCTGCGTGATGTTTCTTTTGGCTGTTATATTAGGCGACTGTCATGGAAATTAATGGTCGCCATTCTTATGTTTATAATTACAAGAACAGACGCTCAAAATTTGTGTTTTATTACTAAACATATGGTTTGTTTATTTAAAACAAAAAGCTTTCTAAATCATGCGTAGTTTATGACTTTTGAAGAATTCGAATAGTTCATCAGCTCATTTCGAAACATAACGTAAAGGTTCATACAATAAACAGAGTGGCCCATTTCATTTCAAACATATTATTACGGTAGAAATTTGTAATGTCGTACGTAACATTAATTTACCGTACGACGTTTCAAATTTCTTTTACGTCAAAATGTCCCTTACGACATTTTAAAATTCAATACGTCAACAAAATTTTTAGCTTAAATGCATGTTTATTTTTAAAACAACTTATCAATTACACGTATCTTAACTATTTACAACAGCTAGATACATAAAAAAAGAATGTTATAAATAGAAAATTTCGTCGAGGACATACTGGGGCATCTGCCCAGAAGGCTAGCAACATTTCCCCTTTGAATTGCTAAACTTATTCTTTGGCCGAAATTGCTGATAGCCTTGTGGTCACCGGAGGCTTCTACGAGATGATCCAACAGCTCGTTCGCTAGAAATGTCGTCGTGAGCCCAGGGACAAAGGGTTTCAACCGCAAAAGGCACAAAGTTATGGCAATGGGCAAGGTTGGCGTATTTGAGCCTTTTGCGGTTCTCGGCCGACAAAATTATTACCTTTATATCGACAGTGGAAATTCGAAATATCGTAAGGGGTATTTTGCCATAGGGGACATTTTGTCGTAAGGGAAAATTCCATCGTAGAATATAAATAATTTAAATAATAAAACCACACAATTTTATGACGGGAATGTGGGTGGAAACGTGGGGAAAGGTTCTCTTTGGTATAAATATTTTAATCAGATAGAGGAAATGCCTAAAAAAGGTTAAAGTAACAAGATTAAATGGGCGTGGATGAAAACACTAATGTTAGTGGTCTATAGTATCTGTCTACCCTAGTGGAAGACCGGTATGTGCGTGCGTAAAAATAATGTTTTCATTTCAGATAATCTGTTGTCTTCAAATGGACTAATTTATCCATATTTTTTTCTCCACCTCTGGAAAATGACATCCTCACTCACACCTAAATAATACTATATTTACTCTCACATTGAAAGGCCCAAGTTATAGCGTTCAGTGATAATAATAAGTTTACAGGCAGGAAATTTGACTCCTTAGCTGTTCACCATATAAATATGGAAGTGAAATGTTTCGAGCGAATCCTTGAAATATCCACAACATAGGGATGGAACCCACGTCTAGTCAACCGATGATGGAAAGGGGAAGGCGGAATCAAATCATGCAATTCCATCGCATATTCTCCGTGATATTGTATCCTGAATGAGAATACTACTACTGACGTATCCTCTTTCCAACAAAAAAGAATCACCAAAATCGATTTACACATACAGAAGTAATCGCATATAATACACCCAAAAAAATATGTAGTTGAATTGAGAACCTCCTGCTTTTTGAAGTTGGTTAAAAATAAATTACACAGACAAATAAAGGTAATCTTGGGGCTACAGGATAAATTAGAAGGGCATAGAAACTAGTCAAATTCTTGTGCAATGATAACAGATTACCACCAACTTGTTTTGGATTTTTTTTACAAACACGCACTGGCAGTAATCACCAACTCAACGAAGGTAAGTTGAGTATAAAAAAAATTGACATGTTAAGTTGATCGATCTGTAACAAAGGTTTTTTTTTTACCGGACCACAGACATCTTATTTATGCCCCTTTGATTTGGTCTTGCACAAAAACAATAAAGAAATTAATTCATCCAACAGAAGTTTATCGTGTGAAAAATCGTCTTAAATAAAAGCTTTACCAATGGGGCCATTCTGTGGTGTATAATTTAATACTTTCTACCGCTTTTAAATGTAACATTTACAGAAATAATTACACGGCAAGTGCTTATCTGACGAGCACTTTGACAGCTCAATATTCGTTTGGCAAAACATTTGAATAATTTTAAAAAATTGGGCAGAATCAAAACTTACTGGGAACTGGTGTACTAATGGCTGGTTCGCACCAGGTAAGTAGCAGTTGGTGAGTGAGAGCACATTCTTTTTGTTTGGATTCTACCGTGAAAGTGTAGAATCCAAACACTTTGGAAAAATATATAGTGAAATTGAAGATATACACTGATTACTATACAGTGTGAAAACACGATTTCTAAAATTTTTCACGATAGAAGAAAACACAAACTGTTTACCAATAATTTTTTTTTATATCAACTGAACTAAATAGAACACGTTATACATTTTGCAAATGGCTTTAATTTCGTTTGTAAAAAAATAACTTCTGAAATAAAGCCAATGTCCCTGTCGCTCGACCCAAGCAAAATGAACCCTATTAGTACGGCAAAATACGAAAGAATTTGAATACGAGACTATTTGGTTCGGAGTAGAACAGTGTATAGACAAGTGTTAAACAAACTTAACATAAAACCGTAAAGTAAATTTTGGTACGACTTCCTTATTTGCATCATTAGTGAATGACGTTTATGGAACTTTTAGTCAACTTGATATTTAATTAATTATTTTTCCAATTTCATTTACTGCACCATGTAAAGTTTATAAAGATCGTAAAAAATAATCATATTAGTTCTTATTACATGATAACCCTGCTAGATCACAGGTCAGAGGGCACTTATTCTACAAACAAATAAAAACAAATGTTTGTAACAATAAATAAATCTTAAATAACTTAAACGTGCTAAGTAATAACTATATCACTTCCTATCATTTAGTTAATTTATATACCCCTGTAATTATAGTATAATATTGGATAAACTTAATTTTTGTCTTCGAAAAATTCGTTCAGAATGTACTAGCAGTTTTAAATAAAAAAAAATTTTGTTATTTATTGAAAATGTTAACTTTGTCTACACTTTCAATTTCGTTGAGTAATCCATAATAAATTTTTATTACTATGTTGAACTATATGGTTGAGTACCTAGTTTCATTTTAGTGTACACGAGTTTTTTGACAACAATGATAAATTTGGTGACTAGCGATGTGACTTATTTTTTCTAATGTAATTTAATTTTATCTGTGACATTCAAATAATATCTTCACCTCATCTGGTAATATTCTAAGTCCCATACGATTTCGATGCGGAATAACTTTAAAAAAAATTAGTGTTCAAAAGTTGGTGGAAATAAATCTAATAATTTATTATAATCGGTTGTAAACCAGATTCATCCCCTAGTTTGCTACCTTTAAGGGTGGAATATTTTCTTCAAATTTAAAAGAGACCATTATTGAGGTATCCTCTTTCCAGCAAAAAAAGTATCATCAAAATCGGTTCACAAATGCCGGAGTAATCGCGTAACATATATAAAAAAATCAGTAAATTGGAGAACCTCCTCCTTTTTTGAACTCGGTTAAAAATAGTTTCATTTCCTACGTATATTTTACTTTAAATTTCATGGCTGCAAACCAGCCAAAATGTAACTAGACATTTAAATGGTACAAATAAAATGAAATTGCAACTGCCTTAAAAAACACTATTAAATACAGGCCATCAGCAAAAATATAAGACAGCATAAAATGTTTAATGTAAATTCATTCGTAATAAATATTTTGATTTTACGTTAACGAGTAGTCAGTACCGCTCGTTCGAACGTCGTTGGTATTATTTACCATAATGTTGTTATTTATTGCAATCCCCTTTATTATTTTATGCAAAATTGGGGTTTTAAGGCGTCAATTCACGAACTGTTTTGAAATAAATTCCTATATCATAAATCCGTAGTATTAGAAAGTAATTTTTATGATTTCATATTAGTAATTTAATATAATATTTGCTATAATATGGTACGGGAGAATTACAATACTTTTTTTGATCTGTTAAATCATTTACAGTTTTAATTTGATGACCTCAGTGACATAGTGGTAAGTAAGAAGTTCGCGTTTGGTTTACCTGTAGGACCAATTTAGGTAACATATTTTTCTGAATTTGTTTTTTTTTATAATATCAAGTGACGCGACACGAACAATTCGTGCGCCTAGTGGTAAGCTACACGCCTGTCCGTAACACTTGCAGTGCCACTCAGAGCTTTAAATCGCAAAGATCTGAGGCGCACGGACACTGGGCCCGACACCGTGAGACATAAGTTGTCAAGTGTCATGTGTCTGAAATTTCACCAACGCCCTTCAAAACCAGAACACAGTAAAGTTGTCGTTACTGCTTGGCGGCAGAAATAGATAAGATGGCAGCACTTTCCTGGACGAACCCTATTACAAGGAGCTCTAATGGTACTAAATCTGGTTTCGGAACAATTTTTTTTTTCTAAGTTTTGTAGACATATTTATCAGTAAGTAATTTTATTTGTACATAAAATTAAGTAAAATTCAATTTCAAACAAGAGACATAGCAGTGAGAAATATCATTTTACACATTATGGAATACGAAGTTTTAGACACGTAGTTAGGTTAAGCATTTTTCAACACCCGTTTATGGACACTCGCTCCTACGTTAGTCATGGACTGTCTGGTAAGCTAATGTTAAGTACCTAATTTAGATTGAGGAATCTATACAAATCAAAAGTTATGATTTGTCGTGTCCAATTTATCCTTAATATTTTTACAAGAATATTTCCAAACATGACGATATCACCTCAAGCATTTCATAATATACCCTTTATAATAAAATCTGCATATCCTGTAGCATAACAAAACATGAATTTAAAGCAGCGACCAAAATATTATCTTTTTAACGCACCCGGCTTAACAAAACAAGGCTGCTCTGAATTTTCCATTTACAAAAGCTCTACATTAACATACAATTTATATAAAGAATGGGGATCTTTATAAACTAGACTTTCAACATTGCACAGCGGTCTTAAAGTCACAAATTTCCTGTGTATTTTATATTAAATTTAAGAGACCTTGTGAATATAATATTTATTCAACATGTTATTGGAGTCCTGATGGACAGGCGGATTTTTTAAAACATCGCTAATTTCTGGTGACGGAGCCATTATTTTAACAGAAACGCATGAGTCGTTAAAACCAGAGTTTCATTCCAAATTCTTTATATACTGTATTGTATTCAAATATTTTGTTCTGAATTTTTTATTAATATATATTTGACAACATTATATACATTGCTTTGGGGGCGTATTATGAACTTTTAAAAAACCATACAAGTTCCAGACAATTCTTTTTACGCCCAAAAACTGAGTGGATAAAATTCGTATTACGACTTACATATTTTTCGCTGACTTCTCGCTGGTTATTTTGTCTAGGACTGGGACTTGACTGGCTCATGCTTCTTAGTGTAACGTTCAAAAACATGGATGAA
This sequence comes from Hyposmocoma kahamanoa, assembly GCF_003589595.1. Taxonomy (NCBI): domain Eukaryota; kingdom Metazoa; phylum Arthropoda; class Insecta; order Lepidoptera; family Cosmopterigidae; genus Hyposmocoma; species Hyposmocoma kahamanoa. The sequence goes on from NW_020653850.1 coordinate 17,720,055, forward strand.
TATTTACCGGTAAGTTACGGTGTTATATTTGTCACTTAGTTTAAGGGAAAAATAATAGATACGTATTATTCATGTACGAAAATAAATAAAGACACTTTATTATAATAATAATACACTATATTATGATAAAATCAATACACTGTAATATTTTATTTTTTGTAAATAAGAGAAAAGCGTACATTAAGTTTCCGAACGACGTCAAACGTCGAGGAAATTCCGCGTGTAAATGTTTACTTTGCAGTTTGTTGAAAACATGTCAATAATATTTTAAGAATATTTGACTATACATTAAACTGTAATAAATTATAATTGGCTTTAGTGACAAATAACCTTAGTTAAATCGGTGGATTTTGTAGGCCTCGGCCTTTTTTAGTTCAGAAAAGGGTGGTTTGCATTAATATTAGACATATATTACATTTTTTTGTATAATATCAAGTGACGGGACGAACAAGTTGTGCGCCTGATGCTACACGCCTGTCCCTAACTACCGCAGTGCCATTCAGAGCTTTAAATCGCAAAGATCTGAGGCGCCACTGCGCCCGTCATCCTGAGACATAAGTTGACAAGTCCAAAGTGTTCGTAATTTCACCAGCACCCTTAAAACTGATATGCAATAATACTGACATTACTGCTTGGCGGCAGAAATAAGTAAGGTGGCAGTACTTCCCTGGACAAACTCCTCCAGAAGGAGCTATTACTACTAAAGGACTGATGTAACTAGTTGATAACTTTACCATCTCAGTCCGTCGTGACCATGGGACTTGTAAAGGGCTTCAAACGTTAGTTTGGTTAAAAAACAAATATATTTTGCCTATTAAATTTATTTCATTTTGAAAGAAATCATTGACAAAACTCATCACAACGTTTGTAATCATTTATTAAAAAAGCACAAAATCATGCGTGCTATATTTCACATGAAGTCATAACCCAATATTATTCTTGATTTGGAAAATCAATTGGATTGTAAACAGATGTTAGAGGTAATATGCGATTCAGAGCAATCTTTCGCAAAGAGGAAATATACGAATTGTTGCAACGTGAGCGTTTACTCAATCACGTTGCTGTCCCTGTTGTCTTCTCGAATGGAAACATATCATGCGTTTAACGGTAGAACTTGTGTGTCTTATTTTCAAGCTTTTAAGATTCATAATATTATTAAAGTAACTGTATCAATTGACTTGGTTTAGTAGCAGCAGAGCTCCTTGTGAAAGAATTCATCCAGGAAAGTACTGCCACCTTATCTATTTCCGCCGCCAAGAGGTAAAGTGAACATTACTGTGCTGCTGTTTCGAAAGGTAAGGGTGCTAGTGAAATTCTGTAATTTCACCTACGCCTGTGCCACTCACAGGTGAAGCACAGGGACAAGCGTGTGGCTTACTTTCTTTATAGTATAATACAGAGTGAACAATAAAAACTATTTTAAATAAATCGCTATCGAGTGGAGTTTACTTGGGAGTATCTTAAGTGTAGGAAAGTAAAATCAAATTACTGTAAAGGAATCATCATCATCATCAACACATTTATATGTCCCGCTGCTGGGAACGGCTCTCCTTTCGCTGCCACGCTGGCCCAATGCGGGTTGGTGACTTCACACGTTTTTCGAGGGTTGTGAATGTTCTTCGACGTAAAATAGGTTTCATCACCATGTTTCCCTTCACCGAAAAGCTCATGATAAATTTCAAATTAAATTTCGCACATAAATTCCGAGAAACTCAGAGGTGCGAGCCCGGATTCGAACCCACGAACCCTCTACTTGAGAGGCAGTAGTTTAAACCATTAGGCTACCACGGCTTTTAAGGCTGTAAAGAAATATCGGTAAAATTAATTCCTTCTTTTATTTAGAATTGTGTTTTTTTTCTAAATTTTAATGTCTGAGTCCTTATCTGAGTCTTTTCCTATAACCTAAATGGCGGCAGCTACTTCCGCCAAAGAATAATTGATTTCATTTGTTTTTCAGCCGTTGCTATCCCAGTGCAAGACAAAGGCTTCGCGATGTAAAGTCACTACGAATCTTACGTTTGGTGGGATGCACCCCGTAGTGGTCTTTGTCCACAGCTCGCTTGACATATCCGGCAGACGTATCCGGCCCAGTTCCATTGCAGGCTAGCGGCTTAACCAACGTCAACGATTTGTGTTTTAAAGTGCAGTACACTGTTCCGTAAGCGGGCTGACTTTTACTCTCAAGATTTTGCACTCAACTTTTCAGTCATTAACTAAAAGTAAGGTATTTTTTTATTTCCTGAAATCAGTAACAAACCACTAACTTGAGCTTCATAATCCCAAGATCCTTTCTATGGAATGTCACTACTACATAATTTCAACCGAGAACGAGACGGTTTTCAGCTTTCATCGTCGTGGGATCGAGTCATCAGCAACGATTAGGAATTACTGACATCCGCCTCTTAAGTCCCTTCGAAACCATGGGAGTTGCAACACTTCCGAACCGTCGAAGTAAAATATATTCCAACGCGATTTTTTTTTAATCAAATAATATGCGAAAAACGTTAAAGTTTAAATTAATGTATTTATTTTGTACTTTTATTCTCCACACAAAAAAAAAACAAATAATAATTCAATATCATAATGACTTATTATTGGGCGGTAGGAAGGCAAGCATATAAATTGTGTAAAGCATAAGGTCATACACAAACCTGATTTTCTGCCAGTATATTTCCTTGTTATTAATGTTGTGTGCTATGAAAATCTGTGAATGATAGCAAACTTTTTCATTAACTCCTACCAAGCCTAAAAAAACTCTATTCGTAACTTTTATCAAAGGTTTTTTTTATAATATCAAGTGACGGGACGAACAAGTCGTGCGCCCGATGGTAAGCTACACGCCTGTCCATAACAGTTGCAGTGCCATTCAAGAGCTTTAAATCGCAAAGATTTGAGGGGCACTGCTACTGCGCCCGTCACCCTGAGACATAAGTTGACAAGTCCCATGTGCCTGTAATTTCACCAGGGTAAGTAGGGTTTCACCAAGGTATCCCTATAACAAACGAAAGAAATAAAAAGAAACTACAAACTTAAGGGTCAAGTTTCGATGGGTAACGATTCAGTGGCCCAGAAGGCATCAATCACACTGTACAAACGTTGGACCATTATATCGTACAAACATACTGACTAGTGATGGCACATGATCGATATTTTGGTCAACAGCATCTAGCCTCATTCCTTCGGTTGTTGATAGAGCTCTTTACGAGCCAATTTTTACCAATATTGCTACATAAAAATGTCTTTAACTTTTTATTTTTATTGAATTTCATGAAGTTTTTACTACCATGATATTCAAGTACTTTTTTGTGAAAATATTCCTCTAGTTTATTATTATAGATACAAAGATCGAATAAAGAAAAAGAAAGACTCCTTCGATCCGACTGGAATCGAACCAGTGTCTGTTGCCTCGACGTGGCTGCCATCTTTGATCCATATTTATCTTTTAATTTTGGATTTTTGTCTACATTGTCATATTGGTATAAACGCAGTAAGAAAGAGTTGAGCCAGAACAAATAAAACAAAGTCAGATATATGACAAATGTGTTTGTCTGCTTTAAAAATACAATTTAAAGGACTAATTTACCAAGCCACGCCTCCTGGTTCCGTCTGGCATTTAGTAGTTTGATGTTTATTCAAATATTACGGTAGATGCGCATGCATGATGCATGAATTATTTTTCCTAAGAAAATGGTTATTTATAATCTAAAGATTGTTTCAATGTTCTGAAAATTTTACATAAAGAGCCCTTTTAATGCAAATTATTTGAAAGTGTATAATTTAATGGAAAACTGACAACCGCGGTCCAAGATGCTTATAGATTATGTCTATTCAATGTCATTAAGTTTGATTAGTTATTAATCAAACTGACGAACTAACAAACCATAGCCCTAAATATTTACACATTGTGCCTACCAAATGTAAATGGAGCAAACTCGTAAGATTGTCTATTTAACTTTTCAAAAGCATTTGTTGTTTTCACAAAGACAAAGATGATGAGAAATGTTATGCTATTAAATACCAGTCTAGTTATTATTAATGTGACTCTACAAATGTTATTCCCAGAGATAAATTTTGTTATGTCCAAAAACGAAAATTATAAAGCATTACCATACGTCGAGGAACCCTATTTCTAACTCAAATAAATTCTTTATAAACTTGTTAACCGTTACTGTCAAAGTCAAAGTAAGAAAAGGGTTAAGACAAAGGACGTATAAAGTTAATAGAAGTTCGAAAAAATGTACACTTTGTAGAACAAGGGGGTGAACACACGACTTATGTTTTGGATTTTTTCTTTTAGCATTTGTAGAATTTCATAAGTTTTATTTAATATAGCAATCTCAAGATTCACTTCCCTATGTCTTAACTCATAATCATATCTAGTTTCTTATGAGACGACCTTACATGCTCTACGAGCGATGTGTGCTACACAGACGTTGTTGAAACTACAGGTAATTGTAATTCCACTTTTTTTCTTTTGTAATATTGAGTGACGGGACGAACAAGCCATGCTGATGGTAAGCTACATGCTTATCCATAACAGTTGCAGTGCCACTCTCATCTTTAAATCGCAAAGATCTGAGGGGCACTGTCACTGCGCCCGACACCCTGAGACATAAGTTGACAAGTCCCATGTGCCTGTAATTTCACCAGCATCCGTACCTTACCCTTCAAAATGGGAACACAGTAATGCTGACGTTAATGCTTGGCGGCAGAAACAGGTACGGTGGCAGTACTAACCGTGGACGAACTGCTGCTTCACTAGTTTATTAGTTATCACTTGCGATCCACTAAGGACAATGCTGCACGTTAAAGAACCTTCACATTACTGTTACAAGATGTACGAAATCCGTAACCTGCAATAGCATGGAGTGATGGATTTTTACCTAAAAGTGTACATAGGGAGTTACTGAATCGTATTACGCCGAAGCTTTATCTTGGCTTTTGCCAACTCTTAATACCCTTGATAACAAATTTAAAATAAATAGAAATTTTTGCCATCTGAATAATCACTCTTTTTAAGATACGTGTTTGGGAAAGTAAGGCGTCGATATTCCATCATAGGATTCACGCATTAAAAAAGTCTGTCACCACACCATTGACTTACAAATAAATGGACGACTGTTCTAAAACAAAAACCACGAAAAAAATGTCCCAAGTCAGCCTATTTAAACGTAGTGACATGTAAAGGAATATGAAAAAACTAAAACGTTGAATTTAAATTGTAATGTCATCGCAGTACTGTCTAATTTTGCTTGCTTCGCTGTCAGTCGAACAAACGAAGAGTAGAGCGTGAATGACGCTCTGTATACGATTTTAACGCCCTGTAAGTTCGGACACTTTTTAGCGCGGACCCGACGTCCACATAATTGTAAGTCAATGCACCACACAGTTAATTTGAATTTAGTATTTTAAGATATATAGATATGTTATGGAAATGGATGTTATGTTTTAAATGTTTTAGTTTTATATTAAACTTTTTTTTTTCTTGTTTTGTTTTTCTTTTTTCCTTTTGCTTTTCGCTTTGTTAAGTGTGGTGACTCCTTTAGTGGAGATCCGTGCCTCTGGATAGGCATACTTTGTTGATAGTTATGATCTCACATGTTTGTTTTATAGACCATGTACGATGGATACAGAACCGCACTAAGTCAGTCAGTAAAGGCTTTATGTCCGCGTAATAATAGTGAAAAAGATATTGTGCGTTTCGCGTCCGGGCGAAAGTTTTTGCTGACGGGCTCAAGCCGATTCCGCGTTAATAAGTATGGTGACCCTCTTATTGGAGATCCGTGGATCTAGATGGTAATCTGAATTGGATCATAACCCACTTAAGCACATTTTACTCTGAATTGAAATAAATTCTTAAGCCAAAAATGATGATTTGTTTAAAAAAGAAATATACCTACGCGATTTAGATCCGAAAAAGTAGTATCGTTTGTTAAGAGTCGATACTTCAGCTCGAATTATTTTTTTTCCGTACTAATACGGTTCAGTTTGCTTAGGTCGAGCGGCAGGACCACTGGCTTTATTCCAGATTTTTTTACAAATTAAACTAAAGCCATGTAAAAGAAAGAAAGAAAGGAAGAAACGTTTATTCAGCTTAAGATAATTCAAGCTAAACAGGTAATTCACATTAATTATTACATATACCTATCTAAAAGCTGAAACGGATCCAACTCAGCATAATATTACAACTCGCCTGCTGTAACGCTGGTATTCAGTTGGAACCGCTTTTTACAAAATGAGATGGCACGTAAATACAAGTGTGACAAACACGAAAATTATAAAATGTAACTTAAATATTAACTAAAAACAAGTAGAAAAATTACTAATAGGAACTATTACATGACTATATGTAAAATACTACACTTGTCAGGGATTATTACGTGAATTGAATGTATATGAAATACAGCATTTCATCATCATCATCATATCAGCCGGAAGACGTCCACTTCTGAACATAGGCCTCCCCTAAAGATTTCCAGACCAGTCGATCGGACGCGACGTGCATCCATCCGTTACCCACCGATACTGTACTAGTTAGGAATTATTACATGAATTGAATATATATAAAATACTGCACTTGTTAGGTGTCATTACAAGAATTGAATGTAAAATTTCAAAAATGTTATTACTATACGTGTTCTATTTAATTTAGTTGATAGAAAAGAAATTAATGGTGTATGTAAAGTATCCATACAATACAGCGGTTTACTTGTAATATTTCGAGGTAAGTTTGCGTTTATTTTCTGTCGTGAAAATTGTTGGGAATCGTGTTTTCACACCGTATACTAATCAGTGTGTACATCCTCAATTTTACTATATTTTTTTTTCCAAAGTTATTGGTTCAACACTTTCACTGTTATGCGGAATCAACCAAAGCCATTTGAGGTTGTTATATTGTTATTTGTGTCAGCTCTTAAGTCAAAATTAATGTAAACTATATTTTCTCAGGACTTCGATCCCACGCAAAGTTCGAATGCAAATACCACAATGCATTTCTGTAGACCCAGTACTATAAATTTTGTATCGTTCAGATATACAGAGAATTATGCTCAATAGGCTGTAGACGCTGTTGCATGATAAGCTTTTAAGTTGCAGTCTGCTGCATGGGTCCAATGGATCCTAACCGTCAAACTTGAAAGTCAGAATGTTCAGAGTGAAATATCAAATCGTTTACGTTTCGAAATTCATTCACTGTTTCAAGTTCAAATGATTCAAATGGTTTTCGATTGTAGAATTTGACGACTTTGAAGATACGCTTTTCGTTTTTTTTTTTGTAAATAATAGACACACGCTTGGCCACAATCTCGCCTTGAATAGCCCCAAATTGTACTATTCGAGAAACACAGATAGAGTTATCAATTCCTTTGCCATACGCATCAGAAAGGAGGAAGCATAGCGCTTAGTGCGAATGGTTGGTATATCAATGACATAAGGGTGGATTGTTCCGGACCAGCTAGTCGATTGAAGGAGGAACGGTGAGGGTGGAACTAAACTCCCCGAAATGTAACCGATAGATACAAAATCTAGATAGATACAAAATCCATTTCTCGATGTTTGTATGAATCTTCTCCAAAAATCAAACCATATAGAACGTAAATGACGTAAGGTACAATTTTCAACAAAGAGACTGTTTGTAGGGGTATATCAAGTGTGAAAGTTGTCACTGCTGTACCTAACTATGTAGTACGTGTCAGTGATAAGCTGATGTAGAAGATACGCAGCGAATGGTAGAAATGCAAGAAATTTCTCGCTCAGTATCTATTACTATGGTTGGAGAATAATTTTCGTAGGCAAACTGTAGGGAATGGTTTTACATGGTTAATTCGCCACTTGTACTTATTTAGTTATATACTCTAAGTAAATTTTCATTTCTATATTTTTCTATGTGACCTTGGTAGGACACCGATTAACATTGCGGGCGATGGATGAGGAGTAATGAACGTGTCTACATTTGTTTTAATCTGGGTAGTCCCCGGAGGGAATACCGTTGCTCTGGTACTCTGGCACTCATTGTACAGGGAATTCTTTAGATTTTTTTTAAATCCCCGCACTAGGGAATCACCCTGTCACGGGTGATACGGACACACAAATAAACAACCGCAAATTACACCCAAACTCACGAGAGGAATAAACGTAGGCCATACAAATATTCTCCCAGCCCGGGAATCGAATCCGGGACCTTTGCGTGGCAGACCAGCTTGGTAACCATTCGACCACTGAGGCAGTTCAAGGTGCAAAGATCTGAGAAGCACTACCACAGCCGCCTGTCACACTGAGACATAATTAGACAAATCCCATATGCCTGTAATTTTACCAACACCTTTACCCTTGAGAACTTGTACATATCACGCCCTTCTCCCATCAAGTTAGACAGATACTACAGCTTTCCGTTCACTACAGATCCTGACACACGTCTTTCGCTTCATCAATTCGCATTAATGCTTTCCATACATGCTTGTGGGTTAAGAGTATACTTGACCTGGCTTTTTTAGGACATCCTCAGTCTTGGTAAGTTTGCCTTGGTTGCCTTACCTTACCAACTTGCCGGTCACACTCGCCTAACTTCACATACGTTGCTCTGATCTCAAAGTAAGTAAAAGTACTTGCGCTACGGAAATCGGAAATAACGACGTCACCACAAACACCCAAACCCGAGACAGTATAGTAAAGTTACATTTTCTCTAATGACCCGGTCGGGAGTAGAACCCGTGACGTTAACGATAGCGATACCATGAAAACCGATGTGCAAGCCAGTTGACCACAGAGGTCGTCATAAAATCTAAATAGTTATTTTACAAAATGAATTACTTTTGACTTTGTACCACACATTCCCATAACCTCTCTTTGTGTTATTAACCTTTAGAGGAACTTATATTAGGTTCTTATAAATTTTGAATTCTACTCAGCTTTTATCGCGACATAATGCCTACGCAGACTACAAGGCAATGGAGTCGTCGAATGTAATGACCATTGCCAGGCTTTATCTGCTATCTGAGACCGTTACTTATTCTATATACAAAAGATTATGGAAATGTTATTACAGTACCAGTCATATTTTTTGGTAAAAGACAAGTCGATTTATTGTATAAAATTTGTTTTTGATAACATTAATAAATCGTACCTTTGTTTTATTAAGGCCACATCGACAGGACTTTGATAACGTAGACACCATCAAACGACACTTGGAAGTGTATTTTATACGTAAAAAATGTTTAAGAGATTTCTAATATTACCTACTCTAAAGATTGTAGATCAACATGGCCAATGTTTTTCACTTTTACCTTTGATACCTCATAGACTTTTAGGCTGATCCAATACATGAATACGTTGCAGTACCGACATAATATAAGCAATGTTTGGAGGATGCATGTCTGAAATATAAACGCAGTGTTAAAAGCGAGCAAAGTAATTTGTGGTCCTAATAAAACAAATGAAGTCTTCCAGACAGGTGGGTTAAAACTAAAGATTTATTACTCCAGAGTGCCACAACTCACATTCTCAATTTGAAATCGAAACGAAATTTAAAATTTAAAACACTATTGTGTTTTTGCTGCGAAGCTCAAAAATTAATGAGTGAAAAGTAGAAACAGAGCATTGATCTCAAACGGAGCGGCCTCGGACCGCATCCGGCAAATAATTAAAACTTTTACAAGAACCAGTGAAATGTGGAAGAACGAAATAAATTTTCTACCCGAACGCACACTCTCTTTTTATCCTTCTGACTCTTCATTTATTTTTAATAACGTTTTGCCGTCAATTCTCGTTACCAACAAGAGTAGCTGTCTTTATTAACACTGCGACAAGAACTAATTTTCCAAATTCTCTATGTGAAATAGCCGCACTATAGTTTTAAGATTAAATGTTATTATTGAAATGTTGAGTTTTTGCTATATCGTTGTCATTTTAACGCGACAGTCGCCTATTTAAACGAGTTTCTTTCCTGATTTCCGATTGGTTTTTGTTCTTCAAATCACTTAACTGTTCTTAGATTGATTGCTCTTTTATTTCTTTGAGTCACTTATAAAAATGATCGTTTCCTACAATTTCGGTAAGCCCGGCCAATAGTGAAATAGTACGGAGAGGATTAAAAGAGCTAAGGAGTCATGAATTTTCCTCTCAAGGTTTGTTTTAAGACGAGATTAGTGAGAGGAAATTACTAAGGAATTACGGTGGCTGGCCTTAGCCCGGCTTAGTCAAAGCGAAGACGGAGTTTAAGCAGAAATAGAAACGCTTTGATCTGTGAAATATTGCGCAGCAATATTGAAGATTCGTTAAATGTCTTCACTTATATTGAAATACACATAGTTCTGGCCGTTTAATTTGTTTTATATGAAACATTACTTGTTAAACAAGCTTTAGTTTCGTAATTCCTTTCCGTACCATGTTGTGTAAATGGGTCAATGAATAATTACTCCAATTATATTGTTGGTCTCTCGTAAGACAGCTATTATTGGATATTTCAGTAGTTACAAATAGCAAATAGTACCTACTTGCACATCTGTACTGCTCTCTGCAAAAGATTAAAGGATCCTTTCTTCACGACCTCGAATTAGAAGATAGACAAATGGTGTCAGTGTGGAAGTTTAAAGCTATGGTGGGTCTGTTAACTAAATCTTTGTTTTCTGGTGCAATAAACATAATTGAGGCTTTATAGTTTAAACAATTTTAAGGAATTATTGCTCAAATTGTTGAGCTTGGATTTGTGTACTTGGTAACGAGGTTTGAATGTAAATACAGTTAATTAAATAAATATTTAAATATAAAGAATTACTTACAGTTTGCTATTTTTCAAAATCCTATTTTCAACTTGTAACGTGTAGAAAAACTCAGTGTATTACCCGTTAAGACATTCAGATGTCCACTGTGATTACAAACATGTCTGTAGATAAATTTTATAAATTCCACCGAAAATCAGTGTCTTAGAACATGTAGTGAGTCGACACCAAGCTAAGTAGATAACGGATTCCGTAACAGCACAACATGCTCATGTTATGGCTTATCGCTTGATTGTTGTAGTTATTTCCATCCTGTTGGTGTGTTATTTGTGTGTATTATCTAATTGTTATTTTTTTCCCTCCTGTTTTGTTTCGATTTTTTTTCATATCATAATTATGTTTCGTAATTGTTAAATGTATGTGTGCTGTGTTGTTTCTTTTTGGAAAAAATATGTTTATATTTCTATTTCACCTACCATATACCAAATATAATTTTTATACAATTTTTCGGATCCTGTAAAATTTTTAAAAGTAGACTTTAAAAGTGACGAAAGGTTGCTTCTCAATTGAAAAGTCGACGGTTTGAATGCCTGTGGCATCACTTACATATAACTAATTCCATTTCATTTCCATTCTATATAATACACGATTTTTTAGGGTTCACTAAAAATCAGCGTGTCAGCCTTTTCTCGTCAGTGACATTAGCTGAGAAACATGACATTCAGTCAGTTGACTATTTAATGTTTGCTTTGTTGATAATACCTATTATTATGATTTTATTTATTTTTTGTTATTTTTTTACTTTTTGTTATTCTTTTATTATTTGTTTTAATTTAGCTTTATCTTTTTTATCTTTCTTACTGTGTATTTTTGTGTTGTAGCGTAGTAATAAATGGTTTCTATTTTATTCTATAATATGTAGTAGGAATACCCAAGGAGCAGATATACATCTCGCTAACGGCGAAGAAAAACAGGATAAAATCATTTGATGAAATAAAATGTTGTAGAGAATCACATAAATTACCTAACAAACTACGGAATTACCTTATCTATGAGTGCCAGAGTAAAGAAATTCATTGCACTACCCTATACATCCACATAAGAACCAATTTAAAGTTCGTTTAACTAATTGGTCCAACAAGGAACTGAACCAGCGACTAGCTGATCTAGCGTCCAAAGCGTTAACCACAGTTAAAATGTTATTTGGCTTATCGTAACTTTAGGAAATGAAACTATTTTTTCCGACCTAAATCGCGTATATTTTTTTTACAAACCAACCAACGTTTCGGGCCCTTTACACAGTTCCCATAGTCACGGCTTTCGTTATGGTAACTTTGTATATGAGAAACACCTACTGCAAAAAAGTACAATCATTTTATTGTCGTATTTTTAGTAGCAGTAAAACTCCTTGTGAAAGAATTCATCCAGGGTGGTACTGCCACCTTACCTATTTCTGCCTCCAAGCAGTAATGTCAGCATTACTGTGTTCCTGTTTTAAAAGGCAAGGGTGCTGGTGAAATTACAGACACATGGGACTTATCAACTTATGTCTCAGGGTAACGGATGCAGTGGCAGTGTCCTGAGGGGTACAGGGAAGCTCTGAGGATATTTGTGATTTAAAGCTCTGAGTGGCACTGCAACTGTTATGGATAGGCGTATAGCTTACCATCAGGCACATGACTTGTTCGTCCCATCACTTAATATAAAAAAAATACAAGTATAAATGTATTTTAATTCTGTTCCTTTCATAATAAAAGATCTTTCAGCGCAATTATACGTCCATATTACAGAAAAAATCACATTAATTTATCACATATTTCTAAATATTCTGTACTTATAATAAAGTCGATAACACTTAAAGCAACAAATCAAGTTAAGGTGTATATATCGGTGTTTAAGTATCGGATTACGCTTATAATTGTTTGGGTATTCGACGAACGTATGGCTAATGCAACAGTTTACGCATCAGCTAATCTGCAAATTGGTGCAGCTTTGTCGGCAGGCATGCGTCGGACATATCTGTAGCTACCTTTATTAGGGTTGGCATTTGAAAGTGAAGATTAGCGTGAAGCGGATATCACAAAAACACTTTTTAATTTAAGTGACAATTTAGATTAATAGGTAAAATAGAACGGGCCGAAATGCAGAACATCTCTTATATACACTATGAATCCAATAGTCAAAAATAAACTAGTGTTACCGTTTTTTCCAAAGATAATAAAAGTCGCATTTGACCTACTGTCACCTAATGGAAACAGCCGCATATCTTTCTACATTAGTTCTGATTATAGTAACCCTCCCTACCGAGCCTTGGGGTATACTAGAAAGGCACTATAACCTGTGCGCGCACAGGAACCTTATAAGTTCAGGTTCTGACCATAGATCAGCCAGTGTACAGGGTTGTCACAGACCTCTGTTACTTGACTTCATCTTCTCGAGAGGCTACTGCCTCGGGTGAGCCGCCCCGAGTGCACGTACAGTACCCTATTTTCCAGATAGGCACCAGAGCTGTAGGCACGCTCATTTCCCGTTGCCCATTGCACAACTATTGAAAAATATCAATCCATTAATGTTCATATCGTGTTCATATCGATGCTTGAAAGGTAAAATGGAATAAGCGACACTTTTGGGTCATATTGAGTTATATATATACCGTTGGAATCAAAAACGTTTGCTGATTCCAACTTTAAAATATTTATCTACGACATAATGTGTATTTTTCTTAGGAGTAAATTTTATACGCTTCTCTTATGTACAATCTCCTAACCTCATCAACTAGTCTGTGGTCTTCCTTTCGTAATTAATTTGACACGGCAAACCTCATTGTGTCCACATACACCGGTTTTTGTTTGCAAAGCCGAATTTAATCACTGGACGAACATTCACAGAATTTCTTATAGCGTTTCGTATTAAGCGGAAGTTACGAATTCAATGTTTTGTGGTAACTTGACTAATATTCGAATAAAACACGTAATGAATGTAAAATAACAGTCAGAAAGTACTTGCGGTTAAAATGATTGAAATAATGTTGAAAACAATACAATATAATAATCTCAGTGTGAAGTTCTAAAAAATTTGGACCTGAAAAGTTTGTGGAATTACATCTATTTGCCAAGTTTTATTGAAATCGGTTACCGAAAAGTGCGCGAAGCCGAATTCATCCCTTAGTTTGTCACCCTTAGAGGTGGGATAGTTTCTTCAACTTCAAATGGTACCAATACTCGACTAACTCAGTATTTTTCCAAGAAAAATACCTTGAAAATCGGTTCACAGAGTTATCGCGTAACATATATAAAAAATATGGTCGATTTGAGATTCTCAAATCTCCTCCTTTCTTTAAAGTCGGTCAAAAATTATGAATAGGTTTTTAAGTTTATTGAAAGTCACGATGTGTTACTACTATGATTTTTTTTTTTGTGAAATTACAAACATCTGCAACAAGCATAATATATAGGGCGCACTATAAGTTTCCGGAACTGGCCACTTACATTTATACTTACAACAATATTTAAAAAGTAATAACAACATTTGAAAATGGAACTCTTTGGCAGTAGAATACAGTTTGTTTCATCTGACAGTCACTTGTTTTCACATTGTGGCGTCCTTTTAGAAATTGATTGTTTACATCACCATGGATTTAACTCGTGATAATTTTCGTAGTATGATTTTCTACGACTTTAAGTGTAATTTAATATAATGTATAATAATGTAACAGCTCAGTGGAGCTTCGCTCGGCTTCAAACTGCTTTTGTCGATGAAGCACCATGCTAGACAATTATTTATAGCTGGTTTGCAGAATTCAAACGCGGTCGTGTGAATCTCAATGACGAGTTTCGTGATGGTCGCCCGTCCACTGTTGTGAACAACAAAAACATCGATGCTGTGCGCCGTATGATCAAAATAGACAGGCATGTGATATACCATGAGATTTGGGCATCGTTAGGCATAGGCATGAGTCAAGTATAATCAATACTTCACAAACATTTGGGTGTGAAAAAGCTGTGCTCTCGGTGGATCCCACTCAATTTGGCTGAGGCTCAAAAAACGGATCGCGGTACTTGGTGCAATGCCATGCTTGCCAGATTCAACGAAGGGATTCAGCAAATTTGATGTGGGACATAGTAACAGGTTATGAAACATGGATTTATAGTTACGATCCCAAAACAAAGCAGCAATCGAGCGTATGGGTCTTTCGAGATGACCCGAGACCAACCAAATGATGATGATGAATGATGGATGATTGCTTCTTTTTTTATGAAAACTGGACACGTGGCTACTGTTGTTCTGAAGAATCATTGTACCGTGAATAGTGATTGTTACACGACCATTTGTTTGGCGGAAGTTATTGACAAACTCCGTAAAAATAACCGTAAACGCCGTATCATATTGCACCACGATAATGTCAGTTCTTACGCGGCCAGACTGACAAATGAATTTTTGAAGGTGAACAACGTTGACCTTATGAGCCATCCCGCGTACAGTCCCGACCTGGCACCTTGTGACTTTTATTTATGTCCAAAACCAGTTACGCGGTCAACGATTTTCATCACCTGAAGAGGCTGTCGAAGAGTATGAAAAATATGTTTCAGAGATTGACACGGAGGAGTGGCATAAATATTTTCAAAATTGGGTCATTCGTATGAAAAAGTGCATTAACGTTAACGGGAAACATTTGAAGAAAGAATAAACTTATTTCTGACCATTTATAGTATTTTTTTCTTATTAATTTCGGAAACTTATAGTGCGTTCCACGTAATATAGAAAAATTCATAAGGCCTGCCGGTTCGTTCCGTGGCTTAATTAGCAGAGCGTCTAGTACGGATTGCTGGAAGACGCTGGTTCAAATTGAGCCGAATCGAAAGAATTTTTCTTAGTGTTCGATATTGAATCAACATTTGTTTATTATTAGGTTGATTATTTTACGTGCGCATGTTCATACACACTCATACGCATACACCGCTTGTCTACCCTCCACTTACACACACAAATAGACATTGGCATTTATACCAATTACCTTTTATCAAACTAGGACGTGCCCTGTACCGTAAGTAATAGACAAAAAACATTAACTCCCAGATCAAAATCAAAGACCCTCCTTTATTCACTCTGTCAAATCTTTTTGTGTTATCTTTGCGAGGGCTTTTGTGCAACTCTTTTGCCATTATGCCATACGATTCTGTTTATATATTTAATTTAATTTAATGACTACTACCAAATACGCTGCAGTTTACTAAATTTTATCGCTTTAAAATGCACATTGCGAATGGAGATCACTTCATGTGGAAGAACGACACTGATATCGCTGTTGAATAATCACTGGGTACAATGAGGAATTTGCTATTACCATTTTGTAAATTTGTATGCAATTGAAAATATAATAAAAAATATCTGTAACATTTGACCTAAATAGAGGAGAAAACAGTTTACAATATCATTACCGTCATCACTTTAGCCGAAAGATGCCCACAGCTGCACATAGGCTTCTCTCAAAAATCGCCTCAACGACCAGTGTTGCGATGCTCGCGTCCAGTATATCCTCCAAATATAGTTTATATATAACAGCATATAACTTAAACTAACTGAAATTTTAAAATTATAAGGTTTCTAACCTTTATTTCAAAAGAGACAGCTAAATAATACTAATTTTAACAGGGAAGACATTTTCTCCATACCACCACTCGTTTAGTATCCAGTCTTTCTCTGATGAAAAATCCCAAACAGACAGCAGTACCACATATTCATTTATTTCTAATTTCTTTTTAATTAACAAGTTTAATTGAATAAAAATTGTGATTTATAAGATAGTTTACATTAATATTAGACAAAACTGGTTGATCACTTTACTATCTCGGTCAACCGTGACCATGGGACCTATAAAGGACCCTGTGTTTGAAAAGTTAGTTTTAATAGCAGTAGAGCTCCTTGTGAGAGAGTTCGTCCGGTGAAGTACTGACGCTATATCTATTTCTACCGCCAAGCGGTTATGTGAGAATTACTGCGTTCCAACTTAGAAGGGTAAGGCAGCTGGTGAAATTATAGGCATTTATTAATGAACAGAAAACTACTAAAACTATAATACTCATTATGATTGTAATATGTGTATAATAAAATATTTTATTTATCCTGTCTGTCAATTATTTTTCTATAACTTCGTTATTTCTTACGCCCCCTGTCATATTAAGCCAGCCTAAGCCAAAGAAACAACACGTTCCCACCCCGAACAAAAAAAAATTGACAATTAAAAAACATTTAACGCACCTGGTCTGATATACATCGCAACTTTTGTGAAACTCGAGAATTTCGAGCCTCAATTTTGACAACAAAAAGGCCATAATCGATTTTGGGAACACAAAGCGTATTATACTTGTCAAGTCGACTGTACATTCGCTGTTTGTGGTACAGATTATTTCGGTTGAAATGAATGAAGGCAAAACATGGTCCCTTGAACCTACGTAATTGAAATCCGAAGCGCCCTTAAAGTTTTTTAAATGTTTATGGTACCGTCACCGAATCGAAAGGGGAACCATTTTAATTGCAATTTTAGCGAAATAATATTATGAATATTATACATACATTGATCGATTTAGAATATCATGTTATATGTTGTGATGGTACTACGAAGATCTAAATAGACTAAAGATTAGCATTGTGAGCACTAGATGTGGGTATCCTGGATTTGATACACGGAATGACCAATTCGGGACTTCATCATCATCATTAAGTATATCAGCTTATATTCTTTCACTTTTGGACATAAAGATCGATTCCAGGTAATCGATATTTTCTTCGTTGGAACAGGTTCCCAAACTTAAAAATTCCTGTGCTAAGAGTACCAGAGGAAATGAAAGTAACTTCGCGGGTACTACCCTTACCACACAGTACAGAAAAAAATAAAGAAGTTTGATTATTAAAGAACTAAATTAACCAAAATACCTCGCAAAATCAATGAACTGAAGTAGTAGTGTTCCATTCAAGTCTACAAGGGAACTGATGACCGATAAAAGAGTGGATGGATAGATGGATTTTGGAGTGGTGATCACGTCAAAGCAAAAAGTATAATAATTAAGAGAAATGGGCGAATGACGTGAGGAAGGGTGGCTGGACGCGGAAGGCAGAAGACTGGGAGAATAGGCGTACTCTGAGGGAACCTAATGTTCAGCAGCGGTTGCGGTTAAGCGAATACGATGAGGAAGGCTCAGATTTAAAAAAAATATACTTCCTTAGCTCGTCATATTTATTAGTCGATCTCAAAATTCGTTTTATAAATTTCAGCTTTAAACTTACGCTCTTACTCAACTTTTAAACGAAAAGGTTCTCCAATTTGACGACCTCTGTGATTAAGTGGCTTGCACGCCAGTTTTCATGGTGTCGCCATCTGTGAGATCCCGGGTTGGACCCCCGGCCGGGTCAATGCAGAAAACTTACTTTTCTATATTGTCTCGGGTATGGGTGTTTGTGGTAACGTCGTTGTTTTCCCTAACACAAGTACTTTAGGTACTTACTTTGGAATCATAGCAACGTATGTGATGTTGTCTAATATTTATTTATTTATTACTAATCGTAAGTCTACATCTTTTTTATATATCAATATAAGTCATTGGTAGAACGAGCTTGGCAAGACGAAAAGCTCAAAATGTGAATTGCTAAACATTGGCCCCATAAACTTGCCTAGTGCCCGTTGTGATAGTTAGGAGGGAGACGATATGTTTGTCAAGTTTGAATCACTTTGGATGGCTTAAACCCTCTCTCTAGATGAAACTTATGCCTCACAGAAAGACCTACACTGTTACTATAGTGCCTACGTTCAAAGGCCTTGTATTTACTCTTTAGATGTTTAATTTTGCAGGCAATTACTTCAAGTAAACTTCATTTCAGTACTTACGTCTCTTCATTTGAATTTAGAAAACTAATATTGTCGAACTAGTCGACATTTGCAAACTAATTAACAACTTTAATTGACTTGAATTTATATTACGATTGAGTGTATAAGGAGATACCAGCGTTATATAGCTGTATGTATTTTGTTACGTGAGTTCGGAATCGGCATTACGTACTATTTCGTAGCATTAATATTTGAAATATTAAAATTGTACGTTAAATTTCATTAAAATTTTGTACCAATTTCATATTTCAGTATATAATAGCGAAGTCGCACAAAGGCAGTAGACGTGGCTCCGATGATAGCCAAGCTCAAGTGGAGATAGGTTAGAAGGGACGATGGAAGACGGATGAAAACCGTTACTGATAATGGTGGCGAAGAGACGCGAAAAGAGGCAGACCACCCGCCCGCTGAAGTGATGACAACAAGGCCATAATTAGGAACCACTGTACACGACTCGCAAGGGGCCGGAAATAATGGCGCAATAGAGATGAGACCTTATAATCAGCAGTGGGTGCAAACAGGCTAAAATGCAGATATAAGAGCAAGTCACAGGTCGAACAACTTTAAATAGAAAACCACCGTGAGACTCAGACATATGAACTAAACTAATAAATAACTCACGTATTTATTTTTCACAATTTCGACGTGTTTTGAACAGTCCATGATATTCTACAGCGGTGACTCCACGGAAACTGTGCGCCAAAGCTATGACCCTGGCAGCCCGATCATTCAGTACTGCTGTGGGTGCAGGCGGCATCTGCGAGCAACTATCCTCGTTTACTTTATTTTTATTAAAATTATACGCAGGATTGCACACTACACTAACAACGTCACTTTTCAAACTCTCATCCATACTAACCACTAACGTAGAAGCAAACACTGTTTTCCAGCCGAGGGAAGAACATGTTGGTGGATAAGGATACACCATAATAGTTGCAGTGCACCGCAGAGCTTTAAATCGCAAACATCTGAAGTATACTGTCACTGCACCCGTTACCCTGAGACACAAATGACAAGTCCTATGTGCCTGTAATTTCGTCAGCACCCTTACCTCTCAAAACCGGAACGCGGTAATGCTCACATTACTGCTTGGCGGCAGAAAAAAGTTAAGAGGGCAGTACTTCCCTAGATACACTGTTTCACAAGGAGCTCTACTGCTACTACCATTGCACCCACTACAGGACATAAAGTTGACAAGCCCCATATGCCTGTAATTTCGCCAGAACGGTTACCCCTCAAAACCGGAACGCAGTAATGCTCACATATTCTTGGCGGCAGAAATAGGTATGGTGGTAATCCGTGGACGAAATCTTTCACAGACAGCTCTAATGCTACTAAAGTTCCTAAGAATACGAATAATTACCAGTTTAACTGCCTCCGTGGCCGAACGGTTACCATGCCGGACTGCCACGCAGAGGTCCCAGGTTCGATTCCCGGGCCGAGAGAAATAGTTGTATGTCCTACAATTATTTCTCTCGTGAGTTTGGGTGTAATTTGTGGTTGTCTATGTGTGTGTCCATGGCACCCGTGACACAGGGTTTCCCTAGTGCGGGGCTATGTTGAGTGTGTGCGTTATTTATTATTTATTATTATTTATAATCCTGAACTTAAAACTGAAACTTAAGTTCAGCTTTTAACTGCCTCCGTGGCCGAACGGTTACTATGCCGACTACCATGCAGAAGTCCCAGGTTCGATTCCCGGGTCGGCAGAAATATTTGTATGGCCTACATTTATTTCTCTCGTGACTTTGGGTGTAATTTGTAGTTGTCGACACGTGTGTCCATGGCACCCGCGACACAGGGTTTCCTTAGTGCGGGGCTATGTTGAGTGTGTACGTTATTATTTAAAAAAAACACAAAAACATTTCCCACGCGAAACCAAATAAAGTAGCAAAAAATTGCGGGTTAGAAAAAAATACACCATGAAACCAATATATAAATATGTATTGATTCTCGTTTATAAATGGATAATTAAGTACTACGTATAAATAAAATAATCACATTATGCGCAATGAGTCAGTCTGTCACTCTTTTTTTAAATAGTAAAGTATTCAGTATCATGTGCTATTTATTGTCTTAATAACATTACGCAGCTGTAATATTACAGGTATTCTACAATAAGTACGGAACCCTTCGTTCGTGTAACCGACATGATATTTATCGGTTTCTTTATTTTCTTTGGTTCCGTAGAATAGGCATAAAAGACTCAAGTGTCACTAAAAGAAACCAATTCGAATTCGTACAACGCATGTTTTGTGGTAAAAAGGAAATGCCAAAAACATTAAAAAAGTTTCATTTACTCGTCATAATAAAATCTGAGCAGGATGTGGCGACAAAGTCATTGAAGGGTTTCAATGACGCTTTGATGTGAAAATTGCTATTGATTCCTAGAAACGGATAGCAATACAACAGTGCGAACAGATATAACCTATGATAATATTTAAAGCATAAGTGCATCATGATCACCAATAACACTTTTACGTCCCACTGTCAGGCACGGGTCTCCTTTAAGGAGAACGTTTAGGCCTATAGTTTGCCACCCTTCATGGTTTCAGGTGTTGTGAACGTTTTTCGACAATTTTTGAGTTAGCCGACTTCAAAAAAAGAGGAGGCTCTCAATTCGACTGCACGTTGTTTGTACGTATGTATGTTACGCGATGTCTTCACGATTTGTAAACGGATTTTGGCGATTCTTTTTTTGTTGAAAAGAGGGTACCTCAGGAGTGGACTTATGGAAATTTGAAGAAACAATTCCACTTCTAAGGGCGGCAAACTAGGGGATGAATGACTTTCGAGGTCGGATTTTTATGTACTCTATACTGAGATTATTTGGATAAAAATTTAACACACTGTCACAGGTAAATACATAATTAATGTTTATTTGTTGTACAAATTGGTAATATTATCAAATTATAATTATTACCTCCTTATTGGGCCTTAGGAAAGGCCCAATGTACATCAAAATGTAACATAAATGTGTATTATGTGATTCGGATCCGGATAATATTATTTCTATGATCACGTCACGCGAAAAAAAACAATATTCGCGTCTAGTTGCCGGTTGCTTATATCCAACACAAGACACATGTATGCGCGGCGCCTAAATTAAAGTCAGAAGTGCTTGCCGCCACGGGGATTCGAACCATCGACTTTTAATTGAGAAGCAAACGTTCTCCCTCTGTGACCGCTTCATAGGTAAGTATAAATTATTAGTTAATAACAAGTTAACTAATAATTTATACTTAGTAAACCAATATTAGTTAATCATCACATATTTGTATTTCTTTTGAAGGCGGTTTTTTTTTCAAGTTATAGCAATAAGTTGCTCGTATGTGGAATAACAATTCGAATTTAAAAATTCTATTTTGCTTTCGAACGCTAGTAGTACCTTTTTTTGCTTTCTTTGGCCCATAATAGATTCAAACTAAGCTCAGAATTAACCACGTTAATATATTTAACATTAAACATGCGAACGTATTGCTTATTTTAAAAGTCAAAAAGTCTTAAATGCCAATTGCGGGTCCTAAGGCTTAATTTTCATTGCGGTGTAATAAAATCGATTTTTTGTAACGGATTGTACATAGCGTAATGAACTTTAGTTCAAATTGTATAACGTACAAACTATACGAGACGGTAGCTGCGGGAATACCCAAGAGTGCGCGAGAATTCTTCAGAGGACACATGAGTTTTTTGGCTAATTTTTTTGCACGTTACACAAAATTGGCATAAATTAGTTACTTAATACTAACTGACGCCACACAAAGTATTTTTATTGAGTGTTTTTGTTTTTGTTTGTTTTTTTTTAATCATAGCCCCGCACTATGAAAACACTGTGTCGCAGGTGCCTTGGACATACACATAAACAATCACAAATAACACCCAAACTCATGAGAGAGCTATGCATGTAGGCTATAAAAATATTTCGCCTAGCTAAAGAATCAAACTCGGGACCTCTGAGTGGCAGACCAGCATGGCAACCGTTCGACCAAGGAGGCAGTTAATAAATAAGCTAAAAAATTGACTTTAGGCAAATGCCTATGAATATTATTGATAGAATCAATCACATATTCATTTCATCATTTTCAGTCCCGTATTACCCACTGCTGGGTCTTGCACTCCTGCCAAACTTTTGGGTGCTATGCGTCTCTAGTCCAGGTTTTGCGTACGACTTTTAACTACGGCGTGCCCGTTAGAAAAGCCGGATTTCTTCTGTATATCCTTGATCACGACTCCGTCAAAGCCTTACGCCAGCGGCCATCACCAGTCTAACCAGATGTCTTACTCAACTAATCCACTTGAGGTGTGTAACATAGGCCTCAACATCTTGAACTTTCGCCTCATGTCGGATTTCCGTATTACGAATTTTATCAACGAGTGTGATACCGAGCATGACGCGCTTCATGACCCCTTATGCAATTCGTATTCCTTGCACAGTATCCCTAGTAAGCGTCCATGTTTGGAGACCATATTTGTTGGTAGGACGCTCTGGTTAAATAGCCCCCATATCTTTCTACATAAGTTTTGTTTATAATCTCTTAATTATGCGGGAAGGGCACTATAACCTTTGCAAGCAAGTTCGCACAGGGACCTTCATAAACAGGTTCTGACCTAAGATCTTAGGTCAGTGTGTCTTGTGCCTTGCGTGAATTGCCCTGGGAGCACGTTCAGCACCCACCCTATTTTTCAGGAGGTACAGGTGCGCTTGCTTCTCATTGCGCTTTGCGCATCTAACGGTAGCCACCGCTAAAGTAAGTCAACTACCAAGTCTTCTCATTGGTGGCGGAGCTGTAAGGCACGCTCACTTTCTGGCGCCGAAAAACGGTGTCTCTCCAGTTCCCAAATTCCTACGCGACTGGAGGGACCGGAGGATGTCAAGCTGACACTGGTTCAACAGATGGGTCTTCAGGCGATGTGGTATCTTCTCTGACCGAAATCAATCACAATCACAACATGATTAAATTTATTACTAAAAAACGTTGCTACCAATGATTGGGCTTCTTAGGGTTTGATGGAAACAAGTTAGCTTAAATATCATCTCTTTTATTCAAATCACATTTTTTTATTCAATGTAACAATGCATTTGTCAACTTTCGTACAACTCGAATAGCTCCGAATCTTGGATTTTAAAAATAGATTTGGACGTGCGGTTGTTTTTAATACAACGATTCTTAACTATTCCAAAACAAAAAAACAATTACGAACCAATATAGAAACTATTAACCTTCTATTATAGATATTACTGTCCATTGATTAATAGACGTGCGTAAACACGCATAGATACAGGAAACGTATGTTCAGAAACCCCCACAGGCAATCATTATGTCCGTCTTCACTATTATCGAAAGGGTTATGGATAAAATGTGACGTTAAAGGAGAAAAGGGCCCTTAATATCGATTTTTTGCGTATAAAATATGTTGTTTTGACGTTATGATAATATCTTTATGCAGGTTTTTTTGTAAAATAATATTAAATAAATAATATTTTAGTAGTAGTAGAGCTTCTTGTGAAAGACTTCGTCCAGGTAAGTGCTGCCACCTTCCATATTTCTGCCGCCAAGCGATAATGTGAATATTACAGCTTTCCACTTTTGGTGGAAACTGGTGAAATTACAGGCACAACGGACTTGTCAACTTCTGTCTTAGAGTGGCGGGCATAGTGGCAGTGACTCTCAGATCTTTACGAGTTAAAGTTCCGAGTGGCACTGCAACTGCTATGGACGGCGTGTCAGTTACCACCAGGCGTACGACTTGTTCGTTCCGTCACTTGATGTCATAAAAAATACTAAAAACCTTACGCGACTATATAAATAGCATCATAAACAACAATTTTTTTCCATGACTATTTACAACACATAATTAATCTACCAAATTAAGTTTTTATTGACCTATCGGACTTTTTAGATCTGTATTTGGTAGTAGGGTAGTAAGTTCAAACGTGCAAGCGTCCTCATTGACCATCCGCATCCCCGCTCCTGCATTTTAAATCGGACTGGTATTTACGATCTTTTGTTTCCGCACAGTGTTGTCACCGTTCAGAGTGATCTATTTAAATATTTTTATTATAACAGTAAAGTAAAATCTGATGTTATTATTAAAAGCATGGAACAAAAATTGTTGTTTATGATATTGGTAATATAGTCCTGCGAGGTTGTCAGAATTTTATAAAAAGCAATGTGTTTAGTAATATTTTTCGTAGTGCGACCACTATACTATGTTCCAAATAAAAATAACGCGTGTATATAAATGTTTGAAAAATCAAATAGATATACTACTACTAACGAACTTTTCTTTAATTACATCGATACATAACTTAGATACTGGCAATAAGGGTGTCTCGAGTTTCTACACGTGCTTTCTTTCATTTTGATATAACCAGTGTGATACCCGTTTGTACCTAAGTGTGCACGCTATGTTCGTGTATGACTGTCTGTGTAAATGTTTTATGTTAAGGCCCTCAGAATGTGGTCCGTTTTATCTGATAATGTAACGAATATTGAAATGGGTTCTAGGCTAAATAATGATTAATTATAGAATTTAGTCCATGTCATCGGACCACCATATGCCGTGTATACCCTCCCAACAGTTTAATCTTAATTATAGTATAAAATGTCTGCGCCGTAGGTCATCTTCTGTTATGAATGAAAATAATATTCCAAATTAAAAAATTGTATAGTTTTCTTGAGTGCGACGTTTTTAGAGAGATCGTTCATTGAAATACTGCAATTGTTATCTATTTCTGCCGCTAGGTATTATTGCGTTCCGGTTTTGAAGCGTAATAAGGGTGCTGGTGAAATTACAGGCACATGAGACTTGTCTCAGGGTGACGGGTGCAGCAGCAGTTGTTTGTCGCATACTTGGAATCATAAAAAAAAGTTTTTAAACTTCAATTGTCTGCAGTACAGTTTTTAAAATTAAAAAAATACAAATTAATTTTTATATTAAACTCACTAAAATCAAAATTTTAATAACACTATCGTCGTTTTTTTATTGGCGTATTGTTTCTGACGTTATTGATTAGATCTAACATGATAATTGACTTACTGGTTATAATCGCATAGGGCATTAAGGCCAGGTGCCCGTTTATCTGATTGTACACCGTAAAAGGGTTTAAATGGACATCGAGATAAGGACCGCAGTGAAATTTGTTTTTAGACCCTTTTAGGTGTCTGAATACAAAATGTTTGTAAGACTTTCTTAGAAAAGATTAATCATTTTACGCGGAATAATGTTTATGTAAACATGTTGAAGAAGAAATGAGAAAGCTTCTCGTTTTTATAAGAAACCCACGCAGCCTTATAAACAATTTGTTAAATTTTGGTGGTCGAGCAAGTCGATTAATTCAAAGATTACAAGAGCAATGTGAAGGAGTCGTAGTAGCTGAGTGGGAGAACGGCTGTTTCTTCATTGAGAGTTCGACAATATCAATAACCAACACCACGCTACTGATGAAGGATAACATGAAATTACAGGCACATGGAACTTGTCAACTTATGTCTCAGGAAGACGGGCGCAATGGCAGTGCCCCTCAGATCTTTACGTTTTAAAGCTATGAGTGGTACTGGATCTGTTATGAACTCGGATTCGTGTTGTCCGTTGGTTAATTCCGTGGCTTAGTTATTCCATCTTTGTTTCAAGAAGACAAAATGTGTTAAATTTGAATTACCTAACGTAAAATCGACTAGTCCAAGCATGGAAATAAACGGAGAAAAGTTAGACTTTGTTAATAAAGCAGTCTTCTTGGGAGTGACCTTAGATAGTAAACTTCAATGGTTTCCACATATATCTACCCTGGCCAGCAGATTAAGCTCCGCTGCATACCAGTCCACAGAATACGTGAGCTTACCGATGTTAGTACTGCTAGACTAGTTTACTTTAGTTACTTCCATAGTATAATGTCCTACGGGATTCTCATGTGGGGTAAAGAGGCAGATATTCAAACCATATTTGTATTACAAAAACGAGCTATTCGTTCTGTGTACCGTCTAGGCTCTTGGGTTTCTCTCAGAGAAAAGTTTAAGGAGACTGGTATCATGACTGTGGCATCACAGTAAATTTACTCAAATATTTTATATGCCTGTAAACATATACATAATTTCAATAAGAAAGAAGATATCACTGATATTAACCTCAGATCTAAGTCCAAACTCATAGTACCACGATTTCGTTTAACCAAGGTAAACAACTCTTTTATGGGGAACTGTATACGTTTTTACAATAAGATTCCGGAGCATATATTAAGTTTATCACTTCCTAAGTTTAAAAACTACATTAAAAATATTTTGATCGAAAAATCATATTACAAAATTAGAGACTACGTGTTAGATAAAGATGTATGGAAAGACGGCTCCAGACTCCAAACAAATTTGGTTTAAAGTGTATTCCATATCATTTAAGTTTATATGAAAAGAGCAATCCCTAGAGTTTCTTGCTCGTTCTTCTCAGGGAGGTCAGCGTAGTGAACGAGTAGTAGCTTAAATGTGACGTTTTCAAGTGTAAATGTATTTTACCTATGGAATAAATAATCTTTGACTTTGACTTTGACTTTGACTTTATAACTTTGTTTATACACAAATATTTTCGATCTTATTGATAGCCGATTTATTTGTGGCAACTCATTGTGTAGAAATATAGAAATTCACAGTAACAAAATAAGTATTGTTTCGCTTGTGCCGGATCAAATATAAACAAAGAAAGCATTTAAAAACATATTGTCTATTAAAAATCACTGATCACAAGGCTAAACTAGGAACAATGTGTGTTTTTATCATTTACTACACCATAAAAATAACGTGTAAATATATACTAAGGTCAATAGTATCAGTCAACAATTAAGAAACATTTTTTTTATATAACATCAAGCGACGGGACGATCAAGTCGTGCGTCTGATGGTAAGCTACACGCTGTCCATAACATTGCAGTGCCACTCAGAGCTTTAAATCGCAAAGATCTGCGGCAGTATCACTGCGATCACATTGCCACTGCGCCCGTCACCCTGAAACGTAAGTTGACAAGTATCATAAGCCTGTAATTTCATCAGCACCCTTACTTAGCCTTCAGGACCGGAACACAATAATACTTGGCGGCAGAAATAGATAAGGTGACACTACTTCCCTGGACGAACTCCTTCACAAGGAGTTCTACTGCTACTAAATGTACATACCTTGATATGGAAACAATATAAGAGAATAAATATGCATTACGTACAGACACATTTCATATATTAATATATTGGTTAACTTCAACTTTTTAAAACACAAGATCACATTTACGAAATACTTGTTTTCTCTTTGACAATTTAGAACATTATCTACCTGCCACTTTAAAACCCCCAAAAATGTCAGCTATCAGGCCCAATGAAGCGTGAACACAAAAAGCGTGCAATCCGAACCTCGTGTCAAACAATGCCCTGCAAAGCGCAGACATACATCATACAACAAAAACAGCTCTCGACGAGCGTACGAACGAGCGAACACTATCATTTACTCAACGATTTGTCATCGAGATTTAGGGAGGACGGGGTGTTTTTGAGCGGTGAGTTTTTACTACCTATTCTCACATACATCTCACAAATCCGGCCAGTAGGGATATCCAATAACCAAGCCCAAATTGTTTACCTCTAATTTGTCTATCTCTTTACTGTAAATTATTGATAGGCAATAAGCTACTAGTAAGGGATTATTTATGTAAATGGAACTAGTTTACTAGCAATTGTCCTTCTTGTGAATGAGTTCGTCCAGAGAAGTAGATTTATTTGCTTGATTACTGATAATGATTTTGTTCCCTTTTTCGTGTGACGGTTTCAAAAATGAGAATAAGGCACCCTAAGAATAAGAAGAAGAGGAATACGGCGTAAAGTGCTGATTGAGTAATTGGTAATGTGCCTGTATTAGCGCTTGTTATTTATTTTATTTTTTGGTAGAAGTAAAGCTCCTTGTGAAAGAGTTCGTCCAGGGAAGTACTCCCACTATACCTATTTCTGCCGCTAAGCAGTAATGTGAGCATTACTGCGTTCCGGTTTTGAACGGTAAGGGTCTTGGTGAAATTACAGGAATATCCAACTTCTGTCTCAGGTTGACGGGCGCAACGACAGCACCCGTCAGATGTTAGCGTTTTAAAGCTCTGAAAAGTACTGCAACAGCTGGGGACAAGCGTGTAACTTACCATCAGGCGCACGACGTCGTCGTAGAATTCCCATCACTTGATATCATAAACAATTGTTTATGTATCGTTTGGATAATTAAAGCAGTACAGGCTCCTTTCGTGCGGGGTGCGTGAAAAGAACCTCTACTGCTATTATGTAGATAGAACCGAATCAGGATGTACGGGACAAAAAAGGTAAAATTTAAAAAAGAAACGTAGTGTGTAATATCATCATCATATCAACCGGAAGACGTCCACTGCTGAACAGGCCTTCCTCTAGTATAATATATTGAGTGTTTATTGCACGATATTACGTAAGTAAGTATTAATACACCATAAACTGCTTCATTATAAAGTGCTACAATGAAAACACATTCGGATCAATATTGTTCCAATTGCACTTCTTTATTCAATTTCTAATGGAACGATATCGAGTTATTATACCAACCATAGTACGCCTCCTGGAAACTGGATTAACGCTTGTCAACTTGATGAACGATGTGCGTAAGTTACACGACAATGGAATGTGGGCATCCGTCCCATTTACCCCCGCTATGCGTCCGATATGCTCGACGGCTGTTAATTAATATGTCGAAAAAATATTTTTGTCTTCAAAAGACAAGTAGTAGGGGATGGTTTTTAATTAGATTTTATTGTTCCAATATTTCGTGTATTGTTTGAAAGGGACATCGATTGTTTCTATTGAATTGTATTGGACGGCTTTTACATGGTGTTTTTAGTTGGAAGATGGAAAAAGGCACGCGTCGAACGCACACCCCCGGGCATGTTTTCGCTTCATGGTAACAATATTGCTCTAAAATTAAATGAAACAGAATTTATAACGACTTTTTTACTTGAATTTTCGGAGTTTTATTTATATAGTCATTTAACCGTCTAAAGCTCCATGCACATTAAAATGCATAATATGTGAAATGATTCAGATCCAGATTACGTAAACATCCATTCAACATAATAAGGAAAGTATCACATTCAAATTTAGCGCTATGTATTTTATTTAACCAAGTATTTAGAAAAATACGTTTTTCATAATTGCTTAGGCCTGAAGCATGTAATTATATTTAGTACATTTTAATGTGTATTGGGCGTTTAGTGCTTTTCCCATTGTAGTATGCTGAGCCTGAGAAGGTTAAGGTAAATTCATTACGTACCAGGTTAATTACTTTCAACACTAAAAACGTCAAATTCTAAACCAACGTACGTAATTGAAAACGGCCGTATAAACCTACCTGTGTTGCATTCTTACTCGTAGAAGCACGTTAGATTTATAGTTTAATCACTCGCACTCAGCCACGGCCGTATTGCGTCGGTAAATTGTGGCAACACCATCTAATAGAGGTACCGCTAAAGGCACTGTGGTATAAGGGACGTGGAACAATAATACTAAGTGCGGTGTCTGTGTTTACGTGTTGTCTTTAGGGACTTAGGTTTAAAATAAAGTTTTACATTTTTATTGAATTGATATTCAATATTTTTTGTGAAATAACTACACTAGTTTGTTATAATTATTAATACAAAAATCGAACACTCAGAAAAATCCCTTCGATCTGGCCGTATTGGAATCGATGTCCTCTAGCATACCGTGCCAGACGCCATACCAACTAAGCCACGGAACGAACCAGCGGACCTCGCGAATTTTTCCATGTGCTTGTTGTCGTGTCTTTGTATTTGGTTTTTCAACGACTTTTTAGTCGTAGGGCGGTTTAATGGTTTTTTGCCGTAGCGCCATCTATGAGAAATCTATGAAAGTTTTATCACCCAGTTAGATACCTTTACAGCTATCGGCCCTGGCGAGAGATGTCGCTAATGACTGTATTTTAAATTTTTATTGAATTGTTTATTCAATTGTTTTTTGTAAAATTACTCCACTAGTTTGTTATAATTATTTATACAAAGATCGAACATTCAGAAAAAAATCCTTCGAGCTTAGTTGGTATAGCGTCTGGCACGGTATGCTAGAAGACGTCGGTTCAAATGCGGCCGAATCGATGGAATTTTTTCTGTTTGTTCGATCTTTGTATAAATAATTATAACAAATTAAAATAAAGTTCTTTACAAATTTGATCATAATAATAATTGTAACTTTTTTTTTTTTTAAAAACGCAGACACTCAACATAGCCCCGCACTAGGGAAACCCTGTATCGCGGGTGCCATGGACACACACATAGACAACCACAAATTACATCCAAACTCACGAGAGAAATAATTGAAGGCCATACAACTATTTCTCCCGACCCGGGAATCGAACCTGGGACCTCTGCGTGGCAGTCCGGCATGGTAACCGTTAGGCCACGGAGGCAGTTAAAAATAACGAATATTATGATGTTTTAATACCATCATATCTGTTTGTTTTTGTAATATTATTCACTAGTTTGTTATAATGATTAATGAATAGTAGCAATAGAGCTCTTTGTGAAAGAGTTCGAGATATTATAAAAACAAATACAAAGATCGAACACAGAGAAATTCCTTCGATCTGACAGGACCCGAAACCTGCGTCTGTGATGCCAATCTAGGGCAACCGCTCTACCAAATGAGTTACAGATCGAGTCGAACTGACCTTACGATTGGTTGCATAAATGTCACTTATGGTAGCTGTAAAAGTATCCAAAAAAACTGGCCTAGATTTCTCACAGGTGGAGCTACGGCAATAAAACCGTTAAAAACCTCAAAACAAAGATCTGTGAACTAACGCATAGAGAAATTCATAAGATCTGCTGACTCGATCTGTAGCTCAGTTGATGGGGCGGTTGCCCTAGATTGGCATTACAGACGCAGGTTTCGAGCCCTGTCAGATCGAACGAGTTTTTCTTTGTGCTCAATCTATGTTTAATAATTATTACGAGCGGCATTTCGCGAACAGATGGGAAACACACGAAAGGAATGACTTTTATACCTTGGAGTATGAGCCGGGTACTGGTGTGGGATGCCACATGTACCGACACACTTGCCCCATCCCAGCTCCAGCACACCAGCAAGAGGGCTGGCTCCGCAGCTGAGTATGAATAAAAAGTAATAAATACCAGGATCTCGTCTCTGACTACCTACCTATTTACAGCCTTTGAAGTCGAAACCCTTGACCCGTGGAACCCCGGTGCCAAATTTTATCCAAAAAATTAATAGACTGTCTGAGAAATTTTGTCCCTGGGGACCGGCAGCTACCTTGCCCAACGCATTAGCATAGCCACACAAAGGGGGAACGCTGCCAGCATTTTGGGCACCTTGTCGCGGAGACCCAATTTTAATCATACAATTTAATTCTAGTTTTACTTTCTAGTATTTACGTTTTTATTGTACCTTTTATTATAAAAATAAAATAGTGCATACGATGTCGAGTAGAATCATAGTTAAAGTTGAAATGTTAATTTCATGACACAATATTTTTTAACATTACGATAAGTCCATCTTCCAATAACAATTAAGCGACCTCTATTTGTTAAAATGCATATCTCATAACTCTTCTTTCTCCTCGTTTCTCTGGTTTTTCTGGCGTAGCACTGTAAATACTGCATTGATAAATGAAAGTGCAGGTCATTTTTATAACTATAGCTACATTTATACATATTTGACTAAACTTACAAATTCAAGAAGCCCGATCTTATCAAATAGTATATTGCTAGAGAAAGTCTTAACCCCTTTACAAATTGGATAATGGGAATACAGTTAAAATAAATCGATGTCTGTTACATTCAGTTAACAATTACTTTGAACAATGAGGAATCTAACACGTTCCCCCAATTTGGTTTTAAGTGGGAAGCAGTAGAAAATTACTGTGTGGTCTCTTCATAGATATTAGATTAGATCGACGGCACGATAACTTTTTTAAAAGCCCCTCGAACACCTTTGGCTTCCACGTCAAAACATAATAAAAAAAATCGTCTAAGTGCGTGTCGGACCATGCAAAGCTTAAGCTCCTGTAGTCGACATTAACGAGTAGTTTTTAGAGTTTAGGTTGTAGCCTAGCCTTAGCGAAATGAGAATGCAGAAGGCTCGATTTACAAGGTTAATAAAATTATTAAACAAGATTAATAAAATAGTAAGAGTTGATAAAAGAGGAAAAGAAACTATAATTTTATTAAAATTATAACACGTCCTCTCGTTTCAAGAATTTGATGGTAGTGACCTGGCACCTGATATGAATAGATGACAGATGAAGTGATAGTAGATGATGTAGTGACAGTCGTTCAGCGGCGAGATGGGCGGACGACATCGCAGGAATTGCGGAACGAACCTGGATGAGATTAGCACGGGACCGTGGGGAGTGGCACAGAAACTTGGAGGCCTATACCCAGCAGTGGGTGAAGTCAGTTTATATATGATGATGATATGATGACGATGGATAGCTAACATAAGAATAGTGAAGGGAAAGGAATTAAAAAACGATTCAAAATTTCAAAAATAAGTGGCCAGGAACCAGAAAAGATGATTATAAAATGGTGGGATGACTACGACAGAGGTCAGTATCGTCACAAGCTATTTAATAACACACAGTAGATTACTTAATATTGAATCACATAGACCCAATGGTATTTTTAATGAAAGTACTGTTAAAATACTGACGGAGATGTGACAACACGGATACTGGAGATGTTACTGAACCCTAAAAATAATTTCACATGTGGTTGGATTTAACGTTCAAAATATGTCATAATAATCCTACTATTGTATATTAAAGATGATTTTAAAGATGGAGTGACGAGGCTCATAATATTAATCGCCTTTAGTATTTGAATTCCTTACTTGAAATCCGATATAAGAAAATTAAATTATTCGAAAAAATATATTTGAATCATTGTGACACCTGCTGTGATGTAAAGGTTTATTACACACCTTATTCATTCGAAGAAAGCGTGTTCTCTAATGTGAATATTGAATATTCGAAGTGTAAAAGATAACTTTGTTCGTTTTAATATTGATTATATAAAGTAAAAACTTTCAGACACGCCCTTTATTATGGTTTTCGTACGTCACCCAACTTAAACCCAAAATTTTAAAATAGAACTCATATAAAATTATTGCGTTCGAAAAAGATTTACATGCAACAATAATTTGAGTTTTTTCGACGATGTCCGATGTCTGATGAACGATGTTCCCACCCATTTGAATGTAAGTTTCGAACGATGAATGTTGCATTATATGACGTTTGTGGAAAAAATATTACAATGTCGGAAAAAAACTAGACTACAGAACCAATACTTACTTTTCGTAAACCATAGATCAATATTTTTTTTCACTTTGCTTTAGTCAGGTTAATATCGTGTTTGCGTGTAGTATATTCCTTTTTGAAGGAAAAAGAAATAGGATGGTACAAAATGACTTGATTTTTGAAAATGGTAACACAATATTTGTATGATTCAAAAACACGGAACAATAACCGACGTTGAATCAGTATACACGTTCTTCACTAGTGACTTTAAAAAACGGAACCCTTGTTTCATGTATGTTTAATCCATGTAGAGAGTGTCTTTGGGGCTTACACACAACGTTGCCGTGTTGTATGTCCACGCTAGACATGAGCGCCTATAATAGGCCAACCAGCGGTTATACAAATACTTTATCAAAGGAAAAAATAAAGTTTCGTATTTTCTATAGTAATCAAAGTTTTATCAGTTCGATCAAGTGCTCTGATCGTACGCACGGTTCTTTATTGTGTATACGTAGTGAAAATGGCGACGCCAAAAATTGACAAATTAATAATTTAAACAAAACATCTTCGAATATAAAGTCACAAAGTTTTATCTTAGAAATGTCATCAATGTTAATTTCTGGCGTCGCCATTTCACTGCGTATACACAATATGGTAGCGTGCGCGTGCATACGTTCGGCGTGCCTGATCGAACTGAAATAAATGGCGCACCGATTGCATTTGTCGTCAGCGGCGGTGGGGGGAGGGAAACGCGACGCTCATTATCTAGTCCACGCATACAATTATTAGAAAATGATACGTAATTATTCTGATCTAAATCGCGTATATTATTTTTTTCAAACCAACCGACTGAATTGGGCTTTATAGGTCATGACTTGATTAAAAAAATATATTTAATTTCTAATGAGTGTGATGTGGTATTGCACTCAAGATTTAGACCAAATGTTCTTACGAAATGCATGAGTGTGAAACGAACGCTAGCGATTATACAGTGCTTTTTGACTAATCTAATACGGACAAGCATATGATGAACGCATGAGTGACTGAATTAAATTATTAAAATATTTTTTATTGCACATAATAATATACAATTTTTTTAGAAAAGATCTGAAGGGCACGGCAACTGCGCCCGTCACCTTGAGACATAAGGTGACGAGTCCCATGTGCCTATAATTTCACCAGCAGCCTTATCCTTCAAAATTGGAATGCAGTAATGCTAATATTACTGCTTGGCGGCAGAAATAGGTAAGGTGGCAGTACTTCCCTGGACGAACCTTTAGGAAGGAGCTGCTGCTATCACAAGGAGCTTTACTGATGATGGGGTGCACTGGAAGAATACCTCCATACAGAAATACTTTAAATTAACACACTACATATTGTATAATGATACGTTCCATATCGTGAAAAGTAACAAAAGTGTCGATTTATTTTTTTTTTGTTTTTTTTTTTTTATATACTAAGCTCGACAGATGACTCCGTCCCACCTGATGTTAAATGAAACGGAGTCCAGACGCAAGGACAACTGGTGCAGCGTGAAAACAACGCATCATCAGTCGCCCTCACCCTGCCGGCCTACAAGGTGCTTCTTCACGCCTCGCTTGAAGGACCCCAAGTCATAGGAAGGAGGAAATACGTGTGCTGGTAGATTGTTCCATCTTTTGGAAGTGCGACAAAGAAACGAGTCACCAAATTTCTTTGTGCGCGATGGAATGCTAGAGACAGTATAGCGGTGACTCCGGAGAGCAGCACGCGTGCTCCTATGGAGGAAGGGAGAAGGTGGGATAAGGTCAAAGAGTTCTTCAGAGCACTCGCCGTGGTATAAACGGTAGAAAGCGCTGAGTGACGCAATATCTCTACGCAATTGCAGAGGTTCGAGAGTATTAGTGACCTCTGCATTGCCGATAATGCGTATAGCGCGCCGCTGCAATCTGTCCAAGGCATCGAGAAGGTACTTAGCGGAACCGTCCCAGAGGTGCGAACAATACTCCACGCACGATCGCACTTGTGTCTTATACAAGAGACACAACTGATCCGGCGCGAAGAAGCGTCGCACTCTGTTCAGGACACCGAGTTTACGTGAAGCTGTTTTTATCACGGCTTCAATGTAGTCCCTCTGGTTCAGATCGCAGCGAATCTCCGTACCGAGCATGCTAATGCTGCTCTGTAGGCTAAGTGGTGTGCCCTGAAGAGAAGGAAGGGGAAGGAATGGTGTCTTTTTTGCCGTGAACGCGCACACCTGTGTTTTCTTGGCATTGAACTCAACAAGATTATTGGAGCCCCATTGAGATATGAGGTCCAACACCCGATTGAGCTCAATGACAAGATTCACTCGCTTCTCTTCAGTCTCGACCCGCCCAGCCGCAGGGTGACCATTATACCCTCCGTGCACTGTACTGTCATCTGCATAGCAATGAATATTTCCAAGTGGAAGCATATCATTGATATGCAGAAGGAACAGCGTGGGGGATAGAACGGACCCCTGAGGGACACCAGCGTTCACTGACATGAATTCCGAAGCGCATCCGTCTGACAGCACTCGGATTCTGCGCTCATGCAGGAAGCCAGCGACCCAGTTGCAGAACTGGGCAGGCAGGCCGTATGACGGGAGTTTGGAGAGAAGAGCTTTGTGCCAGACCCGATCAAAAGCCTTGGCTATGTCAAGGCTAACAGCCATCGACTCGCCACGCTTATCAATAGCCACACCCCAGAGATGTGTAATAAACGCTAAAAGATCACCCGTTGACCGTTTCGGCCGAAACCCGTATTGACGATCGTGAATTAAGGAGTGTTCTTCTAGGTAGTGGATTAGCTGTTTATTTAAAATCCGTTCCATCACTTTACACAAAACTGAAGTTACGGCTATTGGGCGGTAATTATTCGGATCTGATCGATCTCCTTTTTTGGGGACCGGTTGCACATTAGCCTTTCTCCAAGATTCCGGCACACAACCTGAAGAGAGCGAGAGGCGGTAAAGGCGCGTTAACACGGGGGACAACTCCGCTGCACACATTTTCAGAACGATTGGAGGAATGCCATCAGGACCATTAGCTTTCCGGACATCGATTGACTGCAACTCTGCACGGACATCACACTGCCTGATTTTAAGATCGGGCATTGTGTGGCCACAGTGAGGAATTATAGGTGGCTGTGCATTGCAGTCGTCGATTCGGGAGTTAGCCGCAAAGAGTTTAGCCAGGAGATCGACCTTCTCCTGCGGCTTGTGGGCTAAAGTTCCGTCAGGACATCGTAATGGTGGCAGCGAGGGTTGGCAGAAGTTGGATTGCACGGCTTTGGCCAGACGCCAGTAGCTACGGCTGCCCGTAGGATGCGTCAGTAGTTCTTGGCCGACCCGAGCAACGCGCTGGGCATCCGCTCTAATGTAAGCCCTTTTGCAGGACTTGGTGGCATTATTGTAGGCTGCTTTCAGCGAGTGGGTTTCGGGATCTCCAAGTGCTATACCTTTGATCCAAGCGCGATATGCCTCTTGCCTTTTATCAGCAGCACTGGCACACTCGCGGTTGAACCATCGGTTGCGTCTGCCTTTGCCGATGAGATAGGAATTTGGAATGTAGTATTCCATCCCTAAAACTATCTCATCAGCAACTGCAGCCGCACTAGCTGTTGGGTCCTTCCCACTGAAGCAGCGCTGCCCCCAAGGAACGGATGCGAAATAATCCCGCATACCATCCCAATCTGCCGACGAGTGGTGCCAAATCTGGCGTTTCGATACCGCGGAAGGCGGTAGCGGGTCCAGAGGCACTTTACTGGATACCAAGCAGTGATCAGAAGATCCTAAAGGAGCTCGAACCTCCACTCGGTAACCAGCTGGACGATTCGTCAGCAGAAGGTCCAACAAAGAGGGCGCGTGACCGACTATATCTGGGATCCTGGTGGGCTGGTTCACCAGTTGAGTCAGGTCGTGCGTGAGGGCGAATGCATGGGCAATTCTACCAGCATGGTCAGTTTTGGAGGAACTTAACCACAACTCGTGGTGAGCATTGAAGTCCCCCAAAAACACCAATTCCGCCAATGGAAATCGCTCCTGCGCATCATCTGCTACCCGACTAAGATGGTCCATAAGTCGAGTTGTCTCCATGTCGCCATTATGGGATCGGTAGACGCAAACATAGACACGGCTATGAGAGCACGATTCAGATATGCAAACTGAAAATTTTACACTCGTAAAATTAAACAAAAGAGGTACCATTTTCAACTTTGTGAAAAAATGTTTTCTCGCAAAATGATATCCGAAGAGAATTTAACAATAAAATAAAAGCATCGCTTATTCAAACAACTACAATGGGAACAAAACGGCGATTTTCACGCGCAACTGGAATAAAACTTGCTATGTATAAGAAAACGAATAGTCAATAACAAAAGGTTGAAACAATTTTATATTTGTGACACTCTGTATCGAACAATAACCCCTGTGTCTTCTACCCGTCCTGTCATTAGAACACAAACTTGATAGGTAACATCACAACTAGTGGGTGTTAATTAACGGTTAATTTTGCGAGGTCTAGAAAAGGTGCGTGATGATTTGTTGCAATAACGAGAATTTTTTTTATACCAAGTGACGGGAAAAATAATATGGCAAAAAAATTAGAAAGTATTGTATCTACCTAAGCCTGGATGGGAGAGGTTACTCTCGTTTCAGATATTCTGGGTTCGGGCCCCGGTAGAGGCAACGTACTATTAGAAATATTGAAGCCTTTTCAGTTCCAAAATAGTGTTGTTTGCAAGCTGAGATTGTACCTTCAACGCATATACTGTTCATCCTATTTTTCTGAAAACCTTTTGTATGTGGTAAGTATATGACTTAAACGCCGTTGCTTGACAAGAATCAGAAAGCTGCAGGTGGGACCGCCGTTGCCAACACGCAAAAGAACCCTTAAAGTGGTAACGCAAATATTTTTCTTTTAAGCAAAGTAAATCTTTGCTTATAGTACCTATAATTTCGAACTTGGCTAATCTTGCTAATGACAAAGAAAAATATTGTGATGAAGACAAAACAAATAAACATCCTAGTATATATAAGTACTAAGAAAATAAAAAGTTATACCGTGAGGAAAACTTGTAACTAGTAACCACTCATGATGACGTGCAAATTTCTAAAATTACATTGTGCTAGTGGTAGGAGGCTGTGGTCTAAATCCTCATCATAAAGAAAACTAGAGCTCTGAAATAAGACACTTTATTTATACCTAAGATACTTCTTATGTTGTTATCAAACAATATAGTATTTTAAAAATTTTGAAAACAGTAAAATCAAGTTGTTTTGTTATCTGTTTACATTCTTGTAAATAAACTGTGAAGTCTTCTAAGCGTTCTTTAACTTTTCTCGGCGATTGTACTAATCCTTGCATCACAAAGGATATAAAAACTTATTACACAGAACGGGGCAATTCGCGTCTTTTTACTGCTTTCCAGGAACAATAAGATACCCCACTGGGTGAAACAATTGACAATCGCAACAGAGTTCCCGTCCAAACGCCCCAAAAGAATCCTTTGTTAATATAGCAAACAGTAGCAAATCGCATTGTTAACAAATAGAAGCGTAACTAACATAACTACACTTAAGCATTTTTGAAAGTTCCCCGATTTTAATACAAAATGTAGGGAACGTTTGGGACTTGACAGGAAGGACTTGCGTACCTGGGTGGTAGACTAATGACCCAGAAAGGGACGCATGAGGACAATTCAATTTAATTTGTCCCTATTATAGTTCCTTTCTAAAGATTGATGGCTTAGTTTCAAAGTCGATGGACCGTTTTAGGAATTGAACGATAATAGATCATTGTTATAATACGTACATTACATGGTGTTGATTGCGTTTTGTGCCATATATAAGGTGTTAGAAATGTCAATGTCTTTTGTAAGTTTAGTAGTAGCAGAGCTCCTTGTTAAAGAGTTCGTCCAGGGAAGTACTGCCACCTTACCTATTTCTGCCGCCAAGCAGTAATGTGAGCATTACTGCATTCCTGTTTGAAAGGATAAGGGTGCTGACAAAATTACAGGCACATGGGATTTGTCAACTTGTGGCTCTGGGTGACGGGAGTAGTGGCAGAGCCCCTAAGGGCTCATCCAGAGTGCAGGCGCGGGCGTGACGACGGGTGCGGGCGCGTGGGTCTTGGCGTCTTCCCTTTCACAGTGAAGAAGCGGCTACGAGCGGGTAGATTTACATTCGAAATCGCAAACTGATGCTAGACGCTAGAGCAAGCACAGTGAAAGGACTTAGGAGGATTCAGACGCCGCGCCGGCGCGCGTGGCCACTGTGAAAGCACGAGTGTCTACGTACATTTCATTTACACGCACCCGCGCCCGCCACCACTCTGAATAAGGCCTAAGATCTTTGCGATTTAAAGCTCTGATTATGGATAGGCGTGTCGCTTACCACCAGGCGCACGACTTGTTTATCCCGTCACTTGGTGTTATAAAAAAAATATTAGGCGGAATTTATTTTTGAACATCGTTTGCGGCAATTTGTAACTACAGTGACAATGTTCAAGGACGAACTTAGAAGGACAAACTTTGTATCCTCCCGTATTTATGACACACCAAGTATAGTAATTACCTATTTTCATGGTAAAGGTTTAACGATGCGTGTAATCGAACTATCTCCATGACTCTCCTTATTTTGTCTCCTGATACACTGGACATTTGAGGCTTGTGTTCTTGCAGCGTTGCAGGCTAGTGGTAGTCCTCAGAATTAAACGGTTTCTACTATTTTGCACGTCTATTAAAGACAAGTTTGAGATGAACAAAGTGGGAACCCTGTTTTATTTTGGTCTACTAACTCCTAACTATAGTTTTGTTTAGGCAAATATTTCTTAAAGAACTTTGTTGTTAAATTAAATTTGTATGGAATTGACATTCAATTATTTTTTGTGAAATTACTCCACTAGTTTGTTATTGCTATTAATACAAAGATCGAATACTTAGAAAGAAGTCCTTCGGTCCGGCCAGATTCGCGTCGACATAATTTATGCTACGCATAAATTTTGCAATGTGCTTGTAATCTTTGTATTTGGTAAATGATTATCACTAGTAACAGGTTTCTTACCACGGTATAACTTCTTTTTATTTTCCCGATATTTCTAATATAAAAAAATTTGTATATAAACAATTATAAACGATATATAAACGATATAAAAAATTTGTATTTGGTTTTCAACGACTTTTAAGCCGTAGCGTCTGTGAGAAATCCCTGTATTGCGAGTGCCATGACAC
The DNA here is from genome assembly GCF_003589595.1 of Hyposmocoma kahamanoa. NCBI lineage: Eukaryota > Metazoa > Arthropoda > Insecta > Lepidoptera > Cosmopterigidae > Hyposmocoma > Hyposmocoma kahamanoa. The sequence goes on from NW_020653850.1 coordinate 17,761,188, forward strand.
ACAAATAGACAACCACAAATTACACCTAAACTCATGAGAGAAATAAATGTAAGCCATACGATTACTTCTCCCGGCCCTAGAACAGAACCCGGGACTTCTGCGTGGCGGTCCAGCATGGTAACCGTTCGACCACAGAGGCAGTTAAATATTATTTATATTAATTGCATATTTATGTTTTTAAATCTTCAGTTTATTACTAAACGTACTGATGGTGACGATGATTTTCTTTTTTTTATAATATCAAGTGATGGGACGAATAAGTCGTGCACCTGATGGTAAGCTACACGCCTGTCCATAACAGTAGCAGTGCCAGTCAGACCTTTAAATTGCAAAGATCTGAGGGGCACTCCCACTGCGCCCGTCACTGTGAGACATAAGTTGACAAGTCCCATGTGCATGTATTTTCACCAGCACCCTTACCCTTTAAAACCGGAACACAGTAATGCTGACATTACTGCTTGACGGCAGAGATAGGTAAGGTGGCATTACTTCCCTGGACGAACTCTTTCACAAGGAGCTCTACTGCTACTAATTTCAAGGTTTCCAGTATGTCTATTATTATATGCATACTTACAAAAAAATCATCTAAAAGTGTTACATTTATATTGCGTGGGCAGAATTAAAAACAAATGAAGTTTTAAGAAAACAATAAAACCGACAAAAAATATTTACAAACGACAAATTCTCCTGTATAAAAGCATAAAACTTTATAACGTTAATAAATTAAAGCACGTTAAGATCGGTAAATAAAATAATTAAGTCACATTTAATTACGGCACACAGTGGGCACACGTTGAGAACACCAACATAAACAGACAGAACATCTCAATATAAGGTGAATTGATTTTATTTACATAAACAACTAACACTGTGATTCTCAAACTGATTTTGCTTGAGTGATTGGTGATACTTGTGTCTGGTTCAGTCCATTTAAATATAAAGTACTTAGATAGTAAGTATCTTTTAACGAATGCGTTTGGATTATATTATTTTCCAATGGTTGTATGAAGGATTGGTTCTTTATTACACATTAATAAATATTGCAACTACATAAATAACGAGTGGTAATGTACTGGGGAATAAGTTAATCTACAACAGACTGTGTATCGCTAAGTAGAATTTTTTTTTCATACATCGTCAGGACTTTACTTTTTTTAATGATAAATAGTGACAAATATACGCCATTTAAATCCAGAAAAATTTTCTATGTGTAACAATCGCGAAAACCTAAGAACTCGATAAAACCAATAAATCCGAAAAAAATCGATTCTAATTTCGTCTAGTTTCATCGAATAGTTTTGCGCATTGTGTTCCATTTAGATCCGCGCATTTAAAACGTATTTTTGATTAATAATAATAGTAATGCACACACTCAACATAGCCCCGCACTAGGGAAACCCTGTGTCGCGGGTGCCATGGACACAAACATAGACAACCACAAAATTTTGATTGTAAGTATCTTTATACTATATTATAACCTCTTTAGGTTTTAGCTGTTGTTGTTCAGGTTGGATACATTATTCGTAAAGACGTACAAAAACTGCCGCTTGGCATTAAAATAACTGAAAAGATAAAAATGTGACTTAGCGGTTTTTGTTCCGAATAATTTTATATCATATTAATTCTGTTCTTGGATAATATTCGTACACAGCAGTAGGATGTATGATAGGTTCATGATGATAATTTATGATGAATAATATGATAAAAGTGAAAAACTGATATTCATGAACGATTTTGATAATATCTTTTTTATTTTTATAACTATGTTTAAATAAATTTAACCCCACTACACATTAGTGTGTGTAGCTCATTTGTATAAAATTTACTTCTACACCTTTTCCCCCCAAAGTATTGATATGTCATGTACATATTTAGAGGTGATAATCAAGAAGTTTGAGAACTCCTGGTTCAACTGATCGTGTTCAAAAGACCTCTCCGTTCGACTCGAATACATTATAGTCGCATTCTTTTTTATAGCGTCAATAATTTTAGAGTTAAAGAGCTCGTGCCGTGTTTTGTGAAACCTTTTTCGCTTTTAAACTCGTCTAGCTTCCAGTGGTTAGGCACGCTGTCTGATTTGGGCAGAGATAGAAGAGCTGTTCAATAGAATTCTAATGTAGAGAAAAGATTAACAACGGAATTAAACGATTATCGGTATTTATTGCAAAGGCGGTAGCCCAACGATTGATTCTCGATTGAAAGATCGACTGATAATGACAGATGACTTGATGACTAATTTTTAAGGTTTTTTACATTTGTTATAATTATTAATACAAAGATCGAATACTCAGAAAAAAATCCTTCGATCCAGCTGGATTCGAATCGACGTCTTCTAGCATACCGTGTCAGACGCTATTCCAACTAAGCCACGGAACGAACCAGCGGACCTCACGAATTTTTCTATGTGCTTGTTGTCATGTCTTTGTATTTGATTTTTCAACGACTTTTTAGTCGTAGCGCCATCTATGAGAAATCTATGAAAGTTTTATCACCCAGTTAGATACCTTTACAGCTACCAGCCCTGGCGAGAGATGTCGCTATTCACTGCATTTTAAATTTTTATGGAATTGATATTCTATTATTTTTTGTGAAACTCCACTGGTTTGTTATAATTATTAATACAAAGATCGAACACTCAGAAAAGATCCTTCGATCGGGCTGGATTCGAACCGACCTCTTCTAGCATACCGTATCAGATTCTATACCAATTAAGCCACGGAACGAACCAGCGGATACCAGAGAATACTTTACATTTGTTTAGTCAATAGTTTTAGTAGCAGTAAAGCTCCTTGTGAAAGAGTTCGTCCAAGGAAGAACTGCCACTTTATCTGTTGCTGCCGCCAACTAGTATAGTGAGCATTACTGTATTACGGTTTTGAAGGGTAAGGATGCTGATGAAGTTACAGTTACATGGGACACAAGTTTGAAAGCAATAAACAGATTTTAGTTATCACCTTAGAATGTAGCACGACGCGGTGCAACAACAGCACGACCAATGTGTGGACTGTGTAGTTTGCCTATGGTCAGGCAAATGTGTTTCTTTTTTATAATATCAAATGACGGGAGAAACAAATCTTGCACCTGGTGGCAAGCGACACGCCTGTCCGTGACTGTTGCAGTGTCGCTCAGAGCTTGGACACTGCCATTGCGCCCGTCATCTAGAAACATAAGTTGACAAGTTCCATATGCCTGTAATTTCACCATTATGTGAGCTTGTAACAAGATAGTAAACATTTCATAGATGCTCTTCCAATCTTGAACATATTCAAGATTATAGTAAGTTGGCTGAACGCAGATGTAAAACCAACCGAGGGTCTTATTTTACAACCCGAAGGCTAATGATGGAACAATATGTTTGTCAGATTTTACGAGACCACGTAAGTGTATTGGTCCAATTTGTTGTTTATGGTCTCTTCCAGAGCTTTTGTATTATGTTTCTCTTATTTTATTTGGAATTACTTGAATTTATTCGAGAGTTGAAATTATTGAACATTTAAAAGGTACCCGTGTTATTTGTTATATTTTGTCATAACTAAGGAATAGATACGTACAAAAAACGGTATCGATATAATTTAAGATTATATTTTTGATTATTCGAGTAACTTTTGGGCACAAACTGTTGCGGTTTTGTATTGTCTTTATTAGTGATACAACCTAGAATCGAAGTCACAGACGAAAATTTCTCATCTGTGGTAGATATAGATGGACAGGGAATACAGAATATCGATGAGTATATCTACTTCGGTCAATTAGTAACCCAAGTCATTGACAAGTCAGTGTATTCTACCCGTTGTAAACTAAATTGCGTAGAAATGGCCTCTGACAGGTTCCAGAAGAATAAAGGTCTGCCAGAAAGCAATGGAATGCAGGATTCTGGGCTTTAATAGCATTGATGCAATATACTGCTGCGTTTGATGGCTGACATTGACGATATGGAGAGCAAGACAGCTAGGCTCAAATGGGATGCAATCCGAGAAGCGGGCAAACGTCTTCACTCCTTGGGTGCCTAAGGACGGAAATCGACTACAGGGCCGGCCGAGAAGAGTTTGGCGGGATGATCTCGAGGATTTGAGAAGGAAGGTAGGAAATCGCCAAGGAAAGGGAGCAGTGGAGTAGTTTTGGGGAGACCTTTGCCCAATAATGGGACTCAATAGGTTAATAAATTAATGAAACGAATCATCAGTATCGTAGTTCCACTGATTATGTAGTTTTGCTGACACTGTACTCGACTCTACACCCCGACACAATATATAATAACACTCTAAATAATACCCGCGAACTGTTTTAAGATCTACCATTATCCTATGTCATAAGCTTGCTTGTAATATTCTTATGAATCCGAATAAAATAATGAAAAAGCGAGTTATCTTAAAAAAATATAATAATACAAGGTGATTGTACCTACGATCGACATTTTAGGGGAAGTGGAAGTCTTTGAATTTGGATTTTTTTTGTTTTTTTAAACATAATATATCAATAGCGATTAGTTTACTTGACAGATATAATCCCCCAAGAAAGTTTACGCTTTAGTATGATTCATAAAAAAAGCTAATATTATTGTTACTAAAAAAATCGAAACAGAATTCCTATAAATCTGCAGTAGCGAACACCAAAAATCCACTAATTAAATAACCGGTAATCGACACTCACCAACAATGATTACCCAGTAATTGACATTTACCAATAAGAAACAATGATCGAAAATGTTGACCTAGATCTTATTAGAATTTAATTTAAAAAAGATGTCGAACACTAATGCTTGTCGGCAACTGACGCCACCATCTCTCATCATCTTACATTTTTTTCTCACAGGCCCGTATTAATAAATTCATCTCAAGTTGACCTCAAAATCTTACTCAGGTCAACAATGTCTATTAATAAATATTACTCATTGCTTACGCATCACCTGCGAATTGTCAAAATTTCCACTCTTTATGTAAGTAGCGGAAACCACGGGATAATGTTAACGGCTTAAATTCCTTCGGCATTTTAATTAAAAATAACAAACTGACGCTGACAATGTCACTGTGTTAATTTATCAAAATTAATGTTGCCTTGTTTATTATACATTGTTGTAGTTCTTGCGTTCTCAAAGAATCAGTCAAAACGAAAAGTTAAAGATTTTTTATTTTCATAATTTTTCTGTTTTCAAATTCTTCATAGATATAAATTAATTTCTGCCTAAAAAATTGTCTAATATACCATGAGGACCGTATGTGTAAGTCAGGGAATTTGCTGATGTGCGATTTTATATTATTAAGATTAGCATTTTTTTAATAAAAAATTGTGATAAACATAACATGATTTTTTTATGATCCCCAAGTGACGGGACGAACAAGTCGTAGTGTACATACATAGTACGTCTGAGGGTGACAGGTGCAGTGGCAGTGTCCATTAGATCTTTGTGATTTAACTCTGAGTGGCACTGCCACTGCTATAGACAGACGCACCACTCATCACCAGACACACCACGTCTTCATTTGTATTACTCGTTATCATAAAAAACGAAAAAGATAGCTGGAATAATAAAAAAAACGTATAACCTAAGGCCCCGTGTATTTAAAAATGTACATAATATGTGAAGTGATTCAGATATAGACAACATTATTCCTATGATCACTTAACATCTTGCATACGTTATAATAAAAAATCCTATTCAAACTTAGTGATATATGTATATATTCTATATATCCAAAGGGTATCTAGAAAAATATATTTTTCAAATAAAAAATATATTTTTCTATATTTAACAATAAAATAATTAGTAGTATATAAAATACCGGTTCCTATACAAAAATAATTCTGAAACAACTTCCAGCAAGCCCTCTGTTTCAATGTAAGTTTTACTCTTAACCCACAATTTGACGGTCTTTTTACATTCTATTTTATTCATAGCGAAATAACGCAAAGTAGAATTTAATTTAAAGTAAATAAACGTACCAAAGAAGCAAAAGAATCTATGCGAGGGTGCTGCGTGGCGTTGTGTACGAGATGAATAGGTATCGAGTCGTCAGTGGTTGGTTAAAGTAACGGAATCAAATGGGGTAATTGAGTGCTTTTTCAAAATTATTTGTTGGATAAACAGTTGCCGAACCAAGAGGACATCGCATTTGTTTAGTTCTAACCTAATCTAATACCAATAGATGATAATTTACCAACCAAATTACCTCTATTTATATTTTAACCCGTTGTATCAGGTTCATGGCCACAAATGACAAACCTTAACGACCCATTAGTGTTTTGTTTCACCAACCGTTAACCCCACGAGTACGAAAGGAAACCGCCACTAATTCTCTTGTTTAGTTAAAACTTGACACGTTTACCGCGTTAACTGTATTTTGGAGAGATAAGGAAATTGGGCAGTTATTTTACCTTAAAAAACTAAGTAGATAATTTAAAAGATAATATAAGACAAAAACTAAGTTAAAAAATATTGTTACTGATTAGCATATATGTACATAAGATACACTCATATACATACATAAAACGTATAGTATAAGCGCAAACTCGAATCATCTTTATTTCATAGGTACCTAAACAAATTACATTGAAATTCGTATTGATTAAACTCTATTGCTCATTCGTAAGGCAGATTCCCCTGAGAGGAATGAGCAAGAAACTCTAGGGGTTCTCTTTGAAAATATACCTTAGAATACATTTATCATTTGCAATATTTATTTAAAATATCTTAGATCGATAATACCTGCAAGAGCTAAACGAGTCAACATCACGGATTATTGTCATCCAATTACGTAGAACCTATAAAGTGACCATTTCTTTCACTATAGTTTCACTTTCAGTTTATAATACGTAGGTATACTATATCATTATTTAATATTTGACGAAATATAATATTAATTTTTGTTTGTCTACACAATTCAAATTTTGCTATTGGCACACTACGTATTCCGCTTTGATTAGCTTTCCTAGTTAGTTACATTAGTTTTAAGCTGTCTATGTACTGTTTTTGTTCCTATGTGTGAGCAATAAAGTGTATATCTATCTATCTATCATTTTTCATAAATAACTATTCTTCTTCTCATAAATTACATTTTCACAAGTCTACTGTGGCGGTGGTGTAAGAATGTTAGTCTCTTTAAACTTATCTCTCAAAGACACTCTGAGGCCCACATTGTAAATTGCCGTGACCGCACGTTTCTGCAGGACAAAGATTCTATTAATATTGGCGGCATTACCTCAAAGCGCACATGTGACATAAGGGACAACAACAAAAACTAATTCATATTTATTTGCTTTTTTTAAAGTAATTTTTAGTAAAGTAACTTTTTCAGATATAAATGATTACACAAAAATAATACACTAGTAAATAATAGTAATAACTCAGTCCAAAGTACAAACCGTAAAGTAAAAACCGTCCGCAAAAGTACGTGGAATTACGTCTATTTGCTAAGTTTTATTGAAATATCCCCTAGTTCGCCACTATACAGGACTTGACACTGGAGATAATAAAAATCGGTTCTCACTACTTAAAGTATACTGAGAGAAAAACGCCTTGAATTGGAGAAATAGCAAAATCAACCATTAAAGTAATTGCTCCTAAATTAAAGTTAGGCGCTATTTATAAAAATGAATCTTCATGCGTGAACAGCCACCCTTCGAGGTGGTGATTTTCTTCAAAATGAAATGGGACCACTATGGAAGTACCCCTTTTCCAACAAAAAAAAATCATGAAAATCGGTTCACAAATACCGGAGTTTCGCGTAACATACATACAAAAAAAAGAACACAGTCGAATTGAGAACCTCCTCCTTTTTTGAAGTCGGTTAATAAAACCTCATTTTATAAATTAAAACATTACTCATAATGAGAATATTGTACTCATTAAATTCAACTCTAATATTGAACTACAGAAACGAATATAAATTTCGAATAAAAAACAAAACCGAAACGCGTTTGCATTATTATAGCGCCAACGGTAGCTCGACGATTTATAGGACAGGGTCAATATCTCTATTTCGTTTCAGTTCTATCGCAATTTATCAGACAAGTATCTAATGATCGGTCAGCTTATAATAGGCAGTGAGTGTCAAACTAATGAGAATATATTCCAACTTGGTACACGATAAATTAAAGAGGTTTCGAACGGAACGGCATATTAATTGGACATTAGTGTACGTCGACACCTTTAATGCAAAGCGTGACGGACGTTAACGAAATATGTTGAATAAATCTGCCTTAATGATAAAAATTAAGATATTTGATATAGTCCAAAAAATCGACTTTGAATGTTTTTTCATTTTAGAACAAGAAAATATTTTGCAAATATAGGTATTTTTTTAAACAAGAGAAGACATTTTACTGATTTTGATGACACTATTTCGTATAGAAATTATATAGGCTCGAAGAAGAAAGTTCTCAATAAATTGAAACAAAAAACAAGTTAAACAATTATTATCTGAATTCGAATAGTTATTATAATAGAAGTTTCTCGGAACTATGAAATTAGGTGGGTGCAAATTTTTTAACGCGGCCCGAGGGCTATTTGGGTGGTGTGATGTGAATTTCAAATTCTTCTTTTAAAAGCAGTTCCGTTGTTCCGTTACGGAATTAGCTGTAACAAATTGTGTTTTGGTACCAAATTGAATTTATGCTGGCCATTTTTGCGTTCTCATTATAATTTCGAGAGGTAATTTTCTTTGCTTCGCTTTTTTTTTTTGGGATGATTATTTTTAAATTAGTGTAAACAAATCTGTGTTGTTAGCAGAAATATATCTTTAAATTTATCTGGTTTTGTCCTTTTGGGTATATTTTTTATATTTCTCATAATTTTCGGGCCATTTATGCGGAATCATTCTTAAATAACCCGACTTAAGTCGTACTAGAGCTTTTAATTGAAGACCTTGGTGATCCAACGGTTTGCATTGTAGGCGCTGGATGAGGAGGCCCTGGTTCTATTCCCCGTAGGATCAATTTGGGAAATAAAGTTTTCTAAATTAGTTCTGATCGGGGCGTTCTGGGAACAAATTCCCTAGTTTGAGACCAATAGGGCAAGCACGACAGGGCGCGACGATAGAAGCTGTTCTGTATGCGAGAATAACCAATATCTCGCGTTTTATATCGCTCTCTCGCAAGCCGCGCGCTGTCAAGCTAGCCCTACAGGTAATTAATGTGGTGGTATGATACATTATTATAATTATCATTATTATAATTAACAAAATTTTAGTTACCCTTTCGAGGATAGAACTTCAATATTAACACGCAAAAAGTCAGTATTCAATATAAAATATTCAATGTATTTAATTCATTGTCAGTACTTGGTTGATATTTCTTTATGGAAAACCAGCAGGCGTTAAATACACAAAAACTACTTGGAAATCCCAGTGTAAAGCCCATAGTTGGTTTATTGTAATTCATATAACTAAACGGAGTACACCCCACGATTATCTAATATAATATGAACGGTTTTAAGTTGCTTTTTAACCGACTTAAGAAATCAGGAGAAGGTTCTCAATTCGACTGTATTTTTAGGGGATGAATCCAGTTTCGCGCACTTCCCGGTAACCGATTTCAATAAAACTTGGCAAATAGATGTAATTCCACGAACTTTAGAGGTCGTTTTTTTAGTTAAACAAGACGGTTAACACGAAAGCTCTTAATTATAGTAATCGAACTTCGCCCACATTGACAGTTCTCGCTAGCAACCGCGTAAGTATAGTCTGTCTTTTTTTGAAGATGGAGTAAAATGACAGTTCATTGCGTAAAAGTGTTGCCCGTTTACAAGCATCTAGTGATTGCAGTCGATAAATCGACTCATTCGAAGAACAGTGTCCTATGTGATTATACAACGAAAAGAGGATAAATACATAATCTCGGTATTCAAAATAAGACATAGCTCTAGGTGTTTCAGAATTTAATGTATTATTTCGTTTGGGAAATATAAAATCGTACAACAGTCGATTTGATATCCATAGTTAAGAACAGCGCACAAAATGTACAATGTCCTGAGAATAAACAATCTTGCACATAGGTCTTTGTTCTACGGATGAGTCGAAATATTCTATCGACTATCGACTGAATGTTGGTTACGCTTATGAAATAAATATCCGAATTTGTTTCATTTTGAATCATCCATCGCCTATTATTTATTCAACGGTTGGACACAGGTTCTTTTGAATTGTCAACCTTTGTAAGTTCATACACACATGCATTGCATTTAGAACTATGTCTATTAAAAATATAAAGAGATGTATTTTAAAGTTTTATCATTTTATTTCAATGTAAATAACCAAATGCGCCTATTCTTGTTAAAATGTATCTATATCCTAACCTGCCTCCATGGTCGACCGGTCGACATGCTGGGCTGCCATGCAGAGGTCCTGGGTTCGATTTCCAGGCCAAAAGAAATATGTGTACCGCCTTCATTTATTTCTCTTGTGAGTTTGAGCGTAATTTGTGATTGACTATGTGTAGGCCACGACACAGGTATTCCCTAGTGCTGGGCAATAGGTGTTACGTAATTATTATTATTATTATATCAATAAAAAATTATATCGAGACTAGTAGTCCACCAGTCAAAATAAAAATGAAGAAGGCAATAATTCAAATTCAGGCAATTTTGGCAAAATTTTACCTTCTTTCACAATCTATCGATAAAACTGTCGAGAACAACTACATGACTATTTCAAATTTTGTGAAAATTGGCAACACTGCAAATGTCATTTACTCCGTCTAAAAAAGATTATAGTAAGTATATTTTAAAGTACATTGAGCATTTAGAGCTTTTCGTATTGTAGTTTGCTGGGTCTTAGGAGGTTACGTTTCATTTCCGTTTTGCATTTATGTAGGTAATAATAGGATCCATTTTCCAGCTGAATTTATAAAATATTTCTTCAAACTTTCCGGGAAGCTAACAACAAAAACAAACTCACACCGTAGTACAGTGAATGTAACTGCCAGTTAAAAAGTTTTCACGCGAAGTAATAATTCCTGCGGTCGCCTTCAGAGGGACATTACTTTTGTCTTAGCAAATTGAATTCTACAAAGAACCGCTGGAAGATTGACTGACCACAAATTGGGATTCGTCGTACGAGATAACATGGAGGAATCTCATTACCAGAGTCCTGATTCTTAAAAAACAAGCTCCTGGAATTAAGCCAGTGGGTGAATTTAGATTGCGCATGGATTTCATTAGCTTGCTTTAGTATTATGGAACATTGCAATATGTTGCTTTTAATTTTAAATAACATACGCATGACGCACATGTCGCGTTTCTAGTGAAACAGCGACTTTAATTACATTTCGAGTTCTTCGATTTTCGCGATTGTTGTAGGAAAGAAATGAAACAATTTTTACAAAGTTACTCAGTTACAGTTTACAAGTTATACATAGTTTCATTTTTTACTAAGTTACATTTGAAATAACGTGTTTTAGTAAAATCACTATACGAGTTCATAAAGAAATGAGTACTCCTATATACACTTCTGGACACAATTCGGCCCACCACGCATTTTCAGTATTAAGTGCCTTAAGTTTAAACAATGTTTGATTGATCAAATACTATTATGCAATTTTGAAACCAGCATACTAAACGTCTTTTCCATAAGTCCCGGTGAAAAACTTTTTCTTCGATGACAACACTATTTCTGTATACTAGCCCTTTACGACAAAAATGCGAGGTGGCTCGAATTATGTGTCCGGGAGCATATTTATTACTCTCTGTGGTATATGCGCTTACATGTTTCTTATAAGTCTGTGAGTACATTTTTTTAATGACACTAAGTGACGGGTCTGATGACCAAGTCGCGCGCTGGTGGTAAAGCGCAGGGCAAACCGCGAGTGAAGCTTTTTTTCGTGAGGAAATCCTTCTAAGATTCTTCGCGCGGGCAGCGGAGAGGTTATGCCTAACAAGTCCCGTGTGCCTGTAATTTTACCAAAAAAACGAAACATCACACTGCTCACATTACTACTTGCCAGCAGAAATATGTAAGGTGGTTAGGTAACCACCTTACCTATTTCTATTACGTCCATGTGGACGTACTTTACAAGGAGCTATATTGCTACTATTACATAATAGTCACTATAGGATATAAAATGTTCAATATAAGTAATTTAATTTTGATAGTACGTTATTGATACTTCTCTATGGAAAAGTATGCGGCAACTACGCAAGAAGCACTTAGAAATCACACTGTAAAGTTTGTAGTTGTTTTTTTGAGATACCCCGTATTATCATATTCTGATGTTTAATTTTACGGTAAACGCTGGTACTGTCCACGAACGGATTTAATAACATAAATTAGTAAATTATGTAGCCGCATGCAGTGAACCTATAATCAGTTTTTGTGTGCAAAAAGTATGTAGTGTATACGGGGCGCAATCGCTCCATTCCCTAATTATAAAAAATATAATCAAGTTAGAAAAAAGTAAGAAGAGAGTAATCGCACGATTGCACTCAATTGAGACTACTTACACTGCCTAATTTATGATTGTATTGTTAATATACATTTTATCCTACCTCAAAATGTTTTTTTCTATGAGTACGTATTTAAAAGATTCAGGCGTAACTTTGCGGAAGTCCATGTTATTAAAAGTGGAGGTAAATTAATTTGCTACTTCGTAAACCCAGTAGAAGGAGGGTGGGAATATTAACTGCAAGAAAAAAAAAATCAACTGGGTTCGCGAAGTATTAAATTAATTTACTTCCATTTCTACTGAGTAGAAGTTTGTTTTTTTTTCAAACTTTTACAATGAATAGTTGTAAAAATTACCTACACTAAAAGTATTCAATTCAATTCCTAACATGAAATGTAAACGACCTACTTCTTGCATTACAACTGTATCTACTCTTTTAGTTCTTAGATTTTCGCGATTGTTACAAATAGGAAATGAAACTACTTTTTCGGTAGTTAATCGCGTCTTTTCAGCCGTGATCACGAGGCCAGTAAAGGGCCCGTGGGTTTGTTTGAAAAAAACAAATATACGCGATTTAAATCCGGAAAAATAGTTTCATTTCCTATAAAGTTTCATTTCCTACGGTTATCTATTCTTATTTTTGTATAGGAATTGACAAATTGCAAAATAAGTATAGTTTCATTGTGTCACTTCAACAGACTAAACATGTTACTTTTTCAACACTAACATAGGTGTGCACACATGGATTTAATATGTCAGTCAGTGATTTAAGCGCGATGGTAATGATTTGGGTCAATCATTTCACATCATCACAATAATTTTTTAGTAGCAGTAGAGCTCCTTGTGAAAGAATTCGTCCAGGGAAGTACTACCACCTTGCCTATTTCTGCCATCAAGCAGTAATGTAAGCATTACTGCGGTTCAGTTTTAAACGGCATGGGCCTTTTCAACTTATGCCTCAGGATAACAGGCGCAGCGGCAATGCCCCTTAAATAGTTGCGATTTAAAGATCTGCAACTGTTGCTTACTAGCAGGTACACGACTTGTTCATCCCGTTACTTCGTATCATAAAAAAAATGTTTTTTGTTTTGTGTCCCTGGCTATTTCTTATTTATTTGGAGTATACATAATTATCACGAAAACCTAGTTCGGCTATCATAAATCAGTTCCCATACCAACGTTTCAACAAGGGTATTCTCATTGTTCTAGCAAGTCTCGCCCCAAGATTGAATCAGCTGCAAACTTAAGCCACGCCAGAGGCGAACGGAAAATTAAAAAGCAAAACCGAGGACCACTTCCTTGCCATTCTTTTTAATTTCTCCCTTATACGCCCTTTCTACTTTAACAATAATAACGTAGCTTTAAAATTTGATTTTTCACTGAAAACGAATGGAGTCTGATAATGAGATATTATTGTATTGCACTCACAGCTAGATGCAAACACGTTATTTATATTGTATGTGTTTTTAAATACAATATTCTTATGGAGTTCTTAGGTCTTATCATAAAATGTTCTTTTTTGATCATGTAAAATTTGAGACAAAGCAAAAACGATAGTCTGTTTTGTTTTTGAAGATATAGTAAAACGACTTTTTGCTGAGTAGTCAGTTTTCGTAAAATTTTAAATAGTCATGTAATTGTTGTCGACAGTTTTATAGACATATTGTGAATGTTACGATGTTCTAATGATTATTAATTGAGTTATTGATGTTCTTTATTCTTATTTTGACAGTTGGTCTGTCAGTATCGAAATCAATTTTTAACAATACACTTTTAATATTAAATTAAATTGAAAAACTTTAAAATATGTCTCCCATTTGTATTTTTTATACACATACTGCTAAATTTAGTATACTTACATTACTTATATGTATGTATGAGTTTTCAGAAATTAACAATTCAAACTAACCTGTGCCCAGCAGTTGAACGAATAATGGGCCAATTATGATTTAAACGACACTTATTTCTCCTTTTCACGAACTTCGGCTATTTATTTCATAAGCGTAACAAACATTCAGTCGATTATAATATTTATCTGATGCAATCACTACATGCTTGCAAGCGGGCAACACTTTTGCGCAATTAACTATCATTTTACTCCGTCTTCAAAAAAGACACACTACAATATAGGGTAAAGTTTTTCTACAATTCTCAGTGGCATAATTAAAAGCAATAATAGACATTCGGCGTTCCAGTTTTGAAATGTAAGGGTACACGAGACTTGTCAACTTATGTTTTAGGGTCAGACGCAGTGTCCCTCAGATGTTTGCGATTTAAAGCTGTGACAGGTGTGTCGCTTAACACCAGGCGCACGACTTGTTGGTCCCCTCACTTGGTATTATAAAAAAAACTTTACTTAACACAGTCGAATTAAAAATTTCTAAGATGGTTCGTTGTTTCCGTATATTAATTTCCATAGTAATTGCAAGTTACATATCAAAAATATAAAACAAAACACAATTTCCGAGATATTACAGGGTATTATCCTCTTTACGTGTAATTACTATGGTTTTTTTTTTCTTTTATTACCAATCAATTGTTACACACTACTATTACGACATTTAAAAACCAGTAAGGTTTGTGTAAACGGTTTTAAGCGTGACCTCTCTTAACACTGCTTATAAATCAATTTAAGTATTTACAAAGATGTAATCGTTAATTTAAAATAATTAAAAATATAATCAGATACGTACTTTTCTCATCATACCCACGAACCCGGCGTGGAGTCATTAAAATTTTCACCATGCTACCCAGGATTTATTCGATATGGAATGATAAACTTACTCACCTTATAGAATTCGCAACGTTTTATCTTCATTAAGTTACTACAAATGCTTGCATTTCTTTTAATTAGCCTTTATGGTGTAAATGAGCATCCTTACTTGTACTTACGTTGATGAATGTTCGTTAAAATAATAGGGGTTAAAGTATGAAATTGCCGATTTGTACTGAAAATCTAAATTGTTTATTTTTTAAATTTTTAACAAATTTATTTAATCAAAATAGTTGCCATTATTATCTATACATTGCTGCCATCTAATGGGAAGGTTATTAATGCCTTTGCGATAGAACTCCGACGATCTAGACTGCACAAACTGTGTGAAAGCATTTTGTACTGCCTCCTGGGAAGAAAACTTCTTGTCACGTAGATAATTGTCCAAATCACGAAAAAAATGGTAGTCCGTTGGAGCAAGGTCTGGTGAATACGGAGGATGACGAATGGTTTCTAACTGCAGTTCCTGAAGGGTCAAAATGGTTTCTCGTGCTGTGTGAGGTCTCGCGTTGTCGTGGAGCAATAATGGTGAAGATCGATTCATGAGTCGGGGCTGTTTTACTGCTAGTTTTGTCAACATGGTTCGGAGATCGGCACAATAGACATCTGCCGTTATTGCTTGACCAGATCGGAGAAAACTATAGTGAATAACACCATGCTGAGACCACCAAACAGTTACCATTACCTTTTTATTGGTAAGTTTTGCTTTAGGACACTGTTGTGGCATTTGACCTGGGGTCAGCCATTGCATTTTTCTTTTCCGGTTATCATAAAGAATCCACTTTTCATCACATGTTACAATTCGATCCAATATTCCTTCATTTCTGTACCGGTTCAACAAGGCAACACAAGTTTCAACACGCGTTTCTTTCGGCAGATCAGTCAAATCATGAGGCACCCATTTTTCGTATTTTTTTATTTTATTGATTTGACGCAAGTGAGTCAATATTGTGGGTAAGGTAACGTTAAACCATGCCGCTAATTCCTGGGTAGTTTGACTAGGATCGGCTTCCACTATCTCTCTTAATTCATCGTTATTCACCTGTGTTACCGCCCGTCTTCCTCGTGACTCGTTCTTTAAGTCGAAATTTCCATCACGAAAGCGTTTAAACCAAAATCGCACGGTGCGTTCATTAGTAGACCCCTCTCCAAACGCAGCATTGATATTGCGGGCTGTTTCTGCCGCGTTAGTTCCGCGTCGGAACTCGTATTCAAAAATCACTCGAATTTTCGCAGTATCCATCTTTCTTGTCTAAATTGAATAACAAAAACCATTGAAAGTCGATATTCAAATGTTTCAAATTAAAAAAAAAAAAACACGGAAACCATTTGAAAAAAGTTTCATTCGAAAACCTCAAACCATGAAGATTCTATGAAAATTCAAAGAACCTATTGCAATAAAACGGCAATTTCATACTTTAACCCCTAATACTAATGTAACGTTAAAACCCGAAACATCCCGAAGCGTAGGGAAGATAGAGCAGTATTTCAGTGACCAACACTAATATATCATAGACCGTCTGAGAGAAGTCAAAATAATGAATTTCGATTAATTTTTGAAAGATAATGGGCCTTCAAGATATTTAATTTAATTTCGTTGCGATCTCCAGTGGCGCGCGTGGAAGTTGTTGATTTTTTTTATAGTACTAAGCGGCTGGACGAACAAGTCGCGTGCCTGATGGTAAGCGACACGCCTGTTCCTAACAGCTGTAGTGCCACTCAGAAGTTTAAATCTTAAAGATCTGAGAGACATTGACATTGCGCCCGACATGCTGAGACGTAAGTTGACAAGTTCTATGTGCCTGTAATTTCACCAGCACCCTTACCCTTCGCAACCGGAACACAGTTAATGTTCACATTACTTGCTTGGCGGCAGAAACACGTAAGGTGACAGTACTTCCCTGGATGAACTGTTTCACAGGTAGCTCTTCTGCAATACTAAAATTGACTTCTTACTCAGGTAGGCAAAATTGTAAGTTTGTAGCGGACATCGGGCGACGGCTAAGAAAGAATGGAGATGACTGCCACGCCGGTTGTTCTTAACGCAAAGATTGTCCATTGCCATACCGCGAGGAAATGCGGCAAGCGTGATGGGCACCTTAGCGCCAGCATGCGCCAGGAGCGAGCTGTTTGACGAGTGTGGTAGATAGCACTGAACCGAGTATTTTATAATATCAAAGGACGAACAAGGTCGTGCGACTAATAGTAAACTACACTCCCGTTCATAACAATTGCAGTGCCACTCAGAGCTTTAAATCATAAAGATCTGAAGGGCACTGCTACTGCGCCCCTCACCCTGAGACATAAGTTGACAAGTCCCATGTGCCTGTAATTTCACCAGCATCCTTATACTTCAAAACCGAAACACTGTAATGCTGACATTACTGTTTGGCGGCAGAAATAGGTAAGGTGGCAGCCTTCCCTGGACCGATGTAATAATAAACTGTGTGTTTGTGATAATAAACTGGTAATTATAGGAAATGAAACTATTTTTCCGGATTTAAATCGCGTATATTTGTTTTTTCAAACAAACCGACGTTTCGGGCCCTTTACAGGTCCCATGGTCACGGTTGACTGAGGTGGTACAGTCTTCTTTTTACAAAGAAAAACATTCCAATTTACGTAAAATTAAAAATAAGGTATTTAACTAATAACTATTGTAACTATAGTGAAAAAATAGGGTGGTTTGCATTAATATTAGACATAACTGGTTGAAGACTGTACCACCTCAGTCAACCGTGACCATGGGACCTGTAAAGGGCCCGAAACGTCGGTTTGTTTGAAAAAACAAATATACGCGATTTAAATACGGAAAAATAGTTTCATTTCCTATGTGTAACAATCGCGAAAACCTAAGAACTCGATAAACTGGTAATTTCTTAATTGTTATTTATGACTTAAAACATGTACGATATCGAATAGCAGGACATAATGTAACAGGCCGGAGTAGCGTTTCCAAGCTGTGGAAGTCAATATCCGCCTCTAGTCGCTGCACCAGGCTAAGTAAATATAGGTACCACACTTTGATTTAAACTTTCACGATTTTTACACATTATTTGATTTTTAATTCGGGACTTAATCACGTATAAAACATATTTTAGATTCTTTCTACGTCATCACTATTATTAGAATCGTACGTGAAGCTATCGAAATTAAAAAACACCGTAATTTCAACCGAGAAGATGGTTTTAAACTTTCATCGTCATGGGATCCAGTTATCAGCAAATGTACACGACATCAAGTATCGCCCGACAAGTCGCCGGATGTCGTGAGTGTTGTGTGTCGGTCTAGTGAGAACCCTAGGGTACAAATAAATAATGAAGATCAAGTGAGGGTAGTTAGAAAAACTCGCACGGCTAGAAGATGCTGACACCCGCCTCTTCAGTCCCTTCGAGACCATGAACGTTGCAATATGTCCGAAACGTCGAGGTAGATAAAATATGTTTTATACGTGATTAAGGGTCGTATTCTAGAACTCTACTCAATGCTCAAGTCAGGACTTGACTATGATTCCAAGCACTAGAAATCATACTCAAGTCCTTGCCATTAAGGTCGTATTTCCAGTGCTTGAAATCATACTCAAGTCTGCTCAAATCCTGACTTGAGCACTGAGTAGAGTTCTGGAATACGACCCTAAGTCCCGAATTAAAAATCAAATAATAGGTACCACGTTTGTCTATTCCACTGGGAGATAGACATGACGTGTGAGTTTGTAATGTGAGCATTACTGCGTTTCGGTTTTAAAGAGCAAAGCTGCTAATAAAATTATAGGCACAATTTACTTTTCGACTTGTCTCAGGGCGAAGGATCACCTTAGATTTTTGCAATCTAAAGCTCTGAGCGGCACTGCAACTGTTACGGACAGGCGTGTCGCTTACCACCAGGCGCATAACTTATTCGCCCAGTCGTTTTGGTATCATACAAAAATAATATATAATGTCAATGTTAATAACAACATACGTTCGTTCAGAAAAATAAAAAATATTACACCAACGGTAATGTATGTAGTAGTATACAGTATTCATACCTATATCTGCCACCAAGCAGTAATGTTAGCATTACTGTGTTCCGGTTTGGAAGGGTAAGGGTGCCGGTGAAATTACACGCACATGAGACTTGTCAACTTGTGTTTCATGATGACGGGTACAATGGCAGTGCCCTTAACATATTTGCGACTAAAAGCTCTAAGTGGCAGTGCAACTGTTATAGATATGCGTGTCGATTACCACCACCATTATAAAAAAAATGTATTTTGGACTCGTCAAATTTAATCGGCTACCTTTTTCCGTCTTTGTATACAGCGTCACTTTCCGTCACGTCAGATGGCCACTTATATTATTATAAAAAATATTTTTTATCAAATGTGTTATAAGACTTACAAATATTACTTGGGAGTAACTGTTTCTCAACGGGAATAATAAAATTGTTAAATAAAATCAATAAGCAATAAACGCGGCTTTAGATAATTATAAAAATTAATAATATTTTTTATTGGAAATAATTTGATTACTTATTTATTACGGGATTAGTTCAAATTAATGAGACATATATTTAAATATTGATAATCTTAATCACGCCGTTATGGAAAGCCGATGACCGAAAGAACTTGGTGGCTGTTGGCAAAACAGCTACTAACATATAAAATTTTTTTGTTCACTCCATAATTTTCTGTCTCGCTCTGACACTCGCAACCGTACCGAAAGCGTACCATAACAGAGTTACTATATTAAGTATGTATGTACGTAGGTATAGTACACTAGAAAATTATCATGAATCAGTGTTTTTTATTGGAAATACAGCGGAACAACTCTCCTAGTAATCCGGTGCGATTGAATGTATATTTTTTTTTAATAACAAGTCGTGTGCCTGGTGGTAAGCGACACGCTTGTTCCTAACAGTTGCAGTGCCACTCAGAGCTTTAAATCAAAAAGAACTGAGGGCCACTGCCACTGCACCCATCACCCTGAGACATAATTTCACCAGCACCTTTACCCTTCGAAACCAGAACGCAGTAATGTTCACATTACTGCTTGGTGGCAGAAATAGGTACAGTGAGCTCTACTACTAGTGATATTGTAGATACAGTTATGTTTTTGGATACCATTTTAGACGCTAAATTGCAGTGGGATCCACAGGTTTAGTTTACAAAAGCCCTTTTGGCAACTTAGTTGTCAAAACGGTTTAGTTCTGCAGTGTATGAAAAAAAAATGCGAAAACTTTCAGATGTAGAAACTGCTGGATTGGTTTACTTCAGCTCACAATAATAAATTTATTGATTTATTTATTTTCAGGTTACAAAAGACCTATAAACACATATCTTATGGACTAATAGACATAATAATAAAAAAACTATTCACTTATTTACACGTATGGACCGCGACGTGTAACGCAACGTGGGTATCCGATAGCCGTCCTTGGAAACGCCGGAACATGACACCCTTCGGCCAAAAGTCCTCCTTCCTGAAGGTCAACAGTTATGGAGTTGGTACTCTGACCACAAATTAATTAAAATTCACACTGTGCTGGGATTAAAACTGCTCGACCCTCAGAACTGGTTCTTTTTTTTCCACCTTTTTGAAGCCTTTATCGTAGCACTGGTCTACTCCTCTTGGCCACGACGCGACACGGCGACGACACGTCTCCAGAGATGAGTTTCCGAAACTAAATAAAACCGCACAGATAGCCCCGCATTAGGGAAACCTAGTATTTTGGGGGACATGAACACATACATAGACAACCGCAATTTACGCGTTTATTACAATTACATTATATGTTTTTCTTTGATATTTTAATCAGTTTCAAAGCTTGTCTTTAAATTTGCGAAGCGGTGACAGATTTTTGACAACTGTTTGTAGGACATTGCGTCTCTAGTGTTTTATTTCTCTGCCTTAAAGCAAGAAATAGACAAACATCTATCGAAAATGAATTCGGATTTTGACGACATAAAAATGTTATCTCTCAATATGCGACTGACGCGGTACTGAATACAACTAAAAATTTAATTATTTTTGACAAGCAGCCGTGAGATCCCACGATACACGCATTTGGGTTCGTTCGGGTTCCGTTGTAACTTTAAACCGATCCCGGGTTCAGCTACAAACCCGGCCATACCAATATTTCTCCCGACCCGGGATACGAACCTGAGACGTGAAAGTAACAGTCCAGCATGGTAACCATTCGGCCATGAAGACAGCTACTTTTACAGTTTAATTATATAAGGCATTTTGCTTTGCGATAATGCCGCCGATATTAATAGAATCTTTGTCCTATGAAAAAGGGTCGGTAAGGTAATTTACAATCAATATGTAAACTAATATAATAATTTAAATAAAAATCTTAACATAAACGAGGTAGTTACGTATGAATAATTACAAATTTACACTCGGGCCTCTGGTCCCAAAAGTATCTTTGAGAGAGTAGTTTAAGAAATTAACGTTTAAACACTAAATTCATAGTACATTTGTGAAAATATGATTTATGTTAACTACTGCTTTACACGTATTATTATTTGTTACAGTAAGATTATGGTGTTAAATAGGGTGGTAAGAAAATTGTAATATTTGCTAATAATTTAGTGAAGAACCATGTAGTTTATAATAGAGATTTTTAGGAAATCACTCCACTACTTTTGATATGATTATTATGCAAAGATCACGTAGGAGAATTTTGACAGCTCGGTAACTGAACCTGTGGCTCAGTTGGTAAGAGCAATGCTACGGTGCAACATGATCGAAGAAATTTTTCTATATGTTCGATCTTTGTATCATAAACTATGTAGTTCTTGAAATGAATATTAAAAAAATGCTGATATTTTGGCGGAAATAATACTGTTTGTGCAAACATTACTGTTTCCTAAATGCTTTTTACCAAATCGTCAAAATAAAAGTACGGATTTTAATGCACAAACTAGTTAAGACTTAACTCAAATATTATAAATTACCTTAAGTAATTACTTCGCAGTGTAAATGTCATTATTTTCTTATTTTAGTGTTAATGAAAATCTTTCAAATTGTCACATAATTTTTCTATAATTATGAATAAAGCCTTTGGACACACGTTAGCATTTTAATTTATGATTTTATATCATTCAGATTTTATATATTGTTTATTAAAAAATGTGAACACAATAATGCCTTATTAAGCTTGTATAATTATCTGTCATTATGCGTCGCAAAGGAAAACGTGGGAGGAAAGGAACTAATGCAAATATATGCATGTCGAAATAGAGTTGCTTGGATGCCGAATGTGATAGATTCCGAAACGTTTGAAAAATAATATGACCATGGCAATTGATAGGTGTGCAGTACTTGATTAGAGCATTGTTTTTCTTACTGTACTACAACACTTGGTGTACATTATATGTACACCTTCATTTCAATATTTTATTGACACCAAGTTTCAGTTTAAATCTAAGTTTTTTTTATTCCTGTATTTCTCGCTAAGTGAATTTGTGTACTTTTGAAAATTAAATATCTTAGCCTATTATTAACATGCGGAATAAAGATAACTTATGATGATTAGGTATGCTATATTACTCACATTATTTACATACAGTAAACATTATAAAAACAGGGAACATTTTTATTAGCGAATGCTGAAAAAGAAATAATTTTGTCATCATAGCAATATAAATAATAATAATAATAATGTGCCAAACAACAAAACCAATCATCTCGTCTATAACTAGAAAATTCCCTGTACTAAAAGTAGGCCTCTGTGGCCGATCGGTTACCATATTGATCTGCCACACAGAGGTCCCGGGTTCGATTCCCAGCCGGGAAAAATATTTGCATGGTCTACACTTATTTTTCTCGCTAATTTGGGTGTAATTTGTAGTTGTCTAAGTGTGTGTCAACGGTACCGGCAACACAGGATTTCCTAATGCGGGATTATGAGTGCATGCGTTAAAAAAAGTACAAGAGCAATGGAGTTTACTCCAGTGCTCTAGCCGGAACACGCAGACTAGAACCAATTTAGAAAAGTTTAATTCTCAAGTCGGTCCTATCGAGAATCGAACCCGGAAACTCATCATCTAGAGCCTACACTACAAACCGTTGGGCCGCTGAGGTCGTCATCAAAATATTAGATATATTCCAAAAAAACACTAAAAGCAATCGCCTCCTCCACGCGTGAATGGCCCATAATAATTATGGTGGACACTATGCTGACTTCCTTATCAAAACTAACGTAATCGAATTTTTAACGAAATTGAGTAACGAGATCTACAACCCCCTCTAATCGGTTTTTTTATATCTTGTTTATTTTGAATTTTATTGTTAAGCAAAATCAGAGTTTTTTTACTATTTTTTACTAGCAAAAAAAATTTTGGTGCCAATATCTCGAAAGTTATCAAAATGCAAATATTTTTAGTTATGACAAGGCAGTATCTATGTGAAAATGAAAGTTTGTATGTTTATGTGCACGCTATCTATTATTAATCATCCGATTGCGATAAATCTTTCGTGAATTATACCCACGGTCTCAAAATTGTCTGAAATAGGTTTTAGGACCTTAGCAAAATATCATATAAGCCATTTGTTTCAACAAAAGTGCCTTTTATCCTTTCAGTGGCATTGCAACGCATATAGCTTTAATTAAATGTGTACTCTTAATGTGTCATCAACCCATTTATATGTCCCGCTGCTGGGCACGGGTCTCCTTTCAGACAAGGGTTTAGGCTACAGTCCGCCACGCTGGCCCAATGCGGGTTGTGAGATTTCACACGTTTTCCGAGGATTGTGAACCTTCTTCAACGTGCAGCTTTCATCACGATGTTTTCCTTCACCGAAAAGCCCATGGTAAATTTCAAACGAAATTTCGCACATAAATTCTGAGAAACTTACGAGGTGCGAGCCCGGATTCGAACCCACGACCCTCTGCTTGAGAGGCAGTAGGTCAAACCATCAGGCTACCCCGGCTTTTTAGTGTGTCATCGTACACAATAGTGTACTATAAAAGTAACCAAAAAAAAATCTAAAATAAAATATGACAAAAGTGACGTGATGGCCGAATAAAATAAACCGAATTTCGAAATTAATGTTCCCTCCTGAGACTCAAGATTGAAATTTATTGTCAACTCTAAACTATATAAATTGCCAATTTTCTAAGGTCGGCCGTCATCAACTAAGATACATGCGCGCGAAAACATGTTCCGAACTGGTTTGTAACAGGAACCGAGATCTAGAGAACAGAACTATTAATGGCTAGATGTATTTCACTATTGTCTCTTATTGTACATTTATCGTTTATACAGCGTGTGCTTCAAAAAAATATGGAGAGTTAGTGGAAGTCACACAGTACTAATGCTTATCAATCCTTGTGAAAGAGTTCGCCCAGGAAAGTACTGCCACCATACCTTATTGTTTGTAGTTATTGATCAATAAAATATCCGAATTTTTGAATGATAAATCCAACATTCATTGTTCAATATTTGACATATGTATATTTATTTTGACATCTAGTTAGGTACATTTTGACCTATATAACTATCACCGTATTTAAATTACTGGCTGACTTATTAAATCAATCTGTGTACGCCCACGTGACATTATAAAATAAAAATTTGCACCTGGTTAAGTCTCGAAGTGCATGTGAGTGAATCATTTCTTCGAATTTGAATTGGATTGGTACGAATATACCCCCCTTACCGACATAAAAGTGCACAAAACCAGATGCAACCCTTAGTTCCCCCATTTACAGCTGGAATAGTTTATTCAAATTTAAATGGAACTAATAGTGAGGTACCCTCTTTCCAATAAAAAAATCAGTTCACAAATCATGTCGGAGTAATGGAGTAACATACACACAAAAAAAATACAGTCGAATTGAAAATCTATAACTCGTTCTTTTTGAAGTCGGTTAAAAAGCGCTGTGATTTAGGATCATATATGGCTTTATTATATCCAATGGGAAGAAATAGTTTGTATAGTAACATATATTTGAATCATACTGTAGAATATACGCATCCAAATATCAAATAACTAGAAAATTATGTGCCCTTGATAAGACTTGACAAGTTGATAAACTGCGATATTCACGAATGCCATTGAACCAAATGGCGGAACATCATATAATGTAAGGAGGATGTAGTTAAGAAAAAAGATTGTAGATAGTCCATGATTTAAGGCAGTGTGATAAGAAGCTTGAAACAAAATCAAAGAAATAACAAACATAGATAACAGTATTACAATTAGAAAGATACTGCACGGCTTTGAACATAAGATTCAAGACACTTCAACAAAAGTAAACTATATTGATATCAAATTGACATAAAAAATAATTTTAATTCAATTTGGCTAAACGATGACACGTTAAATTAAACACATTATTATTTTATTTTATTATTTTATTTTATTTACTTTATTATTTATTTTTTATTTCATATTTTATTACGCTAGTTTTAGCGTATTCTAAAAAGTCAACAAAATTACCTGTCAGCCAACAATTCATTGAAACCAATGTATTGGCCCAAACAGTTCTGGTTGAGTTGGGTAGCCTACAGATTGTTCCGGGCCAGCATCAAAACAAGGATACCATACTATTGTAATGAGATATTATGAAAAAAAGCTATCGAAGCTCCATAGTTTACCAAATTTCATGTCGATCGGACAAGTACCGACTTCAAAAGTCTGCTTATCGGCTTTTTTCGATTTCCAAGGCATACCCTCATCAGATTCTGACTTCTTGGTGACAATGGGATTGTTACGGACTCCTTTATACATTTTGTAGTTTCTTTTCTGGTTGTCATGGTGACGGTGATTTGTTGATTACATGTATTGTGTTAAGTGAAAAGTCGACTTTTATTAGTGGAAAATAATTAGTAATTTGTAATAGCCGAAACGAACCCGGAACAGCATTACGGACCACCTCGAGAGTATATCGTTTTAAACAAAAAAAGAATTTTCAAAATCGGCGCACAACTGACGGAGAAATTGGTGAATACACGGATATGCTTATAAAATTTGAGGGTTTCCTTCGATTTTCATGGGATCCCCTCACCAGATTCTGACTTGGCGACTATGGCAGGTCCCATTGTCACCACGAGAGACGTTTTCAAACAAAAAAAATGTTCAAAATCGGTCCACAATTGACGGAAATATCTGAAAACATACATACAGCCGAACGTATAACCTCCTCCTTTTTTTTGAAGTCGGTTAAAGAAATCATTCAAATGAACAGCTGAATATTCATCAAACCATACTGATTCATTTAGCTACCAAATAAAATAGTCGTTTTGAGATCAGTCCATCCGTTTGGAAGTTACAAGGTCAGAGACAGACGTAGATACACAATCAAAAGCTTCAAACTTATATTTAGTAGCAGTGTGTTAAAGAGTTTGTACATGGAAGTACTGCCACCTTAACTATTTCTACCACTAAGCAGTAATGTGAACAGTAGTAGTGAAATTACATGGACCATGTCAAGGTGACGAGCGCAAATGGCACCTCAGATCTTTGCGATTTAAAGCTCTGAGCGACACTGTACCTATTAAAAAGTCATATAGAAAAGATCTTTGACATAGATTTTTAATAAAAATTCTTCATTAAAAACAAGTTATATAATCAATAATATGTCCAAATAATCATATATGAATAAGAAAGCCTATTTGTTGGATATATCATACAAGTATAACTTTTAATTCCATAGAGATTCACTACCATCTACTGAACATTGTTGTATTATTTCCTAAGAATTTTAAGCACATCGGTTTAGCAGATGAAATTAGTAAAATAGCTACAGAGTCCCTCAAAATTCTTATTAGATCCATGTAGAGTTGGGTCTTCAGAGTACAATATAAACTGTCAAGTCCCACACGCCTCTTGCCTTTGTATCAAGTTCAGGAGACTTAAGGTGTAATGATAAAGAAACACATTTACGTAATGAGAACGTTATGAAAGAATAATTTATAATTACTATTATATTAATTAAATGTGACCTGCTTTTGCCGAGAGCCTTTTGTCATGTTTATTAAGCAACTGTCGAGATGTGTACACATGTCGTATTACAGCTTATAATATGAAGTGGAACAACTGTCTACTTACTTATAATAATGAACTAATCTCATTAAATGCGATCTGTGAAGATTTTGATGCATTTGAAAGGGAGGCAATGTTTTGTCAGTGATAAAAAAAAGAAAAAAAAATTAAAATGAAAACTATACAGATAGAATAAATATTTATAAAACCGACCTTTAAAGTTTGTGGAATAACATCTATTTACCATGTTTTATTAAAATGGGTAACGGAAAATGGGTGAAATGCAACACACTGTTTTGTTATATAAAACACAAGTACGGCCCCATATGGAGTATTACTCTGAGTGGCATTGCAACTGCTATGGACAGGCGAGTTGCTTTACACTAGACGTAAACCTTGTTCGTCCTGTCACTTGATATCATAAAAAAAGCCGTTGGGCCACCAAAGACGTCTAGATGTTTTACATACAATATAATAAGAAAAACCGTGTAATACAAGAACCAAAAGAAATAAAATGTAATAATAACTCTTACCCACATTTCTTAAACAAAAAACAATTGCTTACTACAGGTGACGGGCGCAGTCGCATTGCCCCCTAGGTCTAAAAAAAATGTAGTTTACATGGAGTGCTATGTAATCTACATTTTTTTAAATACCTAGTATGGGACGAAGAAGTCTGGTATCCCTGGCAGTTGCAGTGCCACTCAGACCTTAAAATTGCATAGACCTAGGCGGCAATGTAGGGCTACTGTAGTGCAGTAGGGATGGCACGACAGGGCGCGACTTAAAACTAAAAAGACTAGACTAAAAGTATAATATAATTTATATATTAGGTGAAACTTAATTATTACAAAGAATTTGTTCAAAATATGAACATAGGTGTACTGTAACGAAGCGTAGCTTGGGACGCGTAGCGAGAGGTACTTTTATGAATATAAAGTGGAATAAACTTAAAAATATACTTTATTGTATTCTTTTACATAGTTCGGCTTTGGGTTACAAATCAATAATCTAATATGTCAAGATCTTCTGTTTTCTTATTTCAATCCTTAACATTCTAAATATAAAACTATAATCACTACCTATATTCAGCCAGCAATTCTACTCATAGAGTAGAGCCTAGTCTACAGTACTCTCACAGATAATAGCAATATCTCGAGCTTTTATGTCGCTCTCGTGCAAATCGCGCTCAATTGTGCTAACACTGCAGGTATTTGAGCCGACAACTTCTGAATTAAGAAGCAAATTCAATCGCTAGGCTATCACCACTCACAGTAAAAAATCTCTACGCAAAAGTATAAAAAAGCAAAAGAAAGTGTTATAAAATCCCACTATGACACCGTAAAAACACAGATTATTAGTCAAAACATTTTTTCATAATTTATTAGTGAATTTCTCGCTCGCGACAAAGTCGGCCCATAATTCAGTTCGATGTTCACGACAAACTTCCCGACAATAAAGCACTAGCAGCGACATTAATTATAGGTTATCGTAAAACACGACTGCCGCTTGCATGCTTTATTTTGTACTGTATATAGACAGCATAGTCTGGTTGAAGAAAGCGTCCATGTTGACAAAATTTATTACTACTATTTCTTGCATGAATTTGAAGTTGAAGACAGACTATAGTTTAATAAATGTATCGATTAAATAAGAGAATACTTTTAAATACTCGTTTCTGTTATTTTTAACCGACTTTAAAAAAGAGAGGAGGTTCTCAATTCGACTGTATATTTTTTTATATGTATGTTACGCGCTAATTCTTGGCAACCGATTTTGATGATCCTTTTTTTGTTGGAAAGAGGGTAGGTACCTCAGTGGGGGTCCCATTTAAATTTAAAGACAATATCCCACCTCTAAGAGTGGTAAACTAAGGGTTGAATCCGGTTTCGCGCACTTTTCGGTAACCGATTTCAATAAAACTTGGCAAAAGATGTAAACTGCCTACGTAGCCGAACGGTTACCATGCTGATCTGCCACGCAGAGGTCCCGGTGTCGATTCCCGGGCCAAGAGAAATATTGTATGGCCTACATTTATTTATCTCGTGAGTTTGGGTATAATTTGGAGTTGTCTATATATGTGCCCACGGTACCCGCGATACAGGGTCTCCCTAGTACGAGGCCATGAATCTGTGCGTTAAAAAAATATATTCTCATGCTATATACTGTATTTATATTTCCATTACCAAGTTGGGCTATTTAATTTAGTCAATACACACAAAGTACAAAAAATTTATCCTCAATCCATGTCCACAAGTGACGTTATTATGTGATAAAATTAATACGCTAGCATAGCGATAAAAAGACTGACGTATGGAAAGGGGGCGACAAAAACCATTAAAACGGCACTTTAAAACTGGACCATGAAACTTTAAATCTGGACCTATCAACTTGCCGCGGTCTGTATTTTAACCGTACCTATTTTTTAAATGAAATAGACTTGCTGTTGACCTTGATCTATAATGGAATGAGCTCGCCCAGAAGATGCCTATTCACGCGCACTTTATCCGCTCACGCGATGCGCTCCTTATACCGCAAAATGGCGGCTATTTGGTTTCGCAAATTAGAAAAGCATTCAGTTTAAGTTAGAGAGTTGTATCAGGATATTACTCTATCCTGACACAACTGTCGAGCCTTACATACACGCCCTATTTCCCTCTAGTGGGACTAAGGCGTGAGCATACGTATGTATGTACTATTTGAAAATATCACCTAAGTATAAAAATAAAAATTATTGATTAAAACATCAATATAGTGTATCTGTTTTTAAAAAACCCTAACCACTACCGTATACAATCAAATTAATAAGAAAAGCTCATATACACGCCATCATACTATAAATAAGTTAGCTAGACGTAGCACACTCCCGACAAAGAAGTCGATATCCGTAATTATGAGTTACAACACACGATATCATTTGATTTATTGTGACTTATGGTTTACTATTACTTTGTCTGTACTGTTATTTATTAGGTGCTAACTAATCCGTGTTAGAAAGTTTCATTAAAATAGGTACCAAAATAAATTTTTTATCAAAAGCTTGTACGTAGCATTTGAAATTATAAAGTTTTTTGTTCCTTTATTCATTTGTAAAGGCAACTTATAGTTAATATTATTCGTACGTAATGTATTTTGAGTACAATTACCACATTCCTTTTTTTATTAAAGAATACGTATCTGATTTTAAGCGACGATGTGACTAACACTGGTACGGTTTTGTGTAAAAAAAACCTATTTATGTTGACCTTGAATAGCCCCAAGTTATAATAATAATTATATTTAGATAAGATTGTAATGTTAAACAATGATGTGACTGATGATGGCACCATCATCAGTCACTTTTGTTTATTTGGACAATAAACATATTTATGCCTATTTTACTCTAACCTTGAATAACCCCAAATTATAGTTCTCCGGAAACAACGGTGCCAGTAGTATATTCCATTACTTTGCGGAACCCAAGAGCTTAGCTCGAATGGGTACATGAATGACATAATTTAAAAGTATTTGCTAATTAACAATACAGACATTAGGTTATGGGATGGGTTATAATGTTATAAAAAATCAACACAATGGGTAAAGTAATGAATTAATGAAATTACAATGACAAAACAGAACAGTAATGTATATATCACGGAGTAACCTAATGTACAATAGGCGTATATGTACAATATAAAATGTAGAATAGTACAAAAGCAGATTATTTCATTGTAACTACGCTACACGTTGACGTTTTATTTTAAACAACTGTACATGATAAGAAGCATAAGATGTCCCAATCTGACTTGGCCTTGATTTACTCAGAATGTAGGCTATTTAGGCTTACCGGTAACCTATCACAAACTCGAAAATTTTTTGTCCGAAATAACGTTTGCTCGAATTTTCATTTCACCGAATTATAACGAAACACTTGTTTTTTCAGGATATGTTGAATGTTTATCATAAAGATTAGGTCCGATTAGGTTAAAAAAAAAAAAAAAAAAAAAAAAAGGTTAACTTAGGTTTAAAAAAAAAACCCCGAATCGGTTCCCGCCTTGTCTTCTCTAGTAGCCGTGGTCGATTTCATCCCACGGTGAAGCTAAGAGGAACTCACGGGCCAGCCGATGGAGCTAGGCTGGCCCGAAGAGGAGGGCGTACCGCGCGGGCTCGTCTTGATCTAGGCCGAGCGGGTCCGCTTGGACGCATGCGGGGAGGAGGGTCGCGGGGAAAGAGACGTGTCGGTGTGTCGCTGCCGCTCGTCCTGTCCTCCGCAGCCGAATTTGGGCGATAGGCCCGTGCGGTGGGTGCTCCAAATGACTCTCTACGGAGAGTCCACGTGGATGCGCATAGGATGTTGCGGCGGAGTCTATCAATAGACCCGCCGCGGGGGCTGGAAGAGCATCCTCTGAACTTCACAGTTGAGGGGATGTTGTCCTGGCCCCATGGCCCCTGGGTAGCAGACTCGGGGGAGTTCGTTGCCCAGTATGGAGGGGCCCGAGATGGAATGCTCGTCTGGTGTTCGGCGAGCCTTACGTTTGGAGTCGGGGAACCGTTGCGTCTCCCTTCTCGGAGAGGTGCTGCACTGGGCGCGGCCAGCCGCTGGTGGAGGCGCGGACAAGCGATAGCGTACCCATCTCTACCTGCAGCGGAGAGGAGGAACATCCCGGGGGTTTGGTGCGGTCGGGTTGCTCCCCTTCAGGGTTCACCCAGACCCCCATAACGGGGTATCTGTAAGCAGATTCCCTCGGGTAATAAAAAAAAGGTTTAAAAGAAAAAACCTTTTCCTCTCAAAATTACTGTAGAGGTTATGAAATTTCGATCAAACGTTATTTCTGGAAAATGTCATTTTGGACTACTGACAGGTAGCCAGGCTTACTGCCCAGAGCTTTAAATCGCAAATTTCTGACCCTTACGCTTCAAAACCGGAACGCAGTAATGCTCACATTACTACTTGGCGGCCGAAATAAGTAATTATAATATTAATAATAACACACACATAATAAACCCTGTACCGCAGGTGCCATGGACACAAATAGACAACCACAAATTAGCACACACATACTCATAGTCCCGCACTAGGGAAACCCTATCGCGGGTGCGATGTACAATATACAACCACAAAGTTGCATCCACGAGAGAAATAAATGTAGGCCATACAAATATTTCTTCCGGCCCGGAAATCGAACCCGGGATCTCTGCGTGGCAGTCCAGCATGTTAACTGTTCGGCCATAGTGGCAGGATGTGGCAATTTTCTCTGGACCCTATGCACTATGCACTCAACTGCTACTTAATACCGGAATAATAATAGTGAATTTATTATTTATTTATAATTATTCATATTTTGACTTGGTTCTTACTTACAACAAATGACACTACAGAGGATTAGCAATGTAATCACATAAAATCTCTTTGAGATCAGCCAACTTTATACCAGACTTCAAACAGTCGAGCATCTAGCCCATAACTTGTTCTGCCTCTCAAGGTTACCAAAGGGACTTAGTAGTTGTACCCTGTATTTTATCTTCTATTTGTTTTTGTATATTGTTCGTATGTTAAATAAAGGATATTATTTGTATCAATTCTATTATTTTCATGCAAACGCGCGACTGCATTGATGCAAACACGCGATTGCATCGATGCAATCGCCTATAAATCGTAAGTGTAGTTTAGCTGCTAAAAGTCACCGGGTGTAACCTTTCTTATTCATGTAATTTAATCCTAGCTTTACTTTCTAGTATTGAAGCTTTTACTGTACCTTACCTATATTTTATGAACAAAAAAATTGATACAAATATTTTTTTATTTAACATACGAACAATATACGCCTATGAATCCCAAGTGAAGCGATGCAATCACGCGTTTGTACCGACGCAATCGCGCGCTTGCATCGCTGTTTAAAATCGCACGCGTGGGAAAGGTAGACGATTAGCGGCTGCATCGCGTTTGCATTGCATTTGCATCGCTGTTAAAAGTCACCCTGTGTAACCGCTCTGAAATTGGGTCCCGGTGACAAGGTATCCAAGATGCTGGCAGCGTTCCCCCTTTGTATGGCTATGCTAATGCGTTGGGCAAGGTGGCGGCCGACCATTGGGTTACCCAGACAGTCTTTTAATTTTTTGGATAAAATTTTGGACCAAGGGTTTTGACTCCAAAGACTGTAAATAGGTAGTCGGCGCCAGGTTCCGGTACTTATTACTTTTTATATTTGTATTGTATAACGTAAAAGGCATCAACTTAAAGGACGTATAAATAACAGTATCTTTCTTATAGAGTAAATTATGACTAAAACACAATTTGAAAAAGTACAATACAACTCCCATACAACAATAAATCGTATATATGTTTTATTTTTGAACTGTGATTCGAACAGCTCGATGTCGCGCCGTGATTAATCGGCGGATTATCCTGGATTATGTTCTGCTACGATGTTTGCTAGGCGCTGTTATAATAATGTACATGCGAAATATGCCACAGATACACAAACATTGAATTATGTATAATTTGTTTTTTTTTTTCGTATATATTTCATGTTAAGAGTCGATACTAGTACCTCAGCTGGAATTCAAATTTTTCCCGTACTAATACGGTTCCTTTAGCTTGAATTAAGCAGCAGGGACACTGGCTTTATTCCAGAATGATTTTTTTATTTTTTTTTACAAACGAAACTAAAGCCATTTGGAAAATGTACAACGTTATAGTATACGTGTTTCATTTAGTTCAGGTGATATAAAAAATCATTGGTGGGTATATGTAAAGTATCTAGTGAATACAGTTTTCTTGTAAAATTTCGAGGTAAGCTTGTGTTTTTTGAATTTGTGTGAAAATTTTTAGAAATAGTGATTTCACACCGTATAGTAATTTCAAATGAAATTGTAAGGAATTACAAATTGTGCCTCAAGCCCCATCCTCTTCAAGAAAACGTAAGAAAATGCGGGTCCTTAAATATACCAGTAACTCATTCAATGTCAGTCTCTGAGAAATGACATTGAAAAAAATAAAGGAAATATTAAAATTACAGTGTGCGTAAATAAAAGAAAATCTCATTGCATGCGGTGGCATGAGAGGATAATTGAAAAAATGTCTTTTGGATTGTTGGCAGCGAGTCAGAGGAGGATAGTGGTGTTCAATCTGCAATTGCTCAAATACATTATACACGCTGTATAAGTACTCAACACATTATAGAGAAACCACTTTCAAGGGTAAATCCTTTTATTTCAATATAGTAAAATAATAATAATTTATTCCATATAGGTAAAATAAATTTACACTTAAAAACGTAATTTTCAAGCTATTGCTGGCTTTATACTGACTTCCACTAGAAGAACGAGTAAGGAACTCCAAAGATTGCTTTGTGGTTGTGTGAGTATGAATGGTGTGATGTTGCAGCACGAGTCAGTGAATGATCACATGTAAGAGTTTATGGTGATATTTTATACGTGTCTCAGTGTGTGTTAGTTGTCTGACAGGTGGAATCGAAGGAGGAAGCGGTGATGTGTGATACAGTGGGTTTAATTTTCATTTAGTACGTAGTCATTGACAGACATTAAATTAGTAAGGACAATAATAATAAGTATATATAAAATACAAACAATATATATAATATAAAACAAAAAATAAATACAAACATAAGAATATACGTCCACATGCAATACGTATGGAATAAAATAAATTAAATTAAATGCTACGGAATAAGTACACTTTGAATCAAAATTGTGTGGACTCTAGAGTCATGTCGTCTTTCCATACATCTTTATCTAATACGTAGTCTTTTTAACCGACTTCAAAAAAAGGAGGAGGTTCTCAATTCGACGGTATGTTTTTGTATTTTTTTTAAATGAATGAATGAATAAAATATTCTTTATTGCACATTAAAATTACAATGCCAACATAGAACAGTAATGTAATTATTACAGAGTAAGCCATTATACAACCGGCGACCTTATTGTTAAGTAGCAATTTCTTCTAGGCAATCTTAGGATAGAAATTTTAGAGTTGGAAAGGGGGTGCAACCAAAGAATGTCTTGTAATGAAAGCGTTTTAAATAAATACACTACTCATCAATAAAATAAATACATAAATAATAATAATAACTACATATATGTATTATTAGAAGGTATATATGAATATTGATATATAATAGTAAGGTTACTTATATACTTTTGTAGGACAATAAAATAAATAATAAATAGTAATAAGAATAAATAAATTTACAAAGGAAGGTTATACCACTAAGCAAAAGGAAATAAAATTAAGAAAAGACAAGAAAAAACTAGAATTAGTAGTTAAGAAAATATTCCTGAACACGTCGTTTGAAGAAATCAAGAGAAGGGGATCGTCGAATTGATTCAGGGAGAGAATTCCATAGCCGGATAGCAGATACCGTAAACGAGTTCGAGTAAAAATCGGAGGCATGAGATGCTGTTGAGAGGCTGTTGTACATGTTTAGTATAAGTGTATCAGAAGATCGAAGAGGACGGCAGAGCGTAGAAGAATGAAAAGTAAAACGTTCTTTGAGGTAAAGAGGCGTACAGGAATAGAATAAAGTAGAGTAAAGAAGGGAAAGTGTGTGAAGGTCTCTACGCCGGTGAATGGGCAGCCATTTAATTTGTGCGCGAAACTGGGAAACATGATCAAACATTCATACGTTTACCACTATTTCTTTGTAGTTGGTGCACGTTTTCTACGGGTAGCCCCGCATTCCACTGGAGCTGGCAATGAGGAAGTGCTACTGGTAGGGTCCGGACGAACCCTGCCAGGTACCACCGATGTCTTCACATACTCTTGGAGGTCCGCAGATGATTGGATAGTATGACGTTTACCACCGTTGCCGAGCACCACACCGAATTTTACACCGAGAACCGATTTTTATTATGTCCTGTGTCAAGTTCCGTATAGTGGCGAACTAGGGGATGAATCCGAGTTTGCGCACTTGAGGTAACCGATTTCAAAAAAAACTTGACAAATAGAAGTAATTTCACGTACTTTTGAGGTTGGTTTTTTAGTACTCTGTACTAAGATTATTTGTAATATGTATTTATTTTTATGTAAGTTTTAAACTAAAAAATTATAATCTTAATACATGCTTCGGAATCTTATTGCAAAAACGTATACAGATCCCCATAAAAGAATCGTTTACAATAAAGTTTATTGACTATCACGATGTTTTTTACTACCCTGGTATTCAATTATTTTTTGTGAAACTACTCCACTACTTTGTTATATTTATTAATACAAAGATTGAACACAGAAAAACTCATTGAATCCGGCTGGATTCGAACCAGCGTCTTCAGCATACCAGGCCGATGCTGTCCCTAATAAGCTGCGGAACGAACCAGCAGACCCAACGAATTTTTCTGTGTGCTTGTTGCAGATCTTTTTTTTTGTTTTTAATGACTCTTTTGCTGTAGCGCCATCTGTCAGAAATCTATGAAACTTTTCTTTACCTTTACAGCTACAGGTACCTTCAGATACAGTTACAGCTACCAGCGCCTGACTAGAATCGTTTCGTTAAACGAAATCGTGGTACCAT
This sequence comes from Hyposmocoma kahamanoa, assembly GCF_003589595.1. Lineage (NCBI taxonomy): Eukaryota > Metazoa > Arthropoda > Insecta > Lepidoptera > Cosmopterigidae > Hyposmocoma > Hyposmocoma kahamanoa. The sequence continues at coordinate 17,797,817 of NW_020653850.1, forward strand.
GAGTTTGGACTTAATTCTAAGGTTAATATTATGATTATATATCAAGATGTATAATATATCATGACATCACTTGCTATTATATTATACATTTTCACTCATTATTGAAAAATACTTTCAAATTGGCTGCCTTCAGGCGACCGATTTGACCACGCGAGTCCCTGACCACCTCACCTATCTGCCTCCACCTATTGAATTACTTCACATTTAAGAAAATTTAATTTTACAAATTGGTCTTGACGAGAATCGAACCCGGGACCTCCTCATCCAGCGCCAAATCAAACATTTGGGCCACCGAGTTTGTCGATTCAAAAGTTTGTATTTGTTTCGTACCTCGTCGACTTGAAATTTACAGAGTTCTTCTTATAGCGGACAGTGATACACGATAAGTACAAAAAGCGATGACTGAAGGTTGAGAACCCCAAGTGTAGACCACAGTAATGAGATGGGATCGCGTCCCCATCCCGTATTATTGCTCGCAAGCGAACCGAGCGAGATAATTTTGTTGAAGATTTCTTTTTGTTACACTTATATGTTTATTAAGGCATAGGAGATCGTAAATTAGGACTTGAGTGCAAACTTCATAAGCAAACGTTTTATTTATTTATGAACTTTTGTACAATGTGCCAATATGCCAGTTTCATCGTATCCTGAACTATAATTTAGATGTCTGAGCGGCATTGCTAGAGAGCCCATTCAATAAATTTTATCAGTCTTTTTTAATGTTTCGTGTGGGGATTGCTTAGTATACAATTTATAGCACCCACGGATGTTCGGTTGATCTGCAGGTCCCTCTGGTAAAATTGGACCCTCAGATCTTTGCGACTTAAAGCGCTGAGTGGCACTGTAAGTGACCAGGCGCACGACTTGTTCGCCCCGTCACTTAGTATTATAAAAATTGGTATGTATTATTCTTATTCAACCAGTCAATTAAATATTTATATTGTATTAAATCACACTAACACGCTATTGGACAATAAGTTAAAAACTCCCATTCACTTCATAAGTTTTCATTAAGTTTGTTTTGTATGTGGACTTTCTCTGAAACGTTGATTTCTTCACTGTGGTTTCCATCGCCATTGAAGCCATTGATAATTAATAAGCCGCATATGATTGAAAAAACTCATTGATACATGGCCATCGCTGTAAATCGAATCGAGAATCTCTTACATAAAAGACAAGCGTTTTTCCAAATAGGTCATCTAGCAGCAACAGAGCTCCAGTAAAACAGTTCATCCAGGGAAGTGCTCCCATCTTACATATTTCTGCCGCAAGCAAGAACGCGAGAAAAATCAAAATAATCTTTATTTCATAGGTAAGCATTATTACATTAGATATCGTCACATTGGTTAAATTCTACCGCTCATTCGTAAGGCAAATTCCCCTGAAAAGAATGAGCAAGGAACTCTAGGGGTTGTGCTCTTTATAAACAACATTTGTACACTTTCAACATTTACAATATTTTTTTTTGTTTTCAAACATCAGAGATCGAGATTACCTCCATGAGCTAAACGGGTTACTACCACGGATTTCTGTCATCCAAGTACGCAGAAGTAGTTTTAAACCTCGTGAGTGGCAAATTTTGTATCTTAACCGGAATCTAGTTATAGAAGCGTGTACATTGGCCCCTTAAATGAATTTGTGACTTTGTGAAGGCGACTATCAAGTACAGCTAGTTTATTTTTATTCCTCGTATTAATGTTATATCTGTCACTATTTTTCAAAAAGAAATTACTATTACTGCGTTCCGGTTTCGAAGGGAAAGTGTGCTGGTGAAATTACAGGCACATGAGACTTGTGAACTTATGCCTCACAGTGACAAGCGTAGTGGCACTGCACCTAAGTATTTAGGCCTAGTGGTTAATTAGATATTAGACAGAATTAGATGTATGGAAAGACGACATTGCTCCATAGCATTTAAGTTTATTTGACAAGAGCAATCCCTAGAGTTTCTTGCTCGTTCTTCTTAGAGAAGTCAGCTTAGTGAACGAGCAGTAGCTTAAACGTGACGTTTTCAAATGTAAATTTATTTTACCTATGGAGTAAATGATTCTTTGACTTTGATTAAAATGCTAGTGGACTGTAAATTAACTGATATTCAAGAAGAGGGAAACAAATTAAACTATTTGAAATGCAAAAATTTGCGACGCGTGTGGCGGCGGTGACGTTTTGGTGACAGATTCTACTTTTTTAATTTTACTGGCGGTTCGCAGGCAGCGTTGCTATGTCTGAGCTTGACACTCAGATCTTTGCGATTTAATGCTCTGAGTGGTACTACTACTAAAAGCATGACTTGTCCGTCCTCTCACTTGGTATTATACTAATTATAACTTTTTTATTGAAAAAAACGGCCTTAAAATTTTGCTTATCGGCTTTTTTAATTGGAATTACACCTTTTTGTCAACTTTCATTAACATCGGTTAAAGGAAAGTGAAACCGAATTCATCCCCTAGTTTACCACCCTTAGACGTAGAGTATTTTCTTCAAATTTAAATGGGGCCAATACTGAGGTGCCCTCATTCCAACAAAAATAGAATCGTCAAAATCGGTTCACAAATCTCCTTCCTTCTTTCACAAACCTCCTCCTTTTTTAGAGTCGGTTAATTTAAGTTAAAAGCTCTTCGGCCACCAAGGTCCTCAAAATGTTTTATGCGCAATAAGAAAAGAAGTAATACAAGAACCAAAAGAAATAAAAAGTCATCATAATTCTTACCTACATTTCTTAAACAAAAAAATATTTTCTCATTTGCTTGCTTCATAAAGGGCTGTTGTTTGTCTTGCAAAGAAAACAATTTAATGGAATATGCGGCGGTGGTCGACAACTCACTTAAGCGTAACCGGAGAGGACGATGGGTTACTTCATTACGTGTTTGCATTGTAACTCAAAGCAGACAGAAGCTTGGTCCAGTTTCTATTTACTTTTCTGCATTAAATATCCGCCAGAGGCATTTGTAGCGAACTATTGTTATATTTTAAGATGTTCTCATATAGATGTAGGTTAAATAAAATTAGCTGAACGTATGTTTAGGGCTTAGTTAATACATGAAAACAACTCACGGGTTGATTACTCAACTTCGATATATTTTGGTCGAGTATATGAATAATTAGTATTGAAAGGCCAAATTGTTTTGTGTTTTGAAAGAGGTATTCGCGGTAAATGTGGTTTATTTTCAAATACCCAACTTTCCCTTGAAATAGTTTTAGTATGTTGTATTGGATTTATATACGAGTATTACAGAAGAGAACAGAAAGTTTTTCTCAAATCGACCGACATTACTTTCGAAATTCTAGTTTTAGCTAACTTTCAAAACTAATACGAATAGTTTCATCATTGTTTTGTTTGCTCGGTACACCATCTTGAATTCTTAAATTTGGATATTAAAAACAAGTAGACAATAAGCTCAATATACTTCGTTAGCTCAGTAAGTTTCGTTACTGGTACCCAGTTTTAAACCAAGATTGAAACCCTGCCACCCAACTGATGAAAGGGGTGTTGATGAAATTACAGGCACATGGGACTTTTAACTTATGATTCAGGATGACGGGTGCAGCGGCAGTGCCCCTCAGATCTTTGCGATTTAAAGCTCCGAGTTGCACTGCAGCTGTTCTGGACAGGCATGTAACCATCAGGAGGCACGTCTTGTTCGTCCCGTCACTAGATATTATAGAAACCCTGTATCGCGGGTGCCATGGACACTACACACAGACATAGACAACTACAAATTACACCCAAACTCACGTGAGGAATAAATGTAGGCCGTACAAATATTTCTCCTGGCCCGCCTTCTGGCCTTTTGGCAGTCCAGGTTGGGAACCGTTCGACCACAGTGGCTGTTAATTAGGCACATAATTATAAAAGACAGCGTTATTATTATGACTTTAAGTCATACACACGACGTGTTCATCCCGTCACTGGCTATCATAAAAAAAAATAAGAACATTCTGTTCTCACGACGAAACTGGTCACAAAATAGATAAAATATTCCAAAACAAATATAATCTTAATACCGCAACTCCAAACAGTATTCAAAATTTGATTAAAAGCAAAATAAATTTCGTTATATTGTAATAGCTAAACAGATAAAACAGACACGCCTCAAAAGACCACAAACTAAATTATAGTTTCTAATATTCTTTAATCGAGTTTTGCTACCGAATAAAATAATCGCCACGCGACTAAGACCTGCTAAATATTAGTGATAAGGAGACCATACTAGTGGTGTTCGTGATTAATGTCGATAAATTTATCGATGAAAATACTCTTACATATTTATTCATATTAGATGGAGGTGCCTGAGATCGTCATTAAGGTTCATCTGGCGTGTTTGAGTGTCACGCCGTTTCGCGAAATCAACAAGTGCAAGTATCCCCAGTCAACGATGTTGTTCCGATGGTATTGAATACCTGATACCCCGTGGCAATGCTCATTATGTCTATAATATGCAAGATGATATCAAGTAATTGTCGCCACATTATCGCTGCTACTTGATTCTTCTGTTTTCTAGTAGTTACAATACGCAAATAATTACACGTAATACACTAGATGCTATTGCAGATTTATTTTGGTTTATAAATATAAAATTTTGATAAACATAACTATATACGTTATCAATGACATTAGTAACATTTTTCGTCCTCTGGGACTGGCTAAGGCGTCTCATTAGCCATATAGCCAAATCTTAGATTGCAATTTTTCTTCAATAGTTAATTTTCTCATTTTTCCTCAGGAAATCGTTATATATTTACGGTGGTCATTTTGAAAAACTCTTATTTGTCAATAGGAAAGAAATTTATTAATTATTGTGTATTATGTATACTTTAAGTACAACACTATTTTGTACAAACACATAAATTTTGTCTATAACATTTCGTCGCTAATCTCCGTCTACTTTAGCTAGGCATAAATTATTTAGCTTAAATAATGCTGTCCCCGGAGAACCGTTGAAGTATAATTTTATGCCCATTCGGATTATATTTGGGGTTACCACATTAAAAGTTAAAAGCCCTTTCGTGCTAGTATTACGAGACATTCGTTTAACTATACTGCTGTGTTAAATTTCTGCTGTGAAACGTAGTACTGTATTATCTCATGTAAATGCGAGTGCTGCACACAGTCTCCTCTATCGACCGAGCTTAGGTCATAGTCTGCAACACTAGCCCAAACCGGAAATGAAACTTCTTACGTCCTCGAACAGTTAAAAAAAAGAGAAAGAGTTATTGTTGTTGTGAGTTCCTGTACATACCAAAGTGAAAAGGTTCGTGTTCTGTTCGCTGTACAATGTGTTTTATGAACGCTCAAGTTTAAAAACAAATCAATCTCAAGGATTATAAATATTGTTAATTTTTAGACTAATGCTATAAATTAAAACTTACTAACGAAATCTTTTAAGTTTTAAAAAATAACACAGTTCAGGTAAGTTATAAGAAATGCTTTATTACGTGTTTAAAGTTTTTTTGTCGAGAATGCCTTCAATAATCTTGAAAGTCAAGCAATATTCCTGTAAAATACGATAAGAACGGTCCAAGGTCGAAAGTGTCAATATGATGTGCTTTTTAACCGACTTCAAAAGCGGAAGACGTTTTCAATTTGATTGTATCTTTTTTTGAGCATGTAACGCAATCACTTCAATATTTGTGAACCGCTTCCGATGATTATTGTTGAAAACGGTGTACCTCAGTATGTAGTGATTCTATTCAAATTTAAAGAAAATATTCCACCTCTAAGGGTAGTAAATTAGGGTATGAATCCAATTCATTGGATTTTTTTTTCAATTAACTGATTTGAATAAAACTTGGCAAATAGATATAATTCCACAAACTTGTGTGGCTTTTTTGTTTAAATTAAAGTTACAATTATTAATGTACAGCTAACGTGTAGTCACCGTAATATCAACAGTAGCGCCGTGTGTCTACACCCTAACTTACAGTTAGCCAAGGTAGTGGCCGACCATTGACTACTCCTTTATTCAAAGTTAAGATTTCTTCAGTGGTTTCTTTAACGGGTCGGTATTGTTTAGAATACTTCTATTAAATTATAGTCTTCTCCTTTTTGTCGTCGCGCTCTTGATAGAGCGGTCGTGGTAATCACAGAGTATGTTTGTTAGGGCCTTTTTTTTTTTTTTTTTTTTTTTTTTTTTTTTTTTTTTTTTTTTTGACGGGGGGGAAATCTTTATGGATACCCCTGAGCCCAGGGAGACTTTATGAGGGAGGGGTTATGTGGGGACTCTCCCTCCACACTGGAAGGCCTACCCCACTAAAACCCCCCCGGGTTTCCCTCTCGCCGGTTGAGTCGGCGCCGTGGGATCAGTGAACATTCACCACGACGCCGCCCGGTGTTTGTTAGGGCCTGGTGTGGCTCGCCTGGTATCTCACCGTATATCTCTGTTAGTAGACTCTCTCGTGCATGTGGACTTTATTTGTTCTGTCCATCGCATGGGCGACTCTTCGCGCGGTCGAGTGCTCTCTACTTTGCCTTGCACAACAAGACGCTCTATGAAGTCAAAGCTCCGTCTTGAGACGTATTCGAAGAACTGCAGGATGTGAGTTCTTGGAGAATGCAGACGTTTGAACGAAACTTTGTCCACGATACCCCAAGCTTCTTCTCCAGCACTATATTTCCAGTGCCTCTATCTTCCTTTCAATTTTACGGAGCGTCCATGTCTCTAGCGTATAGAAATACGGGGAAAACTAGTGTTCGGACCAGCCGGATTTTAGAAACTTTGGTGATCTTTCTGTTCCTCCATATTACCTTCAGCCTATCCATTGCTTACAGTTATTATCGTACTTTTAAAAATATTGTTAAAAGAAAGTACATTTACACGTAAGCAATCTACGGAACCCTTTTTAGGAATATGTAATGTTATATTTTTATCTCAACCGACCCCCATCAAGCGTTTGATCTCATGGTTATTGAATTATCATTTGAATATGATGTATGGTTAGATTGGGGTGTAGAATTGGCGTGAAATCGAGGGGCGATTATAAGAATTATTGTGGTCGAGATTTGATATGGGCATCGAATATGAATGTAGTTTAATTGTTTCTCTCACAACTTTAGCGAGATTCTAATTTTAATATTTTATAAATTTATTTATAACGTTTGTTCAGGTATATAACATGAGAATGTCTTGCGTGCGCTAACACCTGCACGCTTGAGGATTTAATGTAGTGACACAGTCGATGTGGCCGAGTTCTAGACTGCTATAGAAAGTGTGTGCCATCGATACGATAAGAAGAAAGTAATTTTTTTGATGTATAGCAGTCGCTACAATTCTTTTTAAAGTTTAGTTTTAAATTGAAATTCTAAACTTAAATGTACTTGTTTTTGGCGCCTTTTTCTTTGTTATTGTCATTGTTGTTTCTGTTTTCGTTGTAGCTTTATTTTGTCGTTTTAGTAAACTGTAATTTAAACTATAAGTACACTTCCTTTGGTTTTGTTTACTCCAGAATAGCACCGAAACTCATTGATATAGTCCGCTACAATGTTTTTAATATACATTTTACACAATCAAGAGGATTTTTTTTAAATTTATCTCTATACTGTTCCGAAGCTAAGCAGGGTCCGTATTCCAAAGTAAAAAGCTGAATGTACTGTTGGCTGTACAGCTATGAAATTAATGCTTAAGTTATTAAAAAAAATACTATATTTTCAGCTTACATTTTTACAATCGACATGATATTTAATTTCAATCACAATTTCAAAGCAAACGAAGCAAACACCTGATTTATTAATAATTCTATATCAAGGATTATATTATTAATTATAATATATAAAATAAATATAATATATAAAAATACATATTACTTATTAAAGTAATATGTATTTTTATATATTATATTTATTAACCTTCCAGTGGTCGCACCCTTGCGCCGAACATAAGGAGTCGCGTGCGGTCTGTGAGACCGCAACTTTACGCGTTTAGTTTGAGAAGACAAATTAATATTTTCATGACGTTGTGTAGCATAATTATGATAAAGAAAGTCTTCTAACTATATAAATGAAAATAAAGAAAAACATTATTTACTTATTATATTTTTTTAATTTGCACTTATTAGTTGAACAGTCTATAAAAATTCAAAATTTTAGCCATATGACAAAAAACAACGTTAAAAATCAACAAAATAACAAAACAAGATGAAATTTTCAGTTGCAGTTCATAAGCACACTATAATAGATTATTATCGAGATCAATCAATGCTGTCATCAATTGCACAATATTGTAGGAACTCTAAAATCACAATTATTTTTGAATGTTTTTTTCATGATGTTCTACATACTACCTCAATTCTTATAAAAAAAAATGGAAAATAAAATAAAAAACTTTTAACTTTTTTAGGAGTAGGTTATACGATAACCTGGACAAATAACATGAAATGATTACTCAGGTTTCAATTTCATTCCATGATTTTTTCTGGAACACGACCGGTCGCGCGCGGAATCTGAGACCGCAAACATAAATAAAAACCTATGTGCGCTTGCGACGAATTTCACAGGGCTACTAAGGGAAAGTACCTCACCCCCTCGAGGATATCACGGTCGTGCAACCGTTTATTGTTTATAGTTTTTGAAAAATTACTAAAATAAAGTCGCTGCGGTCTCGAGACCGCGCGACCGCTGGAAGATTAATAATCTGCAAGAATGAAACCCAAATGGTAGAAATATAAAATTGGCACTACAGAAATAACATTGGCGCCAGTATTGCTCCCTGGATGACTCTCTTAGTGCATTGTTGTGTCTACATTTAAAATTAGAAGATTAGGGAAACAAGCCATCGGTTTAAAACCAATTTGTCTCCACGACAACGCGGTGGTTCCAGCTGCGAACTTTCAGACAACATACAATTAAAATATCCGACTAATGGAGGTAAAGGAATCCGAACCATGTTAATGAACATGTGTGGAGTTATGAGCAAAAAGGGGCTTGTGATTGACGTGGCGCTTACCGTAAGCAGTACATTAACGCTCAAATGTTACTTGTGTCTTAAATTATGCTCGTGTAAATTATAGGATACAAAAATAATATTTGTTGTCGATAAATTTCACAACTCTAGAAGCAAAACATGGCTGATAAAAGCATTAAACTCTAAGAAACTTATTCAAATTCAATCGTGATGCAATATACGTAAACACAAACGAGGTTTAGATTTTTAAGGGTGTTAGTGAAGTCACAGACGCATGTGACCTTAAAACGAAATCTTTAAAAACCAAAAACAAAGTTTGCAGATCTAAAAGCAAGCACATAGAAAAATTCATAAGGTCCGCTAGTTCGTTCCGTGGTTTACTTGGCATAGCGTCTACCACGGTTTGCTGGAAGACGTTGGTTCGACTCCAGCCCGATCGAAGGAATTTTTTCTTAGTTTTCGATTTTTGTATTAATCATTATTACAAATTACTGGAGTAATTTCACAAAAATAATTGAACATCATGGTGATAAAACATCGTAACTTAAAAATCACATGGGACTTGGCTGTGTTGAGTGTGTGTGTTGTTACTAGGCGCATGACTTGTTCGTCCCGTCCCTTGGTATCATAAAAAAAACTTTAACAGTAATTTTACATTTATCCCTATGTTTACGTTCAAATTCTCATTACTGTGTATAAATATCTAGCTTAAAAATGTTACCTATGTGTTAAAAAAGTATGAATCGCTACATAGCTGCAAATGACGTATCTATGTAGTTACAAAACTCTTGGTTCTTTTTTTGTACATGCTCCAAACCTAAGAGAATCTCCTCAAATTCCTTGTTCGCGCAAGACTAACAAATTTCTAACAAAAAAAAGTCATTAATTAAAAAGTTCGACGGATGTCTTTCGTCATTTCCTCGTTAAATTCGGTCGTTTAGCAACAAATCCAATTATGAAATTGAAAAGTTTTGCTCTTTTAGCATAAAGTCTGCTTGACAATCAGAAAGGTTTTAGGTAACAAAGATGATAAGTGAAATCTGATGAGGTACATTTAGAACACAGCCATGTTGCGAATTTTCAAAGCCCGAGTTTCTTCAAATGAGAGTTAAAATATATATTTTTATGTAAAATGACAAATGAGCAATCGAACTTTGGTAGGAGGTCACCATCGCCCATGGATATTTATTTACAACACTAGAGCAAAAAATCTATGTAAGATTTTAAGACTTTCGTAGTTATTCACTATATGATATCATTAATTACAAATTTCTTACCACCCAGTTCCCCAAGTACGATCGACGAAACGTCACTACGTTTCACGTTTTGGTATAAAAAGCTATCGAGATCAAAAAGCGCCTAACGTTTAACCGTGAAGATGGGTTTAAACTGTCCAATGCGTGGAATCGAGTGCTTAATGCTTACAATAACAACATAAAAACAAAAATGGTTCGACTTACGTTTCAAGTATGAACACAGTTAGTAGGTATGGTTTGTCGGAAAAAAGTGAGCGACAATGGTAGGTAATCCCACAAGTAATCGAGGTGAAGAAAGTCGTCGGCAGCGAATGACGGTAAACAGACATGTCTTAAAACTGTCATTTACCGCTGGCCAGTCAACTGCATGACTATGGAACGTGAAACCGTTTCGAGATATCGGGAAAATAAAAATCATACTGTGTTAAAAAACCTGTAATTAGTGATAATCATCTAGAAGATGCTATGTGTAATTCAAAATGTAGTGTGAAACTACGGACCCCTATCATCTTCATCTCTCTCATTATACGTTTTCTAGGAAACGCCCTTACTTTTCCTGATTCCTGAAAGAGTTCCAACTAATATTTACTATAATATTAGTGTCTGAATTACTTAAATTGGCTATTGTAAGCGAGAAATAGTTCTCGCACTTTGACAATTTACTCACTTATCATGTCTGATCTCCCGACCTTGGCATATTCTATCGTACTGATAGTATCTCCGAATTTTGCTATTCGTTTTTCCAATGCTAATTACGTACTATTTCATCAATTTCACTTTATAAACATATTTATTTCGTATTGAATATTTTTATATGTTCACATTGATTGACAGATATTCTACCCCTCTACAATCTATTTTTACATAAATTATCCTATGAATTACTCTTCCTTTGATATGCAATCTTACAGTAGAAGCATTTCCGCTTCTGGCTGTTCACATTCTGGCCCCTCAAATTCAAAATTGCAAATTTCGATGCTCTCTCTCCCTCTACCAAACGCCCGTCATTCTTGTATCGACCTTGGAGGCATCTGGTCTTCACCAGATCTAGTAAATAAACGAAGTCTCACCTTTTCGAAGCCCTGCACCTGACCTTACTCTTACCGCGCTTACGCGCCTGTCTGATGCGCGAGCCTTCACGTTTACGCTCATCCTACCTGGACTGTGTGCCTCACCTTCACCAAGCGAGTTTGGAGCGGCAGGAGTAACTGAAGCCGATGCTCAAGATAAAATAGAACTCCACCTCCGAGTACAAAGTGATATAATCCACTGCTGCACTACCATCGGCGTCTCGTCATCATTCCTCGCTGCCTTCTGGTTCCAGTCTACAGTCGCTGTCCAGCTTACCACCTCGCTGCTCTTCGGTTCTGCACCTCTGTCCACAGTCACCAAGAGTCAAGGGCAGGGGCCTCCAACTCTGTGTCTCCATCTTTTCTTATCTTTACCTTTACGTTACACTTACATTGCTCACTCTACCATGTCCTAACACTCTCAGTTTCTTTCCACCCCGACCATCTAGCTCTCCAGCCCCACAAAAGCAATAACCTAATTTAAATAAAGGGTTTTCCATTAAGGGCGGCTAGATTTTGACAGTTCATGTGTTCTTGATAGTTTATCTTTAGTGACTGAAACATAAACAATGGATTTGACAAAAGCAGCCTCAACAACATGGCCGTCTGACACAATCTATATGATCTTGATGGAATACCCTTTACAAGTAAAACAAATGTACCAAAAGATTAGATTATTATTATACATTTTTTAATAATATCAACGAACGACGGGACGAACAAGACGTGCCTCCTGATGGTTACATGCCTGTCCAGAACACTTGCAGTGCCACTGCACCCTGAGACATAAATTGGCAAGTCCGATGTGCCTGTAATTTCACCATCACCCTTACCCTTCATTATCGGAACGCAGTAATGCTCACATTACTGCTTAACGGCAGATATAGGATGGCAGTAATTCCCTGGACGAACTCTTTCACAAGGGGCTCTACTGCTACTAATTTACTATACTATTTAAGCGGAAGTTACCACCAACTAAGTAAAATAGTTAAGTTATCTTGAAATCATAAGTCTCTCTGCAACCTCTCACATACCCGACGAATTAAAAGCAAAATAAATAACACTCACTCAGCAAAACATCCTCGACGTCTCATTGCGGCGGCAATGTTGATTTTGCTGGGCACAATAATAGAAATATGCAAATATACCGGACAGTCGGTAGAATGGTATTTGTTCAAGCTGACGTGTGTATATTGCGGAGCGTAATGCGGTTCTCATCGTACCGTAATAATAATATAAGTGCTACTGTACTGTATCAAAATTATATACGTCGTATTGCTGGACATAGATCATCGCTATACAAAGTATGTTGAATTATATTTTATGGTGCTGTACTTAAAGTGAAAAGTATTTTCGTGCTAGTATTACGAGATACTTCTTCAGCTAGCAAAAGTTACATAATGGCTCGGTAGTATTATTGTTGCTGTATTGATAAATTCGTAACCATTTCGCTGCTAAACATGGCCACAGCCCGCTTGGTCGTATGCAGTTTGCTGACTTCGCACCTCTGCAAAATCTAGTTTTATCGTTCATCTTCCATGTGCAGTAATTTCATCACAATAGCATTCATCATTGATGCTAATTATAATTAGTAAATGTCTATACAAAAAGTATGTGGTGTAAGATTTAATCTGAAAAGCTAAAAGTCTAAGCCAGGTGGTCGGCTTGTGATGCAAATATTTTGTCTGTTGCAGCATAAAAAATTCTTGCGCGTTATTAGTTATTTATAAAAGTACTTTTTTACATGCAACACAGAAGACTACCATTTACTTATTATGTTCAAATAATACTATTGGCACCAAATTTGAATTAGAAACCCTGTGTCAGTGGAACAAAATTATAAAAAAATTACGGACCATGAGACCTATCGGCCTGCCGCTACCTCGTCCGACGCTTTAGCAAAGTCATAGTTAATTCCGTGGAGACCCAATTGTATCTATTTAGTTAAGCCTTAATCCTTGTATTTAAACTTGATTTTAGGAAATAACAGCCTATGGTTTTTATTCGATATAGGTATTGAATGAAAAATAAATTTTCAATCAAAATTTCATAATATGACGTCACTGGTTCGCCTACTGTAAGTGTTTAAAAACATACTGTGTTTTGAAATACTTTTGATGAAGGCTATAATTTTCTGTCAATTCATTCATGGCCTAGGTAATAACTAGTCTATATTCTAGTGCTACAGTATCAAACAGCTAGTTACATATTTTATGTTTCTACAATATTATTACGTCATCGTATATTTCAGTAACTGCATTATTAATATTTTAATTTCATAAAAATGCATGCATTTTACGACGATGCGTCACGCGAGAAATGGAAAATATGGAGAAATTAACAATTCTGTTAGTACTATGAGACTGGTATTATTAACCTATATTTTAAATTAATAATAAGGAAGATTGAACGTCAACAACGACGGAATATATTTTATTTATTAACACGTTTACCTTATAGCCTGAGCTTTTTTTCTGTTATTTTATTGACTTAGGTCCATTATTTACTAAAGCGGAACGGAGAGCTGTGATTTAGCTACAATAATATTGAAAGAAACTTACCGCTGGGTCAAAACTTTTTGCTTGCTATTCGATGAACGTTGACAAGAAATAGCTTCCGAATATCTAGGCTTCTCATAATAATAACTTAAACTACACCACTGAAGTTTATTTATATAAAAGATAGATACAAGGATTAGACAAAAGTATTCATGTCCAAGTTTTCGGTGTAACGAGAAATGTTAAAGTGAACTTACACGCAACACATATTACTGCCTGTTTATAGAAAATCACGTAGGTAATTAGTTTATTACGTACCTATATACCTATACCTACGTACTCTGTATTAGGTACCTGTTATAACCTTATAAACCACATATCTTTTGTATAAGAAGGGGAAGGCGGAGATATACAAGAGCGACAAGGGCGAAGTACAGTTGCTGAAAAAATTCCTCTTTCACTGCAAACTTTCTGCAAATTAATTGCATGATAATAGTCAATAATTCGTTGCAGATATACTACGTCGTAGTGTGATTTTCGCCTGAACAATAAGCGCCGCCATACACCCTTCGTCTCTTGAGAAATAAATCTCACCGTACAAGCGAAGTAATTTGCGCCTCAAATTTAAAACGCAACAGAACAAAAGCTTCTCGTTAAGTTGGTAAGATCCTCGTGGGACGAAGCATATGCGTCCTGTTATAATTAGCGTACAATGTTTGGCTTTAGCAAATCCCTTTGGGGCGTAAATTAAGAGATCCTACGGACGGCTTACGGATACATTTGCGTTAAAACCCGTACACGGGACAAATGCTGATGTTTGTATGTATTTGTATTTTGTTCGTACTGTTGCGTGTCCTCGTTACGGGTATTAAGTCGAGCATTATTTATGGATTTGTGCCTTTTTAAAGTCAGTTTTGTTTTATATTTTTTTGAAGGATTAGAATGTTGGAAAACATGTGTGTAACTTTCATCAAAAACATCGCAAATCTACTTAATTGTCTCTCTAATATGTAACGCTGAAGTTATAAAAATAAAAGTATGTGTATTTAAACAAAAGTTATTTTTGCATTAAAAGATCCTAAAGGATATGGTTCTTAGACCATAATCATATTTTGGCCAAGATCATCGCGTCCTAACATTCCTATTACTCCATAATAATATAAAAGCGACGTAGAAACCCACGCCATACAAAAACCTTTTTACTTATCTCCACGCACCATTCATAGCAAATTCACTTTGATAGAGATATCAACACCCAGATGTGTCCCAAAAATCGCATGACATTAACCCAAGATAAAAATCAGTTTCGCCTGAAGGACACATTAGCACGTGGTCCAGTCACGCACTCCACCCTTTGTCTCGTCAAAAACTCTATAAGCACCTATCAGACTAGCCCATCTGCATACCACATTATTACCGCTGCTACAAATTTGAAAAATACATCAAATGTGACCCTTAATGTTTCAGTCACAGGAGTTTCAGGATAACGATCAGACGTAAATGTAAGCTTGTTAATGGGGTGGGCTAATCTGTCAGCTGAGCCGTTGGAGATCGTTTAAAAGCTGTGTCCCCATCCCCTTCTTGTTATTGTTTATTTAGGATGGCGATTCGCGGCAAAACCGGGTTTTTGAGGCGTACTCTAATACGATTGTCCGAAAGTACTGAATGTGCACTCAATGGTCAGGACGAAAGGGTGTGAATGATATTAGACGTGATTATTGCGGCATTCGCAGTCTAAAATAAGCGTGTCTTTATTACAGGCTTTAGAAAAATCAGATTCACGATTGCTGTAGTTGTGTAATGTTTCATTCAACTAAGGATTAACTAAGGCGGAATTCTCGATTAAGCACAATTAATATTATGATCTATAAGAATATTGTGGCCGTGGACAAGTTTTTTCAAACTATATTTAACGGAATTTTTCGATAGTTGAAACAATGATTCCGTTTGTGAATTTTATAAGCTTAACGTCGCAAGATACCTTTTTATTATTTGATATTTTAATTATAGAATTTTAAAACGCGTACAATTAGAAATGTGTTAAAACTTGCGTAACAAAAATACAAACAAACAACAACAACTTACACAACGCGTTAACAAAGCGTGAAATTGCCGCGTAGATAGAACTTATCATAAAAAGAATATTTAGTGTAGGAGGAACGAAATTTAACATTAGTTTACAACAAATGATTCTAATTTTACGTGACCTTTTGTAGGTGTTGAGATCTTTACTTATGTTGTGTGTGGGTGTTCGTATTGAAACATTAATTTCAATCACGTGTTCTTTGTACTATCCGATCAAATCGTACTCGATATGCTTATAGTTTTGTTTTAACAAATCGCCTCCATTTTTATTTGAAGACTACACGTAGAAGTAGTATTAGCTACTTTCAAAATTAGAATAATAAATTTCTTTCCATAATATTTAAATAGACATTCAAATTTGAACTACCGAGTCATTAAATTTATCTCCCGGTGTTATTAAATTGTTACTTAAGTAAAAACATTTTAAAATTAATCTTGCTAATTTAAAGTTTCATCCAAGAGCCATTATAAAAGCCTTTAAATCGATAGAAAGGAAAAATATTGTTAAACTTTTAATAACATCTGCAGTTAGCGTCCTTCAAGGTTCTATTCTAGGTCCAATTTCGTATGCTTTTTATAATAAATGTCTTACTTAATTTCATGGAAGGTGTCCAACATGATATGCATTGTTTGATGATTATACTTTCTTATTATATTAAGTTACGAGGCTGTTACGTGCCTACGGTGATGTGAACAATGCTATTTCCAAATAGTAGATTGGTTTACAATTGAGGCACTGCTTCTCAATGAGAAAAAAAACACATACGTGTCATATTTCTAGTAATGTAATATTAAGTAAGATTCACTATATGCAGTTAAAAATGAAAAATTTAACCTTGAAGATTTAATTGAACGTTATTGAAAAAATTACCTGTTTCATTTATTTGTTTTACCATTCCTAGAATTAACATTCTTACAATGGAAATATAATTTATAGCATCATTCAATCATTTATAAGTCCCACTTCTGGACACAGGTCTCTTCTTAGGAAAGGGTTTTATGCCATAGTCCACCACACTGGCGCAATGCGGGTTGGAGATTTCACAAGTTTTCCGAGGGTTGTGAACCTTCTTCGATGTGCAGATTTCAACACGATAGTTTCCTTCGCCAAGAAGCTCCTGGTAAATTTCATATTAAAAACTCAGAGGTGAGAACCCAGATTCAAACCCACGTCCTCTATTTGAGAGGCGGTAGGTCAAACCATTAGGCTATCACGCCTTACTATAATTTATGTTAAGAAGAAAAAATTTCATGAAAAATAATGATAAACATAATGTTAATATGACGAACAAAATAAACTGGCTGGTTTTGACAATTGTCTCCACAAAGTCACAAATTCTTTTAACGGGCAACTGACTTTCACAACTGTAATGAAATTTTCTAGAAAAGGTTTTTATACTTATTCTATTTATTTAGATAATAAAAATATACGGGAATATTTTGTTTTTCTCTTTCAGGTTCATTCTCGACAGTCGTCTTCACAAAAATAAATCCATTTAAGGCAACTTATGCGCTTTGCAATAAGATTCCGGTTGATGTTAAAATTTTGTTATTTACAAGATTTAAAACTACAGCTAAAGAAAAACTGAAGTCAGTTTCTGCATATTTGAGTGATAAAAATCCGTATTATAAAACTCCATGGTGGGGCCAAGTGATGCGGAGGGAAGAATGTCATGTGACGAGAACAGGGTTAGGTATGAATATGGAGGGATATAGGGGAGAGGAAGGCCAAAGAAAAGATCGATGGATTGTGTGAAAGATGACATGGATAAGAAAGGTGTGAGTATGGAAATGATAGGGGAGAGTGGAAGAAAAATACATGTTGTGCCGAACCCACCTAGCGCGGGTTAAGGACAGGAAGAAGAAGAAGAAAAATACATGTTATTGACACTTTTAGCTCTTTCAGGTTATTTCTGTCTACAATACTTGAAATAAATATAGTTTAAGATATTTTTCATAATGCTAAGTGACAAAACAAACAAATCGTGCATCTAGTTATAAGCGACACGCCTGTCGCACTGTCACAATGCCACTGCGCTAGTCAACTTGAGACGTGTTGACAAGTCTCATGTGCCTGTAATTTTGCCAGCACCCTTATCCTTCGAAACCGGAACGCAGTAAAGCACATATTACTGTTTGGCGGAAAAATAGTTAAGGTGGCAGTACTTCCCTGGATGAAATTCTTTCAAATATCAACAAAGTTATGAGTGATTATCACTAATCACAGGTTTCTTATCACGAGATGATTCCTTTGTATTGTTCCGATATTTCGGGATACTTACACGCTCTATGGCCACGGGTTGACTAGACGGCGCTAGATGACAGCTTTAAGAACAGACATATCTGTCTACCCTGTTTCGCTGTCGACGACTACCTTCATCTCGATTACTTGTGGCGTTACCATTGTCACTCACTGTTTTCCAACAAACTACACTCACTGTATCCACATTGCAAATCACGAAAGTCTTTAAAATATATGTAACAAAAGTTCTATATTACAAACAGCAAAACTACTAAGAGTTCTTATTCGTTTTTCGCAAAGAAATCCATCTTATAAATGATAATTATTGCACAATAAATTTGACGATATGAAACAAAGATATATTAAATTTCTATTTAAGATTTACGC
The DNA here is from genome assembly GCF_003589595.1 of Hyposmocoma kahamanoa. Classification (NCBI taxonomy): domain Eukaryota; kingdom Metazoa; phylum Arthropoda; class Insecta; order Lepidoptera; family Cosmopterigidae; genus Hyposmocoma; species Hyposmocoma kahamanoa. Next base: position 17,816,252 of record NW_020653850.1, read on the forward strand.
AAATTATTTCTACAGTTTTAGGATTAAGCACATTACCAGCCTTCAAGTAGTGAATAGGCAGGTTTGGGCGCGCGTTTAATGGGCAAATCTATAGAAGATAGGTCAAATAATATATCTGTAGTGATTCCAAGACTGGATCGTCTAAGACTTTGTAACGATGGGGCACTAAAGGTATGGTCCCATACAAAATATACACATTTTATTTTTGTCCTACTAAACTATTACATTTATGGCAAAATGTGATACGATAATATTTAATTAGGACAATAGGATTTAGCGATTGGCATTTTTTTTAGAGAGGTATTGTGAAAAAAAATCCAATGTCCGCAATATCGCATTTTCGACCCACTGTGCGTCGCAAAGTTAAGATAAATATAGTGTACCTGCCTGTCCCCGATTACGACAATTATCAATGTTCTTAAGTGATTTCCCGAATCCCGAAAAGGGCCAGGACCTAAAAAGTATTGTCGTAAGACAGTCTCCATTTTCTGTCTATTAGGTAAAAAAGCTCTACCTATTCCGATCCCTGTTCATTACTTACAATTACTTACTTAAGATGTTCATGGAGAGTAACTGCGATTACCGTAGAATTAAATATTAGAATAATAATATACGAGATACCAGGTTTCGCTTTATGGATGTCAAAAGTCAAAGTCACAGAATCATTTATTCCATGGGTAAAATAAATTTACACTTGAAATCGTCATATTCAAGCTACTGCTCGTTCACTACGCTGACTTCCCTGAGAAGAACGAGCAAGTAACTCTAAGGATTGCTCTTTTCAAATAAATTTAAATACACTTTGATCAAATTTGTGTGGAATTTAGAGCCATGTCATCTTTCCATGCATATTAAATTTATCTAACACGTTCAATTTTGTAATATGACTTTCAATCAAAATATTTTAATGTAGTCTTAAACTTAGGAAATGATAATCTTAATATATGCTCTGGAATTTTATTGTAAAAACGTATGCCGTTCCCCATAAAAGAGTCGTTTACCTTGGTTAAACGAAATCATGGTACCATGAGTTTGAACTTAGCTCTAAGGTGAATATGGTTAATATTGAATAAATTCTTATTAAGTTCAATTTATTATTAATTATTAATAGAAATTAGAATAAACTAAAACATATTAATTAGTACTGCAGTCTTATGTCTGTTTGGGATTTTTCATTAGAGGAAATACTAGATCCCAAACTGGTGGTACGGATTGAACTTAATAAAAATTCATTCAACAAAATAATTTGTAAAACTAAATATGGTTAATATTCGCAAAAATCAACTACAGCATGTACAGTGTGATTTCCAAGTGCTTTATGTGGAAAGGCCGCTACTGTTTCTCCATAAAGAAGTATCAACAACGTACTGACAATATATATTACGTTCATTATTTAGGTATGCATGCTCCATCGTCGACCTCATCGTCACTTTCCATCAGGTGAGATGGAGGAATGCGCACTTATACATAATTTTACATTTATAAAAAAAATACAGTTATATACATAAAAATTGAACTTCCTATATTGAATCAATGTAAACATTACGACAATTAAGTGCCGTCCAGGAAAGGGTTAATTTATTAACACATTAAGAGTGATACTACCTCAGCTCGAGTTCAAGTCAAGAGCGGCAGGGTCTGGCTGACTGGTTTAATTTCAGAATTTATTTTATTACAAACGGAATTAAATCCATTCGAAAAATGTATGCCGTTACACTATATGTGTTCTATTTATTTCACTTGATATAAAAAAAGGTATATGCAAAATATGTATTGGATACAGAGGTTCTTTTTTTTAGAAAATTTTGAGGTAAGTATGTGTTTTTCTCTATACCAAAAATTGTTATGTATCGTATTTTCACACCATATAGTAATAAATGTATGTCCTCAATTTTACTATATATTTTTTGTGTGATTGTGTGTATGACAAAACGGGATCAAACGACCAAAAGTAGATTATAGTCTTAATTAATTTTAATTTAAAAATTCTGCAATAGCAAAAACAAAATCAATTCCGTTCAATTCTAGTTGCAATATTATTTTAATTTCAGGTCAAATGCAGTGGAAGTTGGCCATCCGTCCCATGGACCCTAACTACGGACAAAAGCACAATTAAGTACAGCAGGGAGCGATAACAAAAGGCGGAGAGCACACAATTTGTTGCAGCCATCTTTATCTGGCCCACTATTGACCCCTTTACCCTAATTTACTGTATCCTCCCCTCGCTATTAATACTATAGCTAAAATTCGTTCCATATTAAAACTTTTGCAAATTGCTAGTAACACTATCCAACGGTAAGAATTTTATTAGTCTGTGGGTTTGAAAATGAGGTACAAACGGTATATCTATAGATGCTTTACTATTATTCTTTGATGGGAACAAAACATGTGGTCGTATTATTCACGCTTTAGCGACACTTGGAGAGTGATTTGCGGCTCCCCAAGAGCACTTGTAGTTGCTAATGATATCATCTCTCTTAATATCAGTTTGCCCATGTGTAGTTTGAATAAGTTTTATTGGATTCGTATCGTGGTAGTGTCGGAAACTTAGCGACCATTCGTTTCCAACGTCCCTTCATCAACGCGTTATAGACTACAATTTATTCTAAAAAAAAAGTTATTACGTTGACGAATTATTTCGTGTCAGGCAAAACAAAAATTAGTTGTTTTAAAAGAATTTGTTTATGAATGACATGTATCGAAGGGTTTTAAAATCTTTAGTAGACTTGTAATTACATCAGTTTGTATAAGGACGTAATCGTTAAGAGTGCCCAGGCGACTATTCCGTACTAAAATATACCTAACAAATATCAAAAACGTTTAAACTGATATCGAAACTATGTACGTTACCTAATGAATAAAACGATATCAATAACTTTTTTTTAAATAAAACTAATAATATCCGAAATTAACAGTAAAATGTATATTTAATATAGTTTATAGGTTTTTAATATCTCTTATATTTACGGAAGAACCGCCTGGGCACATTTTATGATAACACTCTGTATGTTACAGCAGCACTGCATTTAATATCTTTCAAGCGGACGTCGAAAATAGAGTTCTAAATTCTATACTGTTTTTTCTTTTCGGACAAAATTCAGCGATCCGAAATTTCTCGGTAACGTGCACCATTCTGCGTCAATGCATGCACTAATTAATGACACCTAACACCGTTCCCATAGGAAACTTCCTCCCAGGCCAGGTGTGAAATTTACTGGTTATTACAGTTTTTAATTCGGAATTCACAAGGGACCGCTTAGTTAAAAAAACATGCAATATTTTTGTAATTTGATTTCGCGAGAGTTCTTTTTGAAATGTTATTTGTTACGTTTTTTACACGCACACCAGCTTTCATGATGTTGCCATCTCTGAGATCACGGGTTCGATTCCAGGTCGAGTCAAGGTAGAAAAACTAACTTTTCAATACGTTGTTTCCGATTCCCATAACACAAGTGCTTTAGTTAGTTACTTTATAATTAGAACAACTTATGTGAAGTCTAATATGCATATTATGTTGGCGAAGTCGACATACAGTACTTATTAAACTCTTTTAACGTCGACCTAGTCCCAACCTTAAGATCGTCAAAAAAATTAATTATTACGAACCGTGCACCTTTCCACGACCTTAACAATAATCGTACTTATACAGTCGGGGTAATGAGTAGATATCGGTACAGCAGAATATATTTACGTAAGCTTCAAGTAATATAAGTAGAGTGTATAAATACCTCCCTCTGATATCTCGGAATGATTAAAAATAATAGGCATAACTTTAAAAAAAATACACACCGCACATTCAGGAAAACATGAAGAAGTGGAAATATGAAATAATAACGTTTATATGTAAATAAATAAGATAATATGTAAAATATGAATTATATCAACATCTTTTGACAACGATTTGTAAGCAGTAAATGAAAAATGGAAATAAATCAAGATGGGTTTTTTTTTAGAATTTTGTTGTGAAAGCAGAAACCGTTGAAAAATTGTAACAACAGTTGAACATAAATAAATTAAACTTAAAGAAATAAAAAATCTTCCTCAATTAATGTTTGCATAATTTACAAAAACGAAAAATCAACTTCGAACCACTCGACAAACCAGTATTACAAGAAAATAAAAACAAATGAATTAAAAAATGTCAGTCGCATATTTTTGTTTTCAAATAAGACCTATAATAAAAAAGTTGAAAATACTGCATTATAATGGATATTTCACTGGTGTGAAACCATAATTAGCATCTATTACATATCTATCATTTTGTAACAAACCACAAGATACTTAAAATCTTTAAAAAAAACAGACATGAAGATGATATTCGTTTGTTTCTCGTGAAATTACTAGTTTCTTATAATTTTTACTTACTAGTTATAATTTTTAATTTTTAATTACTAGTTTGTTATAAGTTTTATGTTTGAGGTCAAAATCAAAATCAAAATAATCTTTACTTCATAAGTAAGCATTATTACACTTGAAATCGTCACAGTTCACAATTTTAAGAAAATATTTTATTATATAATATAAATGACTTTTGAGGTCGGTTTTTTAGTACTCTGTACTGAGATTATTATTCCTTGTATTAATGTTATGTCTGTCACTATTTTTCATAAAGGAATGCCTATTCTTCTTATTTCGTAAATTGGTGTGTTTATCTGGTGTATATAAAAATATCTGAGCTATAGATCGAGTCACCAGATATTACAAAACTCTTTGTTACAGTTCTTAGTTTTTATTTAACTTCGATGAATGTATTTTGAAACATAAATAATTGCAATCCCGCAACTCTTTCTAAATAACCGTACCTGTTAAAACTTCGCATCTGCACAATACAGTCAGGAACAAAGCGGTGTCGCAATCGCAAACTTCGCCCTTTTGTCCTCTGTTCTGAACGCTCCCGAATGTACTAATTAGTGTTCTCTAGGGCTACCCATAACGGATTTCGTTTCTGTACAAATGAGTGTTTCCCATTGCGACGAACGTGACTGAGACGCGATAATTACGCGGGAGAACGTACAATTCCTAAAGCAATACAGACAATCCAGAACAAAGTGGTGTCGTGTAATTGTCGTCGATGCTGTACCATTATTTTGGTTTTCGTAGACAAAGGTTTCTTATAATCAAAGTCACTTGGTGTTTGTCACCGACTTCAAAAGAGAGGTTCGTAATTCGACTGCAGTTTTTTTCTTTTTTCGTGTATACGTCAAGCGATTACTCCGACATTTGTAAACCGATGTTGATGATCCTTTGTTTGTTGGAAAGACAGTACAGTAGTGGTGATCTCATTCAAATTTGAAGAGAATATTTCACCTATAAGGGTGGTAAATTAGGGGATGAATGCAGTTTATTGGATTTCATCCACTTTCCTTTAACCGTTTTGCAATAATACTTGACAAATCGATGCCTTACTGTCTCAAACACTCATCTTATAAAGAGTGATTATATAGGAGACGGCCAAAATTTCTATTTATTTTAAATTTCTTATCTAGGGTGTTAATTTGAATGCATTATTTTAATAATAGGTAAAAGCCAGTGTGTGGATATGAAGGGAATGGTATTTGAAATCAGCCTGCAAATTTGTATAAGCAATGCATTTTTTGCACTTGAGTTACTTTGTGCTTTTGAGATGCGAGTTTGAGAAAGTAACACGATTAAATCGGTGCTCAAATTTTCGAAGTTGGTTTTTTAATATAAAAAGATTTTTTTTTAAATATGAAGCCATAATTTTATTGAATAACCTATCTTATCTTTATTAGAAACTATTTGCATAGATTTTTGATGGAAAAAAACTATATTTATACATTGTAACTATACCTTCTGTGGATGATCAATAATTTGAAAATTTAAAATACAAAGTAACGGGCATATGAAGGGACTGAAACGTTGGTTTGTTTGAAAATACAAATACAGCTATTTAGTCCGTAAAAATAGTTTCATTTCCTACTTATGAAACAATCCTGAAAAACGAAAGTAATATACAAAGTACATTTTTAGAGTATGGTGGAGGTGCTGATGAAATTACAGGCACATGGGACTTGTCAATTTATATCTCAGAGTGACGGGTGCAGTGGCAGTGCCCCTCAGATCTTTGCGATTTAAAGCACTGTATTTGTTATGAACAAGCGTGCAGCTTACCATCGGGCACATGACTTGTTCGTCCCGTCACTGATATTATAAAAAAAAATTATACTTAAAATGATCTAAAAACTAACACGTTCTGGCAACCCTGTCCCGTCTCTTATTTGCTGAGTGCAATAGAAAGTTCTCGAACTACAGGATGACCAGCGGTCGCAGACACAAGGTTAGGAATGTTCACCTTATTGTCACCAAATTGGATTGAGACTTTCTTTTGTTTTTGCCACATTCAATTTCCGTTTTATTATTTTTTAATTCAAGTAAGTATCTTTTATAAGTCTCACAGTCATTAAAAAAAAATCTAGAAAGAGTTGATGTTGTCTTTGTTGGTATTGTAATTTACTTTTAATAGCTTTAAATAAGGTGTATAGGGGCATTATCAAAACTCACGAAACAGTAACGGCCTCAACTTTAGTGGTAGACTACGGTATTGCGGCCTCTATCTAAAGGTCACTCAAAGATGTGCGTGTCTAACTTTTTTTTACTTGATGAAGATATCTTATAAAGGCAGAATTGTACGAGAGCAGGTTAAATTATTTAGACGACTGCAGTCGTGCAGAACACTAAGGTGCGGTGCATGTCGATCTGCACCGCACCATAGTGTAAGTCAAAATAACTTCGAATGCTCCGATTCGACTTAAAATCGTCTATAAAATATCATGGGAATATGTATATGTTTATGAACCCCTTCATGGACAGTACTGAAATAATACCGCACGCCAAAAGTCACTACATTTCTTTATGCCGTAGTGACCATATTGATTCAACATCATTATTACGCTGTATCACTGACGGCTGATCCCGTCGATATTCATAGCAGAACAGTTGCACTGCAAACTGTTCTTGTAAATGTTTGTTGTGCATAAGTAAGTACGGCTTTGACAATTGACGAAAAAAGTCTAAATCTATACATTGAAATAGTGTACACCGTAACATAGCGCAACCCTTGCACTAAGTATAAGAAGACAAATAAAAGTTATTACGTACTAACAATTTCAAAAGAAACAATTACTTATTAATATTATATATTACTTATTAATATTATATAATATTACAGTTAAGCAGTGATGAATTTATTTATTTACCATTTGAATAATTAAATCACAATTTGGAAAGTAGTAAGAGAGGTGATTTTGATTACTAGAAGTACACTGTATGTATCGTTTAGTTATTCATCCAATTTAAACGAAAATTGAGTAATTCATTTTACCTAGATGGCAGAAAATACCTATCTAGATAACTTGATTTAAAGTGTGAAAACACGTTTAATTATTATTTATTATAGAATAGGGTTTCTGCAGTACATATTATTGGTTTATTGAATCTCTAAAAAATCTGTGCATTTAGAGAAAAAAATTGAGGGTTTTTTACTGTCAGAAAGTTCCAGCGCGAAAACAAACTACACACCCACAAAAGGCAGTCGCTGGCTGACATGTACGGTCTTACATCACCTCATACAAACACGTCGGTATTCACCGTACTGTCTAGGTGTGCACATAATATTAAATATGTGTGTAACGTCCACAAATGTATCTCAAATAAATCATTTAATTTAGTCAGTACATTGTTGATACTTCTCTATGGAGAAGCAGTAGACGGTAACTATAAATAAAGGACTTGGAATTCGCACGGTAAAGCCCGTAGTAGTTTTTATAAGTTCCATATATCGAAACGGGATATCCCGTACTGTCCATATTCAAATTTTTCATTTTACGGTAAACGCCGTTACAGTCCATGAAGGGGTAAATCAAACCACTGTTGTACAGACACAAGAGCACGGAAGCTTGATATTTAAGATTTAAATTCAACTTTATGTCGCTTACAATAATGGCCCAAATTCAAACTCGAATCATCTCTTTTTCATAGGTAAGCAAATAACACTTGTAATCGTCATATTGATTAAACTCTACTGCCCAATCGGTAGGCAGATGAGCCTCCTAAGAAGAATGAGCAATAAAGTCTGTCTAATACATTTGTCATTTACAATATTTATTTCAAACATCTTAGATCGAGATTACCTGCAAAAGCGGGTAACTACCACGGATTTTGTATTTATTATTGATAATATCAAGTGAAGGTACGAACAAGTCCTGCGCCTACTGGTAAGCGACAGAGATCCATAACAGTTGCAGTGCCACTCAGAGCTTAAATCACAAAGATCTAAGGGGCAAGTTGACAAATCCCATTTGAATGTAATTTCATCAGCGCCCTTACCCTTCAAAACCGGAACGCAGTAATGCATCAGTGCTTGTCGGCAGAAATAGGTAAAGTGGCAGTACTACAGTTTTGTCATCCAAGAACGTAGAAGTAATATAAATGTACTTTATTATAAAATCCAAAGTATAAAACTTATCGGTACATTCATTGATTTTTTATAAAATTCAACCTGAATTTGCACAATAAAATATCGATTTAGATACAATAATAGACTTAACAATGTCGCAGAAAACAATTAGCGCTAAATTATACACGTTCTAAGCCAGATTTACTAACATCGCAAATCGATATTTTGTGAAATAAAAATAGAAAGAACTGCAATTCGCTTTGCAAATTAAATGAACTTCTTTAGACTGAAAAATGAAACAATTTTTTGAAAGAAACGCACACACTCAAATGCGGAGACTCAACATAGCCCCGCACTAGGGAGACCCTATGTCGCGGGTGCACATACACATTCACAAATTACACCCAAATTTTCGAGAGAAATAGATCGACTCATCCGAAGAACAGACTCTGATGTGATAATACAACGAAAATATGATAAATACATAATCTCGTTATTTAAAATAAAAATAAGGTATATCTATTGGTGTTTTCATAATTTTTATATCTTATTTCGTTTCGGACAAATCTAACACCGGTCGATCTGATATCCACAGCGAAGAACAACGAACGAAATGTAGAACGTTCTGAGAATAAGCAGTCTTGCACATATAATAATCGATCTCGATCTCGATCGAATAATCGATCGAGTCGATTCGACATTAACTTACTATCTTTATACTTAAGTTACTATTTTATATTTTAACTATAATTTTATGTACAATAAAGAATATTTCATTCATTCATTCATTCAAACTAGTGGAGTAATTTAACACAAAATAAAATGGATATCATGGCAGTAAAACATCATAATATTTATTACAATCAATATTAAATTTAATAATTAAAAGGAGTTTAGAATTAATATAGGACGTATTAATGAGTAGTGATGTGGACTGTTTTGTTTTTTTGTAATTATAATAATTTCTAAATGTTGAAACTTTGGTAAAAAACTTCTTAAATAAATGCCGTGCACAAAGAATACGTAGTTATCAAACAATTACTATGCGGCAAAGGTAGCGGACGGAATACAATCTGGGTCACCGTTTAGGGTTTAGTTTAAACCTAGTTTCTAATTAGACGATGTCGGGTACAGCAGTTTACAGTTTTCAATAGGAAAGTTTTGCTCCAAATAAGGATTATCCGTGTAAATGTGAAGGAAAATTTTGAAATTTGTATTTGTGAAAGTATAAATTAGTGACAAACCTTGAGTTTGTCACGTAAAGATTCTACTCTAAATATGCGTCTCTATTTTCACTAGTCTTACCGAAAATGGCGACGTACTTATCGTCATCATATACGCACCATTGTAGGCACGTGTTCCCTCTCAGGCGAAGGTTTAGGCCGTAGTCTGCTACGCTGGCCTAATGCCAGTCGGAAACTTTACACATTTTCCGAGGATTATGAATTATTACGATATTTCTATTCTATTCCTATTTAAAATTTCGTCCATAAGTTCCGAGAAACTCAGAGGAGCAAGCCCGCATTCGAACTCACGGCCTCTGCTTGAGAAGCGATAGGACCAACCATTAAGCTATCACGGCTTTAGGCGTATATATTAACATCATTGTCACCAAATTTACCTGTAACACTTTCATACTCATCGCGCTTCTTTAATTTTGCGTGTTTCCCACTACCCTTTCTCTTTTATTTTCGGCTCTCTAGCATACTTTGTTAAAAAGTACAATTAATCGACTGATTTCTCTGAAGCCAGTCTTGGGCTTACAAATTGATGTTTGCTTTTTATATTCGTGCGTTCTAGCAGAATTATGACTTTACATTCACAGCCCTTACTACTTTTTTACTTACTAGTTGAGGGTACTCCTGACCTGAACACACTCAGAAACGTCGTTATTTTTACTGTTCACCCGTTTTCTCACATTCGATGTAGCAAAGCAGCTTTTCGCAGTTCACATTTCACCTCCTTGTGGGATATGGAGTCATGAAAAGTAAATTAAAATTACACCGCCATAGTCCAAATTCAACGGCAATAACAATTTATAATAAATTGAACGACCAATTAAAAAATAAACAAAATGATAAAAAAATATATAACTATCGAGTTATTAGGTTTTCGCGATTGTTACACATAGGAAATGAAACTATTTTTCCGGATTTAAATCGTTTACAGATCCCATTGTCTGGAAAATGGGACATGTAAAGGGCCCGAAACGTCGGTTTGATGAAAAAACAAATATACGCGATTTAAATCCGGAAAAATAGTTTCATTTCCTATGTGTAACAATCGCGAAAACCTAAGAACTCGATATGTACACCAGTACGGACCGGATGTTGCAAATAAAATCCGGCGGTTCGAAGACCTCAAGGACCATGGGACCTGTAAAGGGCCCGAAACGTCGGTTTGTTTGAAAAAACAAATATACGCGATTTAAATCCGGAAAAATAGATTCATTTCCTATAAAATGGCCTATTTATAAAATACTCTTTCACTTTTCTGTCAAACATTTTAAAATCACTACATAGTTTTTGATCCTTATTTAAATTATTGAACACTTTAATTGCAATGTTGTTGACACTGTTGTTGAAATTAGCAAACCGAGAATTAGTTAATGCCAGTCTGTTTTTATTTCTAAGGTTGAAATTATGATTTAGTCATGCTGTTGGGAAATTTTCCTATTTACAAAAACAGAGACGTATTCGATAGAGATAAAATGAGGTAATTGTAAGGATTTTGAACCTCCGAAATCCTTCAGGGTTTCATAATTATGTTTGATTATATAGAATTCAAATGAATGAACGAATGAACTTCATTGTCGCCATTCTGTTTTTTATGTTTGTCTTTGAAAATCACAAGTATTCCCCTTAACGAATAGGAAAAACATTGTTATATTTTCGGTTCATCCTATCGTGCCTAAACTATACTAATAATTTAAGGGCGTCAAATCGGACTCGCCTCTAGTCAAATAACTATCAACAGACCTTAGATTGACAGAAAAGGACAGAAGATACGGAATACTTTGTGATAATAATAGAGAGGATGTTTCAGGAAGGGATTAGGGTTCTGACAACAGTACCTCGGGGCACCGGGGTCGCTTACCCTTACATTCACCTACCGCATAAGCAGTTAGTGAATACCCCTGATCTATTAGTTACTTGCCTAATTAAAACAGGGCGTTTAAACTGAAATTACATAAGATTAAATGAAAAAAATTGTACTTTCTATTCAAAATTCTGTAATTATTCAAATAACCGCAGAGGGAAGAGGTGAGAAGGAAAGATCGAAAGGAGAGAAGTTACTTAGATGAAATAAGTGAAAAATTAATGTCGTGTCGTGTATGAAAGTCAAATTCTTGACGTCGAACACAATTTTATGAATTTTTTATCTTTTTTTTTCGGTACAAATGTAAATTTTCAAGCACAGCAGCAACTACCATATTTTTCTTATGTAATAATTAAATGAAAGTTTAACAATCCAAACTAATATTATAAACACGAAAGTAACTTTATCCTTTACGTATTCACGCCTAAAGTGCTGTACCAAATTTGATGAATTTTCATATAAACATAGATGGGACCTAGGAGAAGGATATAGAGCATTTTTTGTCACAAAAATAAATCTTAGAGGGGGTGAAATAAAAGATGAAGGTTGTATGGAGAACCAATCACTTCTCAAGTAAGTACAGTAAGTAGTATAGTAGGCCACTCGTAGTATGTATTTATTACAAGCAGACCAAATCGCGGGTACCAGCTAGTAAAGTAAGAAAAATGTATGTAAAGTATAAAAAATAGTGTTCTTTTCTTCTAAATGGAAGGATAATATGATTCACAGTTAACGTACTTTATGATGTATGTTATTAATTACACATTAATAAAACACATCAGTAAAAGTTCTAAACTAGTTTTTAATTGGATATAAAATTACGTAACAATTCAAATGAATGTAGGTTAACATCTCGCTTAATTAATTGGTGTTAATGGCTTTCATTTACTCTCTGCTTATTGGGAAAGTTATAAAATACTTTTGTTTATATCTTTTTATTAACCCTTACCCCCTGTTCACACGGCATTGTACTGCACGTTATTTTTGCAGTAGAAATCTTACCGAATAAACAGTGGCGCATACATTAGATCTATAACCGTTCACACGGTGTTTGTCACAAAATTGCCATACGTGTCAGAAAATGCCTAAATATAAACTTTAAACGTACAGGATTACATCTATGTGAAATTTATTTCTTGGTTGTGATATGTTTTTCATCTACTAAACGGCCAAAAATACTCATTTAAAAGTATAGATATTCTTTCCTTTTACATTAAACCGCTGTTTTTGTTATTGCCAATGGTACCAACTGAATGTACTAAAGCGCATACCCCCGCTAATCTAGCATTCAAATAAATGACAAAATTATATGTGAGGCTCAGTAAAGCATGTTGGAACCGTAGGCCATTGTTTAGAAATGGTCCGATAAAAAATGCTTTCTTTTTTATGTTTGAGTGAAAAAAGTTTACAATGAATTTATACATGTCTTTCAATTATAACGTAACGGCAAGTTTGATTTAAGTTTGCTAAAAACTGTAATTAATGCACCTAGGTGAATTAAATAACCACAGCGAATTATTTTGTCTTATATCTATTCGCTGCCCATTAGAAAGAATAGGGTATCCGTTATGAGTATCGTGTAAAAAAATTCAATATTTGGAATAGTGCCGACCCTCCCTATCCCAGATGTCCTATTTCTAAGAATTTGCATTTGCCCTTACGTAGAATAAATGTAAGGTTCAATTCACCTATCAATAGAATATGTAGAAGCTACAATGATTTTGAGAGTTACATGTGATGTGAATGCACTGTGAAAACTAAGCTAATTATGAAAATAATAACAATAACATAAAAAAAGAATAATAAAAAAATAAAAAGACATATACATTATTATTATACACTTTATTCCCTAGCATCCATCATTTCACAGAATCTCAAGCATTTATAACGCACAGCAGCCCATCGCCACGCAAGCAGATGTCACTCAGATGTGTTGTGAGGGTACGGAGCAGCGGCGAGTTCTATGCAATACTGTACGCGCCGAAGGCACTGCGAATAATTCACAACGTCGCACTCTAAGAACTATTTTAGGGACATACATTAGGGACATATACTGACGACATACATTATGACGCTGATGTGTCTAATATATTAAAATAATCTGAGTGCAGAGAGTACTAAAAAAACCAATCTCAAATTCATTCTTCCCCTAGTTTGCCACCCTTAGAGGTGGAATATTTTCTTCAAATTTAAATGAAACCACTACCGAGGTACACTCTTTCCAACAAAAAAACAATCATCAAAATCGGTTCACAAATGTGCCGCCGGAATTATCGCATAACATATATACAAAATAATACAGTCGAATTGAGGACCTCCTTTTTTTAAGTCGCTTAAAAATAGATCCTGTACCCGAAATGGGCGCGTAGCAATCTAGTATCTACCGCCATACCTATATCGAGTACGGTAGCCACCAAGCACATTATTATTATTATATAGAATATTTCGTTCCCACCGATAACTATAATAATAATAACGCACACACTCAACATAGCCTCGCACTAGGGAAACCCTGTGTCGCGGGTGCCATGGACACACACATAGACAACCACAAATTACACCCAAACTCACGAGAGAAATAAATGTACGCCATACAAATATTTCTCCCGGCCCGGGAATCGAACCTGGGGCCTCTGAGTGCCAGTCCGGCATGGTAACCGTTCGGCCACGGAGGCAGTTAAACTATGTCTACAAGTTATTTAACCAGAACTCTGGTCATTAGTTTGAAATTGAAATTGTACAGCGTATTAACACTATGTACCGTTTCGTTCAATTTAACATCTACTTAATATATATCCACTAAATGCACTAGAGCCTTTATTAGCCCGCACGTTCTGCGTTCACAGTTCACAATGCCGCGGAAACGGTTAAAAATTACAACTATCATTGAAGTAAAATTATGTGTTATTGCACAATAGTTTTACAACACAAATTACTGTATCCTGTTCAAAATAATATATAGTGGATAATTCATAACTGACAGAAAGTCGATGTAAAATAGAAATGTGTTCATGTTTTACACTTTTTAATTGCGGTTTATTATTAGAGCTCTCTCTCATTAATGGTTGTGTAGTGTGGTTGTCATATGGTATGCCCTGGGGTTAATGTTCTATTGAAATACGATAGTATTATGTGGTGGTGACGTTTAAGGAGTCATCGGGAGGAGAAGCGGGAAAAAGTTTTTGCTAGATCAAATGATTTAGGTATTTACTGTTATATAACAGTACAAAAAATATATGATACACCTAAGGATATTATTCAAAGAATGTGCTAATCTGTTACACGATAGTATGTATGTACTTCTCCCGATTGTATAAAATTCTAAAAACAGGCTAAAATAAAAGTTTCTAACAAATTATGTAAGAATAAAATTTCACACTATTATTCACTTTGCACATAATTTTCATATGAAAATATTTCTCTTTAAGTAGTACTACAGAGAATCTTAGGTTTTCGCGATTGTTACACATAGGAAATGAAACAATTTTTCCGGATTTAAGTCGCGTATATTTGTTTTTTCAAACAAACCAAAGTTTCGGAGCCTTTACGAACCGAAAAATTGCTAAATTTAGGTTTTTAGCCCAGTTGTTATTAACCGATTTAAAAAAAAGAAGAAGGTTCTCAATTTGACTGTATGTTTTTTATGTATGTTACGCGATAACTCCGCCATTTGTGAATCGATTTTGATGATTTTTTTTTGTTGGAAAGAGGATACCTCCATAGTGGTCCCATTTAATTTTGAAGAAAATCATCCACCTGTAAGCAATTATTTCAATGGTTGATTTTGCTATCATCCAATTCAAGGCGTGTTCTCTCACAATATACTTTGAGTAGTGAGAACCGATTTTTATTATCTCCTGTGTCAAGTTCCGTAAAGTGGCGAGCTAAGGGATGAATCCGGGTTTGCGCACTTTCCGGTAACCGATTTCAATAAAACTTAGCTAATAGATGTAATTCCACGTACTTTTGAGGTCGGTTTTTAGTACTCTGTACTGAGATTATTCAATTCATATTTAATTTATCATTAAAATTTGAAAATTGACCAGCGGTTTAACGACGCTCCGCATCACCCGCTGCTCCGTCAGTCGCCATCGGGCGCTTGTCGAAGTCGGATCTGTGTCAAATTTTCTCCGCTTGTTCATATTAACTTACTTGGAAAAAAACAGGCTGTTCTCAATTCGACTGTATTTTTTTTTATTTTTGTATGTAGGTATGTTACGCGATAACCCTTTTGCATTTGTAAACCGATTTTGATGATTCTTTTTTGTTGGAAAGAGGATACTTCAGTATTGGTCCTATTTAAATTTGAAGAAAAAATTCCAAATGAAAATTCCAAATGAAATGAAAATGATAATAAAAGTCTATTTTTATGGAGGGTATTTTGAAATTGGTCGCTCATAGTCTGGACTACGACACCGGACAAAAAGGCGACCTGAAGGTTCTTTAATAAATCACTTCAATTTATATTTTTTCGGAAGTTCAGTCATAGTGAACATTTGTTTTTTATTGTCGTACTTTGAGAAGAACATTTGTACAATGGGTGCTCCAAAGACCCCAAAGCCGACTTTTTAATTCTGAGAACATAAATGAAGATAATTATGTTAAACAAAAGTAATCTTTAACCAATGTGCTGTAAAATTAATTTTGGTGTCTTAATAATTAATTTTGTAATCAATTAATTAATTACTAAATTGGTTTGTGACTTCCTGATTGTGTCATTAGATATGATATTTGAGATAAATACTTTTTAACCCAATTTAATATTTAATATATAGTTGTTACTTAAAATTTTTTCACTTTAAGTGCACTCTCAGACTAGTTCACTCGTATGACTAGTTGGACGTCATTCGTAATATATTGATTAGATGCTGACGTCCGAGTGTACTCTGATCGCGTGTTCACACGTTACAAGTAGCAAAGTCAAAGTCAAAGTCGTCTAGGTGCGAGTGTACTCGTATAGTGAAAACCCGGCTTTACTCTCAGCTCTCAGAACCAAAAGGTCAGTTTTGAGGTAAGGTATCTTTAGGTTACGCGTGTATATAATCATGTGCCTCTACCATGAGATTACATTACGCTAGCGACCGCGTAAAATATTTAAAGATTCCAGGTGAAGGCTGATCAAAGTCACAGGAGGAGAATTTAAGGAAAAAAGAATTTTCAATTTGCAAAACGTTTAAATATTGGTGAAACAGACACGCACAAATACCACATAAAATGAAGTCAACGCTGACATGTGTATAATGCTATGTATGTATAAATGTTTTTTTCACTTTTCTAGCATTTAGCCGCAAGCATTGTTATGGCTAAAAGTAAAAGCTAATTTTTCAGGACAAGGTTCAATAGCCTTGTTAGCCTTTTTTTGATTTATTTATTCATGGAAAACCCACAGCTTCTTACATACAATTAAAATTGGAAAATAAACATAAAGCCAATTTTAGGCTTCCACCTTCAGACAAATCATACACGAGCCTTAAAAAAACGAACAATAAACAGTATTTCTCAACAACATTCACTTACATAAATATAACAATATAAGAAATAGACATGGCGAAGCCCTTTCAGTGTCTTTAGACATTTCGAAAGCGTTTGACAGGGGCTGGCATGCAAACTTTGTAAGCAAATTTCCCTCTTATGGGCTTTCCACTGACCTTCGCAACTGAACTTCGGATTTCTTAAGTGAACGTTCGATTCGAGTGATAATATCGGGTGATAGAGTTCCTCAGGGTTCTGTACTGTCCGCAACTCCCTTTCTGATGAATATTATTATGTTAATTCTAGGAGCTTTTGGGTATGCTGACGACAGCATACTTGTGGACAGGCACTTGACCAATGCAAGGGTCAGTGGAGAAAAAATCCAGTCTTGTCGAGAGTTCATGGTTAGACGTTTGAATTTTACACTTAAGGCAGCCTCCGATTGGGGCGATGACAATCTTGTCAAATTTAATGCTACGAAAACGCAGATGTGTCTATTCTCCACAAAACGGAGTCCCTTTCACCTGGCTCCGACTTTTCGTGATATATCCATGCCGATAACCGATCGTCTCCAGCTACTTGGAATGGACCAGTTGTCCAATCTGAACTTCGGCAGATACAATGAATCCATGGCTAAATATGCTGCCAGGAAGCTTGGCATCCTTTCCAAGGTGAGGCGTTACTTCACACGGGGAAAAGCTCCATATCTTTCTATGTTAGTTTTAATTATAGTAACCTTCCCTACCTACCCTGAGGGCTATATAACCTGTGCACGCACTGGAACCTTATAAGTTCAGGTTTTGACCCCAGATCAGCCAGTGTACAGGGTTGTCACAAATCTCTGTCACTTGACCTCATCCAGTTCTTTGAGAGGCTAGTTCCTCGAGTGAGCCACCCTGGGTGCACGTACAGTACCCTACCTATTTTCCAGATAGGAAACCGGAGCTGTAGGCACGCTCACTTTCCGTTACGCATTGCACAACTAGCGGTTAGCACCGCTAAGCCGTCGACTCTGAGTCCACTACCAAATCTCCTCATTGGTGGCGGAGCTGTAAGTCACGCTCACTTCCTGATGCCAGAAAACGACGTCTCTCCTGTTCCCAATAACCTAAGCGGCTGGAGGGACCGGAGGATATCTAGCTTATTCTCTACTAGCACGTCGGGCTAGTGCCGGACACCAGTCGGAGTATCCTGTGACAATGTCCGGACATAGCTTCCATTTTAAAGTGCAAGCCATGTTCCCCGCGCGTCTCCTCACTTCAGGCCCTCAATTAGACAGCTACTAAGACGCGCTAGCTGCTCACGAGATAGACGCCCCGGAAACATGCAAAACCAGGGCAGACAAACATGTCCGTCTCTGCAGCTAACCACAAACTCCAGCGAGTCCATATTCAAGTCCGGGTCCGCCAGAAACGCCCGCAAAGGCGTATCACTGGTAGAGGGCGTAGTATCTCCGGAAAATCCTATCTTTTGGGTCGGTAGATAGGGATACAGGGACAGTTGTTTCAAGCACAAGTCCGGTCGTGTATGGAGTACTGCTACCACTTATAAGATAGCTCTTCTAAATACCAACTGGCCATCTTGGATTCAATTGACAAGCGTGTCAAGAGGTTTATAAGTGACTCGAAATTAGTAGACGCGAAACTGCAGAGCCTTGAATACCGCCGTAAAGTGGCCTGCTTATCGGTATTCTACAGGATATATCACGGAGGGTGTGCGATAGAATTGCATAATTTGATTCTGCCTTCCCCTTTCCATCATCGGGGGACTAGCCGTGGGCCAAGATTCCATCCCTACGTTGTAGTTGTACCCAACAATTTGCACGAAGCTTTTCGCTTCCACATTTTAGCAAGCGGCTAGAGAGTGGAATTCCCTGCCTACGGACTTGTTTCCCGAACGCTATAATTTGGACCTTTTCAAGACGAGAGTGAATAGACATTATTCAGGTGTACATGCTACATCGTCGACCTCATCATCACTTTCCATCAGGTGAGATGAAGGTCAAATGCGCACTTATTTATTTATAAAAAAATAACAACCCAATACCTGCGGTAATCACAAATTATTCAATAAAATTAAATAGACTGTCCGTGAGTTTACGCTTTTGCGCATCAACATTACAATTGAATGTATCAATATCCAGGTCATGATTGCTCAGCGGTTATCTATCAGTAGTCCGAAATGACATTTTCCAGAAATAACGTTTGGTCGAAATTTCATAACCTCGAAAGTAATTTTGAGAGGAAAATGTTTTTTCTTTTAAACCTAACTTAACCCAACCTTTTTTTTTACCGTGAGGAAAATGCGTTACGCATTCCGCATATATGGGACTCTCTCCTGGGGGCTATGTCGGTCCCCAAGAGCGTACCCACTAAAAACCTCACGATGTCCCTGCGCGCACCTGCCGCCGGAGTCGCGGGGTTTCAGATGCTACCGCGACTCCGGTGGTGCCGGTTCGCCTTTGGGCGTACCCCTAACAGAGATGCCCCGGAACATTTAGGGCATCTACCGTCGGCGGAAGCCTGTACAATGCAGGGGCCGAGTCTCCCAACCCTGCACCCTGCTCGCCTCCGCTGATGGGACGCAGGCGGACGGCGACGGGCCGTCGCGTGCGTCCTCTCCGCCGACGCCGAACGGGGTCCAAGAGGGCGCTGTCTTCGCGGACCCGTTCGGCTGTCTCCTGCGGCATCACGTCCTTGTAGAAGCAACCATCGCCTGCCATGACCTCTCGCTTCCCAGCATGTAGAGCCAGAACTATGCTGGGCAGTGAGAGATCTCGTCCCACCAAGTGTACGAGGTCCCTGCGCTGTTGGCTTGGACGGTGCGCTCCCGATGCGCGTCTCTGGCCGATCGAAGAGCCTCCTCCCACCCCGCCTGGATGGCGGTCTTGGCGGCATGCCGCACCCGGACTAGTTACTCTACAGTGGGGCGCTCTCCACGTACCCTGGCTTCCGCACGGGACCTGTAGGTATGCTCGAGGACGGACGGCTCCCTAGTTGCGGATGCATCTGGATCCATCTGGAGCCAGGGCACATGCCGCCACTCCAGAAACCGTCCGGTACGCCCGAATCGCTCTCACCGCCATTAGCTTTTGCGGCCCCAGTCTGGTAGTGAGGGCCTCCGCCCAGATGGGCACCCAGTAGAGGACCATGCTCCGTATGGCGCCAGCAAATAGCCGACGACATAGGGCGCTGGGTCCCCCCACGTTTGGCATAAGGCAGTGCTCTTTGAAGTTCCACCGGCTGTCCAAGGTGAGCCCAAGATAATTTATATGAGGACATTCAAGAAATCCTGAAAGAACAACTGTTTCGGTGTAATGAAAATTCGAACAAACGTTCTTTTGGACAAAAACGTTTTCGACTTTGTGATAGGTACCTTGCTCAGCACACCATCCAAGCTCTTGCTAGCTCTACATAGAAAATTATTTTGTTCAGTTAATCCTCGCTAATGAAACTGCTATAGGGTGATAGTGTCTCATAGAATGAGTAGGTACATTAAACGAAATATCACCCAGTAAGTCAAAGCAAGTCAACAATACAACAATACATCTATAATGTTTAGGATATACACTATAGCAAAGATTCTTTGGCGAATATTTTGAGGTAATATATTATTATTCAGATCCTTACAGAGACGTGGTTTTGATTTAGGCAAATTACGCTCAGCGTTTACCAAACTGCACTTACAAACTGCGTTACTAATTTAAAACATGTTTTAAGTGACTTTGTGTGTGTGTGTATACAAAATAATTGTATCTTCTTGTGACCGCTATTGTCGCTGTATAATTTCCCAAACAAAATTGTGAAGTAATTTACGTGGTTGCTAGCGACAACTGTCACAGTAATCTTGTCGAAGAGGCACACAATGTTTAATGTTGTTTAATGTTTACTTTTAACATCGGGTGGAGTGGAGTCATTTGCCTGTCATGTATAAAAAAAAAAAAAAATCGAAATCAAAAGACAATTTTTCAAATTGAACAAAAATGTTGCCATTGCTTTCTATAAACGTTGTTATCATAAATAAACCTTCTTTTAGCGTTCCACTAAATATGTTTATAAGTGTATATTATTAAAGTTTATATAAGTTACAATCGCTACCCTAGTATTCTAGATTAAATGCAGAAACGAAGTAATCATTTACTAGGAAACGAGTGCCATTATTATAACAAAATTTATAATTTTCATGCACCCAAGCGTATAAAAAGGGTAGTACTTATGTAACTGGATATCTTAGTATTGTAGGGTGCATGTTTAACATACAAATTGACAACGTAATTGCACAAACATTCTTATTGTCAGAATCGCTTACATATTAATAAAAGTAATAAATGTATTATAATATTTTATTCGTATTTATTGTCTATTTTGTTAATGATGAATATGTTTAGCACCTTTGGTATCTTTTCGCTAAAAGCTGCTGCCGTCAGAGAGCTCTCGTTACGTTAAAAAATATGAATTTTATTTTTTCGCTAAAGTTAAAGTTTCCTTGCGAGTGATTATTGTACGTAGTTTTTATTTTCTATGTTCAGCTGGAGCATCTGTGTGCATCCTCAAAGATTCTTTTTAATATATTAAATAAAAATAAAATACTTGTTGACGAAAGTAATAATTTAGAATACAACCTAATCGCTGTGATTTCGGTGATTCTATAGAGGTGAACAGTATATTTTGGGTGGTTTTAGTTTTCAGTTTCGTTTAAAATAACCCTGCATAACCTTACAACACTAAAGGGGTAAATAATCACAGCAAACTAAACTTTAACATCTAAACTGTGTAAAGCCAAGCTAATAGAACTTTGACTTATTACTAACTCTCGTAATAAATTAGTCTTCTTAGACGTGGTCACTTATTAACTACATTTTGAAAACTAACCACAACAAACCAACCACATGGTTTAACAAGTTTCTAAAGAGATAGGTACTCATAAAGTAGTCAGAAGCAAAATGAACAGTCGACTTTGTGATTGACTGCATTGGAAACGCAGGTTTCATGCGTTGTTCATTATATTGAGTTATCTTACATGTGCTTTAAAATAAGTGTTAAAAGTAGTACATTTTTTCTGTGAACGGTAATAATTTTTATAATTTCGATTGATATCGTTATGGAAGAACAGCAGTTCGATAATATTATAGTTATATAATATATATAATATAATTATATAATCCTGCCGCCAAGCAGTAATGTTAGCAGTGGTGAAAGTACACGTACATGTTAACTGTGACTTGTTAACTTATATCTCAGGGTGTCGGGCGCAGTGGCATTGCCCCTGAGATCTTTACGGTTTAAAGCTCTGAGTGGCACTGGAATTGTTATGGATAGGCGTGAGCTTACCATCACTCGTCCCGTCACTTGATGTTATAAAAAAAAACTAGAGTTCGACACCAATATCAGGCGTCACGTGGCCCGGAAACCATCTCGGCGCCTTCTTTCATAACGGGATATGAAATAACCCTACCACTCGAAACACATGAAATGGACTTTACCAATATTAAAAGGATACAGAACCTAAAAACAAATGTACAAGAGTGTCCTACAGGGATAAAAAGGGGAAAATAAAATCAGGCCTGATTCAGAAATTTAAAGCCACTCAGCGAGCGATGGAACTTGCTATTTTTGGGGCTTCTCTGATGGATCGAATTCGCAAATAACTTGCAAAATCAGTAAGATGAGGTGGTAGTAGGTTGGTTATACCTGCAGAAGAGCTGATGGCTCATGGAACCGATTTCTTCCGAAATGGCGACCCTGTCAAAACAGGTGTAGTCAGTATAGACCCCCTGCGGCAAGATGAACAGACAACTCGAGGAATCACCCGGACGGAATAAGACCGGGAGAGTTACCGTACATTGGAGACAACAGTGAATGCATATAAGCTGACATGATTATTAAAAAGAAATGCAAATATATCCATAGTGACCATCCTCAAGAAAAATTTCATGGACCATGAACTCAAAATCAAAACCAAACATGAGATCTTGATTCTTTCGTCTTTGGAGACTCTGCCTTACGAATGAGTCAACAGTGTTTAATCAATGTGAGGATTGGAAATGTAATTTGCTTACATACGAATTAAAAATAGATAACGATAACAGTTGCTATTATTATTAATGCGATAATATAGTAACAAAATCAACAAATGTTATACTCGTATACCAACACAAAGTTATAATTGTATAATAAGCCCACTGTTGAATTCTGCCTCCTAAAATACAGGATCCCCTAATTCAGAATGTGGAATAATCTTGTTGTATAACTTCGTCTTATAACAAATACTGTTAATAATTAATTAGTAGTGATTTGTAAAATGAAACATTATTGTTATTATTAATATCTAGATCTACAAAGAACATGACAATGGACGCATAATATATTTTCATAACCGCGTGTAGGAAGAGAAAAGAAATAGAATCAAGTTGAATTTATATTTCTTATATAAATATTAATTTGAATACTAATTTGATTTAAAATTTATATATTATTTTTCTATGCATTTGTAACTGTGTATATTAATTAAAGCACGAATAGCCGTACATAATGCTATGTTGATTCCAACGCTAACGTATAGGAGTGAGTGTCGGGAATGGCAGAAGAAGCATGAGAGTAGAAGAATTCTGTGATCCATGAACGATGTTGTTTTTGAAAGAGGATCTAGGGACAAAAATAAAAAAGGGTATGCTAAAGTTTAAATCACAAAGATCTCATGGGCGCTGCTCATACGCCCGTCACCTTGAGACATTAGTCGACAAGTCCCATGTGCCTGTAATTTCACCAGCACCCTTACCCTACAAAACCTTATACTCACTATTACTATTTGGTGGCACAAATAGGTAAGGTTATCGCTGACTCAGTCAGCAGTCAGATTAACCGACCTTTCGAGCCCATGAGAGATCCCATGGAGACATGGAGACATGGAGAGATGTCTCTAAAAGGTCCGACACGTAGGTTTGTTTGAAAAAGCAAATATACGGGATTTAGATCGGGAATAGTTTCATGTCCTACATGTAACAAACGCGAAAACAATAGTATAGTCGTTAGACTATAAATTAATATCCAACCGCAACATCAGGCATCCAACAAAACAAAAGATAAAGTGCACTTCGGGAATAAACCGACACAAAAGTATTTAGACAACGATTAAGCGTCTTTTTCTCCGTCTGAGCTTTTAATCCAACAGACAAACTGCGATAATCTATCGACAGATCATCTCAGTGTTTGTCTGAAGTCTAGACTAGATAATTCTAATATCGTTTCGTTATAGCAAAGAAAATGACTCCTTATTTCTTTTGAACGACTTCGGTGGTCCATGGGTTTTCACTGTGGGCGTTGGGTATTATGAATGAATCCCGTTGCTGCATTCACAGCACAGGTATACATGCTCCTTGCGAAAGATTTCGTCCAGGGAGGTTTTGCCACTTTACTTATTTTTATTGCCAGGCTGTAATGGAAGCATTACTGCGTTCCGGATTTGAAGATTAAGGGTGCAGTTGAAATTACAGGCACATGGGACTTTTCAACTTATATCTCAAGGTGACAGGTGCAGTGGCAGTGCCCCTCATTTCTTTGTGATTTGAAGTTTAAATAGCACCTCAAGTGCTGTGGACAGACGTGTCGTATAACACCAGACGCGCGACTTGTTCGTCCCGTCGTGAATAATTTAGATTTTTTATAAAAAAGTACTTTAAAGGTTCGTGGTATTACATCTATTTAGGAAATGAAACTATTTTTCCGGATTTATATCGCGTATATTTGTTTTTTCAAACAAACCGACGTTTCGGGCCCTTTACAGGTCCCATGGTCACGGTTTGTTTGAAAAAACAAATATACGCGATTTAAATCCGGAAAAATAGTTTCATTTCCTATGTGTAACAATCGCGAAAACCTAAGAACTCGATATTACATCTATTTGCCAAGTTTTATTGAAATCGGTTGCCGGAAAGTTTGCCACCCTTAGAGGTGGAATATTTTCTTCAAATTTAAATGGGACCAATACTGAGGTGCCCTTTTCCGACAAAAAAGAACCATCGAAATCGGTTCACGAATACAGAAAAAAATACAGTCGAATGGAGAACCTGCTCCTTTTTTTGAAGTCGGTTAAAAAATAGTTAATACATTAAGAATCACCCTTAGGAACTTTTTACAAAGGTGTTTGGACTTAGTAAATGTTGTTGTTATTTAGGTTAGTAGTGAGAGCCTTGGGTTTTTGGCTTAAGTTACTTTGAATTTGTAAATTAATATTTCTTGTTTATAAAGTTGTGTTGTTAATATTTCTTGATGCAATAAGGATTTCGTAAAAGTGATTTTCCGACGAAGTATTTTACAAAAAACAATGAATTTTATTATTTTAAATAGAAACTAGCTTGTGCTCTAATAACTTGCCCTTATAAATTCAACAAATGCTGTTTTTCAGGAACAAACCGTAAATCTTCAATTTAATTGAGGTCCAGTCTCGTCACAATGTGCTATCGATATAAAAATCTCCCCATTTGCAAATTTTACGACCAGCCTTTTGTCGACATAGATAATATAAAGGCCTTTTGTATATAATGTGCGCTATTTATATTATACCATAAAATATAAAATTTGACTATATTAATATGTGCACAGTATGAAGTCATCATAAAACCCACGCCTAAGAGGAGACCATTTAGAAGGTTTTGTGAGGACCTTGTGAAAGAGTTTGACCTTGAGAAGTAGTGCCACGTTACTTATTTCTGCCACCAAGCAGTAATGTGAGCATTACTGCCTTCCAGTTTTGAAGGGTAAGGGTGCTGGTGGAATAACAGGCACATGGGACTTGCCAATTTTTTCTCTGGATGACGGGCGCAGCGGTAGTGCCCCTCAGATCTTTGTAAACTAAATCTCCGAGTGTCACTGCAATTGCATGCTGATTGGATCCGATGGGGTAGTCTCGAAATCAAATGAGTTTCCGAGCGAGAAGATGAACCTGGTTCCTACTATATCTTGCTGATTTGTGAGTTAAATCAATTATTGTTCCGATTTCAAATGTCAAAAGTTTCCAATACTAAGACTAAGAAGAGACGCAGTTTCCAATCGGGAGAGGCAATCAAAATTAAGCTGCTGTTATGGACTTGCCACCATGCGTAAGACTTGTTCGTCTCGTCACGTGGTATCATAAAAAAACTGTGAACTTTCACTAATATTTAGATTATATGATATCAAGTGACATAACGAACAAGTCTTGCGCCTGGTATTAAGCGACACGCCTGTCCATAGCTGTTGCAGTGCCACTCAGAGCTTTAAATTGCAAAGATTTGAAGGACACTGCCACTGGGCCTGTCACGTGTGACGTAAGTTGACAAATCTCATGTACTTATAAATCACCAGCACCCTTACCCTTCAAAACCGAAACAGCTTTATATTTAGATTTAGATTTCATTGCAACAATTTTGTTCACGCTTGTGTCATAGCGCTATAAGTCGTCAATTTGGTGGTGATTAGTTACCCTTGGTGAGTCGGCCTTAAGAAAGGCCTCAAGAATGTGTGAAAGCACTGACACGTGTTGATGAGGCGAAAGATGTGTATCAGGATCGTAGCAAGTAGAAGGCTATAGTATATGGGAAAAAGGCGTGAAGTATGTACGTGTTATAAAATATACTCAATTCAAACATTTCCTGTTTAAAAAACCTCTTTCTAAGAACAGCGATCTGCAGTTTCTTGCTTCTATTTTCATCATGCTTCATTTACAGTATTGCTTGTTGACCTCTTAGGTTATCTTTCCCCACTTCTACGCTAGTTATAGAGTTCTATTCAAGCATCAAGTAAAGTAAAAAAAGATCTATTTACTACATAAAATGTGTTAAGTTTCAGAGTCTCAAATTCAAATATTTTTTCTCGATTATTGCATATAGGAAAACTTATTATTTCTACAATTTATTAAAAAAAAAATATTTTCATTTTACATTTGCCATGAATCTTACGAACAAGATCGCGGTCAAAACCTAGCAAAAGATGTAAGGTAATACTTCAATTTTATAGATCATAGTTCACGAGACTCGTCGTAGGGATCTCTAAGTATTGGATGATTTACTATAGTCATATAAACGGGATAATCGTTGGTTAGCACTCAGCTGGCCTTAAAAGATGTTTGGGGAGGTATGAAGCTGGCAAAGAAGTTGATAAATTGATACACTGACCTTAATAAAAGTACGAGCGAAAGTTCAGGAAATGACTTCACTATGATACTGAATAACTTTTCCTTTAAAATCTAATAAAACCTAATCATATGTAGATTATGATGATGAAAATATGAAAATGAACCTATTTCTGTGGCCAAACAGTAATGTGACCATTACTGTGTTCCAGTTGTGCACGAGATTTGACAAGTTTATGTATCAAGGTGACGGATGCAGCGGCAGTGCCCTCAGAATTAAATCTGTAAGTGACACTGTAACAGTTTTGTTGCAGGGACAAACAAGTCGTTCGCCTGGTGGCAAGAAACGCGCCTGTCCATAACAGTTGCAGTGCCACGCAAAGCTTTAAATCACAAAGACATAAGGGGCACAACCACTTCGCCCGTCACTCTAAGACATAAGTTGACAAGTCCCATGTGCATGTAATTTCACCAGCACCTTTACCCTTCAAAACCGGAACTTCGCAATGCTGGCGTTACTGCTTTGCAGCAGAAAAATAGGTAAGGTGGCACTACTATCCTGGACGAACTCTTTCACAAGGAGTTCTACTGCTACTAAGTTTTGGATAGGCGTGTCGCTTACCACTAGGCGCGCGTTGTGTTAATGTTTTTCTCTATTTTTTGTTTGATTTTACGCACGTTTTTTGGAACGCGACACTTTCGCGTTTCTGATATTTATGATA
Source organism: Hyposmocoma kahamanoa (assembly GCF_003589595.1). Classification (NCBI taxonomy): domain Eukaryota; kingdom Metazoa; phylum Arthropoda; class Insecta; order Lepidoptera; family Cosmopterigidae; genus Hyposmocoma; species Hyposmocoma kahamanoa. The sequence goes on from NW_020653850.1 coordinate 17,844,068, forward strand.
CTATGAGTTCAGGTATGTTCAAGTTATTATATAGTATATAGTTTTTCTATATAGTTTATATATAGAAATCTATATAGTTTTTTTATATAGTTTTTCGTTTATTTAATAACAGTTTCTATTGAATACAAACCGGCGAACAATCAGACTGTCCTCTAGATGAGAAAGGGTAATAGGCACTTAAAGATTATTTCTACTGGAAGCACCTTAATATTGTAAAATATGCATTACTGATCATACGGCACAAGGTTTCAAGTACCCTGTGCTTTACCTTGTTTTTCAATCCAGAACACAGCAGTGTAATTTTTGCGGTTGAAATATATAAGGAGGTCGTACCTTTTCTAGCGGTGAGCAGGTAGATCGGCTGTTGTACCCAATGGCAAAAGCGATATAGGGAGCGATAAACAAAAGAGAAAATGTAATATTCAAAGAATGACGATCCTCCATAACTTTAACCCCACCAATTTCTTTCGCTGACCCGTACTTACCCTCAGTCTACCTCGCTTTCATTCAAGTCACATAATATTTATGCTCGACTCAGTCATCTCAAAAGGATTCTCGCATATTTATGTTGAAGTTTTTACTTCGTCCTTTTTAGTTCTCATAAAATTATAAGAAAGCATTTGCAAGAGTGTATATCGCTTTTACAGCCAATTACACGCTAATATTCCAGGTTACTGATCGTAGTTTTTATTTAATTGCGCTGAATTTGAAATAAGGACGGAAGGTTTTTTCTTAATATATTTGTATTCCAATAGGTAATAGCTTATTCCTTCCTTCACTTAGTACTCATTATTACTAGAATTGGATGGAAAATAAAGTCAATTTGATTATATTTCGTTAAGAACTCTGACCTAGTAGAAATTGTATTGGAATTATGTCAATTCTCGATTTCAATTATTCAACGTGAACAAGCTTTAAAAACAAGAGGCTTTTTTAGCAACTTAGTATTAAGTCAACAAAATGTTCAACACACTTAATAACATCTTCAAGATTTATCTGTATAATCACAAACAAATCAAACAATTATCTTGGTCTATTTACATATAAATTTAATATCGATGTTCCGTGTACAAAATTGTTTAAAACATTAAAACAAAAACGGGGCCTGTTCTCGAATTATTCGTAAATTAGTCATCGCTTGTAGCGATCTATTTCAAAGGTCTCTCATTATAATGTTGTTAAGAACATTCAACATAGAGTATAATAATTTGTATTAGCATTTAATTTTCCGGGCCAACGGACTGTCGAACTTGATGTGTGCTGTTCCCACAACGTTAGAAATTTTAAATTACCGGCTTTTGTCTTTAGACATTTAAGCAATGATTATGGACCGCGGTGCGTGCATTTTAATTTCAGCAATTTGTTGTTTTATATCCTTGGTTCCGTTTTATCGTTTATTAGTGAGCACAAACTATTATATTTTAAGTATCATGCAAATTCTTATAACGACAAGTATCTTTCTTTGCCTTGATGAAATATCTCTATACGTATATTGTTCTGAAAGAAAACGAATGCCTAAATGGGAATTGTGTCTTTAGTATCTTAAAGAAGTAGATTGCTGTAAGTCAAACAAATTTGGACTTACTCACTCTTCAAATGTCTTCCAGGTATATTGTTCTGGAAGAAAACTTCCAGAACACCGGGAAGAAATTTGGAAGGAATAACTGACGTCAATTTCACATTCTTCTTTAAGATACTGAAGGCGCAATTCCAATTAAGGTATGAGTTTATAGTCGAGGTTTTGAATTCAAAATGCACTAGAGAAGTAGGTCTCACAGTTATGGAACAACTTTAATTTTTTTCCAGAAATAATATGAACGAGATACAAATGTGTTGTGAAATTTTCTTTTCTATTTACTAAGGACATTCAAATTAAAGTCTTAAATGAGCCGTTAGATATAGTATCCCTACTCAGAAATGTTTTAAATCAAATTAGTTTAATTTAGAGATTTCGTGAATCATTTTGATAATGATATCTTTACTGACGGATACTCAATTAAAGTCCATTTAGGATCGCAAAATGGCAATATTCTAAGAAATGGGAAGCATGACAGCGCTTGTAAATACCGTGACTAAGGAATTAAGCATGAAAATAATAGCTGTTCTAATGTTATTATGATAATACTCTTTACAAGTCGCCTTGCAGTAATTGTTGAGTACATAAGAGAAAAGAAGATAAATGACGGTTTTGGCACTTTAAACAAAACGTACCTAGCATGTACAAAAATAACAATGATAATAATATTAACTAAAAATAACGGATAACTCACGTATTTAAGTCGAATTTTTGATCGACATGTTTCGAACCAATTCGTGGTCCTTAATCATGAGATTCCGCGGTGGTGACGTATATTTCTCCAGAAAATACAAATATTAAGTGCGTAAATATCTTACTAATTTTAAGACACATTAGGAATTTTGAAGAAGCTAGTAAGCACTAGCTTCTTCAAAAAGCGAAAGGTTTAACACCTGTTAGTCACCAGGCACTCACCTTTGGGGATTTAATGTACAAACTTATGGTATTACTAAGCAGATTACTTATGAGAGAAGCAAAGAATTATATAACAAAAAGAAAATAGAAAAAGATAAAAAAGTTGATAATTTATTAATATAAGCAAACTATAAATAATACGGAGGAACAAAAGAATCTAAATGTTATGTGATGAAACCTATTTTTTTTAAGGAACCCCAAACCTTCCTTCATTACATAGTATTCATTTTTAATAATGTTTAGTATGAAACTCATCTAATATAACAAACCGCTGTGTAGTTAGACACTTAAACGCTTATTACGGCTAATCGAGAGGATGTAAGCAACCATGACGTTGCCTCATTATAAAAAGATACTTAATTCATATCATAAAGAATTTAGATTCATAAAACAGTTGATGACATAATGGGATAGGTAATTTTGGGTTGGTGCAAACATCGATCTCATGGAAAGATCGGCAAGGCCTGCCTCATGAATAAATAATATATATTTCGGTCGCCATTAAGCAATTATGCCCGTTGTTACCATTATGATGTTTTGGAAATGCTTTTAATTTTTTATTAGATCAAATTATCGTGCGGTAAGGTGTTCGAAGCGATGCCAATATAAACTCCGCTATTAAATATCAATCACGGTTAACATTTTGAACCTTGGCATTTAAGACAATAAATGTAATTATACTTACTTGAAGATAATACATGTTAATGATTCTTGTTACATGTAACTGTAGAATTGTGTACCAAATGAAATAATTTCACAACACTTCACAGTTTAAAATTACTTGACGATGAATAAATTTTAGTTAATACCGGTTTGAAATTATCAGAATCTGGACTATAGCTACTTGCAACAAGAACTCGTGCTACACTCCATGCAATAAATTCAACAAGTTTGCTTATTACTTTATTAGAATTGGCCGAATTTTATTTTATTTTTTATAATACTAAGTGACGGGACGGACAAGTTGTGTGCCTTGTGATAAGCGACACGTCCACAGACCACATAAATACTACACGCCTATCCATGACAGTTGCAGTGCCACACAGAGCTAATCGCAAAGATCTTAGAGGCACTGCCACTGCACCCGTCACCCTGAGACATAAGTTGACAAGTCCAAGACAAGTGTTAGTAATTTCACCAACACTTTCAAACTGGAACGCACTGCTTAATACTCACATTACAGCTTGGCGGTAGAAATAGGAAGGCAGTACTTCATTGGATGAATTTTTTCACAAAGAGCAAAAATCAAACCAAGTAAAAGTTTATTTAAAAAAATAAATATTCGCGATTTAGAATCGAAAAGTCGTTTCATTTCCTATGGCCGAAATTAGCTTACTTTTTTCATATGAAACCGAAACAGTAAAACGAACAGAAAAATAAAATTGTGTTAATTAAATTTTTATTGAATTGATATTCAATTATTTTTTGGGAAATTACTCCACTAGTTTGTTATAATTATTAATACAAAGATCGAACACTCAGAAAAAATTCCTTCGATCCGGTCGGATTCGAACCGACGTCTTCTTGCATACCGTGCCAGACGCTATACCAACTAAGCCACCACCAACCAACGGACGTCACGAATTTTTCTATGTGCTTGCGTCGTGTCTTTGTATTTGATTTTTCAACGACTTTTTAGTCGTAGCGCCATCTATGAGAAATCTATGACAGATTTATCACCCAGTTAGTACCTTTACAGCTACCAGTCCTGGCGAGAGATGTCGCTATTCACTGTATTAATTAAATTTTTATTGAATTGATATTCAATTATTTTTTGTGAAATTACTCCACTAGTTTGTTATAATTATTAATATTTATTTTTATAAATATTTTTATGATATTTATTTAATATAAGTATTAATAATTATAAAATTGTGTTACCAATATCATTGTTTATGAGACAAAATACAATATACAACAAAATCTTTGTTATGACAAGAGTAATGTTTTGAGATTAATATTAATTTATTAATTTGATATCAGCATTTTTATTCGATTTTCACGATTAGATATCACATAGGATTTCAGTCAGCCGTGAGTCAGTCGTGACCGTGGGACCAGCAGCTTGATTTTGATTGCCTCTCCCAATCGGGAACTTCGTCTCTTCCTGTGGTCTCTTCCGAGTCGAGGCGCATAATTGTGATTCACAACTGGCCGATCGGAAACTTTTGACATTTCAAATCGGAACAGTAGTTGACTTAATTCACAAATTAGAAAAATATCCGAAACGTTGGTTTGTTTAAAAAAACGAATATACACGATTTAGATCCGAAAAAATAGTTTCATTTCCTATAAAGTTTCATTGTCATTAATATTCACTCAAGTCACCGCGTTTAAATTGGACCTAGTTAAACAAAAAGGATCCAATGCACATCCAGTCACTTTCGAGATACGGCAGTTTGAAGTTTAAAAGTGTTTCTCACTCTTGTTTTATTTACAAAACTTATAATGTCATGTAACTCCAGAGATATTTATTTGAGTTTATATGTTGGATTTTGTAGCTGATTTAAGAGGTTAGACTTTAGGAACTGTTTGGTACATATAACTCAATTTTTGATAATTTTGGGGATTGGATCCTTTTTGCTTAACTACGTCCAATTATCGACTGACTTATTACATCCATGCATGCACGCCTGTGTGATATTATTAAAAAAATACAATATGCTGCACCTAGTTTAGACTGTTGAAATGCTTGTGAGTAAATGTTACAATATGCATTCCATATTTGTGTGCCTAATGTTTGACTGGACATGGTGAAGTTTGTTACTTAATTTGTTACATAATATCAACTTGTATACAATTTATGTTTCCACAAGTTATAAATCTGTGTCGATTTCTTATTCTACAAAACTATCTCAGGATAGTTTACATAATTTGGAGACGACCTCAAGAAACGTTTCGAAAATAATAATAGTACTTCCACCCCATTGATTTTATGAAATTTTGTCCTATATAATAAATTTTTTATGCCTCACCAAAATGACGGTTTTCAATGTTATCGAGACTGATAATTTAGGAACGTTTATAAAATCACCATTTTTAAGGACAGATCATTTTGAAAATCACGTATAAGTAAAGATTTACTTTGATTCTATTAACTTAGGTTCATTTTTGTTTCTGCCAAATTATATACTTTAGACCACTGTGTTTTCAATACTTTATGGTCACTGATTATTGGTTATCGACTTATTAATTTTGATGGTTGGAATTCATGCATTTAGTACTACCTACTACACTTTTTATTTTTTTATTTTTTTTTTATTTCATTTGAGTATTACAATGTCTAGTGATAAAATCGTAACTTTCGTATAATAGAAATTTATTGAATGGAAAAACGAGACATAATCAAAGCGTAACTAACTATGGTTACGAACTATAGTCTAGAAATATGAAAATATGACTCCGGTGGCTGGCAGCATTTGGTCGGCATGAGGGCGCCAGCTCTCGCTCTATGGTTACACGGTAATGCAAGCGGCCCAATCCTATGATTGTAACTCTTGAAATTTTTGTAAGTTATCATTCTGAAATTCTACAGACTGTACGTTCATCAGACACTTTCCTGGAATGATATTCTGAATCCTTGTAAGTGTGCCGCGTAACTCTGCCCGGGTACGACTGGCTTTAATCAAGTCGAATGGGTTCATTTCTTCGGCATTGATAAATTCATAACTTTCGTATTAAGAGTCGATTCTGTCTCAGTTCGAATTCAATTTTTTCCCGTACTAATACGGTTTATTTTGCTTGAGTCGAGCGGTAGACAGGACAGGACACTGGCTTTATTTCTAAATTTATTTTTGTACAAACGAAATTAAAGCCATTTGTGAAATGTACATCGTATACTATACTTGTATATCTAGTGTATATAGTGTTATATATATGTATACGTTGTAATTCTAAAGTACCTATTGAATACAGCGGTTTTCTTGTAACATTTTCTAGGTAAGTTTGTGCTTTTCGTCTATCGTGACAATGTTTAGAAATCGTGTTTTCACACTATATAGTAAATCAGTGCATATCCTCAATTTTACTATATGTTTAACACAAATACTTTTAACTCTATTTACTGTCTTTAGAGCCTAAGAAATTACAAAGCTAGGTATTCGTAATTGCAACGTAAAATGAATCATAAATAAAGAGCGCGTGCGCGTCTGCTCGCACTGGCCAGTAGCTTTTCTTTTAAACCGACTTCAAAAAGAGGAGGAGGTTCTCAATTCGTCTGTATGTTTTTTTGTATGTATGTGATAACTTCGCCATTTGTGAACCAATTTTGATGATTCTTTTTTTGTTGGAAAGAAGGTACCTCAGATGTGGTCCCATTTAAATTTCAACCACCTCCACCTCTAAGGGTGGCAAACTAGGGGATGAATAACTTTTGAGGGCGGTTTTTTTTACCGGAGGTTAGGTTATTTATACTATCAAGTGACGGGACGAACAAGTCATGCGCCTGGTGGTAAGCTACACGCCTGGCTATAACAATTGCATTATTCTCAGAGCTTTAAATTGCAAAGATCTGAGGGGCACTGCCACTGTGCCCGTCACCCTGAGACATAAGTTGATATGTCCAATGTGCTTGTGACTTAACGAGCACCCTTACCTTTCAAAACCGCAACAGATTAATGCTCATATTGCTGCTTGGCGGTAGAAATAGGTAAGGTGACAGTACTTCCCTGGACGAACTCTTTCACAAGGAACTCTACTGCTACTAGAAACTCTGGCCTCTGCCCTTGCCTCGTCACGCCGCACCCGTTGTATAGCGGCTTGGACACTATAATTATATTTTTTCCAAAGTGATTAGCAAAATGACATTTAAGCAAGGCTATAGACTAGAAATAAAAAAATGAAACATATATCGTCTACAGTCGTGGACGCTACGTTTGTTTTTGATATATCATTAAGTAGGTATATTTAAACAATGGTTTTAGGAATTAAAATATTTTTTTCAGGATCCTAATCATTGTATATTTGTTTTGTTTTTTTAATGACCAACGTTTTGGGTTCTTTATGTAAGCGATTTAGATTCGAAAAATAGTGTCATCATCTTCTTTTTTAAAGTGTTATAACTCCATCGATATAATTCATGATTCCACCAACGTCAAATTAAGGTTACTTAAAATTTAACCGGTGAATCTCGACAGACTTCGCTGAGAGGAGAATCTACAACAACAGGCATCATAAATGTACACCGACTGTTACAGAAAAAAATTATTCCTTTTAATAAATTTACATAGGACATAGCACACAAAGAGGGAGGAATTTTAATGTTTAGTTTCATTTCTAATGTGAAACTCCCTGTGTTATCGAACACAGAAAAAAATCACTTCAATCTGGTTGAATTCGAACCAACGTCTTCCAGCAAACTATGTTAACCTTTTTATTCAGGTTACGTGGGTCTAGGCACAAATGTAAGTCGCCATTCGGTTTTTTTACAACTGTTAGACTGTTTACCCAGTCTGTAGGGCCCTCGACCTTAGCAATAATATTTTCATTTTCCATTTCCTTTAATTTACTCCTAACCTGTTCCCTTATAGCAATAGGTAATTTTCTGTGTGCATGAAAAACAGATGATATATCATTTCCGATTTGAATATTGTGTTTTTTGTCCTTGCAAACAACTCATACCTACAAAAATGTCTGGATTTTGAATTTTCTCACTGTTACGGTCATTTTTCAATGATGAAATTCTTTTAATCAATTTTAACTCTTCACATGAACGAGTTCTTAGGTTTTCGCGATTGTTACACATAGGAAATAAAACTATTTTTCCGGATTTTTTAATTTTTAAATCCGGATTTAAATCCGGAAAAATAGTTTCATTTCCTATCTTCACATTAAATTAAAGGTATAAATTAAAAAAAATAATGATTATTTTTATATGCAACTTTTAAGTAACATTTATCTAGTACTACAATATTCATACCAGAATAAACCTGCAAGCGTGTTCAAGACCCATTTAAATCGTTTTCATATATATTAATTAGGCTTAAATATCACTTTGGTAAAACATTCACGTCAGCTTCGGTATCCGGCTTAAAAACTATTTTTTGGCCGTGTATATACAGTTTCACTATACAATCACTACTTATATGACTACCGATAAGAAAACATTTGCGACTTGCCTGATCAGAGGAATCCTCGTGTATCGTATATACTCGATACATACGGGCAAAGTGGTTTTGACGTTGACAGTTACACCATTAACTGTACGCTGGACACTCATTTCGCCTATGTATATAAAGCCACCAAATCCACAATTTTTACTTGTAATCCGCGATACACCAAAATTATCAGATTTGCCAGAAGCTATACCAATTAAGTCACGGAAGGAACCGGATTTTTTTCTAAGTGTTCGTATTCATAAGTGTGATTCTTTATTTAATAGTGATAACAAACTAGTAGAGCAATTTCAAAAGAATAATTCATGGAATATCATGGTAGTGAAACATCGTGACATTCAATAAATTTATGTTTTTATTTTAAAATCAAAATAACTTTATTTCACAAACAATGTAACAAAAGAAAAATAAAATTAATAATAAAAGAACTATGTTAGATAGGACTAGGCAACATCTGTAACTACATTAATCGAAACGAAAGAATTACGAAATTTAGTAAGGATTGACAATTCCAGTAAAGCTGCAATATTATATATCTACATTAAAAGACAATGGCCTTCGATCTTCTGGTTTTATCATTAAACTTTCTCTCACGGGAAGATATTGCATGGTCTCTATAGTACAAGATTTAATTACATTGAAAAGAGTATTCCGTTAGGCATTTCGCAGTAATTTGAATATAAGCGCTTCATTACTTTTTGCAACACCACAACACAAACATATACAAACAGGCAATTTCATTTGAAACACTAATGTAATGCAATGGCGTATGTAAAATAATAATAATAATAGCACACACACTTATCGCCCCTCACTAAGGAAAATTCGTGTCGCGGGCACTATGTACGCACTCATAGACAACTACAAATTACACCCAAACTCACAAGAGAAATAAATTTAGGCCATACAAATATTTCTCCCGCCTCGAGAATCAAACCAGAGACCTCTGCTTGGCAGTCTAGCATAGTGACCATTTCGCCACAGAGGCAGTCGTAAAATGATCATAATATACAGTAGTTTTAAACTCTGAACAAGAAACTGATCAACCATAATCCTTGAAATCAGATTCTAGATCCTTCAAAAATGTGTGAATTTATTTACTCATTTAATCGCATTCTATGAATCTCACGCAAAGATAATTTTGCGTCAATAAAATTGGAAGTAAATTAATTTGCTATTCAGCGAACCCAGTGAAAGTTAAATCGAGTATAGTTGCTGGGCTTATATCGATTTTCTTTTCAGATTCCAGTTATTTTTCCCATCTTCTCTCCGCATAAAATTAATATAATAAATAACACAAGCGCAACTACAGTCACAAACACCACCACCAAAAAATATACCCGACACGTGTTGCGCCTTTCTACGAGGCATCCTTAGGACTTACTGATTGTTCAACGCTTGGTCGATTTTCCGCAATTATTTTACACAATTTAACCTTCACCGGGTTTGCGCAATAACAAATTATTTTATTTATATTTTTATTAACATTAATTTAGCAAAGCAACGCCTGAATCTAGTAATTAAGATATTGAGTGTACTAACTTCAAATGTTGACTACATAAAGCAATATTACCTAAGATATCAATACTGACACTGAAGATTTAATCTGACAAGCAGTGACAAAGGAAGATAATCCAATTTCAATGACAATATAAACAGTAATCACATTAGGGTAACTCATCGCATCAATCATTAGGAAAACCCTACCATCGATCGGGGAGATTAGCCAAAAATATTTTTAGGTAGCCGAGCGGCCGTACAGGATAAAATTCTAATCCTTTTAAGTAATGAGTGGGTAGTAAAGTATAGATGTGAGAAAACATAGACACGTACTACAAGTATGTTTCATAGAATATTCTAAAAAACAATAGAATGAGATTCAAATGTGAACAATCGAAATTATACATAATTTGATGTTTTACAAATATATTTTTGACGATTCTAAAACAGTCGTTCCAAAAATAAGCCACGCATTACCATTTAGAGCTTTGATTTTAGTTTTGAGGCAGCTTGTCTCTGGTTTACGTCATGAAGATCATTAAAGAACAATAAAGGCACATTACAAAGGTATATCTACCTAATTTCTCCTTCGTTGGAATGTCTATCAATATATTTATTCTACACCCAAAACCAAGGGTACGCTTATCAATCTACATCATGATCCTTCATTATTAAGACTGATGGGAGTCGAGCGGTCGATCCAAGTGCAGATTTGTCTGAGGTTTAGCCTTTAGACGGGGGGACCATTAGGGAGGCGTGATGTGTGTTTGTTTACTCTAGATAGTATTCGATCAGTACTGATACTGATTGATCGTCTTTTACAAGTTTAACGGTATTATCACCTTTTATGTGGGACAATTATCTATTTAAGAGTCCAGTAAATAAACAGTCATAATAAATTCTTAGTTAAACTGAACCAAAAAGTTCTTATGCGTGTTCTCCTTGGAGCAAATACTCCCAGTTCACAAAGGCTTTAACAAATGAAAGTTTAACCTAACGAATACTGAAGTGGATTATAAACAAGCAATTTATTGACTTCATAGCTAGTGGGTCAGTGGCGTTAATCCCTTAAACCTTTATCAAGCCTATACAGATTAAATTAAATAAAAATTTCCGCTTAATTTAAACGATAATATAGTAGCAGTAAAGCTCCTTGTAAAAGAGTTCATCCAGGGAATTACTGCCGCCTTACCTATTTCAAACCACCAAGCAGTAATGTCAGCATTACTGTGTTCCGGTGTTGAAGGGTAAGGATACTGGTGAAATTACAGGCACATGGGACATGTAAACTTATGTCTCAAGGTGACTGGCGCAGTGGCAGTGCGCCTCCGATCTTCGCGATTTAAAGAACTGAATGGCACTGCAACTGTTATGGACAGGCATGTAGCTTACCATCAGGTGCACGACTTGTATGTCCCGTCACTCGATTTTATAAAAAAAAATCTATATAAATAAAGCGACAATACGCTCTTTATAGTGTGGTCTTTAATATCATCGTCGTACTTTTTCGACGTGCACTTTTTAAAATTTTACAGGACACGAAAGAAATGTAATTGCTACATTGTAAGTTAACTTTTGAATTTTATCAATAGATGTCTTTGTAATCTCGATTAATATTATTATACGCTTGTAAACTTTCGTATAGCATTGTACTATTATTACACTTATTAAAATTCCGTAGCCAGTTCCTTTAAGTCCATTCTTTTTGTCTTGCTAGTACCTTTCTTGTTCAGTTTTGGTATCCATTCCATTATTCCATATCCATATCCATTCTTTGCCCATTTCTTTTAGCTCTTTGAAGGCGTTTTTTACACTTCCTGCCTTTGTTATAAGTTTTTCCAAAGTTCTTAGTCTTCTGTTCTTTCTATCTCGTCTGATACTTTCCCATATTTTCTTGCTAAGGTCTGCAATGATTTTTGCGACCTCTCTTTTGTTCTGTTTTTTGCAGAATATCTTTCCTTTCATGCATTAGTTTAATTGTAGAATCGTTTAGTTATATCTTAGATGCTTTGGTGTTGAATGAGCTATTTAAATTTTGTAGCTTTTGGTCAAGATCTCTGTAATTGGTCTCCAAGGATGATAGGCAAATATGTGTACTATTGGTTCTTGTGTTACTGGCATCAGGTGAGTTTTTAGGTACTTTTAATTGGCTACTAGGCAATGCTGGTTGGTGAAGATGTTGTATTTGGTTCGTGTTGTTGAGGTGTTTGTAGTTTTGACGGGTCTTTGTCGGTATCTTTGCTTTTAGAATTGCTCTAATCATTCTATGGTCGGTGTTATAATTAAATTGGTTTATCATCTCCACATTTTTGAAAGCATTAGGTTGGTTTCTAGCTATATGGTCTATTTCATTGAGGTAACTACCACCAAGTGACTTCCTTTAACCATATTGTCGAGGGTTTCTTCTTAACCGCTCACGCGATGCGCTCCTCCTACCGCAAAATGGCGGCTATTTGATTTCGCACATTAGAAAAGCATTCAGTTTAAATACAAGTTTTTATAAATAAAAATTATTATTCTGCATTGCTAAATAAATACCCTCCGTACTACCAACAAAAATATCTCAAATAAAATGCAGTAATATACCGCAAATCCTGCACTTAAAAAGCACTAATGAAATTTTTGGTGTACTTGGATAAATATGATAATATTCCGTTTGAGTGGTTCTAACGTTTACCATGAAATTACTCCTTAAAGTATAGTTTATAAACATTTACATTCAGGGTAAACTTAAAAATCGCTACTTACGGTATGTTTTCAATAAATAAACACCGAAATCACCAGCCCAAACAATAACACACACGATTGTCGTGACGTATTTACGAATTTGTTTATTTTTTTAAATGACAGACCCAGGCATTAAAAACTTTATGGTTTGCTAGAGTAGTTACCGAAATAGCAATTAATATTAGTTCTTTTACCTGTTATAACTTCGATATCCGATAAATCGGTATAAAATCATCACCGGCACCTCTATTGTGGTATGCGTCTACGGCTGCATGTAACGCGTGAGAGGTTAAAGAAACTGTTCAAAAGTGCTAGGTTATTTTCTTGGGCCCTGTTGATTAACATTTCGCCATTTTTGTTTCTAACCCCTATCCCATACCTTCCAATAATGTAATCTTCTCCTGACCTTTGCTTTCCAATTTTACCGTTGAAATCCCCCATTACAATAATGTTTTTATCCGCCGACACGAGAACTTCTGATAATTTTGCACAAAAGGATCCTTTCAATATTTTATCTGCCGCTGCAGTAGGTGCGTATGCTTGAACTATAGTCCAAGTATTTCTATGACCTGGCAAATTTATTCTCATTAATGCTATCCTGTCAGTGTAATAACACTACAGTGTTAATACTGATATTATATACAAAATTTGGCGTTACTAATGAGGAAACGGTTGAAGCCATTGAGTACAGCAGGTCCCTTTTCAGTGTGTCAAGGTCCTTGACATACTAAATTTGCACGCCCGATTTTATGCAAGGTTGCAATAAAGATGTAAGTATAATTTTCTTCCAACTTGAACTTATGTTTAAGCGCTAATATGCCTATATATCCCTGACGTGTAATAAAAGTCACATTTCATTATGTAAAAGGTCATAGAGACACGAAACAATATTCTATCTCGTTAGATCCAGTCGAAAACCGTATTTCACATCTAACAAAAACATATATCAAAGAACACAAAACAACAAACCAACGCCAATGTTTTACGTCGTAAATACGCAAAACAAACTGAAAAGGGCACGCAACAAATGTAAGATGCCAACGAAACAAATTAAGACAATTCCAAATTAACAGAGACTGCAAAGTCTGAAATATGTGCGCTGAGAGTTGAGGCCACATTCTTGAATTACTTGTACGCTCGCGACCCAACTGCCAGTAGGACAGGTGATATATGCGCACAGTTATGTTACCAATATTTTTAGTCTGCCACAGTTTACAAATGTTCCTGTCGAAAGTATCAACAGACATCCAGTACTACCACACTAATTCCTAAGTAATTTTTAGGCTGTTACTTATGGAAGCGTAGTTTGTACGTACTCTCGGAGATGGCTCTCGAGAGCTTGAAGAACCCCTTTTGCGAGGGTAAGTCCCCTCAGGCCCCTCACGAAGCGGGCCCCTAATGAGTCGCCCGAGCACTAGATTTGTAGGACCTGTGTTAAAACTAGTCCCCCTACACTACAGGGTTTTCTCGCGCGGAAATGTGAGGGTGGATTTTTCTTTGCTTTGTTTTTTTTCTTGGAGACGGGGAAAAGGAACTTTTGTCGATGCATTGCACATGTTATCTATAGTTATAGGATTTTGTTCAAGTAACATGTTTAATCGGTGTCTAAGGAAGAGGCATATCTACCTAATTTATGTTCATATATGATAAATGATGTCTACTGAAACAGAGCAAGGAAGTGCTGTGTTCTAGCAAACTATATTATTTCGTTGTTTTTACTAAATGGCGCGAAGATATCAAAAAACTACATATTCTTGGGTGATATAAAACAGTTGTTCTCATCTACTTTAGTATTCCGTCAGTGCGCTTGTACATGTTGAATTATGAATTTTGTGTGTCAAATAACATGACCCAAATTGTAAAATACTATGCTATTAAACACTTAAGAAGTTTACTAAACTTAAAGTAGAACCATTTAATGTATTTAATAATAAATCTCAAAACTTAGTAAGCGCGAGAAGTCTCATTAGGTTGTACCGACGTGGGAGGGCAAAGACAAAAGACCTGTTTACTTATTCATAATATAACACGATTCAGATCCTTTCACAAAGATAGTGCTGTGTCCATTTGTAAAGACCTTACGTGTAATTGTATGGTAATCGTAGAATTTTGGAGGGTCCGTCTTATCTTTGGTATCTTGTTTTAACGTATGTTGTGACTTTTACTTGAGTTATACAATACATTGGTTCTTCATAATCTAGCTCTAAATTTAAGAAAAATAGAGACAATGTCACATATTCCAGACAGCAGATTGTTATATTCACAAGATTACTTTCACAGATTTTAGTAAATAAATTTAATTTCATTAGGTATTTAAATCTTTCACTATTTCGAAATTGCACAACAAAATTTCAAAATCCCATTTATTCAAATCACTTTATCTATTCGAAATAACGTAGGAGGCATCTGAAAGAAATCACAAAAACCATTAACTTGATTACAGCGATAGCATCTTTTTTGATCCAATACCCACGATCTCGATTTTTTTGGGCTCATCTGTCATTACATTACGCATTTCCGTAACAATGCTTTGTAGGTGTTGGTCATAGAACAAGAATTTAATTCACAGGCGAAAGGCTTAATCTCTGTTCTATAGTTGCCTACGTAATTTTATGCTACTTTATTTTTATTTTAAAATTAATAATGTTATCAAATGCTTCGATTTTCAAATTCTTTATAGAGCTTCCGATTTAGCTTTGTCTGAATCTTAATTTAAATGGAACTTGTACGTTATAACTCACTGTTTCTTAAAAGTATTTTGTTACCTATATCTTCACGTATTTTTTCAATGTGATATACCTATATATAAAGAAAACTTAAATCTTATTTTATGCAAACGCGTATCGGACAAACGTAGTTTCGTCATATTTTGGATATTAACTATTCAATCTCTATGACATCCAGTAAAATATCGTGTTTATAAATTTCCCATTCAGTTATACATATAGGAAATATAATGGTTCTAAAAATTGTCTCTTTCTTACCTCAGTCCACGTGTTTTTCTTTGCTTATCTCATTATTCTCTCGATCTTTGATTTCTATAGGTAAGTGGGTGTTATAACTTCATTGTCATGTAGCTCATTAAAACACTTTATGGAAATTGAAACTAACTGTTCTTTGAAATTGGTCCTTCATCGAATTTATAGCGTCGATAATGAACGAACTATGTTATAGATTAGATGCATTGCTTTAATAGGGTAGATCTCGTTTTACATTTTGTGGAGTATATCATTATCTTATGCTGCATTTAGCATGCAAAAACATCTGCAAGAATAAAATCATCATTAGCAACCCGTTATACGTTCCACTGCTGGCCACGGGTTTTCCCTAAGGAGAGGATTTAGGCTTAGGCCGTAGTCGCACACACTGGGCAAATTCGGATTGGGGATTTGATATGTTTTTTAAGGGTTATAAATCTACTTGGACATACAGGTTCCACCATGACGTCTTCCTTCACTGTTAGTGAGAAGCTTCATAGATATATGCCGCCACAGGGATTCGTATAGTTGACTCTCAATTGAGCAGTGACAGTTCGTCTACTGGGCTACCACCACTCTCCCAAGATTAAATTACCTTAAAGATAACACATATTGTCGTAGTATCGTAGTTAATGTTTAGTCTTTTTTACAGGTTGTAACAGAACAGTGTTATCATTAACGAACTCTAGGATTTTCTTAGCTATATGTATGTTTGGTTTTTCCGGCTAGGGCATATCATTCCTTATATACAAGTTATAATTTTGAGTAAAACGAATAATAATTTACCTTACAACATTGAAAATCAACTTGAAATAACTTTTTTGATCTAAATTATTTGCTCAGGAGTTTACGGTACTTGAACTGGTGATCGTACTCATTATAACAATTAAATTTAACATTAGCTTTATGTTTTATAAATTTAATAATAATAATAATAACGCACACACTCAACATAGCCCCGCACTAGGGAAACCCTGTGTCGCGGGTACCATGAACACACATACAGACAACCACAAATTACACCCAAACTCATAAGAGAAACAAATGTAGGCCATACAAACATTTCAGCAGGCAGTCCGGCATGGCAACCATTCAACCACGGAGGCAGTTAAATTGAAAAAAAAAACTGAATGCACCAAACTAAAGTTTAAAGTAAAAAAAAACAACTAAAGTTGTCTCGCGTTATCTGCTGATCTTATGATGCACCTTTTACTTACACTCTGTTTGTTACGTTCAGTTGATACATTTTATTATGTCACGTATTTCTCAAGACCTAAACCATAACAATCGCGATCGAAGCAAATGTCTAAAAATTGAACTATCAAACTTTAACACGATACGGTTTATTATACCAGATGTTAACGCCTCAATATCTGAGCATGTCATAAAATATTCATTGGCCCATAATAACTAACAATAAGTCCGTGTGGCGAAACCAACGAACAAAAGCACTAATTCAGTCATCGACGCAATTTAGCCAGAACACTACAAAGCTTTTGAATTTCAGAAACGACAGCACACACTTGTAGCTATTAACGCGGTGTTTGAGATATTACTTTAGCGTTTGATTAAAATAGCTAATGCTTATTATCTATCGAATTCAAAGCATAGAAATTTCAGGAATTATCAAACTACTCAGTGGTTTGTAGTTAAATATTAATATTGTTAATTATATATAATATTGTATATAATATTGTTAACAAAGGTCGAACAACACCGATAAAAAATCCTTCTACCTGACTGGATTCGAACCAGCGTTCTTACCAACTGAGCTACAGTCCCATATCTTACTACTTAAGTTTTGTTTATAGTGCTCTTTCTATCAACCTCTTGGTTAAAGGCAGTATTGACTGAACACGCAAACCTGCATAGGGACCTTATCAGCCAGATCCTAACCCCAGATCAGCTCCTTGATACAGACTTCAGTCGGTTCTCAAAACATACCTTGGGTGAGCGCACCGGGTGCACGTACAGCACCCTTCCTACAGTCCAGAATCGAAGCTGTTGGCTACCTCTTGTTGTGCACTGCACCACCGCCACAACGGTTGCCACCGCCAACTGAGTTACAGACCGAGTAAGCAGATTTAAGGAATGTCTTTTTATGCTTATTACAAATCTTTGTATTGAGTTTAAACGGCTTATTTGCCATCAACGCCTCCTGTGACCAGTTTCTTCACTCAGCCAAGTAAATTTACAGTCAGATCGAAGGAATTTGTCTTTGTGATCTTTGTATCAATAATGATAAGAAAGTAGTGTAGTATTTTCACAAAAATATGTGAACATTATAGTAGTAAAAGTTTATTATATTCAATAAATAAATATTGCAACATTATTAATTGTTTAATTTAATTTAATAGTCTATTTAGGAATCAGTAACGATAATTCATTCTATAAAATTCTGATTGTAACGCTATTGTCATGGACTCATTGCTACCGCGCCGCGTTACCACCTCTAGTGCGTAAAAATTTAAAGTCGTTAACTATAAACCGTGTCGATACATCCTCCCGTACCTAATTGAGACATTTAACACGAAAGGATGTGATTATGAGCGAACATAAAACTCTGCATTATTTGAGCCCCAAAAGCGGAACTTCCAAAATAGAAATCGAGGGTTACGCTTTCGTGGACGACTATGGAACGTGTCATGTTCACTTGCCTTTATATTTCTTGGAAGCAAAAATGAATTACAATGCAGGATTAATGCTGCGAAGTACGATCGATGGAACATTAAAACTAATTCACTTACACTGTTTTCAATTCATTTGCTTTACAGTAGGCGTAATTGAGACAAATCTGAGACCATAGCTAGCCATAGGCCATGTACAAGTAAATTACTCGATTGGGCTCTGAACAAATGAGTCGATTCTTTTTAATAGCGCCCATTTATCTATCTTTAACGTTCGATTTAACGATAGTATTACCGTAAAGAGAGATTTTATAGCTACTACAGTCCCTCAAAAACGATCATGCAGAAAATCTTTTGATGTTATCGTTAATAAAACATTTATTTTCGAGCTATAAATTGTAAGTATAAACGCAGCAAATATCACCATTATCTAGCTTAATAAAACATTTATAATTAACAATATTGGTCGTTAAATTATGAGTAAAATTGTACAAGCGTGTTTTTTATCGGCACTAAAATCATATCTGGAAAATATCACAACAACTTTACTGACGTCTTTTGGTTATAGATAAAGATGATCACACAGCTTGACATGACACCGGTCGATGTTCCCAGCGTTTGGGCGCCTTTGAAACGAGAAACCTTATTTGAGACTGGGCTTAATGAGAAACTATTTGAAACGGGAGCGAACCATCGCTACTTTTTTTAATTAAACATTTTATTGCCCGTATTGGGCTGATGTATATCCGTGTAATTGCGGCTTTCATTAGTGGCCGTTTGCGAGTCATATTCGCTCGTTTTCACTCTGAACTTTTGTTGAATTACAACAGAGTACCGAGTTCAACTGTCTGGTTTTGTATATCTATTAAATAGTACATGTGCTATTAGTAATATGGTGGTAATTGTTTTGATGTTCGTGTTGCAATTCAGCAACGTTTGTGATGCATTGAACCAGCTTTGCATAATATATTAAATTGGTGTTCTCCCAAAGGCACTCCTTATTAAACTATCACTATTATTTTATGACCAAAAATGAGGTCCTGATAAAAAAAAAACTAATGTAAAATCAAAAGTAAAACAATGATAGTAGGATACCTGTCAGAACTGTTTCTCATAAAAACCATTGGCTCTTTCTTCCTCCACACGCAGCAGTCTTTTCATATACACTATTTTATACAATATTCTGCCTTAATTATACGAAAATAAGAATGATATTTTTTAATACTGGCTTGTAATAACCAAACTACTTCAAAGACAAAGTGGCCACAAAAGCTCGTATCCCGTCGAAAAATCCAATCGAATTTATAAAAGGGCAAAATTGGATTTGGAACGAGAGCCCCATCCACCTGTATGACCGGTATGAAGCTTTTTGATTGGGGGAGCTGCGAGTGATACGCAAATGAGCAATCTGAGAGTGTTCATAAATGAACCTAACAACTTCTTTTCGTCAGGTATTAACTTGGAATAATTAACTAGGTTTGTAGGTTGACGTTACATTTATTGACAAAAACGATGACTGTACCACTGATACAATCATCGCTTACCGATCACGACTGACTTCATTCTAAAAAAAAAATAGTTTCATTTGCAAAGACCTAAAAACTCGATATAAATTTTAGTGTTTTTCATTTTTAACCGACTTCAAAAAAGGTGAATTTTTGTATGTATGTTAGGTACGTGATTACTCTCTAATCTGTAAACCGACTTTGATGATTCCTTTTTTAATGGGAAGAGGATACCTCAGTATTGGTCCCATTTAAATTTGGATTAATCCGGTTTCACGCACTTTGCGGTAACCGATTACTTTAAAACTTTGGCAAATAAGTAGATATAGGTAATCCCACGAAGTTTTGAGGTCGGTTTTTTTTATAAAAAGTTATTCTTGTACTTAATGCACATTTAATCTCTTGCACTTCTCCTTGTGAAAGAGTCCGTTCAGAGAAGTACTGTCACCTTATCAGTCTTTGTCGCCAAGCAGTAATGTGAGCATTACTGTATTTCGGTTTTGAAGGGTAAGAGTGCTGGTGAAATTACAGGCACATGGGACTTGTCAACTAATATCTCAGGTTGACGGGTGCAGTAGCAGTATTTTGTAATTTAAAAGTCTGAGTGGCACTGCAACTGTTATGGACAGGCGTGTCGCTTACCACCAGGCGCACGACGTGTTTGTCCTGTCAGTTGGTATTATTAAAAAATAAAACATAAAGTATAATAAATTTGGTGGTTCTTTAATCATACTTGCCAATTTTCACCCATAACATATTTAACTTCGACAGCAGAACATTTTAAGTTAAATTGCGCTTTAAATTTTCTCTTGCAAATGTGAAACTGTAGACAGTAGTTTCAAACATTGTTAGCGCATTAACTCCTTAATGGGGGGTTATTTTTAGTTTTATTTTTGGAGACGCCACGTGTCGGTTATTGTCCGAGTGTTTAGTTGGATAACTATCACACCGTCACACAAAATAATTTTATATTATTGCAACGATTTATAGCTGTAAATTTTATTTTGCTTGTAAAATATATGTCTGAATAATAATATAAATAAAAAATAAAAAATGTGACCTTTTGTGTCAACTATTACAGGTCAGCAGTAAATTTAAAATTGTATCATTCTTCTTTAATACTTTTCCATAAATACTATATCCGTCTGAATTAACTTTCGTTTCAAAAGTAAATATAGACCAAAATACAAAACGTAATATTAAAATAACATAATATTATATTTTGAATACTATTGAGTTAATAAGTAATAATCAGATATCAGAGACAGACTTCATTCCTGGAAATGAAAAACAAAACTATTGTATTCTATTTTGTTCTATATTTTTTATGTGTAACTAGCAATTACTTTAATATGATAGCGTATTTAACAATTTTTTTGTAATTGCAGGTTAAAATGTATCCATTTTGTTTTCATGTTTTTATTTTTATTTTAATTATTACAGTTTTTCTGATTGACTCTATGTGTTCACATGAAACTATAAACAAACTTATTCAAGTTGAAGCTTGACTTTTCCGATCTCTGGAAATAATGATAAGTATGAACAAAGTTTGTAAGGTATATATTATAAGAGACATCATTAAGAATTTTACTTTGTATGGTAATGGCCTATAGATTGTTTGCTCGTTTCAATAATTAAAAAAAATGTATTATGTCAATAATGACACAAAAATCGAACAAATGCAAAAAAAACCTTCGATATTGCTGCTCTCGTACCAGTATCTATTATCTCAACGTGTCTACCGCTCTTACTCACTCTTTACACTTACTTGTTCTTACCTTAGCAACAGACACTAGTTCGAGTCTAATTTGGTTCGAAGAAATATGCTTTGTATTTGTTCTAACTTTGTATCAATAATAATAATAAACCAAATATGCTACCCGTATTTTCCCAAAAAAATAAATAAATATCATGATCGTCACTCATGAATATCATGAGTAAAAATATTATAATATTTAATTCAAATAAATATTGCATAAAATATATTTTAATAGATATACAAACGGTGTAACAGACATCCCAATTTAAGACACCGAAATGTTTCTGCATGCTCCCGTTAGGTGCCATATTGGTCGTGACACGCGTTCGCCACGTGCACCACTGTTCGACCCTTATCTTATTTACATTCCATCAAGGCCCGAATACAACTAGCGTTTTCTATGGAGACAGTGGGACATTAGAACAAAAAGAATATTACTTATCTGAACTTGGAATGCGCATTCACAACTCGTCGCGTTTTTGATGAGTTTGTGATTGGATTATGTTTGTTATCGAATAAGTAGAGAATAGAACCCTTGTTGGAGATTTAACGAGATTAATGTAAATCTTTTTGTTTTGCACCAAAATATATAGAAATAAGTCGATAATATACAATACAGGATGCGTGTTAAAAATCGTCATTTTAAAGTGTATAACAAAAAAATACCCAATTTAGATTAAATTTGTATTGAATTGATATTCAATTATTTTTTTGTGAAATTACTCCACTAGTTTGTTATAATTATTAAATCAAAGAAAACTGAAAAAATCCCCTCGATCCGGTCAGATTCGAACCGACATATTCTAGCAAACTGGGACAGACGCTATGCCAACTAAGCCTCTGAACGAACCAGCAGACCTCGCGAATTTTTCTATGTGCTAGTTGTCGGATCTTTTGTATTTGGTTTTCAACGACTTACTTACTCAATTTAAATTTTAGATCCAGGCTAATGAAAACCTTATTCAAACTGTCTTATAACTCATTCTCATTTAACTGCTCTTATAATCGCAATAACATGTACGAGGTAGCTATAAAAACTAGTCAAATAAATATAAATTAGAAATAAAAAACAAATTGATTTCTTAATTCTCACGAGAGTGTAACCGGCAGTGACTAAAATGTTATACATATTTGATCCGATTGGTTTTATAAATTGGTAAATTATATTTGAACTTTTATTGGGATGAACAGACTAACGACAAACTCGCTCTTTTTTTTAAACGCACTTTGCTAATTTTTTTAAGAATGTTTCTTAACACAGAAGAGACAAAACGTGTAGGTGTATAACGTATTTTGACAAAACGAGAAAACGGTTTTTCGGCATTAAATAATGCGATTGTCATTGTTTGTTGTTGTGTAGAAATATACAATATTATAATAGTAGAATCATTATATACAGCCGGACTTCACCCACTGCTGGGTATAGGCCTCCAAGTTTCTGGGCCACTCCCCACGATCCCGTGCCATTCTCATCCAGGTTCGCCCCCCAATTCCTGCGATGTCATCCGCCCATCTCGCCGCATTAATAGTATAGTAGGCATAACATAATAGGAATATACAATAACAAACGATGACTACAGCAATTACGAGTATTTCCTGGTCTCGAACTAGAGAATATCCTACATTAAAGACCAATAGAGTATAGGAATTGACACCGGAATATAACCCAGAACACTCGAAACAGAATGATAAACAAATCAGAAAAGTTAGTTTCCTAAAAAATGAAGCTGTAGCCTGCTCAACCACCGTAAACAGTATATGAATAACATATGACTACAACACACATATAAGTAATTTACAGACGTATGATAAACACACCATCACAATGTCAGGCTAATGGTATAGAAATGTTGATGCTAACATGAGGTTGCTTTTTGCTTACCTACGAAAAAGATATTTGAATTTGGAAAAAAAAACATATTTTTCTAACCGCTTTTGATTATTTCGTTACACTGTAACACATACCAGTATTATGTAATCTCTGATTTGAGATTCAAACAATAATTGTCAGACATATTGATTGTTATCTATCACACATAAATCGAAAGACTCGGCGTTCAAAATGCCAATCTACAAAACCAAACATTCAACTGTCTGATTCCGTAGGCGTGGAAGATCATTAGAAATTAGCATAAAACTAAAATTTACGATCATGGATTATTTTTCCAAAAAGCACCTCATCTATTTAATATCATTTTTTTAATTCTTTTTTTTTCACCCGTTCACTTTCATTTGGACTTGGACTTTGTTATTGTAAATACGTAAGTACCTGTTAGTTACAAGTGAATCATATGTAAGTATTGACTGAATAAATGTTATATCCTATAACCCCAATGTTACCCATTTACAATTATTATATCATATTGAATAAAATTAAGTAGCATTAGAGATCCTTGTAAGAGAATTTGCACAGGAAAGTACTGTCACCATACATTTTTCAGTCGCTAAGCAGCAATGTGAGCATTACTGCGTTACGGTTTTGAAGAATAACGATATTAGTGATACTACAGCCACATGGGGCGTTTGCGATTCAAAACTTATAGCTGGTAGTGCTCAGTGGAAAGCGACACGGCTGTCCATAACGGATGCAGTGCCACAGCTTTAAATCACAAAAATATGAGGAGCACTGCCACTGCGCCCGTCACCTTTAGACATAAGTCAATAAATCCCATGTGTCTGTAATTTCGCCAGCACCATTATCCTTAAAAACCGGAACGCAGTAGGTAATGCTCTCCTTACCGCTTGGCGGGAACGCTTGGAACACGTACGCCGCCATCTCGAGCTACCTGTGATGAGCGATAGTCTTGGCAGTACTTCCCTGAACAAACTCTTTCAAGGGAAGTTCTACTACTAGTTTTTTTCTGTTTTATAACCTTTTTCAATTTATTAATATTAATTTTAAAATTTTCATATTGCTTAGTTACTTTGAAACATTTTACTACCAATAAATAAATATCACAAGATTATGTACCTTTGATGAAATGTTATAATCAGAAACAAACTGTAAACCATGTCCTTGTTGTTTTTCAAACACGGACAAAACATGTTATTCCGGGCCGTGAGCATAGTGGGATATTACAAATTACAACAAGGTCCATAGTTGGTAGTAATTCCTACACGATACTGAGTGGCATGATATTCGCTATCCAGTTAGCACAATGGTCGACATCGCATCTCACGCCGCCGCCGCTTCGTGAGCCAGCATTGATGTGCCGACAGCCGTATCTATAGGTTCTCTTAAATATTTGTGTAATCAAATTATTTATATCAGTTTGCAAAGCAATAAAATATAATATTAACTTTTTATATGAAAAAAAGCCGACCTCAAAAGTATGTGGAATTACATCTATTAGGCAAATTTTATTGAAATTAGTTAGCAGAAAGTGGGTGAAATAGAGGTAGAATATTTTCTTTAAATGAGACCACTACTAAGGTTATACCCATTCCAATAAAAAGATAATCAAGTAAATTGGTATACAAATGTCGGAGTACACATTTCTTTTGTGTAATAAAATTTAAATTTAATTTTAAATTTTTACATACACAAATGAAAATTCTGTCAAAATGAGAACTTATTCCTTTTTTTTAAATGGATTAAAATACAATTGCGCGTGACTAGTTTGTGCTGTCACCTGGTAACATAAATAAAATGAAGAGTAAAACATGCACAAGAGAATATTATATTCAATTAAACTTCATTGCTGGGAAAGAGAACTTTTAATATTTAAAAAAAAAAACGTTGATTATCGTACTTTATATGTATATAGTCAAGATAAAGATTATACTTGGTTATTCTGTGTGGAGTTTTTATTAAATAGTACAATCTAATACCGATAATATGTAACAACAAAAAACCCTTATAACTTTGTTATGTCCGTTGTAAATCCATTGATTTTAAATTTAGTATGAGCTGAATATTAAAAATAAAGATATCATTTAAAAAACTCGAATTTTTTCATATGTATCAATTCTTTAAACAAAATTTTGGTTGTACAAATGTAATTACAATAAGTTATTTTCCATGTATTTGTACACTCGCGAAAGAAACGAGATTAACAAGGTCAATTTAAATGTCAGCACTATAGATGAGCCACCCAAGCGATGGCTGTACAGTCGATCGCAGGAACGCAGAGTCAGAGGCTACGGACGTCACATCATTCATCGCCCCTTTACCTCTAACGTGTACCCTTTATACACCTCAGCTATCGCACTCATAAAACTTTACTTTACGACTGCGATGTAAGGTTCATTTTTGCTTGAAGTTGTCGGTGTAACAATCCGAGAGATAGAGAATACGATTTGTTTGAAAATGAACCTTAAATATTTCACTTTCGAACTCCTTTTTGATTTCGAAAGGTGATTCGGAACGCGATAGAGAAAAATTAATCGTATTGTCATTCATTATAAGTCGATTTTCAATGAAATTGGCGGGAAGCGTTACAGAGGGACCTAATGTGTCTGTAATTCAATAAGGACTACGTAAATTGAGTCAGATGCGCGAGTTTGCGGGACGCCTAATTTGTTGGCAAACATATTGTTTGATGGACTTGAGAGTCGAGTGTTAGTTTAATCAAATTTATCGTTTTGATGCCCATATGATAATTAGAAAAGGTAGGTGGTTGTTGAAGTTTGACGTAATTAGAAAAGCTGACGTAAAAATCAGATAGAGTCCAGATTTATTGTATGGTATTTTGTTCTACATTTTTGGATGTTTAACTAGCAATTTCTTAAGTAAGGTAATATTTAGAAGTAAAGTTTTGGAATTATAAGCAATAAATTAAAACTTGTTTTATTAAAAAAACCGTTGCCAAAAGTTTGTGAAAACTTATACACAGGATTCATCCCCTAATTTGCGACCCTTAGACGTGGAATATTTACTTCAAATTTAAATAGCATCATTACTGAGGTACCCCCTTTCCAACAAAAAAAGAATCATCGAAATTGGTTTACAAATACCGGAATAATCGCGTAACATTCACAAACGACAAAAAAATACAGTCAAATTGAGAACCCCTTTTTTTGTGTGTTTGTTTCGCCCTTTTTAATTTAAATCGAAGTGTGTATTAATCGAAGCTTATGTCTACTCGCTGAATGTTAATTATGAGTGTGTTCAGTAATTCTGAACATAAATTTCTGACATTTGATGGTTACTACTTTTAGACAGCCGTCGCCAGAAGCTCTGTGATCGAATTTCCGCAGCTTGTGCTTAGTTATTGCTGGTGTTAGTTTACGTTATTCAAAATAAATAAAATAACATGTCGATGAACAAATCAATGACAAATTTTCATCTTACATTGCATATAACGTCGGGGACAGTGCAAATCCGCGTATGTAGTATTGGTAAAAAGCGCGTATCTGCACCAAACCAAATTTCACAGGAGAGGGATTTAACGTTATTACTTTATTACTTGAATGGTTGCGACTTTCGTTTTTGCACAGTAAGCATTACTTTATGTTGTCTAGGGACTGATAACAATAGATTCTCGTAAATCACGCTAATTTGCTTGCCACGACATTTACGCGGATTTGATTTGGCAACTAAATTCAAATACTAGTTACGCGTAATTGCACTATCCCCGACGATAAGTTACTTTTAATTTTCACCATTATCAATACATTTATACATAAGAAGCGGTGGTAGCCTAATGATTTGACCTATCACCTCTCAAGCAGAGGTCGCAAGTTCAAATCCGGGCTCGCATCCGAATTTTTCGAAAGTTATTTGCGAAGTTTAATCAATTTCAAATTTACCATAAGCTTTTCGGTGAAGGAAAAGGAAAACATCGTCATGAAACCTGTCGAAGAAGGTTCACATGGGTCGGACAACGTGCGAAGTCCCCAACCTAAACCAACTGTAATTTGGCCTAAACCTTTGCCTGAGAGTAGACCCGTGCTCAGCAGTGGGAAGTATAAATGAGTTCGTGTTGATTGATTGATTGAGTAATTCGTATATATATTAAGGTCATCCACAGTGTTGGCTCGATAGGCGTTGGAAACTGTGAAGTTATTGCACAGTTTTGCGGCATTATTCGGCGTGCAAGTTTCAAGTTGATGCTTGTCTTCCTCGTTACAGCAAAAAACTAAAAGAGAGATTCTAAAAGACTCTGTGGTTCACGCCCCTCGTTTTCTCACCTAGGCTATCAAAGCTTTTTCAAATTGAGTTTTTAAATAAACACATAAATCGAGTTATAAAGGTTGCATAATGAAGACCGCAAATTTTTCACACAACGTTAAGGTATCTTAATAACAAACCATTCAAAACGGACAATAAAAATCAAGATGCAAAAACTGCGCCCTTCAAAGGATCAATATCTCAGAGCGTGTCTTGGACCATCAATCATTTGAGTTTTAATTTTTACGAGCACACTCTGAATTCTGACGTTAATGCAAATTGGTCCACACCTTTAATTAGAAGTTTCACGGATTATGATTTATGTTAACAATATTTGTTTTTATTTTTACTCAATTTTGCTGGCTATTTTAGTATTCTTTGAACGTATTATTTTATGTGATCTTTATATTTAACTTTCTTGTACAATTGATTGGATCATTAAGGTTATAAATATACGATTTGTCTAACAGTCCGTGTATCTCTTATATTCATTTGATGATCTCGTTGGCCTCGTTGTTACTGTAGGCGTTAGATGAACAAATCTGTAGTTTTAAATTTAAAAAAAAAGTTTATTTCTATCATCACAAAATAAAAAATCTTGTTACATAATATATTAATAAGTACTAGTAGCTAATTACAGTTTGTGAGGAAGCTAGAATCTAGACTAAAAAAAAACTAAACACCACGGACATAATATTATGATTTAGAACGTAAGCACTTAACAATTAACAAAATGTGTGGGCGTGCGTGCGTGCGTGCGTGCGTGCGTGCGTGCGTGCGTGCGTGCGTGCGTGCGTGCGTGCGTTTACTTGCCCTGTTAAAGACCTGTGTGATGGTTTGGTACACTATTATTATTATCATCTATATTGGACTCTAACCTATTTCGATTTGTGTCATAGTTAGTCGGGGTCAGGAATTCAGTTTCGGGAACTAGCGAACAATACGTACTGCTTTAGAAGGCTTCACTTTCTGCATTTGTGCTGAAAGCTACGAGTAACAGAAATTCAACCACCTCATATTACGAGGGTGACTGGAATTAACCCGTTTGCGGACAAAATAATTGGTATCATTTGTGACATTGCTTTTGTCAATAACCTTATGCAACAAATTGAGATATTTCCTTATGATATTTCCTTTCATACGTACTAATAATAATATAATAATACTAACGAACACACTCATAGCTCCGCATTAGGATAACCCTGTGTCGCGGGTATCATGGACCTCTGCGTGGCAGTCCAGCGCGGCAACCGTTCGGCCATGGAAGCAGTTAGAAGGAAGTAATAAGTACTTATTATTCATATTATATTTCATATTTATGATCAACCGCTTCACGATTCGTCTTCATGATTATGCCTTAAAACCTTATTAAAATTATGTCTTCAAATGAAAATGTTCGATGTTCGTGACTTAATTAAATTTTGTAGATTTAAAACCAAATGTAGTAATAAACACAACTGCCATGGTAACGTTATTATCCCAAATCAAACTTTTAATCCTGGACGTCATATTAAATTAAAATCCTTAAAGATTTACAACCAACGTGTTTGAAATATAATAACACGAGTTCAAATTACGGGCCATGGCGTGTGCAATAAATTTGTATAAAGAGCCTTTTGAAGAACGAACCCGTTTCTTGGTTCATTTGATATTTTTACGTGATTTACGACTTTTATTGAATGGTCATATTTAGAGTCAT
Source organism: Hyposmocoma kahamanoa (assembly GCF_003589595.1). Taxonomy (NCBI): domain Eukaryota; kingdom Metazoa; phylum Arthropoda; class Insecta; order Lepidoptera; family Cosmopterigidae; genus Hyposmocoma; species Hyposmocoma kahamanoa. Next base: position 17,873,579 of record NW_020653850.1, read on the forward strand.
TCTCATCGAGTGGGCATAAAACTTGCGCGGTTCTCACAATCATTGATACGTCTGAGATATGATTTACGTTAAAAAATTTACAACAAATAACAACAACACCACGGGTTTCTTTTAGGAAAAGGATTTGCACGATAGTTCGCCATGCTAGCCCAATGCGGGTTTGGGATTCCACGTTTCGAAAGGGATGTACCCCTCCTTAAGTATGCAAGTTTTCCTTTATGGTTAGCGGAAGTCATTGCTACTAAACATTGACAAACGTATGTTGATTAAAAAATAACGTACGCACTCCACAACAATTCAATTTCGTTGTCCTTTTAATTCAGAAACTACTGCTCTTATTGAAAAACGAATTGAATTAACGCCAGACATTTTTATGCCATCATAATGTCCTTAATCGATGAGCGTGTATTGACATATGTAGATGTAAGCATTGGTGCATGTTGATGAGGTGGACGATGTGTGTCGGGATCGTGGCAAAAGGAAGTCGATGGTATCTGCCTATACTATCGCTTTTAGGGTCTGCTAAAACAAGCGCCACAGCTTCGGCTCGGTATTGGCTGAGTAGATCTTATTGCATACGCCACAGCCACACACATGGTAGTAATTCAAATAGTATGAACTGTTTAAAATTTGATTTTATTGCGTTGTAATTCTTTTTTGGATTTTTTTATTATTTCTTTGTGTGTATTTTTGTTTTTTTTTACAATATCAAATGACAGGACGAACAATCGTGCGCCTGATTGCAAGCTATACACCTGTCCATAACAGTTGCAGTGCCACTCAGAGCTTTAGCAAAGATCTGAGGGGCACTCCCACTACGCCCGTCACTCTGAGACATAAGTTGACAAGTCCCATGTGCCTGTTTTAAAGAACACCACGGAATAGCAAAAAAGAAACACTTCAGGAGAGCCCATTCTACAAAATGCAGGTTCAAGGAAACAAACGTAATGCTCGCATTATATTAAGATGCCCAAGGATGTCGCCACCAAATTTCAAAATCTGGAGCTGTCTATGCGTTGCCAGACTTTGAGAGCTGGTTTGTCTATTTATTCGTTTATATGCCGTTACATTATACATAACTTTTACAGCAACTAATTCTGGTCTGCTTGTGGATTATAATTTGGCTTGGACTCCACGTATTAATGAAGTCAGTCGAAAAGTACATTTCTCCTTGCACTCGCTAGCGTCTCCAAAGATTTTTGCCTTTAAAATCCCAGATCTGTTTAGCCCAATCTCTTCTTTTACCTTTCTTAGACTATACTGATTCTTGCTATTGGGATACTACTGAAGAGTTGCTAAGCAAGCTTGAATGGTTGCAAAATCTGTGTATATGGTTCATCTTTGGCTTTCGTAACTATGACTGAATGTCATACTAACGCAGTCAACTCAAGTGGGTTGCCATTCGTCTCAGCAGGAATTTGGGAAGAACGTTTCAGGTTTCTAAGGTCCCAGAATAAGATCTCGTTAGGTTCCACTTATCTTATCCATCCTTCAATTGCGGTTTTTATTCTCACTCCTTCACTGTTGTATTTTGTCCTGTATTTGGGTCTGCAGGAACAATTTTTTTACCAATAAGCAGTACCTTTTGAGTGTGTTTTCCTTTTTACTTAATATGTATGATTAAATAAAATAACTTTTATTGATGTTTCTAATACAATTTACTTGGAACTTTTTTCACATATTGTTTTTTTTTGCCCCGTTCAAAAAGCGATGGGTCAAATTTTCGAGTGTAGATTCGATTCAAACGCGAAATAGGTACAACAAACTGCCCTGTCCCAGTGATTTGTAGCCAACATCCATTGTAGTGACAGCCTGTTACCAGCTCAAAGAATTGAACGTTTTAAAACAAATGATTGTCATTTAAAAGTGATTTGAATCTAGAAATTGAAACGTAAAAAAAATACTTTGAGATTTGTGAACTGCTTATCTATGCCGTTCTACGTGCGTCCTTGCTTTTGACATTTATACTGAATTGATAGATGTATACAATCAGTGTTAAGATCTTACTTCTACCGAGTCTACCGTTTGTATTAATAAATATAGTCATTTATTGAATTTCATTCATTTTTGTACCATAATTTTTAATTATAACATAATTCTTGGTGAAAATACTCCACTAGTTAGTGTTCGATAACACAAATGACATGCCACATGGATCACTGCCCTTAACCAACAGATTAGACTCGGTCTATGGCTCAGTTGGTTAAAGTGGAGGTCCCAATAAGGCAACAGACACTGTTTCGAGTCCAGTCCGATCGAACAAATTTTTCTTTATTTTCAAGTTTTGAATCAATAACAATAAATAGTTTCAGTGTAAATCAACAATTACTCGTTGATTACTTTAGAATTGTCAGAATTCCCGCTTATTAATAAACATCACTCAGTACATAACAAGTCTCAAAATCATTATAAAGACCTAATGGGTCACTTGGTCTTGGTCACTTGAAATAACATCGTTGATTATTGGAGACGATAATAATTAATATAGGAGAGCGTGATAACGTCTCCGAATCAGAGTTACATCTCAGCTAATAGAGCTGTCTATTACTGCGGGATCTAAAGATGACACCACTGTAGAATTACTTAGAATTTAGACCGTTTTTTTTTTTCAATGAAACACCAATAGCTTTCTAACAATATACACTATCTAGGAAATGAACACGTTAAGGGTGACATGACTATGGAACCTCTAAAGGGCCCAAAACGTTGGTTTGTTTGAAAAAACAAGTATATGCGATTTAGATCCGAAAAAATAAAAAATGTCATTTCCTACGTGTAACTATCACAGAAATCTAATAACTCGAAATATAATATTTTTGATGAAAACAAATAACTCATATAGTAACACATGGACAATTATAAGTACAGAATTAATACAAAGTATACAACAACCATTTGCAACAAATAATCACAATAGTTATCCGAACAAGAGGACGATGAACGACAAACTTTTCATAATATTTCTTATAGTTTTATGGAGTACTAAACATTATGTTAGAACAACAGTAATATTCGTTCAATCTGTGCGCTTGCAGAAGATGATACGTACAAGTATTTTAAGAGTCTTTTACTTAATATAGTTTTACTTTTTACTATTTTTATTTAGAACTAAATGACAAACATCAAAACGATCAACGAAATGGCGTACCAAACAATAAAACGCGACTGAATTATCACACAACGGACGATAAATTGTCGAAGCCATTCGAAGGGTTCGGAATTCCATTGAAAGCGTTGATTTAATACTAATTACTTGTCCCTTTGTATATATGTATTTGTCCTCAAAGGTGTATTGTCTTGCAGTTCCATACGAGAGAAGGTAATGAATTCAATTCTGGGGACTCTTAACGCTCGTAAATACTTCACTTATATAGTTAATGATACTTTGTTAGTTGCTGTGCACCTAAATCCAAATGTTTCAGTGATAAAAAAATTTTGAATGAATCCAAAGACGACCTAAGATCTAAGATAAATAGGAGATTGAATGACAGAAGGAGCCTGCTCCCAAACAGGACATATCACGAAGCGTATTGATGGAGTTACGCAACAATCGAATGATCGCAGAAGACGTCAACCACGTCGTGAGTCGTAAATGGATGAGATCAGCACAACTACAGAAGGTCATTCTCCAGCAATGCATCCATTAGCGCTGTGTATGATGATATTTCTACATTATGAATTTACTAATGCATAAACTAGTACACAAGCCACTTATTGGGAGATGTTATCTCTCTCAGTGATCGTTTCAGAAATCCGGAGAAGATGTTAACCAGCAGAAGGTCGAAATGGGCAATCCATATATGTAGTCGACAAGACCACAAATAGGGTAGAAGCTAGCTTGAGTGAAAACTCAGAGAAGGGTACAGAAGCGTAGATAAACAGCCGATGTGCACGACTAACAACATTGTCAAAATGGCGAGGAAAAATTGGACGAGGAAGGCACAAGACCAGAAGGAATATCATACATTGGAAGATAATTACCAGATCATTAGGTGGATAGGGGTTTAAAAGAAGGAGTTTTTTCAGTGACATTTCATAAATGGATTTCAATGGTATAATAATTGAAGTATAATAATAATATGTAATAACTATCTATTAATGCATTTAAAACTAAAAATAATTTTATTTTTAAAACAAGCGAATCATTTAAATTGAGTTCTTAGGCTTGAAAATATTTTCTAAATCGCAATTAAATTACGAAAAAAAATTGTTTCATTTCCAATTTAAATCAATTTATAAAACGTTGAATTCTGTTTATGATAGTATTTAAAGCTTCATTTCTCGTATTTCTTAACCAAATTCGATAGCACATGCCTTTTATTCAATGGCTAACGGTCCATCTAGTGAAACTAATTTAACTAACTCATTCAATCTTGCCGTCTGGCGAAATAAATAGGCGTAAACACATTAAGTCTTTTTCTGCCCTTTTCGCCTTTTTTGTCTTTCTTGTTTAAGTAAATGCTAGTCTTTTGTCGGAATTAATTAATTGTAAATAAATTAGCGATCTCATTTTGTTTGTATTTGATTTATGTGAACTTCGAAAATGAGTCCTGAATTTTATAAGTAATGCAAAAAAAATACAGAATGGCAGCAAATTAAGTTTATATTATCGAGCATTTTAGTAACGGACATTGTTTGTCTCTGCCTGTTTTGAAATTCTAGAGATGTAAATTTCTGTGGTTGTAGTAATTTGATATTATGTGTATCTGCGTTTACATACTACCGTGAAGCATTATACGTAGAACAGATGTCTGCGTGCTCGGAACAGTTTTTTTTAACTTAAAGTTAGGCTTACGTTTGAAACGGGTACAATAATCATAATAGTAATAATAATATAATAATAATAACCCAAACACATGAGAAAAATAAATGAAGGCCACACAAATATTACTCCCTGTCCAGGAATCAAACCCAGGACCGTTCGGCCATGGAGGCAGTTTGTTCACAACCACACCTCTTGGGAAGTAAAAATGTGCATAATGATGGCACAATGTCACCTAGAACATGTGGTTCACTCTAATTTTTAAAGTACGCGGGTTGTTTCATTTGGGAAAAACAGTACGCGGCAAAGATGTCTTTAAACACGCCTTTTCTGTTATTAAAAGTATGATGATATTAAATTCCAAACCAAATCCAATTTACGGTCTATGCACTAACGGATTTATTTTCTATGTTATGTTGCCGTATAATATCTTTGCATATTATCCTTGTTCGTGTGTATTGCCGCGCGGTCATCACCAATCGAGAGTTTGATGCGATAACGCAAAAAACCGTTATTTCGCAAAAGTATAGTTTAAAATATTTTTATAGATTGTAAAGTCATATTTCAAAATTGAAGACTATGTGACAGATAAAGATGTTTGGAAAGGCGTAGATTCCACACAAATTACATTCAAAGTGTATTAGTATTTAAATTTGAAAACAGCAATCCCTAGAGTTTCTTGCACGTTCTTCCCAAAGAAGTCAGCATAGTGAACGAGCAGCTTAAATGTGACGTTTATAAGTGTAAATTTATTTTACCTATGGAATAAATGATTCTTTGACCTGACTTTGACGCAATCTTACGACAAAATATTACTCTTGCGCAAGACATGAAAATGAAAGCAAATAAATGCTTGCATTTCATTTAAAATCAATTGGATCTTTTAAATACCAAAACTAAAGGTATCCATTCGCTGAACAAAAACTTTATCGCATTTTATTTTTTAAGTCTACATTTCAGCCAATGCAATTACCGAAATGGAGTTGTACATTCAAAAATCACCGTCACACCCGAATCCATAACTCAATCAACATCAATCGGAGCCAAAGCGAATTTAACAAGTCACGTCCGGCACCGTGTTTGCGTATCGGCGAGGAAATCGGGTTGTGTGTGGCTACCCTGTAAAAATATGGCCAAATTTAAAAGTGTATTTTCTTCCATTTAACTGGCGTTAAGTAAGCCAAAGGTATGGGGGTGTTCCACATAAATATGCCTTTTTATTACATCGTTTCTTATTAGTATAAGCAAAAACTTACATTAGATGTAGTAAAAACAAAAAATCTCAGTTTGCGACGATCTAGTTTTTTTCATCGTTTGCTCTATTTGGCTGCTTCAATCGACGCAAGATTTATTGTAAAATAAATTGTTGTAGTAACTGTTATAGAAAATAGTTCTATGGAAAACAGCCGCTCCCATTATCACCATGCATTCCACATAATATTGTCTTATGGTTGAAGCATCATTTTGAACAGTTTAGCAAATATAGACATTGCCTTGTAGCTGTTGTTATAGTTGAAAAAATATTATATGCATCGATGAATGTTATCTCTTGGGACGACTTACCCTTTCTATTACAGTAGAGTAATTTTATTTATTTATTTATTTTAGGTAGCCATAAGTTAAACATTGTGTATATAACTAAAAATAAATATAAAAAAAATATTACTAACTCCACATTTGGCTATCAAAACTACAAACCAATAAGTAATGCTGATCTTACTTGCATTTTAAAGTATGTCTTAAATATTTCAATTGCAACATATGTTACATACACATCTATATCCATATGTATACAGGTACCTTATATCTTGTGTATAAAATACGTGAATGTGTTGTGTCGGTAATAAAACCATTAACACTTCTTTTGTTTTTGTATACAATTAATTGTATTATACAAATCTAAACTGTAACAGCCCCCGTAGCTACGCATGATTGTCGCGACGCGCACCATAAAATTGGAATAAGCGCGCGCTATTGGCTGTCTCAATCAGATCAAATTTAGATAGCCAAATTTTACCGCGCGTGTCGCGACTATCATGCGTTCGGGGGCAGGTAGTATATAAAAAAGTAAGAAAGTTTATAAATAGAAAATTTCCTCGATTGCTGTACCCTGGGGCATCGCGCCCAGAAAACTGGCAACATTTCCCCTTTGAATTGCTAAACTTATTATTTTGCTTAAAACGTACATGAACTTAATGATCTTGGTCCATCGCACGAGTCAAAGATGCGTCAAATGCCTTTTCTGAATTATATTTTTGAATTTATAAGTATAATAACGCGCACACACTCATAGGCCCGCACTAGCGAAGACCTGTATCGCGGGTGCCACGGACACACACAAAAACAATCACAAATTACATCCACACTCAGGAGAGAAATAAATGTAGGCCAAACAATTATTTCTCCCGACCCGGGAATCGAACCTGGAACCTATGCGTGGCAGTCTAGTATGGTAACCGTTCGGCCACGGAGGCAGTTAATTAATTATATATTTAGTCATCTGGTCTTTTTTTAAATTACTAGGTACTTCGTAAAAACCGACTCTTTTCTCACTAATTCAATAAAATTAGTTCCGCATAAAGATTATTAAGTTTAGAATTAAGTGTCAATGCGTAAAAGTGTTTAAACTGCTTTTTCCATTACACAGATGGCACGTGCGTTACCGAGACTTTTGTCCTATTGTACTCTAAAGATGAAGCCTTATGACGAATTGATGCAAATAATATTTCGTGAACTATAATCGTGTGTACAACGAGGAAGCTCGTTTCATGTATACGTATGGAAGGAGAAATCCCCAACACCCCAAAGAGTGTACCTCCATAGTGGCCCCATTTAATTTTGAAGAAAATCATTCACCTCTAAGGGTGGCTGTTCACGCATGAAGATTCATTTTTATAAATAGCGCCTAAATTTTATTATAAGAAGCAATTATTTTAATGGTTGATTTTGCTATTCTCCAATTCAAGGCGTTTTTTTCTCAATATGCTTTGAGTAGTGAGAACCGATTTTTATTATCTCCTGTATCGAGTCCCGTATAGTGGCGAACTAGGGGATGAATCCAGGCTTGCACACTTTCCGGTAACCGATTTCAATAAAACTTGGAAATTATATGTAATTCTATTTTTGAGGTCGGTTTTTTTAGTACTCTGTACTGAGATTGTCACTGAAAAATGAAAATGAAAAATGAAAAATAGTTTATTTGTACCATCACAAACTACAAAATTCTTGTTATATATATATATTATTAAGTACTAGTTGTATTAGCTAATTATAGTTTGTGACGACGCTGCACGGTGATTCACGCTCCATACTAAGGCGGTCATAAATACGTAACTCCGAAATTATTATTATTTTTTTATTTTATTACGTTAAAATATGATTAGGTAAACGTAAATTAATAAAATTATACATTTTAAAAAATATTTGACAATATTTAGGTGCAAAAATGTCTCGCAGTAATTTTGTTTTTAGACGATGTATCTAAAACATTTTATACTGCGACTTTTAATGGTAAAACTGTGTAAATAATGATTATTTGTATTAACAATAACCACAAATGAATAAATTAAAACAATAAAAATACATAAAAAAGTTCATTTTACAAAATACAAACAAAACACAAATTATACCAAAATACATTAAATCTCAACAATATTAACTTTAAATACATAACAAGTCTAATACAGCTTTTGACAGTACACCTTTTTTTTTAACAGGTAACTTTCGTAGACCTGTTATGAAGGGATCTGAATGAAGAAGCAGCCTATTTACTAAATCTGTGTTGGTCACAATGCGACTCATTTTACGCGTATGATTTTTTCTAAAAGACTTGATGTATTTGTTAGTCGCTTCAGCTGCTTCTTCAGACAACTCTCCGATTGACAACAAACCGTAATCTATAACATTAGCACCATGAATTAGAACTTTGTGAACGGAAGCAGGCATGTTATACCACGGATACTCGGCAACTAACTGCCGAGCCGTCTCTAAAGCGAACTCTTCGAAGTTCGTCTTATTAATATTATATCCCGAATTGAAACATTGAAGGATGATCCAGCAACGATCTAGGAGATCCTTCTTGATCCCAGTAATTTCAGCGGAAATTTCTGAATTCGAGAAAAACCGCCTGGCTGTATTACCATCGTTTGATGTTCCGCTTCCGCCACTTTTAGGCTTATCCACTATAAGCCCTAATCTTTCTCTAAATTGAGTCTGAACATATGATTTTTTTGCAGCAACAAGCATTTTGTCATTAGCGGACCTAGCTTGCCATTTCCTAACATCTAACTTGTACGCGACATGAACAAAATATTCAAAAAAACGTATTAACGCGTGAAGAGGTGATAAACCAAATTCATATTTACTCTCATCGACTTCCTTATTTAAACATTCGTCAATTTTGTTCATTTCACTGGGCAAGGCGTTACAAATAAAGCATTTTGATGAAGAAACACCACTAAGTGCATTACACACTTTACCATCTACCATAGTAAGTTGCAAACAATGAGTAATGCGATATTCGCGATCTTCTTCCTTGAAAACAGTAGGCTGCAAGTTCCTTATTTTATCTTTAAAATGAGCTTCTTCCTCAACTGACACTGCAGTCGATTCCTTCAAATATCGGAGGCGTATAGGACGACAGTATCGAGTTGATGAAGGACGAGGATTTTTCCACAAAACTACTGAATTTTCTTTGTTATCTGTTGTCAAAACAAGCTGAAGTGGCACATACGAAGTAACAAACAGGCTACTGTCTTCAAGAGTGGAGTCAGAAAAACACTGTTTATATTCTGAATGCCCTGTACTGCCATCGAAACCCCATTTCCCTATCAAAGATATCTTATCTAGAGACTCATTAGGTACACTATCCAAAACATCTTTTTGAGACTTGAGAATCCGATTGGCAGTATGATCTAATAAACTTTGAAGTTCGACTTCGGCGGATGATTCTGTAACAGTAATATCTGAAGGATAACAGTGTTTTTTAGATTCCACGACACTTTGGTAAGATGGGAAAATGGTTTTTGAAAACTTATTGTCTATAAATTTCTTTACTAATATATATTGATGTCGAGTTAACTGAGCTTCAACAATGAGCGATAAAACTTCGCTAGAATCGATTTCAGGACAAGACAAGCTATCGGACGCATTGAGCAATGACTGTACAAGAGAAGGGTCTTGGTTAGACAAACTAGCCAATCTTCTCCTTTTTGTACGTTTACTGGTGTCGTCAAAGTTAATTCTCGGACGGCCATGCGATGAAGAAGTTGATGGTTTAACTTCGTCAAAGCTCTGAGATACACGTAACTCAGTTCGCTGTACATCAATATTTTCAACGACATGCAGCCAATCTGAATATTTTTCTAAGAATTTAGATCTAGTACGATTCGACTTTGCCCAGTAGTGGGAAATTCGTTTACAAATATTCTTAATTTTAAGGCTTAAAGTCTCTAAATCAATATTTTCGATGTCGTCAGAAAGGGATGATGTTTCGGTCAAAGTGCTCAGGACGTGTTGCATTTTTTCATTTGGATTACCCACTTTAGAGTGCCAAATATCAAAAATTGTCATCCTCGATACAGAACATTTGAAAAATGTACCTAAAACAATATGAAAGCTGAACTTAAAAAAAAATTAAAAATTAAAAAAGATAATATTTGAAATCCCCCATTACAATAATGTTTTTATTGTAATGGGGGATTTCAAATATTATCTTTTCAAATATAATATTATTATTTTCAAATATTTCAAATATTCATTATTATTATTTACTTACAAGTCCCTATACCTGTGATTTCACCAATACCCTTAGCCTTCAAAACCGGACTCTAGTAATGCTCGCAGGTGTAAAATTGGCAGTACTTTACTGGACGAGCTCTTTCATAAGCAGCTCTACTGCTACATAATTTTAACACTATTATTTATATTTTTCATTTGTGTTATTAGTAGTATATAATACATGTAAAAATTTTACGTAGACGAAGCCGATGACAATAGCTTGTTGTAACATAAGTATTAGCATATACACGATAAGAAAAAATAATTATATCATACGAAACAATATTTTTCTCTTTATTTACATTAAACAATAATAATAACATATACTCGTATATATACACGCCATACTACATTTATTTGACTTCGGACTGTAAATGTGGTTCAAACCAACTAACAAGCTGAGAATAATAAAGTAAGTAATAATAATAACACACTCAACGGAGCCCCGCACTAGGGAAGCCCTGTGTCGTGGGTGCCATGGACACACACACATAGACAACCATAAATGACACCCAAACTCTCGAAAGAAATAAATGAAGGCCACACAAATATTTCTCGCTGCCCGGAAATCGAACCTGGGACCTCGGCGCGGCAATCGTAACCGTTCTGCCGCGGAGGTCACAAAAATGCGCTCCTGGTTTAATATACATACATTTTCATAAATGCCTTAGTAATGTAGAGATAAAAGAAAGGTAACACGGTAAATAATAATACTATCTTCCCGTTCAGGAAATTTTACCTAGACCAAAGCGATACCCTCATCATAGAGTACATATTAGGCCATTACGGGTTGACGTAGAACAATTAGTGCTCTACTAACGGAAAGGAAAAACATCTCTTCACGAGTACATATTTACAATAAGTTATGCAGTAAGTACCTCTATTATGTAATTAATAGATTGAGGCGTTACATTGCAGAAATTCATTTTAATGAAAATGGGAATAAATTAATTTGCTACTCTGCGAACCGAGTGATGACTAAATCGTGCAATGTAGCTGCGCTTGTGTTGTATTTTTTATAAATATTTTATATTTTTTCAATTAACTGCATAAATAAAAAATCAGCACAAGCTCAACGCGTTTCGCACATTTGTACCTTCACTCGGATAACGAAGTACCAATATAATTTATTTCTATTATTAGTAACAATATTTTTTTATAATACCAAATGACTGGACGAACAAATCGTGCGCCAAATGGTAAGCTACACGCCTGTCCATAACAATTGCAGTGCCACTCAGAGCTTTAAATCACAAAGATCTGAGGGGCACTGCCACTGCGCCCTGTGACGTAACTTGACAAGTCCCATGTGCCTGTAATTTCACCAGCACCCTTACCCCTCAAAACCGGAACACTGCAATACTGACATTACTGCTTGACGGCAGAAATAAGTAAAGTGGCAGTACTACCTTGGACGAACTCTTTCACAAGGAGCGCTACTGCTACTAAATAAAATAAACTAGTAAATAAATAAAGCAATAAATAAATAAATTAGTAAGTAAATAAACTAGTTTGTTTAATTATTGATACAAAGACCTAGAACTTTGTTTTAACGGTTTTTTTACCGTAGCGATATCTATGAAAGGGGTTTCTCCACTCAACCAGGTACCTTTAAAGCTACCAGGCCCCGTTACACGGCTACGCATGATAGTCGCGACTTGCGCGATAAAATTGGAATAAGTGCGCGCTATTGGCTGTCTTAATCAGATCTAATGTAGATAGTCAATATCGTGCGCTTATTTCAATTTTATCGCGCACGTCGCGACTATCATGCGTAGCCATGCTACTGGGGCTGAAGTGAGCTGTGAACTGAACTGAAGTGAAATGTCGCTTTGTAAATTAAACCCAAAAATAAAGATCTATAACAAACGCATAGAAAAATTCATTAGGTCTGCTGACTCAATCTCTAGCTCAGTTGGCAGAGCATTTGCCCTATTAGCAAAACAGACGCAGGTTCGAGTCCCGTAAGAGCGAAGGAAATTTTCTTTATATTCGATCTGTCAGTAAATAATACAAAGTAATTACAAGCAATAGTAAAACATCATAATATTCATTATAATCAATTAGTTTACTTCAGTTTCTGCATTCATCGCCTTTGTATTACTTGAAACTTTTTGTCTCCCAATTTAGTATGATACTTTCATAAGTAAGTAACATATCTTGAGCCTACTTAGAGGCACTTATCATCCATTAAACAAACAAAATTCAAAAGTTACTCAAAACACTCCGCCCTCACACATCACTCGAAGTTTTTTGTTCGCTAAAACACTGATTTTTTTTTTTCACAAAAACATCGACAGAGTGAAGGGGAACATCCGGACGGATTGTGTTCAATCATAGTGAACCCGAGGGAGTAATAAAAAAAAAAAAAAAACATGTGTGAAAATTAACAGCATATCTACAGTTCATTTTAAAATTTCGATATTATTGGCATAAAATGACCGTTATAAATACATAAAACTTTTTGTTTTATTTCTTTTAAACTCATATTTTTGGTTGGTCTAAAAAAGAAATAGTTATTTTTTTATTGATTATAAGTGCGCATTTGACCTCCATCTCACTTGATGGAAAGTGACGATGAGGTCGACGATGGAGCATACACACCTAAATAATGCCTATTCACTCTCAACTTGTAAAGGCCCAAGTTATAACGTTCAGAGAACAAGTCTGCAGGCAGGGAATTCCACTCCATAGCCGTTCGCCATATAAATGTGGAAGTATAACGCTTCGTGCGCATCTTTGAAACATCCACAACATAGGGGTGGAACCCAAGCCTACACCTAGTCCCCCGGTGAAGGAAAGGGGAAGGCGGAATTAAATCGTGTAATTCAATCGCACCTTTTTTTTTTTTTTGGCATCGCCCCAATCGGAGACTGCCTTGACCGTCAAATCCATTCCAATCCTCTCCACTGAGCCTCGCATTGGTCAAGTACTGGTTTTTTGGTTTAGTTTTTACATCCAATGCTTTTTGTAGTAAAAAAATATAAGTCCTTAAAATTACATATCACACTAGTTGGAAACTTTCTTCATTTTTTTAACCAAATTCAAAAAAGGAGGATTTTTCTGCGTGTTTTTTTTTGTATGTATGTTACACGATAGCTAATAATTTGTGAACCGATTTTGATGACTCTTTTTTTGTTAGAAATAGGATACCTCAGAGCGTACTTTAATACTTTTATAGATTTCTCATAGATGGCGCTACGGCTAAAAAGTCGTTGAAAAACCAAATACAAAGACACGACAACAAGCACATAAAAAAATTCGTGAGGTCCGCTGGTTCCTTTCGTGGCTTAGTTGGTATAGCGTCTTGCACGGTATACTAGAAGACGTCGTCGGTTCGAATCAGGCCGAATTGAAGGATTTTTTTCTGAGTTTTCGTTCTTTGTATTAATAATTATAACTGTGTACCTTCTGTTTTTACTATGTAAGCGCCTACCCTTGCGTACTGCATCCGATTCATATTCGTTCGGAATCCGAGACTATGCAAATCTGGAAAACTCGGGCCCAATTTGGACGTCACTTGTGAACTAAGTCCGATACGAATCCGAGAAATTACGAATATCGCCTAGATGGAGCGCTTGAACGTCTAGTAGGATCATTTTATCGTTTCAACCTATCATTTTATCACTGTGATTACGAATAATAGACGATACGAATAGGACGTAGTGCGCAAACGCTTTCGCAATTGTGAGCACTGGATAAGAAAGTACCGGGTTCGATTCCTGGTAGGACAAATTTGGAAAAGAAACTTTTTTTTTATGTAAAGAAAGAGGCAAACGAGCCGACGAGCCACTTGATGGGAGGTGGTCATCGTCGCCCATGGACATTTGCAACATCAGATGAGCTGTACCTTACTTGTGTTTTATATAAAAAAAGTCGGTGACCTGGAGAGAAGTACTGCTTCGCTCTTTTGAGCACTCCGAGCTTTTTTGAAGCCAGTTTGGCTTTGCTCTCCAAATAACTCCGGAACTGGACTTCGCTCGTGATGTCGGCTCCAAGTATCCCAATACTCTTTGAGATGGTAAGGGCAGTGTTCTGGAACTTTGGCGCTATTACGAATGGGGATTTTTTAGCGGTAAACGCGCACACTTGTGTCTTTGCGGGGTTAAATTTTACTAGATTCTGTTGGTCCCATTCTGAAACCTGCTCCAAAGTAGTCTCGATTTTGAATACAAGTTGCAGTCTGTTCCACTTGTTGGTGCGACCTGTATGATAGGCATCACCGGTACTATCATCCGCATAGCATGTAGAAGAATGTTACTAGTTAATAACATATTATTGATATGCAGGATGATCAGTGTTGGTGATAGCACAGATCCTTGCGGAACGCCGGCGTTGATGAGCATGGTGTCCGAGCATACCAAGTGGTGGGACGAAGAAATCGTGCGCTTGGGGTAAGCGACACGCCTATCCATAACAGTTACAATGCCACTCAGAGCTTTAAATTGCAAAGATCGTATAGGCACTACCACTGCGCCCGTCGCCCTGAGACATAGGCTGACAAGTGCCACGTGCCTGTAATTTCACCGGCACCCATACCTTAGCTTTTCCCATTGCAATTTGCTGGGTCTTAGGAGGTTAAGCAAAGGGTAGTGGCAACCACAGTCCAAAGCTAGTTGAAGACTCACATACTTGCAACTTCACAATATGTACACTACAGGCATTCGATATAACTGTAAATGAAAAGACAATCGCTTATTAATATCACAGAGTACACTTTAAAACAGGCTGTTGATGTATATATAATATTGACTAACAGCAGAGCCTGAGAAAGAGTTCATCCAGGGAATCATTACCACCTTACCTATTTCTGACGCCAAGCCGTGCGTCGGTTTTGAAGGGTAAGGGTGTTGCTAAATTATATCCATATGGGACTTGTCAACTTAAGTCTCAGATATAATAATTACTTAACATATGAATAATTGCTTAATATAAAATTAAAATGTCATAACAAAGGTTTCACACGAGTTATTAAAAGTCAGGTAACCTAACCTTGTTAATGCTATGTTTTTACATATACATTTTAAAACATCCTGTTCATTTCATTACTCATCATAGTTTTAGTGTTTTTTTGCTTTTGTTAAACACTCAGAGGCTTCCGAAGGAACAGGGGGAGATAAGCCGAGTGCAGCGATGCCAGTATAATCGCATTAATTAATGTCTGCGTTTCGTGGCTTGTCGTATTATTCTTTGCAGTAAGTCTATATTCGTGCTGCACTTGAAAGGATAATTTGAAATGAGAAATGTTCGTTATAGAAGGAATTAAAATGTAAGTTTCTTTTTTATGATATCGTGCGATGGGACGGACAAGTCATGCGCTGGTAGTAAGCGACACGCCTATCCGTGACAGTTGCAGTGCCGCTCAGAGTTTTAAATCGAAAGTCACTGCGTCCGTCACCCTAAGGCTCAATTTATATTATATTTTATATTGCGGCAGAATGGAGGCGAATTTTTGTAAGGATATTTTACATTGCATAATGAACTTTATGGTCAAATTGTGCAACGTACAAACTAGATAAGAGCCAAAATCTTCTTACATGCGCGAGAATTTCATGTTCATTATGCTATGTACAATATCGTTAAAAACCTCGCTTCCATTCCGTTCCATCGCAATATAAATTGAGCCTAAAACATCAGTACATCTACTATGAGTTTACAGTGACAATTATCGCTAGTAACCGCGTAAAATGTTTGTATACGTTATTTCTTCCAGTGACCGCTTGTGGCGCTATATAATTTGAAGGTACCTAATTTACGCGGTCGCTAGCGACAACTTTCACAGTAAACTCATGGTAGAGGCACAGTTGACAAGTCTGCCTGTAATTTTTCCAGTACTCTCACCCTTGAAAAACGCAGTGAGGCTCTCATTACTGCTTGATGGCAAAAATATCTAAAGTGGCAGTACCTATTTCCCTGGCCGAACTCTTTTACAAAGAGCTCTATTGCTAATAAAAATACTTTATTGTCATTAAAAGATAAAATTACGTGTTCGTTTTGTAATATAGGATATATGCATATGTGTATATATATATATGTATCCTGCTTTGCGGTAGAAATAGACGGGGAGTCTATTACCACGAATACAAAAATCGTTACATTATATCGCATTGCTATTTATTACAATAGTGTTATAACTCAAAATATGTGAATTTCGAGATTGTATCATTACTAAACGTAAAATTTGATTCTCTATACATCAATAAAACCGTCATTAGAATATTAAGGAACAATCAAAATATATCTACTTAACTCAAAATAAGACACACTTTATGTAAGCTAGTTCTGGCCAAAGCAGCTCTTATTAAAAAAAATTAAATTATTGTTCCCCTTTTATTCTTAAATGTATTAGCAAGTAGCAAATTGTTTACATGTTTATAATAAACTGTAACCTATACATAAGTTTTAATGATCTTTCACGGAAAGTGATATATCACAGTAGTCTATCCCAGTTTTATCACAGTTCAAGTATATATCACACTTGTATTAACAGTGTGATATATACCTGACTCGATTTTCATAAAATCTAATCGTAACGCATCTATAGTAGTAAGTGAGAGTCCACTCGCACTCTAACTGCCGCCCTAACGGGTCATGGTCCATACAATAAACACCTTTTCAATTTAGGTATCACAAACAGCCCTCTATGCAGAGCGTGCATGGAGGGGGAGGAAACGGCTGCGCACATCCTACTTCAGTGCTCCGGCGTGGCCAACTACAGGGCAAAATACCTTGGAGTGCCAAGGTCGCTCCCCGAAGTCTTCAGCAAACCAAGGAGGATGCTGAGATTCCTGGAGGAGCTTGGGTGGCACGAGTAGGACCCTGCACCCACCACACGCAAAATAGGCGCTTTGTCGTCGAGTTGCGGATACCAGCCCGTTGCACTAGGTACCAAGTAAGTGAGAGTCCACAGGACTGTAAGGTGGGTATTGTGTGGAGTTGCCTCTATTTCATCTAAAAAAGAATGAGATCCTTTTGCATACGCCACAACCGCACACATGTCACTATAGTGTTAACTTATACAGTAAAATGTGTTGTTTTCTTTTTTTTTTTTGTAAAATTACGCCTTCACAAAAAATACTACGTTGTTATAATTATTAATACAAAGATCGAATATTTAGAAAAAAATCCTTCGGTCCAGCCGGATTCGAAGCGACGTCTTCTAGCAAACCGTGCCAGATGCTGTGCCAACTAAGCCACGGAACGAACCAGCGGACCTTACGAATTTTTCCATAGACGATTTTAATTGATGTTGTACTATAAGTTATTATAAAGCGACGATAGCCCAGTGGGTGAGCTCTTGCTTCTCAATTGAAAGATGGCCTGTTCGGATCTATGTGGTGGCATGTACCTATGTCTTTAGTTTCTAAGTTAAGTGTATTTGCCAATGTTTAACAGCAACGTCTGTCACTAATGACTAAGGAAACATCGTGATAAATATTCTCAACGCTTGAAAATATGTAAAGTTCCTAACCCGCATCGAGCCACTGTGGCAGACTAAACCTTCTACTTAGGCGAAACGCGTGACCAGCTGATCGAAACCCCACAAAAGGATCTTAAGAATCTATACCACCTCAGGTCGAATTCAAATTTTTCCCGTAGTAATACCATTAATTTTGCTTGGGTCGAGCGACAGCGACACTGGCTTTATTTCAGAATTAATTTTTTTTACAAACGAAACTAAAGACATTTGAAAAATGTATATCGTATACTATACGTGTTCTATTTAGTTCTGTTGATATAAAAAAAAGGATTGTTATATGAAAAGTATCTATTGAATACATGGTTTTCTTGTAAAATTTCGAGATAGGTTTGTGTTTTATTTTCTATCGTGAAAATTTTTACACCGTGTAGCAATCAGTGTATATCCTTTCCAATTTTACTGTATATTTATGATTTAACACTTTCACTGTTATGCTGAATCAACCGTTATGCGGTGTCAGCTGATTGTACTGTTGCTACATAATATGCTGCCTTTCAAGAATAGTAACCCAATCCAAAGCAGCTCCTTTTTTATTTATTACTCAAATTTGTTCACAAAACACTAAACTTAATTGGGCATGGGACACTCAGCTTTTCATTGGTTAAAATAATCACGTGACAATCTTGGAATAGTCTACGATATTAATTTCAATTTTGCGTTGCAGATAGGTCTATTTTTTTTTTTCAAACCATCGTGATGAATTTAGATGCTTTTGAGATAAGCCACTTCTGGACACATTCTAGAAAGCCATTGATATTATAGGTAATCGATCGGATTTATTAAGTAACTCGGTTACGTGCATCAGTGAATGATAAGTGGCAACACCGGTAAGTTTCGTTAAAATAAGCATCTCTTCGTTTATTTAAATCCGATTGGTTGTTTTTAAATAGTTTTTTTTCCTCTCCTCCGTATTTTTAAGATATTATATCATCGTTTTCCTTTTGTTTTTGCAATCAAACACTGAAATATTGCTGTACAGTCTAGCAGCCAATGTTTCCGCCCGTAAAAGAGCGGCAAAATTTTGACTCGAAACAGGTGGTCGTATTTAACATAATCCTGCTAATGCGGCATCTGTCTATATGATGTATTACCTTTGAAACGTTAATATTCCTTGATTTCATTAAGATACGTAGACAGATCACATTGTAAATCTATCAGATTCGTTAAGATTGACTTGTGATATTGGTATTTATTTCAGTTGCAGTAAAGCTACTTGTGAAAGATTTGTTTAAGGAAGAAATGCCACCTGACCTATTTCTGCCGCCAAACAATAATGTGATTGCATTATATTGTGAATGCATTACTGCGTTTCAGTTTTAAAGGGTGAGGGTGTTGGTGAAATTACAGGCACATGGGACTCGTCAACTTATGTCTCAGGTTGACTGACGCGGTGACAATGCCCGTTAAATCTTTGCGATTTCACTTGTTATCATAAAAATTATAAGTAAATTGATATTAATTAAGTACAAATTCATAAAATCTTCAAGGCAATTATTTAAAGAAACTAGGTCTATAATATACATAAAAAGATACATTTAAGTTAAAAAGCGAAAAAATGCATGAGTATTTTGAAAAAAAAAAATGAAAATCATGATAATAAAACATAATGATACTGAATAAACAAATTTCATTCATTGTTGTTAAATCGAAATAATCCATTTGAGATCATTGACTCTGGCCTTCGAATCTGTCTGTAAATTGTATTATTATAATACGATCTGTCTATCTACTTTTGAAACGCCTTTAAAATCGTTTTAAACTATGCCGCCATCCTGACACATGTTAAAATCCCCGCAGAGTTATGAGGCGGCGACCCGTGACATTTTTTACGAGGTCCCGGAATTTATGTAGGGTCTTAGATGTCTTAGGTTTTTCTTGTCAGAGCTCTTTATGTTTTTGATTTTTTTACGTACTATATATGTACATATATACATTTCATTTTATGTACATGTAATACGATGCGATGTAGCCCAGTGCGAGCACCGTACTTCTCGATTGAGAGGTCAAAGGTTCAAATCCCTGTTGTAGTATGTATTTGTGACATTACTTTCTATGTTACATATATTTGTGAATAGATAAAATAGGTAAAATAAGTAAGCTGAAGCAGTGGGCTGGCCATATTTGTCGAAGAACTGATAACCGATGGGAGAAACGAGTTCTTGAGTGGAGACCACGTCTTGGTAAACGTAGTGTAGGACGCCCTCTGGACAGATGGAGTGATAATCTACGCTCCTAGGGGCTTACCACAACCTCTTGAAACAATGGTACTTTATCCTTACATTACTTTTCGTACCATGACGCGCTTAAAATAAGCTTATTATAATATTAGAACTATGATGTTTTATTCAGCTTTGTGACTATTCATTCACTCAGTTCGTACTATGACGTGACTTTAATATTAAAGTAATATTGTTCTTATGTCAAATTTTGCAATCTTATAATTATCACTCGGACGCAGTGGCAAAAATATTATTTTCAAATTTATTGTCTAAATATTGATTTGTAATGATTAAAAGTTAAGTTGAACTTATTTATTTACATAAATCTCTTCAATATTTTGTTTATTCTTTTATTTAATAGTACACAGGAAATCATTTCTCATTAAATAAAAATACGCGATGTTTATTTCGTAAAATTATGACAGCGACATCTATATGCTCCTTGGCGACACTAACAGTTGACACTAGACTATAATTCCGAATTCACAAAATGACTATCAACACTCAGCTTGTTTTATTTATTTTTCTTCATGAAAATGCGGAAAAATAATTAAAAACAACGTAATTTTAATACATTTTATTATTACATACTTTTCTTTTTTTAACAGGTATAATTCTCTGAATGTAAATTACATTCAGTACTTAAATATTATACTAGATAAGACGATTCGGAACGTTAAATAATAAAGAGATGGCATTATATACTTCATATAGCGTTAGCGTTATCTTACTTTAAGCTTACATTGAAATAAGATTGTTTTTGGAAATGTTATGGTAGCAGATGAATGCAATAAGCTGAGGACCGGGTGAAATGGCACATTGAGATTGGCCTATGTCCATTAGGGGACTGTGATAGGCTGACGATTATACATTTCATGTAAATTACGTTGAAAATAAATGTATGCATAAAAAATTATTACAAATTTTAAATATAGCATGTTCAATTTTATTGTCAACGAAAGCAACAGGCATTTTGTTTTAAAATTTTAAAGTTTTATTGACCAAGATTTAGAAGCGTCACAATAATGTTGACTTACTAGGCACTGTTTCACTGACAAATTTGTCACATTGTGACGTTTATGTAAAGTATACCTATCTAGGTAAATATTAATAATAATAACGCACACACCTATAGTCCCGCACTAGAGAAACCCTACATCGCGGGTGCCATGGACACACACATTGACAACCACCAATTACATCCAAACTCAGGAGAGAAATAAATGTAGATCATACAAATATTTCTCCCGTCCCGGGAATGGAACACATGGCCTCTGCGTGGCAGTCCAACATGGTAACTATTCAACCACGGAGGTAATTCAATGGTCAGATTGTTTGGCACATTATATTTAAAAAAAATTGGACAACTAAGTATAAGCAATACCTACAATTTTTATTCACAAGATTTAAGCATAATTATACCAAAATGAATATACTCTGTCAAGTCTGATATTAAATATCTTTGCACAATTTATTTCACGGGTGCCATTCACTAATCGCGCTATTATACCTTTGTGTTTCTGAGAAACATTTTTCGTGTGATAAAGTTGTACTTTGGGGCTGCGTTGCGATGTTATACGAGTTTAAAACAAAACGTCCGTCGGCTAAATGCGTAAACTTCGTCCCTCCATTAATGTGAACTTTTGAATAAACCCAAAAAACAGAATTACTAGAAATAAGTACGATAATCTATTTTTTAGTTATGAAATAAAGGTCTAGAAACCTTTAGTCTAGAAATTATATTTAATTGACCGATATTGCGCTTCTAGACTAAGAAAGGGATCAGTGTCCAAAAACGGCGTTACGAAGTTTTCGAGGTTAACATTATTTCATTTATTGCCCGGCAACTGTTAATAGAAATATAACCCATTGATTTACTTATAACTGGCGCCTGAGTATTCGTCTATCAGAAATTGCTTTTTTATTTTGATCTTTGAACAGAGTACCTCAAGGTACGGTACTGAACCACCTACAATCTACAGTTTTGTATTTTTTGCTTCATTGATTACATACGATGTGATTGATATAAGTACAGAACCTATAGTAGTCACCGTTGTGAGTATCTTAAAAATTCTCATCCGGTGTATAATCTTAGTTGACATTTGACTCTCATCGTCAATCCCAAAGATATTAATCAAATATAAGCTTTGTTGAACACCACAAGGTACGGTCTTTTTTAACGTTGGAAAATGTTTTACGCAACGCATACTCCCGGAATAGCCCAGTATACCTACTAAAACCCCGCGGTTAACTATACCGCGATAGAGCTGCGCCCCAGAATCCACTTGCGCATACTACTGATATCATAAAGAAAAACACGGTCCTAAACTATCTGCTATCAGCGCCCATCCAGAAACTCTTAGCATAAACTTTAGACTTTACAATAACCTGACAAGGAATCCTATTTTGCAATTTTCGTTTAGAATAACCTTTAGAGCATCCATTCAAACTACATAATAATATTATTATAAATGCGAAAGTGGCTCTGTCTGCCGATTACGTTTTCATACCTGAACTGCTGAATCAATTTTCGTGATTGTTTTGTATAGACATAGATAGGACCTAGGAAAAATACATAGACTACTTTTTGTCACAAAATAAATATTAAAGGAGCTAAAATAGGTGATGAAAATGTGTGTGAAAAACTTATTCTACGCCATTGACTTAAAAATAAATGGACGACGCGTCTAATACACAAACCACGAAAAAAATATCCCAAGTCAACCTATTTAAACGTAGTGACATGTAAAGGAATATTAAAAAGCTAAAACGTTGAATTTAAATTGTAATGTCATCGCAGTACTGTCTAATTTTGCTTGCTTCGCTGTCAGTCGAACAAACGAAGACTAAAGCGTGAATGACGCTCTGTATACGATTTTAACGCCCTATAAGCGCGGACCCGACGTCCATATAATTGTAAGTCAATGTTCTACGCTGACGAAATCGCGGACTCCAGCTAGTTTTACTATGAAAGTTCTCAGATAAAATTATAATGCAATGTGTAACTTGTGTCAACGCACCACAAACTCGGGACTCATACAAACATAAGATATACAAGATATACAAACGTCATACACGCATGCAGTCGTTACCGCGTGACATATGGCTGTCAGAATTAGTCGGATTAGTGATTTCACGGAGCTCACCCGTCTCCAATTACGGCCGGAACTCGGGAATTAAACAAAAAACAAACATCGACTGATTTGGAAATGGAACGAAATTCGGTCGAATTGTTATTTATGGCCGTGTTCTCTAGTTATGGTAAGACGGATGCAGTCTAGTTTATGAAAAACAAATGACTATGATTGTCTTTATTTCAATGGTTACATTTTGTTGAGAATATTGCCACCTTACCTATTGCTGTCGCCAAGCACTAATGTGAGCAACGCAGTACTCCATTCCAGTTTTCGAAAGGTGAGGGTGCTGGTGAAATTACAGGCACATTTCACTTATCAACTTATGTCTCAGGGTAACTAGCGTAGTGGTAGAGATCTTCAGATCTTCATGATTTAAAGCTTTGAGTGGCACTGTAACTACTATAGACATGAGCATATCGTTTACCACCAGGCGTATGATCTGTTCGTCCCGTCACTTAGGGTCGTATTCCAGAACTCTATTCAATGCTCAAGTCAGGATTGCACTGGCAACACAAGCACTGGAAATACGACCCTAATGGCCAGGGACTTGAGTATGATTTCTAGTGCTTTGAATCCAAGTCCTGACTTAAGCATTGAGTAGAGTTCTAGAATACGACCCTTAGTATCGTGAAAACTTAACTGCCTCCATGGCCGAACGGTTACCATGCCGGACTGCCAGGCGGAGGTCCCAGGTTCGATTCCCGGGTCGGGAGAAATATTTGTATGGCCTACGTTTATTTCTCTCGTGAGTTTGGGTATAATTTGGTGTTGTCTATGTGTGTATCCATGGTACCCGCGACTCAGGGTTTCCCTAGTGCGGGGCTATGTTGAGTATGTGCGAAAAAAATAAATAAAAAATATTTAGTAAAGTATCAAACGTCACAAACAGGTATTGGTGGATTTAGTTGCCAACAAAGTTAAAATAGACAATTTGGTTTACCAGAATATCATGATTTGACCAAAAACTACTACCTATTGAATACTATGTTTAGTTTTTCAACAAATTTATTTTATTCAGTATAGCCCGTTAGGTTCAATTTATGTTGCGGTGGAATGGGATGGAAGCGAATTTTTGTGACGATATTGTATGTACATTCTCTAGCAAGCGCGAGAATTCCGCGGAAAATTTTGGCTCGTATGTAGTTTGTACATTGCACAATTGACGATAAAATCCATTATGCTATGTACAATATCGTTACAAAAATTCGCTACCATAGCGTTCCGCCGCAATGTAAATTGAGCCAAACCCATTGGGAGGGTTTTATATTATATGTATAATTTATTTATAGGTTTATAGTTCGTTCCAAAGACGCTACATGGCCTTGAATAATATTATAAATTCTTATTCATTGTAAACACGACATGATGTGTTTTCTTCGATTTTAAAGATCTATTTTATGGAAACAGTTTGGAGATGTCAAAGTAACGACCTACTATTGATTGTTGAATAACATCTTTTGTCTACTTCTTTTATAAGGACATAGGCAATAAGTCATTTATTATCCAGTAAATATTATAGATTACTGTTCAAATAACAAGATGGATTTAGTCGTAACTGACCACATAATGTAGCGATAACATTATAATATTATAACAGTTAAAACAGAGTTAACAAATTTCTACGAATCTTTGCTAAGGATGCGAACACGTTATTAAGTTGCAACATAGAACCGTAAGTTTGTTTTATGCTCAGGCACTTGCGCGTGCGCATTTGAGACTTCCAGCGCCATCTATCGGCGAGTAGCTGAACTATGCAGTACATTCTACTGACCAACAGAGTTACATATATTATTTTAATAAAATTATTAGGGGTTGATTATGACTTTTTCTATTGCTGAAATCCAGATTACAGCTGCTTTACTACGATCGCCGATTCGAGGCGATTTGGAAACTCCAATTCCAGTGTCAATCACTACCGTATTTCTTTTCTTTATGATATTAAGCGTGGGGAAGAACAAATCATGTACCTGATGATAAGGGATACGTCTACTCATAACGATTGCAGTGCCACTCAGAGCTTTTAATCGCAAAAGTCTGTGGGACACTGCCACTGAAGTCGTCACCCTGAGATATAAGTACACAAGTCCCACGTGCCGTTAATTTCACCAGCACCCTTACCCTTCCAAACCGAAACACAATAATGAGAGCATTACTGCTTGGCAGCAGAAATAGACAAGGTGGCAGTCCTTCTCTGGACGATTTCATTCTCAAGGAGCTCTACCACTCAAGTACGTAATGTCGGTACTCATACAAATTGTTATCGTGAGACTAACAAACAGGAGTTTTATCAAAGGAGTAAATGTTTTAAACGATTCTAACTAAACCAATTATAACATCGTATAAGACGAAACAAATCGCCATCCATCTTCAGTAAGCCCCTGTCAGCGTAACATTCAACCCTTTTAATTCACAACTTTAATTAAAACGATTCTAAATTATAACTGGAAATTATAAAATAATTTCTCCTTTAATCCAACTGTCGAGTGAACAATCGAGGTCCATCAAAATTAATCTATCCTAATCCGGGAGGCGGGATCGAGTTTATACAAAGATATTGCAAAGTGAATATCAAGTGTAAAGTGGGGATATACGAAATTACACTTGAGACGGTAACGCTTCCTCTAAAATTCTCTAGGGAGCAATTGACACGCAAGATCGTGCGTAACCATGCCCGCCAACATCAAGACACAAAAATGTACAACTTTGTGTCGTGTGGAATGATCAAGATATTTTCCGTTCGAAATTGACATTTGAAATCTGTTCCACAACATACAGAAACTATAAAAATCGTGCGTTACATGAATTGACAGGCCGTAGGTGATTATGATTTTGTTGAACATAATGAACATCCTGAAAAGAATACCTTCTTCTCAGAATGTTCATTACGTTCAACAAAATAAGTGAAATACAACAGAAAAGGAAAACAAATTCATTTACTCTCCGCGTAGTGGATTCACTACGCGAATGCTAGTAACACATCTGCCTTTTTTTGTACATAAAATAGATAACTATAGCAATAATGCTAGGGTTGTCAGACTAAAGCACATAAATAAAAAACCAATATTATTAATTTATATCAATATATCAACGGATTCAAGCACCTAAAGTCAAATTCATTCATTTTAAAAACCTAGAAGCGTATTTGTGAACCTTCTCTATCTCTTCACATCTTCTGAGATGATTAACAAAATATTACTTTGTTTGTTTATTTTTTTACTAATGTTTAAGTCTGCCGGCACTAAAATTGTTAGTGAACTCATAATAAATAAATTAATTACGTCTACGAGTTACGTTAAACTACTTTATTAGAAAAAATGTTAGTTTTGACACATGTTTTTTTTTGAGCTTATTTTCGACGACCTCGGTGGCCTAATGGTTTACATTGTAGACGCTGGAGGCGGAGATCGCGGGTCCGAATTCCCAAAAGACCAATTTGGGAAATGAACTTATCTAAATTGGTTCTGGTCTGGGTGTTTTGGGAAGTGCCCCAGAATTCCGTTGCTCTGGTTTTCCTAGTGCAAGGAATTCCCTTGTTTGAGACTAGGCAATTGGTGTAGTTGTCTAAAAAATCAATTTCAGAAGTAGAGAACATTAACTGCTACCGTAGCTAACGGTTTCCACGCTGGTCTGCCATGAAGAGTACCCAGGTTCGGTTTCCGAGCCGGGAGAATATAAATATTTATATTACCTACATTTGTTTTTCTCGTGAGTTTACGTGTAATTTAAGGTTGTCTATATGTGTGTCCATGGCACTCGCGATACAGGGATTCCCTAGTGTAAAGTAATAAAATTTTGACTTTCCTGCTTCTGTGTTTCCTAGATTCCTAGTGGGTATAAGTACAGTTCTGAAATAAAGACAATCAAGTACATGAAATAGGTTCGTATGTTTCCAAAGAGTAAAGAACTCCAACACTGTCTAGCTGCATCGAAGTCATTAATCGTCGTTTATTATTTACACTTCTCCCTTTCGTTACGCACTTTGAGTTTCTGAGACAATGTTTGATGAAGAATATTCAGAAGTTACCATAGGGATTTCTTTACACCCTGTTTACGCAATATTGTATTATTATTGGATGTAGTCAAATACGTTCCTTCGATTTTCGTTTAATATCGAATCAGTACAATATATCAATGTGATGAACTTTAATAATTGAAAGTTTAGGTCTGTTTGAAAAACAAATATACGCGATTTTGTTCCAAAGACTTTTCATTTCCTATTAAAAGCTGTCATGCACTAAGCATTAATCGATGTGTGTGCGGTGATTTTTTTATAGGCAGGGTTTTATTAACCGACTTCAAAAAAGGAGGAGGTTCTCAATTCGACTGTATGTTTTTTTTTGTATGTACGTTACGCGATAACTCCGGTATTTGTAAACCGATTTCCATGATTCTTTTTTGTTGGAAAGAGGGTACCTCTAAAGTGACTCCATATAATTTTGACGAAAATCATCCACCTCTAAGGGTGGCTGTTCACGCATGAAGATTCATTTTTATAAATAGCGCTTAAATTTTAGTATGACGAGCAATTATTTTAATGGTTGATTTTGCTATCCTTTAATTCAAGGCGTTTTTCTCTCTCGATATACTTTGAGTAGTGAGAACCAATTTTTATTATCGCCTGTGTCAAGTCCCGTACAGTGGCGAACCAGGGGATGAATCCATGTTTGCGCACTTTGTGGTAACCGATTTCAATAAAACTTGGTAATTATATGTAATTCCACGTACTTTTGAGGTCGGTTTTTGTAGTACTCTGTACTGAGATTATTTAGAATATCCAACAACTTGCAATCAAAATGTAAAATGATGTTCCAGCAGGGTTTCTATTAAAAGTTGTTCAAATCAATGGATCAGCATAAAATATCGTGCAATGAAAACAATCATAACGATCATAATATGCCCGACAATACCATGGACCAATATATGAAGAGGGGTAACCTATCACAAACTCGAATTGCTTTTTTCCGAAATAACGTTTGTTCGAATGTTCATTACCCCGGAAACCTAATTATAACGAAACCGTTGTTCTTTCAGGGTATGTTGGACGTTTATCGCAGAGACACGACTAGATTCGGTTAGGTTAGATTAAGTTGGGTTAAAAGAAAAACATTTACCTCTCAAAATTACTTTCGAGGTTAAGACAGCAAACGTTATTTCTGGAAAATATCGTTTCGGACTTCTGATAGGTAACCCTGAAGAAGCCTGCTAATCGCGATACAAGGCTAAGTACGAGTAGTCGGGTATTCAGTACCAATTGATACACCAGATCTCGCGACGAGTACCAAATAGATATTTAATTAATTTTACATTGACAAGTTGCAATTTGTCAAAACTACTCTATTTTATTGAAAACAAACAAATCCACTAAATAACGCTTATTGCACAGATTTTTGTGGATTATACCGGACATTCTTTTATTTTATTTAGGATTAGCGCCATTTACCCGTACAGGGAAGCGTTAAATTGTAAATTAGTTTGTAACTAACACACAATGCCATCTGTTGACATGCATTTTTGTCAAAGTTTAGAAAATAATATAAGGAAAGAAAGACTTTATAATTCATATTAACAAGGAATTAACTTATGTCCACGGCCATTTGCATAACATAAACTACTTCCAGGCTATTATTGATCAACGCCATCTGGATATAAGACGGAATTTTGACCTTTTTCAGAGTTACGATCTCATAGCAGTTTTCTTGAGTTACTAGTCCATGCTAATACTTATTATTCCTTTCCTGTACTTCTGGCGTATCCTGGCCAATAATACCTTACGCCACTTGTCAAATCCTTACACCACAATGGTGAAGAAGAATAAAAAAAACAATGGAAGTGCCTTAAGCCACGATTACTATCAGAACCAATGTCGCCAAAACTCACACATTCTTAATTTGAAACATTACGAAATCTTAATATGGATTGGTCACAGCTTTCAATTTAAAAAGGAATAACAAATTCTGGATTGTTAACATAATTTGAACTTTAGCCTATTGGCATATCGTTGAAAATTCAATACCTAATATTACAAATTACGACCTATTTGAAATTTCAATCAATGTGCTGCCATCTAGCGGTTCATTGCTGAACGACGGCGAATTGGATTTATTAATTTAGCTCTCAAAAAAACAAGCGACATTATTGCAGGGGTATAAGCTTTACTTTCGTATCAGGTAACAAAAAAATTATTTCGATAAACAGAAAATTGAAAATTTATTAAAATAGGACTTCCCGATGACATGAAATACCACCATGGATAATATTTTTGATGCGGCTATAATTTTTGCACCCCAAAACAGCACAATAAGGCTGCTTTTGGGATTTGAGCAGATCAGGTAGATTTTTCGAGACCTATAGTTGGCATGTGTTGGACGCTAACTAACCACTTCTACTGTATCTATTGTTCTGTAGCAGTAGCAGAAGAATCACAGTAATAAAATTTGCCGTGCATTGCATTTTGCTTATTTGTTATTTGGAATAATAAAGACCAAGCAACCATCGTATCTATATGGTAAACTAAATTTTTCATCCATGCATGTTTGATATGCATGTCACCTTATATGCCCTCGACACGGAAGAGCGGCTTTTCGATGTAGTTTTCTCTATACTGCCTCGAAATGCTGTAGCAAAGGAAAGCACCTACTACCAAAATCATTTTAAATAATGAATGACAGCAAGCTGGAGGCGTTACTAGAAATATAGATGTAAAAAGTGTCAGATACTACAAGAAAAATTTAAAAGTTATTTTTAAGTTATTTTTAATCAACTTATTTATATATTTACTTAATTGATGAGTAGTGTATTTATTTCTAGTTTTTCATTACTAGATGATCTTTTTTTGCACCTCTCTTTCCAACTCTTAAATATCTATCCCAAGGTTGCCTGGAAGAAATTGCTACTTAGCAATAAATCCACCACTATTCATTGGCTTACTCTGTGATAGTTGCATTAATGTTCTGTGTTATCACTGTAATTTTAATGTGCATTAAATGATATTTCATTCATTCATTCGTTCAATTTACTATATTTATGTTTTATAAAGTGTCTTGGAACAAATTGAAGTTGTTGTTTATGATGTCATACTACAGTCTTACGAGGTTGTTAGTAATTTACGAATAACTGTATATTTCTGTATAACGTAACCTAGGCAGTTAATAATACCTTCCCATAGCTGTACATTCTTAATCAACTCAGGTCTTACCCGAATCCAAGGGCCACCCCACAGACTTTGCGAAAGGGCGCAAAAGGGGAGTTAAAGGGAGCAAAGGCCAGCAAAACGCAATGGAATCGCCTCGCGTGTCGATAAATCGCTTGGAAACGAATTGTATACGAGCTGTTTGTTTTGAAATGGCAGCCGCTGATAAGTTAGGGTCAACGCAAAATGACTTACGAGCTTTATAAAAAATGTTTTTGAGAAAATTGCGCCCGGGGAAGAGGGGTTGAATCTCTGAAATAAGTTTCTTAATAAGATGTTCAACACTTGCTTTAGGATAGTGCCAAGAACGAAAACCAGCGGCTACTGTACTGCCTTCTTTGTCATAAGTAACGCATTTGTGTTTTGGTAACTTTCTCTTTTTTCTTTGAAAAGTGTCAATTACGCTGAAAATCAGCGGAATTCACAATAGAACTGAAACTAAATAAGATTTAGAACCCCCGCTTATAGGGGATTGTAGATCTCCAGATATGTTAATAATACAAATTGTTTTAAATAAAAAAATAAAAAATGTTGATTACTTTTTTTTTAGTTTATGATGTTCAAATATTTTTTTGTGAAATTACTTCACCAGTTTGTTATAATTATTATAACAAAGATCGAAACACTAAGAAAAATTCTTTCGATCCGGCTGGATTTGGACCAGCCCCCTCAGGCAATCCGTGCAAGATGCTCTGCCAATTAAGCCACGAAACGAACCAGCAGACCTTTCCAATTTTTCTATGTATTTGTTGCAGATCTTTATTTTGGTTTTTAACGACTTTTTTGCCGTAGCGCCATCAGTGAGAAATTTATTTCTTCACTCATGTTGATTACGTTAGTTATGATAAGGAGGAAATTGTATTGTTTACTTTCTTTCAAGCGATTCTGTCTGAACCCTTATTAAAATTTAAGAAAATGTTGCGTGCAATGAAAAATCATTATTACTTGACTTTGTACTTTTAACAACTATAATTAAAAATCTTTTCTACTGTAAATTGTGTAACAATTACAATAAATTTATGATTGGAATGGCAAGTTCTCTGGAATAAATAATTAAAAAAAAAATTTTTTTAATAATGCCAAGTGACATGTTGACAATATGCGCCTGGTGGTAATCGACACGCCAATAAATAACAATTGCAGTGCCACGTAGAGGTTCTAACGCTTTGCAGTAGGTACTATAAAAAAAACCATTTGATTGTAATTTTTTAAGTTTATTGAGATCGAACACTAAGATAAGAAAAAATTCCTTCGACGGTTTGCTGGAAGACGCTGATTTGAATCCAGGCAGAAGGAATTTTTACTCAGTATTCGATATTTGTATTTAAATAATTTTATTATCAAAGTTGTTTTATGTGGTTCCCTAATTACTTCGAAAAATTGTTCTTGTAATGATTATGTAACATCACAACACGAGTTTCATTATTTGTAACGAGCATGCTTACAATAATTTCTCGTGCTAAAACTTTGTACAATTTATTTGAAAACTATACAAATCTGTAAATGATTACCTCACAACGTATGACGAAAAATACCCGTATTTATTCAATGGCCAGTAGTAAGAAAAGAATTTTATCTACACACATATCATAAACCCTCCACGATCTGTTCAAAAATCGCAAATTACGACCAGCCTATACATAGATAAACTGTTTTGTTAGAACAAATTTCTTATCATTACATAATATTATCATGAAATTCGATTTTGTTATTACATTCAAATTTCAAACATTTCGAAAATACAAGACAATTTGATTTGACCTCAATTCTAATATCAGTCGAAATTCAGTTTTATTCGAAATGACATGTCAATAGCAAACAATTTTGACAAATTTCACACGTTACTTCATATCGAACGACATGATTCACATTTAACTACTTTTAATTGTTTTATATAATTCAATAAACATAGACGAAGAAGTTTTTTTTTGCACAACTACACCAACCTGGTCTCAATCTAGGGTACTCCCTGTACTATGAATACCAGAGCAGCGGAATTCACTTTGGGGCACTACTCAGAACATATCAGACTAACACTAAATTAGGAAAGTTCATTTCCCAAGTTAGCGCTACCGGGAATCGAACCCGGTACCTTATTATCCAGTGCCCACAGTGCAAACTGTTGGACTACCGAAGTCGTCATAAAAACATGTTTTTAAGAGGTTTGTTTGCCAAGACTTTCGATATTAATAATTTTGTGAACGAATTACGAAGTTCGGCCTGAATATTTAATTATATTGAACGCTTTCATTGACCTCAAAAACCAATTTTATTCAAAAAGTGTAGTTATTACTAATTAAGACAGTGAGAGGACATCTTATTACACTGACAGTAAAATTCAAGGGAAATCATCAATTTAAATTAGACATCGTTTCTACACACATATTACTTGGTACTTGGTGTAACGGGCTGGTGTCCGCAACTCGACGTCAAGGCGCCTACACACATATTATTATTATCATTATTTTACTTGAATTAATTATCACCTCGTATATTTCCATCGTATAATATTTTACATGGTGGAAAAAATCAATGTGACATGAAATTTTAATTAATGGAAACATTCCATTATTTTTCTTAATATGAATCGATTTAAATATGTTATCGAGATAATTTGTAAGGGAGACAATCGATTTACAGAAAATAATTTAATAACAAATAATAAACAAGATAAAAAGTATTCAATTTTTATGTTAATAAGTTATGAAAAAACTACATAACAAATATAAAAATTTAAAACAAGAACCAAACAAAAAAAAGTCAACAGCAAAGCATAAAATAACTGCAAGGAAACTATTTTTCAACAATTACTCCAAAAACATTACTCAACGCTCAAAACAAAAGAAAACGACCCGCAGACAAGATGGTGGTTCGACACGCACTACTTCAAGGCTTTGGCAACCAAATTAAACCATGTGGACACAGAGAAATTCCCCATGAACTTGGCTATCATTGAAATGGAGCCTTATATTGAATGCTGCATGATCAGAAGAAAGATTTACTGCATGAAGGAAAAGATGGAGAACTTGCCTAAAGCCAGACTGCAGAATAACATGTAAGTACCTAATCTCGTATTGACGCTATGTATACAGCCGATTAGATTTATCGATTTTATGTTGTAAATCTCTATGGACAAAATATTCCGTTTTACGTATCAATTAATTATAACGTAATTGGGGTACTTAATTTATTTTTATCTTTATCTTTTCATTTTCTTTCTACTTAATATACAGTATTTTTTATTTAAAATTACAACTACAACAAATGTTGTTTGTTTTTGGTACTTTATGATAAATTTACTATTTCTTTTTGTAATCTGGTTGAGGTATTGGTTAGAAATAGTGTGCGTGAAACGTAAAAATTCGAAATGTCACAGATATCATCCTACGTGAAATGGTCTTTAAGAATTTAAGAACATATACATTCACTATTTTATTGTATTGACACATAGGGAATTCATTAAAGGGAAATATTTCATTGTTGACTTTGTAGTAAATTAAAATTGTCGGCAATTTCGTGAAGGATTTACAAGAGAAGAGTTGATATACCTACCCACTACCTACTGGACTCAAAATATATTTTGCATTTTCATTATTTCAAAATTCACACATTGATTTGACTGCATCCTAGAATTAATTTGAAAACCAACCATTACGTTTCTATATAAATTTAAAATTTATCACCCTTTATACGAGTGATCTTTCTCAGCTCCACGCAATTTACCCACCATCTTTGATTGGACTGCGTAACCGGATATCCGGTCGTGGTTATCGTTTTCGTCCTTTTTCACGACGAATGAATATCCCCTTATTGGGTTTCAGGTGCTCTTTGATGTTTTGATTTATTTATAATGTTGTTTCTAATATCGGATGAAAGATTGAAGAAAAATTGAAATGAAAAGGATTTCTTGGAAATTTGATTAACGGAAAATGCGAAAAAAGATACGTTTTCTTTCACTAAAATGTAACTTTTAGCCCGTGAATACAAAAAGGTAAAGGTAGTTGGAATTGCCGCTATATTTCTATATAGCTATATATCGAAGACTTTTTCCAAAACTACAAACTAGAATTCGAATAACCAAAACTTACCACATGCATTTACGTCGGTGC
Source organism: Hyposmocoma kahamanoa (assembly GCF_003589595.1). Lineage (NCBI taxonomy): Eukaryota > Metazoa > Arthropoda > Insecta > Lepidoptera > Cosmopterigidae > Hyposmocoma > Hyposmocoma kahamanoa. The sequence continues at coordinate 17,908,253 of NW_020653850.1, forward strand.
ACAGTGCAGAATTATGGTCTCACGTAATGAATTGTGTGGGCTACGTTTAATTTATTTAATTGCTGAGGTGAACTTGTAGTGTTTGGTGATTCTGTAGTTTCTCTTGATCGTGAAAAGATTTTGTTTTATTGAATTATATCTTGAATTGATTATAATAATATCTTTATCAACACTTACATTTGTACAGAGCAGCAAATACAAAATTATAGGTGTGGGTATAAAGTAGCACAGAATATAAAAGAAGGCGTACCAAATTTAAGAAATTTTGTCTCCTAAACTAGTCAAAATAATAATAGTGGTTGACGTTACCGTGTCGATGGCATACACTGTAATGCTTGCCATCATGATGAAATGATGTGCCGATTGGCGTAGGTGCTCGCCAAATAGAGGGTTTTACACAGACACTGTAAAGATGTTGAAAGGAAACGGGAAAGACTGCACGACTACAAAGTTGCCTTCTACACGAACGCTCTTCGAAAGAACGTTAGCTTAGAAAACTTTAAACGTAATTGCGCATGATTGCGCGTACAGGCTTTCCCGCGCGTAACCCTGTACGCTCCTGAGTGTATAAAGGTTGCCCACAGCGTGCGCCAGACGTACACAGGATAGGAATGGTACGCTTCATTTCGTTACACCACTTAGGAAAAAGTCTAACAAGACTTCCTAAGTGGGGGAACGTAATAATAATACCAATAATAGTTAGTTATTACTCGTCGTACCCAGGGTACAGACAAAACTCGAATATCTGACAGCTCTCTGGAATAACTAAACAGATTCCTAAGTAGGCAGAGTACAATCGAATAATTATAAAAACATATAGTATAATTTTGTTACTTCCCCATACAAATCCAAATCATTTGTGGACAGGCGTGTCGCTTACCAACAGGTCCACGACTTGTTCGTCACGTCACTTGGTTTCAAAATAGCTCAGTGTATTTATTGATTTCCAAATTGAAACACCTTTTATGCTATTTATAGCTTGTCACTGTATTTAGAACATTTATTATTCCACATGTTGATTTTACTTTTTATTAAGGAAATAAACATATCACTATCGACATTCTAATTGAAAATTCCGTATTCGGTAATCACCGATACTACTTTAAAATGGAATTTGCAATCAAAAATGTAAACAAACATGCCATTACAGGATAATAATGTAAACTGCAAATTTGAAGTAAATCTGTCGAGAAAAGTTTAACCAATCGTGATTTGTTTCTCAATTGTAATTTTGGTTAAACCCTCAATTAACGTTGCCTTTTCACGTAACTGAAAAAATCAAATAATTTTACTGCCTCTGTAGCCGAACCGCTACCATGCTGCACTGCCACGCAGAAGTCCTGGGCCGGGAGAAATATTTTTATGGCCTACATTTGTTTTTCTCGTTATATTGGGTGTAATTTGTGTTTGTCTCTGTGTGAGTCCATACTGCTCGCGAGACAGGGTTTCCTTAATGCGGGGCTATGAGTATGTAAAAAAAATATTCGTGACGCAAGAAAAAACATATATTCTCGTTAAGAATGCCAATTACTGCTTTTGATTTTCGGACTACCGTTCACATCGACTGCAGCCGACACTTGCAGTTGAAATCTCCACTGCATGAGTTGAAATCTCGACTACATGCAGTTGAAATCTCGACTGCATACAGTAGAAGTCTCGACTGCATTCAGTTGAAGTCACGGCTGCAGTCCATTTGTTAGCAGCCTTATAAAAATATTCGTGAAGTTGAAAGGGCGCGGTATGTGGTAATATATGCTAAAGCAAACATTAATTGTTAAAATCGTTTTCGCCTGCTGCACATAATTAAAGTCATTGTTTAACTTATTTACACTTGGACAAAGGTTCAAATTAATTGATGCACAATTGCTTATTTATTGTGGAATTGTTCAGTACAAACTGTGTAAAATAATGGTTTAAAATTAACACAAGGAAAATACACAAACAATTATTAAATGGTGTGTCCCTTGTGAGAGACTGGAAACTGTACTAGGCAACTAAACCTACATTATAGGCAGGCAGGTGTAAAGTGGATACTTTGACGAAATTTTAAAGGAAATCCTGTTTACGTTTGTTTACGTGGAATTAATTAATTAGAGTGGCTGCAGTGAATTGGAGGTAAAGTAAAAACGTCAAAACACACAAATAATAGTTACGTTAAATTTCTACCATATATTTCTTAAATAAAAGAATGTAGACTACGTACGAAGTTGGGAACGTTGGGCCAAAAAGTGAGTTACGTTCACGTTGTAACGCATGAGGCGCATGTTTCCGATGCGAATGCAAGCGCGTTGACCTGATGTTACAGGTGTTCGCATATTTGGATACATGAAAAACTTGTTTATCGCTTGCCTGAGTGTCACCCGCAAATTGTCATGAAGTAAAAGTTTGATGTAAGGTAATGTCATTATTATTATGTGTAGTAGGACTTTCATCCCAGGAATTTTGATTTAAAATATATTTAATTAAGCACACTCGCCATCTGTATCACGCACACGACGTGTTTTACAGGCGCCGTCGACGCGCGGTTACGGCGCCATAAACGCGCGTCATCTGCGCGTATACGCACCGCAGACGCGTGGTAGATAATTGATTCAAACGCGCAAACTTCGCCTTGCAAGCAAGAAGCTTATATACTCCACTGGAGTCTACACATAGAATTTCATGTAGTTGATTCATTTCAAAAATTAACTCAAAATTAACAAACAAAACTAAAATTAAAACTATCTCTTATCAAAATGCGCAATACATACGAGACTACAGCGCGTCTGCGGCGCGTAAATACGCGTTATCGGCACTTATAAAATCGCCGTGTGCATGAGCGTTTATATAAATGAATTAAGCATCTATTCCAAATACATACTTGAACCTTTTTGCGTTCAAAGACTAAAAAGTTAGCGAAAGAAGACTTGCTTTATTACATTTTCCGATATTGGAAAATAAATAAATCAAAACATCAAAGAGCACCTTACACTCAATTTAAGGATAATTATTCGTCATTAGAAAGGAAGAAAATGATAATTATGACCGGATATCCGGTTAGGGAGTCATCACACTTAGCATCGCGCATTCGCCTTGAATCAATAATGTTTTGCCTCGCTTACATTAGCAGTAGTGTAACCCTGTGGAAGAGTTCGTCCAAGGAAGTACTGCCACCTTACTTATTTCTGCCGCCAAGCAGTAATGTGAGCATTACTGCGTTACGATTTGGAGTGTAAGGGTGCTGGTGAAATTACTGGCTTGTCAATTTAGTGTCGTAGTGCCCTTTGGATGTTTTCTTTTTATTATTTTTTTTTTTAAAAAACAGCCCGCATCTGACCTGATGGAAAGTGACAATGAGGTCGACGATGTAGCATACACACCTAAATAACGCCTATTCACTCTCACCTTGAAAAGGTCCAAGTTATAGCGTTCGGGGAACAAGTCTGTAGGTAGGGAATTCCACTCTCTAGCCGCTCGCCATATAAATGTGGAAGCGAAACCTTCATCAGCGAATCCTGGGAATATCCACGACACAGGGGTAGAATCCCAGCCCAAGTCTAGTCCCCCGATGATAGAAAGGGGAAGGCGGGATCAAATTATGCAATTACATCGCACACTCTCCGTGATATATCCTGTAGAATATCGATAAGCAGGCAACTTTACAGCGGTGTTCAAGGCTCTGCAGCTTCGCCTCTGCTAATTTCGAGTCACCTACTAGCCTCTTGCTTGCTTGCCACATGCTTGTCGATTGAATCCAAGGTGGCCAGTTGGTATTTAGCAGAGCCGAGACGAGAGAGATTTATGGGATAAGTGGCAGCAGTACTCCATACACGATCGGACTTGTGCTTGGTACAGCTGAAGCAACGGTCCCGTATGTTTGCGATATAGAGCCCTGAGTAGCACTGCAACTGCTATAGACAGGTCAGTTGCTTACCATCAGGAATGCTACTTGTTTGTCCCGTCATTATGATGATGTGGCCTATCGGTGATCGACAAGGCTGTTCGGGCGTCACTGGAGCATTTCGGGTGTAGACGCAAGCCGTTGGGGAATAGACGTGGCCGTTTTGGCGTCTCGATGCGGCCGCTCGGCCAAAAATCGCGTGAAGCTCACCCGTACAAAGGGTGACAAATTTCAATTTATATACAAAAGTAACGTTGTGTTTTAAACTTTTTGGAACTTATCAAATAAAAATTTTGAAAAATTTTGAAAGGCAACATTGAAATACAAAAAAAATATATATTTTGTGGCCATCGAGTACGGCATTTCAAATTTTATATGCACAGTGAAACAATAAAATCAAGCTCATTTGATATTCCAATCCATACACGACGTAGCTAACTTTTTAATTTAAAATTTCCACGCCTAAATAAACGTCGTTCAAAGTTGTTGTAGCTATACAACCTGTTTTAACAGTTTCATAATTATTATCATCAACCCATTATGTCTCATTGCTGGACGGACTCCTGTAAGGAGAGGTTACAGGCCATAATCTTGGGGACTTCACGTTTACCTATAGGTGCTGCAGGGAAAGCTAAAAGGTGCTGGTTAATCACAGGTACCTGAAACTTGTCAAGTTATTTCTTAAGAAATAGTGGGGCAGGTATTTGCGATTTAAAGCTTCGATACAACCTCAATGGCTTTGGTTTACTGCGTTTTTTTATTATTATTATTTATTATTACAGCGTTTTGAACGATTTAAACGATAAGTGTAGCTTACGTAAGCTACACACCTGTCCATAACAGTTGCAGTGCCACTCAGAGCCTTAAATCGCAAAGATCTGAGGGGCACTGCCACTGCGCCCGTCATCCTGAGACATAAGTTGAATAGTCCCATGTGCCTATAATTTCACCAGCACCCTTACCCTTCAAAACCGGAACACAGTAATGCTGACATTACTGCTTATCAAAAATTCTCAAGTGACTTTTTATTACGAGATTGAAAATATACAAATAAATTAGCCACACAAACTCAATTTCATATTTCAAATAGCACCCAAAAGCGCAAAACATTTCAGCTTTCAAACACTAAACAAAATTGGACTTTCCTTCAAAAATTGGCCGTAAAAACTATAGTTTTGCGTTAAATCTGCAAATTTATTACGGCTCATAGCATCGAGAGGGTGGCAGCGACCACTAACTGTACTACCCCCTCCGCACTGGCTATTACGGGATACCCGTTCATTACGATTTAAAATATATATTATATTAATACTGTAGTTTATATTGGATGAGGATATTCCACGTAGGACTAAATGGGAAATAAACTTTTCTAAATTGGTTATATTCTAGGTGTTCCGAGAAGTGCCCCAGAGTGAATTTCGTTACTCTGGTACTCATAGGAAGTACTTTAGTTTGATGCCAGGCAATTGGTGTGGTTGTATAGCACATTATTATTAATCTTGGTTGTATTGGGTTTTATAGGTATATATTATAATATTGCAGTATATTGTGCATTAAGGGCGGTAAATAAGAAATTACTAACGAGGGCTTTCATGACTCGAGGTTTGTAATTTTTACCGCACTTGCAATGTTTTTTATCACATTTGCGAGGAAACAGATACACGATCATTGTTGTTGTTGTTGTTGATGTGTAAATAAATAAATAACGCTTAACAATACAATACAATTTTTGCAAATGTCGAGTTTTTTGTTTCTTTTTTTTTTAAACAGATTGCTAGCTATTATTCCATCGATAATACAACTTGAACTAAAATATTCTATAAGGCACAAACGCATGCAGCCTCAATGTATTAGATATAAATATAATAAATTCCAAAATGTAAAAATACTGCAGAATTTGAATTCATAAATTGCAAATGTTTAGTTTTTTTTATACTTCTTTATTTTTTATACTTCGAGTTTATACGAAATACACGTTCAGATTGTTCGAGCATAAAAACTTTTTGTTTAATCTTGAAGTAATAAATCCGTAGGGCGATAATGTAATGAAAAACTCCGTGGGTATAATTTAGGACATTACGGTTGAGTGTGCCTGCATGTTATGACACTGTTTAGCAATAGAGCAATAGAGCAAGTGTGATGAAAAGGTATATAATATATTACGGTATATAATACCATAAGGTAGATGCAACGTCTTGAAATTAGTTAGTACAAATTTTTACTCGTAGCGTCGCAGCTTTTTTTATGATACTGACGGGATGAACAAGTCGTGCGCCTGTTCGTAAGCGACACGCCTAACCAAAACATTTGCAGTGCCACTCACAAAGATCTGAGGGGCACTGGCACTGCGCCCATCACCCTGAGACAAAAGTTGACAAGTCCAATGTGCCTGTAATTTCACCAGTACCCTTACCCTTCAAAACCGGAACGCAATAATGCTCCCAGTACCGCTTGACGGCATAAACATACGTACGTAGACATAAGTAAGGTGGCAGCCCCTGGATAAACTCCTTCACAAGGAGCTCTACTGCTAAAATACATACTGTATCGGTAGACGATGTCTAACACCTTTCTAACGCTATTTGACTTGGAGTTCGTGAATTCCCAAAAAACTTCAACAAATCATATAACATTAATATATCTTTTTCATTATGTTGAAGGGAAATGGTACACTTCCATGACTGTATCGTAGAGCCGTATACAAACACTTGGTATCTTTATACTATTATAAAAGTTGCAATCAATTTTATTCGATAGTAAATTTAGATGATAAGAAAACGTCACATGTTTACTGCTTGCTAGAAATGTAATTAAAATCGGACATTTGGTATACAAAGCCATTAAAGAAGATTTAATGCCGACCGCAAAACATAAATGTGTTTAAGGAATTGGTCACTGTTGAAATATTCTCCAAAATGTCACGATCCTCAAGTGATTCACTTTAAATACCTCTTTTACGTTCAAAATGATGTATTTAAAGTGACAATCGCGTAAACCTATGAACTTAATTTAGTAGCAGTAGGCCTCCTTGTGAAAGAATTCGTCCAGGGAAGTACTGCCACCTTCCTATTTCTACCGCCAAGCAGTAATGTCAGCATAACTGTGTTCCGGTTGGAAAGGGTAAGAATGCTGGTGAAATTACAGGTATTTGGGACTTGTCAACTTATGTGTCTCAGGATGACGTATGCAGTAGCAGTGCCCCTCAGGTCTGCGATTTAAGGCTCTGGGCGACACTGCAACTATTATGGACAGGGGTGTCGCTTACAAGCAGGCAAACGACTTGTTCGTTTCGACAACACAAAACAAAAAAAAAATTGCAATCAGGAAATTCATCGTATTTTATAATCGTGAATAATTTAATAAAATATTTGTTTTCAAACATGCTTGGAAATGTTTGCATTACTTTCAAAAAACGAGTATTAAGGACGAATAGAACTACAAAAGAAGAATCCGCTATAGAAAACTATTTATAGGATTTTATTTTTAAGATGAAGAAGTAGATGAGGGGAGAAGAATTGACTAAAGACGTTGACTTACTGGATTTTATTGAAGACGAATATGAAGAAAGAAGAAGTTTTATTAACGGATTATACTAATTTTCAGAAGTTTTAGTAATGGATTATACTAATGAGGAAGAAAAAGTTATAAGTAAAAGACTTTACTAACGTTTACGACGTTTACTTTCCCGACTAGAACAGTAACTCACCGCTGAAGACAACGCAGTGTGGACGTTAACCCTAGCCTGCCCTTTTTGGACGAATAGAACAAAAAATTAATTAAAAAACGAACCTTCCGTTTTGTAATTTATTTATTATCAAACTCTTGTCGACTTACAGGTCAACCCAAACGTCCAGCAATATAAATTAAGTTTGATACAATAATGATATCTTAAATATAACAAAATAACAATAAAGTGAGGCACATAAATTGGAAATCTATAATACAAGATTACCTAGTTTTATAGTAGGTAAATTAAATTTACATAGCGTGCTATTGCAACTATAAGTTGCTATTGCAGACAAATTATCCGCGAACACATCAGCAATCTGGTTGTGCGCTTGGAACTCATTCAGCATGATTTCATCATTCATTTATGGACCGCGCGACTTCGGCCCGGCCAAGGCCTGCAAAGTAAGTATACATTACTGTCCGCTTTAATAAACTTTTAAATCTACCGACTTATAATGAACTATGTAAACAGGCAAAAGAAAAACTCATAGGTACAGCCAATTGCCCAGTGTATGTAATTGCGATAATTATAAATGCCTCTGCCTCGGGGCATAGCGCCCCTTAGTTTAAAAAAAAAAAGAAAAAGAGGTGAAATAAACTACAGTGCTTTGGTATTCTTTTATGTTTTTTGTCTTTTTTGTATATACGTCGCGAAAATTATTTCTAGTGAGAAGAGCGATAACGAAAATACAGTATGGATACACATTCAACCACATCATAAGAGTATATTGCGCGCGGCCTTGTAACTCATACTCGTCCAGCAATCCTTTACTTCCCGGCCTCTGCAATAATGTACTATAAACATAAGTAAATATTACATTTTAAAAAACGTTTAAGTAATAATACTTGCATTTATTTCTGGATTACAACAGTGCCTTAATAATAACAATGGATGACACATAAGTAGTGGGTTCTATCTATTGATCTTTTCACTTAACTGTAAACATGGCCGTAAAAATAACAATATTCACAATTTGCATTTATTAATTGGACTGTAAAACGACTTCTCATCTTACACGTTTATCTCTTACTAAAATAGGTTAATGGGTACGATGAGTTTAAGAGCGGTTATACTTGGCGCTATTTAGCAGCGCGTCTGCAAGGATTCAGTCGCCATATAGTGGCGGTGCAGTTGTTAATCGTCGTCGCCACTTTCAGACATAAGCTCGATGCGGTTTGGGGACTTCACACGTTTTCCAAGATTTGTGAACCTTCTTCGACGAGCAGGTCGTACGTTATCTATGTCAGCCGCCAAGCAGTCACATGAGCATTACGGCGTTCTAAAATTAAAGGTGTCGAAATAGTAACCTAATTTCGACCATAGGAAATGAAACGACACGATTCGAATCTGAATTGCGAAAATTTATTTTTTCAAATATACTTTTCGTTGGTTTGATTTTTTGATTGAATAATAGTTTTATTTCCTATGTAAGTATGTATAACAATCGCGTAAACCTATGAACTTAATTTAGTAGCAATAGAGCTCCTTGTGAAAGAATTTGTCCTGGGAAGCCAAGCAGTAATGTCAGTATAACTGTGTTCCGGTTTGAAAGAGTAAGTGTGCTGGAGAATTGTGACTTGTTAACTTGGGTGATTATATGTATAATGTCTATCTACCTTTGCGATTCAAAGCTCTGTGTGGCACTGCAACTGTCATGAATAGGCGTGTCATTTACCGCCACGACGCACGAATTGTTTGTCCCGTCACTTGATATAAAAAAAATGCTTCATCACGATGTTTTCCATTTCTGTTGGCGTGAGGTATCCCTACTAAACATTCATACTAGTGAAATCGCAGTCACATGGGACTTGTCAACTTATGTCTCAGATCTTTGCAATTTAAAGCTCTGAGTGGCACTGCAACTGTTATGGACATTAGACAAGCTTGTAGCTTACCATTAGGTGCACGACTTGTTCGTCCCGCCACTTGATGTTATGTATAATAACAATAATAAATAATCTCAGTACAGAGTACTAAAAAAACCGACCTCAAAAGTACGTGAAATTACAACTATTTGCCAGTTTTAATTGAAATCGGTTACCGGAATGTGCGCAAACCCGGATTCATCCCCTAGTTCGCCACTATACGGAACTTGACACAGGAGATTATAAAAATCGGTTTTCACTGCTCAAAGTATATTGGGAGAAAAACGCCTTGAATTGGAGAATAGCAAAATCAACCATTAAAATAATCGCTCCTTATAATAAAATTTAGGCGCTATTTATAAAAATGTATCTTCATGCGCAAACAGCCACCCCTTAGAGGTGGATGATTTTCTTCAAAATTAAATGGAACCACTATGGAGGTACCCTCTTTCCAACAAAAAAAAAAATCATCAAAATCTGTTCACAAATGGCGGAGTTATCGCGTAACATACATACAAAATAAAACATACAGTCGAATTGAGAACCTCCTACTTTTTTTTGAAGTCGGTTAAAAACACAAGCCCGTTTTATCAATAGTGAATCATTCCAAAATACTTAATTATTTCACTAATTACAGAGTAGTGTTCAGAATGTGCTAAATTTTATTAATATATATTTTTGAGATAGATCACTATTCTAAAAAGGTTTGTAAATTAGTAATTAAAGTCATAGGTAAGTCGCATGTAGCCAGAAGGAGTCGAACCGTCTTGTCCTCATAATTGAGAAGCACTCATTTTCCCATTAGGCTACCACTGCTCTTACACAAACTCTTATACGAAAAAAAATCAAAAAAATTTAACATTTTCGTTTCTCTGAAAAAATAACCGAGACAGATTTATGCAACCACAAACTCTTAAATCTTAAATTAGTAACAAATCCAGATTGCAATATATCAAGACACGAGTTTTGAGGACAATGAGTCATTTCGTGTGGTTCGCTTATTTATCCAACTTTTATAAGGAAAAGTTTTATGATCTATGAGTAATAGAAATGCCTATACCTGTTAGTCAGGGTGCGGGTGTAACAAACTAGTGCAATAACAATTTGGGATGTGAAAGTGAGCCTTATCTGACTTACCTGAGCATTAGGGTTTCTGATTTCTCAACATATTTTTTTTCTCGAGCTTCAGGAATTCCCGAGTCCGCTTTCCCGGGTTTCTCGAGTTGTTCGAGAAATTTTTTGAATCCTTAAAAAATCAGCTTAGTCTACTATAAATACAAACAGAAACAAACACACAAAACAATTTATAATAAAATCACATGTTTTATTTATTTATGAGATCAGCGTTCTTATTATTAATTCAACCAGACTTAACCGCATAGTTCTTGGGAACATTTTAAAAATGGAAAAAATTACAAAACGAATCAACAAAAAACCTCATACCGCAGGAAGTTGATTCCTCTGTATCTTTTGATGCATTCAAAGAAATGTTATGAATACCTATGTAATAGATGTCTAACTAAACCACTTGTGCTCGAGCCTTTAATTGATATCTATTTAGGCCATATAAGGAAGGCATTGCGCGTTTAAAGAATTTCTTTTTTCCTGTAATTTCACCAGCATGAATGTTTAGTTGCTTAGCCGGAATTAATTTCTTACTCGGACTCACAATACAGGAAATTCTAATTTGAGACCAGGTCATTGGTGTGGTTATCTAGCTCATCATTATTGTAATCCTCTGATTAACAAGCTGTATCATCTCCGAATCTAAATTCTTGAAACAACACTACGATACCTATGTATGTCACAAAAGCCTGCGTGTCACATCGAATCGCTTAATAGCTCTATTTAATTTACGACCGCGATTAGGTAAAGTATCTTTTGCGTTCTTTTACGAGCCACCTTTTAGGCCTTATCTAGATGTCGGACACAATTAATTTCGAGTATCCATTTCTTTGATCCCCTGTGACTTTGATTGTTTGGTGTAAATAGTGAATAGACTTACGAGACTAGACTTAGATACTTTTAAAAAAATTGTTTCAATTAAGAATGGTCTTTAGAAATTAAATTATTTTTATAGCCGTTAAGATATTTTATAGAGATGCGCCGAGTACTCGTTTGCTACTCGGTACTCGGTGTACTCAGCCGTTTTTTTACAACTAGTACTCGGCCGAATAACTCGGTTCATGAGAAGAGTTACTCGGTTAAAATAAAGCATTACAGCTATAGACATAATAAAGTAAAACCAACAATATATTTAAAATAGTCAAAAAAGATTTATCACTACAAATTCTTGACGATTGTAACAATATGTATCAATTTAATAACTTAAAAAGAAAGTTTACATTACTAATATTTAAAATTTAACAAAGGCAGCTTATGATGTAGGAATACAAGGCTTTCTGCGCGTTCAGGTAATAGTCTGGTTTTTTTTATTCATACACATTATCCACTTCGGAAAATAACCGCTCGCTACACACAGTGCTTGCAAGTGCACATGGAAACACTCGTGCTAACTGTGCCAGTTTTGGATATCTTGTTTTATGCCCTGCCCACCATTGGAAAGGACTCTGCTCTCGCAACAATAAACTTTCATTGACATGTCGGTCTAATTCTAGAGCAATGGAACTTTTAGGATTATCGCGTTCCGGTTGTAATGAACCGAGTAACTCGGCCGAGTGCTTGGCTCGCCAAATGTGAAACCGAGTAATATTCGGTACTCGGTTACTCTGTAAAACTTGTACTCGGCGTATCTCTAATATTTTTATCTAACAATTTTTTTCTAAATGTTCGTTTTTGTTATTAATAATTATAACAAACTAGTGAAGCAATTTCACAAAAAAATTATTGAATATCATGGTAGTAAAACATCGTGACATTGAATAAAAACATGAAAATTACAATGATCAAAACGACATCTCTAGTCAACGATGGTAGCTGAAAAGGTACCTCTCTGAGTGAATAAATTTCTCACAGATGACGCTACATATATAAACAGTCGTTAAAAAACCAAAAACCAAGATCATCAATAAGCATATAGCAAAATTCGTAAGGGCCACTGGTTCGTTCTGTCGCTTAGTTGGCATAACGTCTGGGGGGCTACTCTCGATCTCCGTCCGACATCCGTCCGAAACAATTACTGTCAAATAAGTAATATTCTACAAAATTAAAAGACAAGTATCCAGTATGAAGCTTCATTCGTATCACGCCTCGTTCGAATCCGGCCGGATCGAAGGAATATTTTCTAAGTGTTCGATTTTTGTTATTAATAAATATATTTAATCAATTTTCTACTCGCGGTGTTACAATTTCCCAAACGGGAAACGACTTTTGTGGTCTTTGTTTATTTGTTTAAATTCTACTCTCATCACTATAGGAGTAGTCCAAAATTGAAAGTGTAACGACCAGTGTGCTATTTATTGACTTTTTAATTAATCCGTTTGGTGTTTTTTTAAAATACTTTTTATCATATAACTTTTTTCTTTTAATTATGAATGAAAAAACACGACTTCGCGTTATAGCTATGCCACACGGACATTGCGTTGTTGTACTACATTTATGAATAAGAACGACAAGTCACGCGGTGTGTTGTAACGACGCATCTCAACTTTAACGTGGACGACGCAAAGCCCGTGAGGCATCGTTCTAGGGTGTTACCACACCAATCAATCGATCAATAGTCGATCATAGGTTAAATGACACGAGTCAACGTTGATCGACAATTGTTAACACACTACCGATCGATGATCGATCGATGGTTGAATGAGATGTGTGAGTGCCAAAATATTTTCGCCTCCGTAGGCGAACAATACTTCTCTCTTCTGTAACTCTTCTGTATACGTTTTAAAAGCTACTAAGAAGAGTCCGCTGTATTGAATAATAAAACGACGATCGATCGACCACGACTGTCGAGCTAACATCGATCGACAGTCGAATAATTGTTTCATCGATCGGTGTGCGTCGATCGACAATTGTAACACACCAACCGATCGACGTCAATCGATGGCATCCCTCAAAGATACTGTGTGGCTCTAAAACATAACAGTACCAAAATCGTTCCCTAATGATACGCGTGATAAGCAATAGTGAAAGTATCCCAAGTCAACATTGTATTCATTGATTAAACCTTTTTATCAATTACTCTGACACCGGCACATTAAACACCCATTTCACCGTCACGGTTACAGTTACATAAACTTCGACGACGTTAAACTCAACTTTGAGTACGCCGTGCCAAAAATTCCCTAACTTGAAATTTATTAATTCAAAACTACTATCCGTATACATAGATGTCACAAATGCAGGAAATTGGTTCCATTGAGTTAACAAAACTTTCTCTAGACGATTCCTTCCTCGAGTACTTTGCAAGTAATGTAAGTTTGCAGACAGTTGGAAACGGTGAGTACTATCGTTTTAGTCAATTTCTTTCGAAGTAATTAAATTGTAATGTACGCAAAAAATTAAAATAAGATCTGCCTGCTAGAATCGAGGCACTGGCTGTTTTGGCTTCTTAACTTAAACTAACGTTAATTTTAGCCTTAGTATTGTAAAAATTTGTTTTTTTTTTTGTAATACTAAGCGATGGAGTGAACAAATCGTGCGCCTGGCCAGCACTCTTACCTTTCAAAACTGGAACGCACACGACAGAAATAGGCAAGGTGTCAGTACTTCCCTGGACGAACTCTTTCACTAGGAGCTCTACTTCTATTAGTAACATTGCATTCAAGATTTTTAAGAAGTTGCTTGGCATGTCTGGGAATTGAACCGACCACGTTTGTAAAAACATTCATCATTTTTATAATGGCAATCGAAAGGTTTAATTACAAGGATTCATTCCTTTTTACCAATCCCTCCGTGTCCCGTAGCAGTGGATTGCGCTATATGTCTTTACGCACTAGACGGAATTAAAATTGGGCATTTTTAGTTTTTAAGAAAAGAATCATCATCATTTAAATATATATAAAGAGTTGTAACGTGCTCTGTTGCCGTTTGTACCTATCATTTACTATTATTTTACTTACATAATATATTTTCCTACGCTCTTCGAAATAATAAATTAAGATGTCCACTGCTAGATATAGGCCTCCCCTAAAGAGCGCCATAACGACCGGCCTTATGCTGCTTGCATCCAGCGGATTCTCGCAATCTTCACCAGATCATCGGTCCACCTTGTGGGTGGTTTGCCCACGCTGCATGCATCTTCCGGTGCGCAGTTGCCATTCGAAAATATCGTGTACAAAATTAATTATTTCCATAAATATTTCCATAAAAACAAAACGCCGCAAATTGTTCTTCATTATTTACGATCGAAAAATGTAGTTTACTTGAGATAATAATGTGTCAAAGAACCACACAAGAGCTCTTAGAGCAATCCTATTTAAGCCTGTAAGTTGGATTGCCTGTCAAATTCGTATTATGACCTCACAAAAAAATTCACTGTCCATGTAGTTTACGTTCCCCATTCGAAATCCGTTCACCTTTTCTTTCATAGCAAAATCGTAAAAATTAGCAATTCAAAAAAGTTACTCCGTGACTAACTTTTTAGATTTTGTAATATTTTTAATAAATGCCGTTTAAATTTTATTACATTTTCAGTTTCATAATTATTTGTTATCTTTATAAGCTATATAGCCAATTGTCAATCAGTGTTGGGCAAAATTTAATTGTTCTGGCAATTAAAGATTGACAATTGATTAATTGTCAATTGCGAAACAGCAATTGATCAATCGTTAATCGCAAATATCTACAATTAATAATTAATCAATTTTCAATGTTTTCAATGTTTTTGATTAACAATTAACAATTAAAACTGACAATTATGATAAATTTATAGGGCATATGGGGGTGAGTTAGGGCATAGGGGGCCTGTTGGGGGCCCCAACCGGGCCCCACAAACGGGCCCCCAACGCGGCCCCCAACGCGGCCCCCAACCGGGCCCCCAACCGGGTCTCCAACCGGGCTCCCCAACCGGGGCCTCCAACCGGGCCCCCAACCGGGCCCCCAACCGGGCCCCCAACCGGGCCCCCAACCGGGCCCCCAACCGGGCCCCCAACCGGGCCCCAAACCGGGCCCCCCAACCGGCCGGAATTGATTTTAATTGCAAATTTAATTGCATTTAAAATCAATTCAATTGAAATCAATTGCAATTAAAATCAATTGCAAGTCGCAATTAATTTCAATTGAATTGATTTTTTAATCTGATTGAATTATTGATTGAAATTTAATTGATTAACGCCCAACACTGTTGTCAATAAATAATACTATTAACTATTGCGCTTATATAATATAATATAATAATATAACTATAGCGTTTTTCGGAAATTTTAGTTAGAGTTCCCAATCTTTAAAGTATTTTTGATAAATTATTGGCATGAATGTTATGGCACTTTATAAATGGAATTTTAATCATTTTAATAATTTTATTTACCGAAACTCGTAAAATAACTTTTAAATAGTACCAAATTTGACTTTAATGCAATCAATGAAACGGTACGAATACAAAGATACATTCCAATTATGCTATCAAATTACAAACTCACATTATTAATTTCAATGATTATGACTAGACATGACATGTAATTTCGTCCTACGACAAATGTAAAGTATGATTGAAAAGTTGCCGATATTACAAAACATCGTAAGAAGTATAATCAATAAAAAAATTAGTAAAAAAATATAATTATTCTCATTTTGAACACAATTGGTTAATAGTACTTGAACGCTCCCAGGATAGTACATCTGTCTATTTCTTTCATATTATGATTTAGTATGTAGTATCATCTCGCTCTTGTTAGATGTAATGATTAGATGTAGACATTTATATGGCGAACGGCTATGGAGTGGAATTCCCTGCCTGCAGACTTGTTCCCTGAACGTTATAACTTGGACCTTTTCAAGGCGAGAGTGAATAGGTATTATCTAGGTGTGCATGCTCCATCGTCGACCTCATCGTTACTTTCCACCATCATATCAGGTGAGATGGAGGTCAAATGCACACTTACATTAGAATAAAAAAAAAGATGTCAGCTAGCCAGCCAGAGACAATAATTAACGTTTAAAAAGTAAAACTCATCATCCAGCCATGCCATTCCCGTTCAACTTTGTGTAGGTCATGATACGAATTTAAGCAATTTAGTTTTACCACGTCAAGTGAATTGCACGGAACTTGGCTGGCTGCTTATAAGCTCATAGTAGGCCCCCTGAACCAATTTAGAAAAGTTCATTTTTCCAAATTGGTCTTCCATGCACGCTACGCGCACCGTGCAAACCGTTAGCCCACAGAGGTTGTCAAGTCCCTTTGTGAGCAGGTTACCAAATTCTGAACTCATCATTTTCTCAGCTCACCACATTCATATCGTCGAAGTGAAATCAAGATTGTCAAGTTTCACTGATAGAAGAATTGAGATGGATGCCAAAGTATATGCTGGCTCTTTAAGGATGCAGCAACATTTACATTATAAGTTATTGTTAACGTAATATTTTGTTTAATTTGTCATGAATATAGTTTTTCTTAAAAGTTGACTGGTAGAGAATACTTTTAGCATTAAGTCCGCCTTTTATATCATTATGTGTTGTGGTCAATGAAGTTCAATAAATAAATATACAATGTTCATCGATTAATTTAAAATATGTTTATGATAGTGACTGTACATTTATAACATGGTGAGCAAAGAAAATGTTGAAATGAGAATACGGCGAGCTGAGAACGCGGTAAGATGAGAATGTGATGAACCGAGAATATGGTGAATTGAAAATTTGGTAACCTATCTCACAAAGGGACTTCGACTACTTAGATGAAAATGATATTGGTACAAAATGATAATTTTTATACGCCATTCCATTTATTTAAGTTAAGATCTTTATCACTTAACAAATATTATAATAAACGATCTTACTGCAGTCATATAAAATATTGAACAAAATTAATTAACTCCATGCATGCAAACATGACACTCCCATATTGCATTTTGCTGTTCCATTATATTACATAGCGCAAAAAACGTGTCACTTGTCAACATATGACATTTTCATTTAAATAAACAGTTGCACTTATCTACTTTTAATACACTTTCTGGCTTTAAGCTACTTCAAAACTATAAGTTAATGCTTAAAAACTATTGAGTTAAAGCAGAGAATCAAATAGCAAGATTTTATTCATTCTAAGTCCTATTTTATCCTGTAAAGCGTGCATCCTATGCATGTGTCGGGACTTCACGAGTGTCAGATGAAATATTGAACAAAATGAAATTAAAAAAAGGAAAAAGTAAGGACATTGAATGACGAGAGCTCCGCCTTTTTCGCATAGCAATTTATAGGGCTCATCCTGCTACCATCCTTTTGCATGCAGTGCATTGATTAGCACGCCTTCAAGGGTTTACTGCCACCAAATTATTCGTGCGGATAATTTTTAAAACTATGTTACAATTGTAGACCTTTAGTTGTTGCGTATAAGAGTCAATCTTGTTGATTAGTGAGTCAGAATTTAAGACGACATGGTCAATTTAATTTTAAATGTCGATAAACACTCATCAAAACAGTTCATTTTACACTTATTACATATTTGTAATCAAAATCAAACACCGAACTCATTTCATTGGTTAAAATAATCATGTGACAATATTGGGTTAGTATAAGACTTTTGGCGCCAGATTCGCTTCAGTCTTTTTGGAATTCATATTCCTGATTGGTGTAATAAGGTCATATCTACAAATTAACAACTTTTCAGGAAAGTGGTTGAAAGAAATCAGTCCAAAGGTTTTTTATATGTACTGGAATAGGTAAGTTATAATAATTCAGTTATCGATGGCTTTATTGGCCTATCTCAAAATCACTTCATTCATGAGGAACATGGTGTAAAAATAACTGCAGAATATGTAAAACACAACGCCTATGAATCATATACAGGCCTATATTATCACGTGATTATTTTAAGCAGCAAAAAGCTCAGTATCTTTTTCACAATACAGTTTAGCTCACTCTGAGTGTAACTGTGTAATAAATAATCATCATTGTCATTATCATTGCAACCAAAAGACATCCACTGCTGAACATAGGCCTCCCCCAAATAATGCCACAACGATCTGTCCTGCGCCGCTTGTACCCAGCGGAAGTAATAAGACTAAAAATTACATATGTTGGTTTAGACCACTATTCTTGAAATAAAGCGGCATACAGACCTTTTTCATGTTGTTCTCATTATTTTTATGACTTTCATGTGATAAAACCACTTTTAACATAATATGATCACAATATGTGAGTTTATAATATCAAATGTACGAATTTGTAAAAAAAATAATAAAAGCGCCTTTGTTGGTCATGACTACATCAGATTTTTAACGCTTAAGAGTCTATTCAACCTCAAATGGCTTTGGCTGACTCCGTATAACAGTAAAAGTGTTGAATTAATCACTGTGGACAAAATATATAGTAAAACTGAGTAAAAGTATACACTGATTACTATACGGTGTGAAATACGATTTCTAAAAAATTTCACAATAGGAAAAAACACAAACTTACCTTGAATTTTTACCAAAAACCACTGTATTCAGTAGATACTACATATACCATTTTTTATATCACCTGAACTTAAAAGGACGCTATAGTGTATACGCATTCTTTTGAGTTTATTTTGAGTCATTTGAAAAATGTATCGTATAAGCCATTTGACTTCAATTTCATTCGCAAAAAAAAACGTTTACGAACGGAAAAAAATTTAATTCGAGCTGAGGTAGTATCGACTCTTAATAGTATATTACTGCAACATTATACCTACTCGTATACAAACCAAAATATTTTGTTATAAACGCTCATAACGTGTTCTATCTTAAAACAACGCTAATGCAGACTACACAGCAAAACTTTGTACCTATTTCGTCTTAACTTTAACATGCGTCTATTTTTATAGTGTGACTAATATGGAAGATTTATGGGTGCAGTTTTATTGGCTAACTTATAAAATAAGTTTCGATTCTACGAATATTCAACTGGTTTTAATGCTAAGCTGAAGCATTAAATCCAGTTAAATATTCCAGTTTGTTTGTAAAATAAAGTAATGGATATATCGTACTTTTGGATTTATAAAACCACATGGGGTCACACGGCAAAAATGCTTAACCGCATAAAAGTCATAAAAGTATATACGTATAAGTGAAATTTTATGACTCTCCTATTTAAACTAAATAAAATTCCATTCCTTAAACATTTTTCTACAAAAAATGTCATTTTTCAGATGTGACCTTATTACACCAAAAGTACGATATATAAATATTAGGTTTTGCAATTATAGTAGCAATTTAGCACCTTACTAAGCATGTGTCCTTAACAAATTTGTTGATGATGGTGTGTTTTCTAACATTATGAAGCAAAGCAAGTTATTTCACTTTTTAAATCTGGCAGTACTTCAGACCCCACCAATTTCAATTTCAATACTGCTAACCCTCAGTATAACATTGAAAAAAATAATTGTAAATGAGCTGTGTGCATATTTTTACAATGATAATTTAATGTGTCCTAAAAAATTTGGTTTCACTCGGGGTCGCTCTACAACCGATGTTCGTGTTGAGTTAATGAAACACATATTTAATGCATGGGAAAACTCACATAATACTATTGGTGTATTCAGCGATTTGTCCAAGGCTTTTGATTGTGTACACTTAAATACTCTGGTTAGGAAACTTCGCCATTACGTTGTGACGGACCGTGACCTCGACCTTCTTAAATTATATTTAAGTGGTAAGGTCCAGGTCTCGATGTCAACGGTACGAGATCAAAAAGGTTTGCAATTAACTTGGGCATCCCACAAGGTTCAATTCTAGGTCCACTTTTATTTTTACTTTAAATAAATGACTTACCTAGCCTCGTGGAAGGTATAGAACATGAGATAGTATTGTTTGCTAATGATACTTCCCTATTATTTAAACTTATAAGGCACCAATGTTCCTACGACCACATAGACAATGCTATATCTAAAGTAGTAATTTGGTTTGCAGTTAATAACCTGCTCCTTAATGAGAAAAAAAACAAATTGTGTGAAATTTACATTACCCAATGTTAAAAAAACTGTTACAAACATTAAAGTTAAAACGAAAAGTTATATTTCTAGGTATAACTTAAAACGCTAAATTGCAATGGAGTCCACATATAAATAAGTTACCAAAACGTCTCAGCTCTGCAGTGTACGCGATTAAAAAAATACGAAAATAGATATAGTAAAAAATTAGGTCAGCTACTTCTACAGTTTAACGACATTTTGCTTGGAGGTAATGCCGAAGATGTTAATAGAATCTTTGTCCTGCAGAAACGTGCATTTAGGGCAATTTACAATCTGGGTCTCGGAGTCTCTTTCAGAGATAAATTTACAAAGATTAACATTCTTAAAGACGTCACAATACACCTACGAAAATGTTACTTGTGTTAAGAAGAATAGTACTTTTTTAATAAAAATCG
Organism: Hyposmocoma kahamanoa; assembly: GCF_003589595.1. NCBI lineage: Eukaryota > Metazoa > Arthropoda > Insecta > Lepidoptera > Cosmopterigidae > Hyposmocoma > Hyposmocoma kahamanoa. Next base: position 17,929,173 of record NW_020653850.1, read on the forward strand.
TGACAGACATAATATTAACACGAGGAATAAAAATAAACTAGCGATTCTTGACAGCCGTGTTCATAAAGTCACAAATTCATTTAAGGGGCAATGTTGCAAAAATTAAGCTTCTTTAATGAGATTCCGGTTTATATTCAAAATTTGCCATTTATAAGGTTTAAACTATTTTGAAATAAAAACTTTACTAAATACAGCATCTGCGTACTTGGATGACTAGATCCGTGGTAGTGACCCGTTCAGCTCTTGCAGGTAATCTTAATCTAAGATGTCTGAAATTAAATTGTAAATGTATTGTAACTTATAATGTAAAATTTTATTTTTATAGATTTAACTATATAAACAATTAACTCACTTAGTTATTTTAAATTGAATATAAATTTTATACTTTTTGTATAAGTAAAATAAATTGCGAAGCCCAGCAAGGTTACATGGCTGGACTCTATATTAAAGAAGGATGGCGAAAGCTGCCCCAATGACGACGAAGAACCATTCATGGACTTTGCTAGTATAATTTTGCGTTTTAGTTTGACTAGTTATCAATATATTTTTGTAAATTTTTAGAAGTCAGGAATAAAGAAATTGTAAAACATTGTATTTTAGAATGGATGCAAAAACACAACGCAATTGATCCAGTTCGACCATAAATAAGGTAACGTTCTTGTACGTACGTTTGTATTGTATATACGTTTCATTTTAAACATGATTGATTGTTTACCTACTTGAAGTATTGGTCATTTTATAGTACACACTTAGAACATTAAAGCTATAAAATACCTAATGAAATAACCATTTAAACAGTAATGACATAAAGCAAAAAGAAACACAATGGGACAACAATATTAAGACAATATTTAAATGAGAGATAATGAACGTTGCAAAGGAACGTTTTGACAAGAGATCTCTTGCCAATGTCAATGTAACATTAATATTGAGAACAGTTTAACCATTTCTGGCAGATTTCTGCCATTTGGGCAGATTTAAGTTTTGTTCATTTTATTGCTGCAGAACATGATCAGTTATATTAAATGTGGCAGAGTTTGGTAGTTTTGGTAGGAAAATAACATCTGAAGCGAAATACAGGACAATGTTATAAACATAACGTGTATCAACTTTGTAACGCCAGCTTCTACAGGCTGCATGCACTCAATTAGCTTTTTTGATGCTTTGATAATGAATCACACGTATTGATAGGTCCTTATTGCACGTCGTCAAAAACACTGGGTCACAAAATACATGGAATATCGCCATCCTTCTTTAAGAAGTTTTGTACATTACCCATATGATGCAATATTAAATGATTACGGTACACACAAGGCTATAATAAAGATGATTAGTATCTAAATTCGAATTTCAAAGGTTGCCTTAGGAGAATTCAACAGTTTTTATTTCATAGTCATAGTCCACTTAAAAAAAATATTAGGTACATGTTAAAACAATACGAAGATTAATAATATATTTTAACATAATAGAAACAAGAAAAATCAAGTCATAATTTAACCCTTAGGTATTTGTAAGTCAATGCTTAGGTAAGTTAATCCATATGGCTTTGAGAAAAAACTGGTGGTTTGACCTTGAATTATTGAAGGACATATGCAGAGGAATCATTACATTCCTTTTATCACGAAATGCGTAATTTTAAATATTTTTCATTGCTCTTCAGGTTTTCGATGAATTGAAAAATTTGAAACCGAACATTCTCAGCAAAATTGTTCCTGTACTAGGCAATGTTGCGTGTGCTGATTGAAGAGGTAAGTGGTATACCAATAAACAAAATCTTTTCTTTTTACCTTAGTAAAAAAAAAGTAGTTTTACCTATGTAAAATTATTGTAAAAAAATATTTTATAAACATGAAATTCATATATTTTTTCTATTTTTCCTTATTAGATGATATTCATTTTAGTTTTCTTTGTAGAATTCATTTCGTAGAGCATAGACATTTTGGCTTTCATTCAATTGTTTGACTTGTTGTACATAGACATTATTAATGAAGAAGCTTTCTTTGTAATATTATAATTATGATAATTATTTATAATTACAAATATAGGTATATCAGCTATCTTTCTTCAATACTTTTTACGAGAGTGCTAGCTTACAACTTACAATTAATTAAACCACACTCCACAAGCAATAAATTGTACTATTTTACACTACATTTTTTAATAACTGATAATTGTCCTTATTTACAGGTAGATATTATATTTCATGAAGCAGGAACAGTAAACTTTACAGAGGCTTTAAAGACAGCAACCTAACTAATGTTCGCGGTACACGGGAAGCTCTTAATTTGGGAGTAGAATGCAAACGTCTCAAATAAGTTTCATATTTTATATTTCATTTAATGTTACGACAACATATTACAGACCGAAAATAATACCGAACAACCAATAAAGACATTTAAGATGATACTGAAGTTATTTTATACTTAAACAAGATTATTTCTTTGTCGAACCTAAAATATTGTTTAAAGAATTTAATAAAAAAGAAATCAAAAGCATAGACGGAACGTATACATCCATTATGAGAAACTTATATTAAATGTGGTTTGTGGTAATAACCCTTACATAACTCAAATTCAGTTTCTTTCGGGTTTGACATGAAAAACTTTTGCTTTCCAACGTTAACACTTGAGATTTATTACTTCAAAATAGTTTTTCTCGTGATTGAGGAACCCAATAATTGGGATAAATAATATAAGTTAACTTTCTCGATTTACAGAGCGTTCATTTATGTATCAACTGCATATACTTCAGCAACTTCTAGTCATGTAGGGCAAGAAAAAAAAGAAAGTTTTTATCAAACTCCAGTGTCTCCCGAAGCTCTCATTCAATTTGCAGAAACATTACATGAAGCAAAACTGAATGAAATAACGACAACGTAAGTGTATTTTAAAGGGCAAAGGTTTAGTAACTTTCACAACAGTATATTCGTATTTATGTACATAAGGACATGTCGATTCGTCTTTCATACATTTTTTTATTGCACTCACTAAAAAGATTGAGATAAGACTATTACGGAAAGATGATTAGGCAGCTCAAAATGTTTAAATCCTTCAAACCATAGTAAAAATTGATAATTATTAGCAATATATCAATAGAATTCATTTTAGGTTCGTTCTACTGTTTAGTAATAAAAAAAATATTTCGATTTACTCGACTAAATTTCTGTGTTTTTGATGATACTTTATATTGTAGTCATTAGTGCATATCGTGAACCGTGTCCCGGATGGATTGACAAAAGTTCCATGGTCGGCGCTAGTGGTGTTAAGATTTTCCATAAAATTTTCTGATAATGTCTTATTTAACAACCAAATACCATCGTATACATTCTATTTTCGCAGTTCATGCTCGGGGGTATATTGGATATATTACACGTTACTTTATCAAAACCCGACAATCAAATGTGCTACGTATCCGTAGACAGGAGGACGTAGAAAGGAGAAAGAAGCATTGACATTATTGCCGTCGTCAGTAACAGAAATCCAATAACTTTAAGTAAGTTTTTGATTCTAGTGATTTTTAATTATTCGAAGATACTACACGTGAATGTGATTCTTAGTGAGACGGTAGCACGTTGGGAATATTTAAGTAAATGTACGTTAAGCCAATTTTAAAGCATTTTCTTTTAAGTGATGTGGTATTGCCAAACTAAGTAAGATATCTGGGTGTGTAATGGAAGATATAACAACAAATAATCTATTTTCAGTTTGTATAATAATATTTGATATAATTTTTAAGGGTATAATCACTCATTGTATATAATCAACAAAAGTTATAATTTCAATTTGTGTAATAATTTTTACCTTTCGGTATAAGAAACACTAGATATAATTATAAGGTGACATAATTAATTATAATATAAGTACTACCAGTATAATGTATAATAATATTATAAATAATATTTCATTTTACGAATAATTGAAACGCCCTATATTATGTTGATAACAATTTTTTTATTATATTAAATGTACAATCGCAAAATATAATTGTTTTTGTATAGCTTTAAGTTCTTTTTATGTTTTAAATTATATTTATTAAAACTTTACGCAGAAAATTTAATAACACTAACCTAACCTAAACCCGCAGGAGGAAGTCGAACGTAAAGCAACTGCAAACTAATTCGGTTCTGGCACTCTCCGGCCGCTGCACACGCGCTGACAAGCTCGCTGTGCTCGCTCGGCTCGTACAGCTTTGTCATATACTAACCTAACCTAAACCCACAGGATCGAACTAACTAGCAATTGCAAACAAATTCGATTCATTCACCATTGCACCTAAACACCACTGGAGGTATATTAATAATAACGTGTGGCGCACTATAAGTTTCCGGAATGAATTAGATAAAATACTATAAATGGTCAGAAATGAATTTATTGTTTCTCAAAATATTCTCCGTTGGTGTTAATGCACTTTTTCATACGAATGAACCAATTTTGAAAACATTTATGCCACTCCTCCGTGACAACCTCTGAAATATATTTTTCACACTCTTCGACAGCTTCTTCAGGTGATGAAAATCGTTGACCACATAACTGGTTCTTAATAAGGTTCTCATAAGGTCAACGTTGTTCACCCTCAAAAATTCATTTGTCTGTCTGACCATGTGAGAACTAGCATTATCGTAGTGCAAGATGATACGGCGTTAACGGTTATTTTTACGGAGTTTGTCAATAACTTCCGGCAAACAAATGGTCGTGTACCAATTACTATTCACGGTACAACGATTCTCCAAAGCAACTGTAGCCACGTGTCCAGTTTTATTAAAAAAAGATACAATCATCCGCTTAGAGGCACTTTGCACGCGCACCACTTTGGTTGGTTTCGGCTCATCTCGAACGTATGGGACGCTCGACCGCTGCTTTGTTTTGGGATCGTAACTGTAAATCCATATTTCGCCACCTGTTACTATGTCCCACACCAAATTTGACGCCCCTTCGTTGAATCTGGTAAGCATGGCATTGCACCAAATGACACGATCCGTTTTTTGAGCCTCAGTCACATTATTTCGGATCAACCGAGAGCACAGCTTTTTCACACCCAAATGTGTTTGTGTAGTATTGATTGTATTTGACTCATGCCTATGCATAAAGATGCCCGAATATCATATGTCACATGCCTCTGTTTTGATCATACGGCGCACAGCATCAATGTGTTAGTTGTTCACAGCAGTGGACGACCATCACGATATTCGTCACTGAGATTCACACGACCGCGTTTGAATTCTGCAAATCAGCTATAAATAGTCGTCTTGCATGGTGCTTCATCGCTAAAAGCAGTTTGAAGCCGAGCAAAGCTCCACTGAGCTGTTGACTACACTTGAAGTCATAGAAAAACATGCTACCAAAATTTTCACGAATTAAAATCCATGGTGATATAGACAACCAATTTCTAAATGACGCCACAATGTAAAAACAAGTGACAGTCAGACGAAACAAACTGTATTCTACAGCTGCAAAAGAGTTCCATTTTCAAATGTTGTAAATACTTTTTAAATATTGTTTATGTAAGTGGCCAGTTCCAGAAACTTATAGTGCGCCCTATGTACATTATACTGAGTCAATGTTATATCTGAAGTGTATATAAAAAGTGAACATTATGCTATCGGTATATTAGATTGAAAATTGTTATATCAATCGTGTAATAAACCCAGTGACCATATCCATGCAAGAATATGTCAATTGTCTGTATACCATAAATTAATTATATCTGTTGAGCGTTATATCGACTAAAAAAATTGTCATTTGTTGTTATATATTACGAACCGCACCCACGTTATCTGGCTGTGGGCAGGGCACACTTCTCGTAGAATAGATAGTCGATGGGGCCAAAGAGTTCTCAAGTGACGACCGCGTATCAGCAGACGCAGCGTGGGCAGACCACCCACAACATGGACCAATGACTTGCTGAAGGTTGCGGTAATTCGCTGGATGCAAATAACGCGAGACCGCTTGTTGCCTTTGGTCCTATGTCCTGCAGAGGACGTCTTTCGGCTGAAATGATGATCTACTCTCTCGTTCCGGTGCTCTGGTGGAAAAACGTTTTGTTCTCATTAATAATTAATTTTCAAAATAATCGAAATCTCCTGTAATAGTCCAGAGTCCTTGCAATGAAGATGCAGCTGCCTACAATATGGTTTAATCTGTAATGCTCTCCGCGGCTTTTAGTATGACTGTTACGTTATCTACAATTATTGCTTTTTCCGTTTCAGAGAATCAGACAGAAATCTTCACCCGAGACGTCCCACCATTTACTACAGATGTGACAGTATACTATCCTTTCTATGTCACAACACAATATGAAATTGTGTATGTAATTCTAGCGTGGATCCTGCATTACATTCCTGGTTATCTTGTTGATGCAATTATTTTGTTACTGGGAAAACAGCCAATGTAAGTTGAAATATAAATAAATACGTTTTGACCGACAATATATGAAGTAAGATGGTAGAATTTAGTTTAGTAAAGTCGATAAACTTCTGACTTCACTTCAGTGGAATACTTTTTATATTGGACTTATTTTCGACAGGCTGAAGTATTAAACAGAACAAGTCGATAAATTAGTATATCTCAGATGTAAACCCTGTACGCCACCACAGTAATTAATAATTTTAGAAATTATTTTGTTACAGACTTTCTAAAGTGTAGAGACTGAATGACGCTCAAGTTTATTTTGTGATGAACGATTGGAAATTTCAGGATTATAACTTCGTCAACATGTATTAGAGCCTTTCAATAAATGATCGAATAATATTTGACTGTGACGTTAAAGAATTTCATTGGAAAAAACCGATGATTACAGCTGGCATTGGTCTCAGAAAATATATTATTAAAGACGGCCCTAAGCACACAGTTTATGGTAGAAAAAAGTTCCAAATTCTTCATATCCTTCATTATATCGTAACACCATTGTACTTGTATTCCCACTGGAAAGTTTTTGGTGTGAGTATTAATTCGTTGTTAGTATTATATTTTCATTTTTTTCATCGTTCATTACCCATCCTTAATTTAAAAAGAATAGTTAAGTCCTATTGGCTATTTATTTTATTGAATATCGTAATGTTTTTACTGCCATGGTATATTTTTGGTGAAAATACTCCTCTAGTTTGTTTTTATTAGTGATACTAAGATCGAACAAACACAAAGAAAAATTAAGTCGATCTAACTGGACTTGAACCGGCTACTGCTCTTGCCAAGTGAGAGTAGAGATCGAGTCAGCAAATCTTACAAATTTCTTTGTGCTTGTTCCAAATCTTAATATTGGGTTCTAAGCAGTTTTTTTTGACTTAGCACCACCTATAAGAAACTTACGACTTCCATTGGACTATTTACTGGTTTGTTTTCCATAAAAAGACAAAAATAAAAGCCTGGCCAATTCATGTCGCAATAATACTTTATTTGTTGTATTGACAATGATATTATTACTTCCAAGATATTAAAGCTATTTTTGTACTTAGTACATTAACATGTTAGCGTATTCTGCATGTCATGATAACATAATCGTAAGATCAATGTCTACTTTCTTAGCACTTATGCCTTATACCGTATAATTATAAACTGGTAAATTGATGGAACATAATATTATTATATTATAATTCGGTGTATTCGCTTTAATTATTTTGTTTAATCATAACATAAGTTTGCAGTAATTTGTTATTTCGCGGTTAAGAACTTCTTTAGCTTTTACCAACTTCTAATCACTGGATATGGAAGTTCTAGCGTCCAACACCTTCTTCCCAAATATTAGTGACGAGTTAACTCTAACGTTGTCTTTGAAAATGTCTGCATTCCCAGATGGCTCATAATTCCTCTCAAGATTCAAAGAAATTCTTGGCTTGGATTTCATACTATTACTGCGTACCCAAAAACCTTTAAAATCTAGTTCAATGTGATATGAAGTTAAAAGATTCAACCGGATTAGCTCTTATTCTTTTTGGTAATACTTGCCGTTAGTCTTATATTCTCCGAGTAGATAATCATGTCACGTATAACTACTGAACGTGGACCACCTTATAAAAATACACATGTTAACCCAAGGCGAGCTTCCTCGTTCAATACTTCCACATGTTTCTTTCTACCCGTGATATAGCTAACTATTTTACGCCTCCTGTCCTCATAACACTTCACATAGCACTTTAAGTATGTGAGCGTAATTATCGTCAACATAAAGAGCTTTGTATTATATCGTTAAATAAATGCAATGACACGACCGAGATTCCTCTTGAAAGGCAGTACCCCTTCGGTGCTGGTTGCATAGTTCAGTATGCTGCTTAAACTCCAATTCGCCAATATTACATTCGAATTTCAAAGGAAAATGGTCTGACTAGTGAACATAATAATAGGTTGGTGTCGACTATGTGAATTTCAGAGCTGCCTTCGATAACTAGCAGTGATAATTGCAGATTAATAATATATATTAGTATCAGACTCTGCAATTCCAGCTCCTAAAAGTTTCATATTTGCCTATGGAGTTTTACAGATGAGTCTGCAGCCAGCTAGCTACACGCAGCTGCGTTCACATAAGTAATACGTTACTTTAAGAAACAACCAGTTTGATGTGAACTCAAATCATGTCCAACAAACCAAACAGAGGTGGCCACAAAACCGAAATCTAGATCTACATGTAATGAAGGTGACGTCCTGTGGCAGGAAGAGCCAAGGCTCCTAGAGGGCAATCATGTCAGCTTACTTACAAAGCGCACGAACACCATTTATTGACCAATTTTTATATTTTATACGAAGATACTTTTTTATTTTCGAATAGATTACTGTTTTGTAGTCATTGACTTACAAATAAATGGTTGACGGGTCTAATACAAAAACCACGAAAAAAATGTCCCAAGTCAACCTATTCGAAATTTAAATTGTAATGTCATCGCAGTATCGCGCTGTCAGTAGAACAAATGAAGACTAAAGCGGAGTGTCGCGCTCTGTATACGATTTTAGCGCCTTACAAGTGCGGACACTTTTTAGCGCGGACCCGACGTCCATATAATTGTAAGTCAATGTTTGTAGTACAAAAAATCGTCTCATTATTTAAAAATAATACCACTTTCGCGGTAGCTCCTTAATGATGGCCGCCAAGTAAAACAACATTTAAGGATGTATTTGGGAAAATGTACTTTCACAGATTATCAGAAAAATGTAGTTTCGATTTTGTTCTAGCCACGCACATATGCATACATCCGTAAACAGTCATTCAAAATTTGTGTCAATAGACGACTTCGCCTAACCGGACAACGTTGTGTTAGCATGCGAGTAATCCGTTTTTTGCTGTAGTATGTTAGTTCGGTTCTCAGTAGAAATTGTTTCCGTACATTGTTTTGTGTCTATAGTTTTATACACTTGCTAATGTTGTCCTGCAGTTTTGACTGGAAAGCACATTATTTTTTGTAATGAAATCTAGCAAATTGCTGTAACGACTACCAATAACAAAGTCATAGAATCTCAAAAAAGTATAATTTGTAATAAATAAATAAAAATAAAAAAAGTTGTGTAAATAAATTTACAAATGTTGTGAAAGAATGGTTAATACTCCACAAGGTGTAAAGCGGGAAAGAGTACGCAAACGTGGATCTTGTATCGGACTCAAGCAGCTGGCAACTAGAAGCGAATATTCTATTTTCATATAATTAATATGAAATCGACACAGTCGCCGGTTGCGACAACCGGACACAGTCGCCAATTTTGTGTTTTATTAGGTAATTAGTATTTTTTTGTTTTTATATAGCATAACGAATTTCATAGAGTTTAGTACTTTCGTTAAATTATTGTAAATTTTTGGCGCCATTCCAAAAATACTTTTCTGTAAATGACAATCATACAGAAAAGTATTTTTGGATGCCAGAATGTTACTAATGTAACATATGTCATTTGGCATTCAAAAGTATTTCTCATAAAGTAACGAAACCAAGAAACTAAATATATTTTAAAGTGATTCAGTTTGCCTGCAAACTTCTTAGTCCTGATGAACCAAATGATAAGCTTTATTGCAATAATATTTTTTTATGTAGCAGTTCAGCTTCTTGTGAAAGAGTTCGTCGAGGCAAGTACTGCCATCTGACCTATTTCTACCGCCAAGCAGTAATGTTAGCATTGCTGCGTTCCAGTTTTGAAGGGTAAGGGTGCTTGTGAAATTACAGGCACATGGGACTTGTCAACTTATGTCGCAGGATAATGGGTACATTGGCAGTGAACCTCAGATCTTTGCCATTTAAAGCCCTGAGCCCCAGAAACTCGACTTGAGCGTCCCGTCACTTGGTACTATAAAAAACACGGAATTGAAAAGAAAACTCAAGAAAACTATGATATGTAATTTCAACTGAAATGTTCAAGTCTATTATATATAAAGTACCAAACTATAGCGCCAAATGCTATTCAACGAAGTGCCATTTCAAACAAAGCTCTTGTCAAATTAATTTTTTCAATCGGATCCTTCAAGTTGTTTCATTTTTCATTTAATTTTTCAATATTCGTATAAAATAGAAGAAGCAATAGTCAGTAGGCTAATAAAATGAAGTGAATGCTACTTTCAATCTTTTCTGAAATATCATTTTAAATTCTCGAGGGTTATTTTGCTTACAGTTTCCAATCGCTTATTTTTCTTCACGATATTGAAAAATTTACGTATCTGTACTTTACGTTGTACGAGTACCTACAAAGAATACTAGAAGACTACTCTCGAAGATTGCCCTGTCTCTTTGAAAATTGTATTCGACGGTGAAAAATTCACAGAGCTCTAGCATGTTGTACTTTTTATAGAATTCCTTTTTTATGATGGTAGGCTATAAATAGTAGATCCGTTTGACATTGTTCCGTATGAATACATTAAATATTTTTGGCATTAAAATTTCCAATATTGCATATGCTGAAGTTCCTTTCATCGACAAAGCCAATATCGAAACCGACCGTCCTTTCGATTACATAACCAACAAACTGTTAAACAAGTGCGATCTTCTCTCGATTTAGCAACTGTTTATCTTATAAATGTTTTTTTTTTCTTTACATTAATCTGTCAATTATAATTTCCTGAACCATATCACAAAGGCGCTATTTTTAGTTTTGAACCTTAACCTTTCTCATTAGCAATAGATCGTCTTGTGGATGAGTTTTGATCTTCTAGGGAAGTACTGCCCCACCTATTTCTGCCGCCAAACAGTTACAGTGTGAGCATTACTTCATTTCGGTTTCGAAGGGTAACGGTGCAGATGAAATTACAGACACATGGGACTTGTCAACTTATGTCTTAGGGTATCAGGCGCAGAGGCAGTGGCCCCAGATCTTTATGATTTAAAGCTCTGAGTGGCACTGCAACTGTTATACGGACAGGCGCACGACTTGTTTTTGCCTGTCACTTACTTACTATAAAAAAAAACAAAATTCTATTCTACATGGTACTCGCTTCTGAACTGAATTCTGGTTTCCTTATCTTCCGAGATACTGGACTTAAAGCTTTTTTTTTTCTTTGAAAATGTCTATGAAAAAAAACTAAATAAGATAATAATAATATCAGTATAAAGTACTAAAAAAACTGACCTTAAAAGTTCGTGGAATTACATCTACATATTTGCCAAGTTTAATTAAAATCGGTTACCGAAAAACTGCCTCCGTGGCCGAACGGTTACCATGCCGGACTGCCACGCAGAGGTCCCAGGTTCGATTCCCGGGCCGGGAGAAATATTTGTATGGCCTACATTTATTTCTCTCGTGAGTTTGGGTGTAATTTGTGGTTGTCTATGTGTGTGTCCATGGCACCCGCGACAAAGGGTTTTCCTTGTGGGAGGCTATATTGATTGTGAGCGTCATTAAAAAAAAAAGTGCGCGAAACCAGATTCCGTATGAATCTGGTTTCCGGATCTGGATCTGGATCCTTTGGTGTTATCGTGTAACATACATACAAAAAATACAGTCGAATTGAGAACCTCCCCCTTTTTATGAAGTCGGTTTAAAAACCTCATAAAAGGGGTTGTAGAATTAGATCTCGTTCGCTGATTCCAGATTATGATTAATTATCTGATAATGATTATTAAAATATTAATATTTAATATATTAAGATTACTAAAATATTACGTTATTGTTTTTCTTTTTGTTATTCTTTGTGACGCAGCTTTGTCTTATATGTATCTTTATTTGTATTATGTACTTGCATAAACAAAATATTGTCTGTATGTATAAGATTATGTGTGTATATAAATGTTATGAATAGTTGCAACACTCAAATAAACCTTTTTAGGTTTAAAAGTGCCAAGATAAAGAAAAAATAAAAATATTCAAAAAAGATATGTTAACTAATTCATTTTAGTTTATTTTTTTTAATAATATTAAGAAAAATTACATTAGTCATGACCTTTAAGTTCGAGGGGTATTGCCACTGCCGTCGTTGTAGATCTCGTTTCGCTGATTCCAGATACGTTAATAACTCAATTTCGCTAATAATAACAAAATGTCGATTACGTTAGTTATAATAATAAGGGCAGAATTGCTATACAAATTGTTAATTGCGTAATTAGTTTCTTAAATTGGTAGAATGATTTACCAGTTCTCTAGAACTTTCTTATAGATTACTTGCAAGCAACATTTTATATTCTAGTATGCTTGTTATCTGTTTCTGTCGGGTACAGCCTGCAACATCTGTGTCCATGGATATGATGTATTTAATTAAGTCCTCGCTCGGACGACAAGTTTCCTCTCTGCGTTCCCTGGATATTCTCACGAAGTTGGCTCAAGCATTTCCTTTACTATACCTATATTATAGATATATAATATACTTGAGAAGAGTGTTGCATCCTACTGGTTGGATTTAGGACTGAAAATTCGACGACTATGATTTTCTTTATATCTGTAAGCCTTATTACGAATTTTATTTATATTTAATTTTATATTTTTATCTACATTGTAATAATGTGTGTATTTATTATTATTATATTATATATCAGCTACATGTATGACTCACTGATGGAAGTAGAACGCATGCTTCCCGATATGGTGGAAAAAAGATACTTAAACCGTTGCACGCGGATAAGTTCGAAATTCAAATAAACATGCTGGCCGCCATACAAATTTCAAGGTCACCTATAACGGAATCTATTAGAGATAGGTAGGAGTTGCTCGAAGGAATGTTATAGCAGGTAATAAAGGTTAACTGCCTGTGTCAAAAAAATTCAAAATGACGAATGCAAAATGGCGGTCGAAGAAAAACTTACATCATCACAAAATTGTCATGCGGTGGTCTTTAGGTCTCCTTAATCATAATTTAGGGTCAAAACTTTTTCGCCATTGTTTTTCCGCATTTTCTTCGTTAAAAATGGCTGCCGGTTTCGGTAGTCTATTTAGACTTGCTCTGATTCGACTAAAAATTGGCATGCGGAGGCCTCTAGGAGTGCCGGATAAATTTGTGGTCAAAACTGGCTTGGAAAAATTCATCATTTTCAAATATGGTCGCCATGCAAGCGTTCGTTGGCGGCAAAAAAAGCATAATATTATTTGAACCTCAAAGAAATAATTGATCTATAAATAAATAGTAAATGTGTACTTTTTTAAGAAAACAATATTTTTTTAATGTTTGATAATATATTAATCGTTCCGTCTATATTAGTTGGTCTACGGATAAATTATAAATAAACTGCATTCAAGGTAACATTATTGTTATGTTTAAGCATACTAAATTAATATTCGGTATTAAAAAATAATATTTGATCCTCTTTTTTATCATTGGCTTTTCTTTTACGATGACACGATGACATTTTTACTAACGATGACATTTTTAACCAGTATATCTTCTGATATTGATCTAATAAAGTGGGGTAGGTTACTGTGGGGAAATCCGAAATCATAGAAGATACAAGGAAATTGTGTTGGGAACCATAAACTCTTTTTTGTGTGATAACAATGTTGGTACAGTCAATTTTTTGGTTAGGCATGAGTTGTCCATAAAAATGTATAAAAAATTGATCAAAATTGTTTTTTGCGCTAATCGACTCAGTTTTAAAAAGGGAAAATTTCATTGTTTGAAAAGGAAAAAATCGGAATCATTGACTTAAAAATATCGGAATAGCCGAAGTTGATTAAATTTCTTAAAATCTTTTCACATAAAATTAATAAAATTTCTTTTTTTATGCTAGTAGACTCATAACCGTATTTACGAACACATAGAAGTCCAATTTAAGTACAAAAAAGTCTCAAGTACGACTCAAGTTAATAATTGATATTTATTAAGGATTTTTATGTGATATGTGTAATTTGCGTTTTCTCTTGAGTTGATCTGACATTTTTTTATTTGACGTATTTACCTACTTATATTTCTTTTGTTTATATAATTTGTATTAAATTATTTTAAAAATGGAAGACTTTGAGGCCATCATGGCTATTATCTGAAGGTGATTACCGTGGTGTAATAGTATAAAAGATACCTGAGGGATCCGGTCAATATCTTAGAAGTACTGGATGATGAACAGTTTTCAACCGGTATTCCCCGAACGCTATAACTTGGACCATTCAAGGCGACAGTCAATAGGCATTATTTATGTTTGCATGCTACATCGTCGACCTCATCGTCACTTTCCATCAGGTGAGATGGAGATCAAATGCGCACCTGTTTTTGTACAAAAAAACCTTGTCCTCTCTGTTTTATTTCAGTACCGTAAACTTTGTTTTTAAAGTACGTCATCGTGCAACTTGTTTTTTAATTATATTCTAAAAACTGAAATGTAAAACATGTGTTGAAATACATTTTCTAACGTAACTTTTACTAAAACGTACGTGTATTTCGCTCAAAGCTATAGTCGACAAAAGGACCGCCCGCATAATCAGATCCTACGAGGTTTCACCAAAATAGAAGACTACTTTGAGTTAGACATCCTTTATACGAATGATTGTGTTCCTTTTTCATATATACAGTTGAATTTAAAAAAACCTTAGAGAGACTGGACAGCTTTTTTGATACAAGGTTTTTAAAAAAAAAAATCCCAACAAAAATTTCTACTTTGACTTTGACCGGCACCAACATTTTGTTGTGGGGTTTGTGGTTATGAAACACAAGTAAATAAATGCATAACTGACCTGGGTTGATATCCAGGTTGGCTGAGAGTAAGGAGACAGGCGGCCTGCATTACGATTGTTAATGCCATTAAAATTTCATTATGATCACTAAAATCCATAAATCGCATGTCTTCAAACTTTTGAAGATAGCAGAAATATTACTTCCATCTGAATTATATTCACTCATCCAAGCGACAAACATTTTAAATCTGATAACTGCATCAAAATCTTTATTCAGGGTTTCTTATCACAATGTTGCCGGTTCAGTGGCAGGGGTCTTCATAAAAATTTAATGACTTTTAATATTTTGTAAGCCCTCCAAACTTTAGACGACGATCGCCCAGTGATTACTGTCAGGAATTCTCTTGTGATAGAGAAAATGTTATAGTAAAGAAATATTGATGGACAATGGCGATCGTCGATCGCAAACCACTCGACGTAGGTCAACCCTCATCACTTGGTGTCGAACTGGTGGTCGCAGACCGTAAAAGACAAGGACGTCTCACGTGAATTTACATATTCTTTTTATGATAGATAGTGATAGGATGGATAAGTCGTGCACTTGGTGGTAAGGGTCGCGCCTGTCAATAACTGTTACAGTGGCGACCAGGCACTGTCACTGCGCCCTGAGACATAAGTTAACACTATGTGGCTGTGATTTCACCAACACGCTTATCAGTCGAACAAGTCGTGCGCCCCATGGTAAGTAACACCCCTGGCCATAATAGTTGCAGTGTTACTCAGGGTTTTAAATCGCAAAGATCACTGCCACTGCCTCAGTCACCCTGAGCTGAGTTGTAAGTTGAAAAGTCGCATGTGCCAGTAACTTCACCAGCACCTTTACCCTGCAAAACCAGAATACAATAATGCTCACATTACTGCTTGGCCGCAGAAGTAGGTAAGGTGGCAGTACTTCCCTGGACGAACTCTTTTACAAGGCGCTACTATTTCTTAGCTATTTATTCTTATGCTAGGTTTGTGCTCATTTCCTTATTATGCTTCAGTATTTTGTGTGTTGTTGTAGATGTTACTCAATACTCAATATATTTATTGTCTTCATAGATTAGATTAGATTAATGTTTATTTGCCAAAATACAGTAAATATACAGGTCTTAAATTAAATTGGTACAATGTATTCAACCTGCAAGCAGGTGTGCAAATATATTGGAATTTATTGGTACAGGTAATTGAAGTTAATTAAAATGTCAAATATTTCTAAATTCAACGTATTCCTTATTACTATAGAAGCAATGTGTCATAAGCCATCTTGTCAATTGTAGTTTAAAATTATGTCCGTGTAGTAATTTAATGTCACTTGGTAAATTATTAAAAATCTTAATGCACATGTTGTAGCAGTTATGTGTGTAAATTATTTTATGGCAACGAGGTTGACATAACTGATTCATAATTTTAGGCCGTGTTTGTCTTTGAAATATTTCGCCACGTATTTTAAAATGTTTAGGATTAGTCTTCACAAACACACAGATGTCTCTGATATACATACAGGGGAGAGGTAAGATGTTTAGTTTTTTAAATAGGGGCTTGCTTGTGTCATCTGTTTTAGCGCCACAAATTGCGCGAATGCATTTTTTTGTATTATAAAAACCCTACCTATATCTACGGAGTTCCCCCACAGTATAAGCCCATAACTTAATACATATGGTACATAAGGTCTTAAAATTAAAATAATGTTACACATATGATCCCTGTCTTAGGGATAACAACAAGAGCAGAGGCAGACCGAGGCTTAGATTAGTCACTTCAATTGCTCATTATCAATATATGTGTAATAAAAGTATGTCACTGAGACAATTCGGATTAAATTAAATTACAATAATATGAATATATAATTCAACACAATTCAAGATTTATTTATTATGTATTAATTTAATTATTAAAATTTATTACCATGTTATATTTTGTCATTAAAGTATTCACTTAAATTGTAGTAGCATTTATGAATTAGGAATAATTTCAATTTATTAAGAAAGAGTGAATACTTTTTCTCGTTCTTAATGTTTGGCGGGAGACATGTTATTTCATTAGACATACACTACCACACGTAAGTCGGGCTATTTATTTTAACCGTCTACCGAACTGTATGTTACCTGAGCTCTAACAACCATGGAAACCTACACAGCGACAGAGTGTTGGTGTACTTTTTTCGTCTAGAATAAATGCATGCGTTAAGTTTAAGTGTGTATGAGGCCTATGCTCGGAACGTTTGTAGATGACAGAGAGAATGATAATGGAAGACGTCCGCTTAAAGTACTCTTAGAGTGGATATTTATATATATATTGGTTTGATACAATACTCAATCACAATTTTAATGCGGAATGGTCCACACCATTTCGTTTTAATGTAGTGTTTGAGAATTCTGTGGATTCTGCAGTGTAATAACAAAAACAGCATTTTCAGAAAACACTGCAACAGTAACATTTTCGATTTTTTGTATTTTTTCAAGTTAATAACATTTGACAACGTTTGACACGACAAGATTACTAATGGATAAAGTTGATTTTGTGTCCTATGATAATTTTTGTAAAGAGTTAAAAAGTTAGCTATCTAGCCTAATTTATTCTTCTATTAATACAGTTCTTCTTGATTTTCACTTCTGGATACTAAATACACACTTAAGCACGTTGACCCCTCAACGTGACTACGCTACTGTTCCCGCTGCTAACCCACTCAGTGCTTCACTATCACAACCCAGGCAGTTACCAACAAAGGGGAAGAAACTGAAAAAGAAACGGATACTCGGATGCGGAGCTTTGTCGTCAGTACCACCGAGAAGAGTTGACCAGTGCGACGAGGACAGTTTCAAAAAGGTGAAAGGGAAAAGAAATACACCAGCCGTAACTTTAGTAGCACCTCTTCGACTGATCCTAATCATTTACTGCGTCCAGCGATACCGACGACGTTGTTAAACGTGTCTCGGCTTATTTACTTCACGAAATCTGCCGATATTGTGGAGTATATACGGGTGAAAGCCAATGCTACCCCGAGGGCCGAGCAGTTGGGGTACCGCCACAATCTGAAATTTAATAATTATTTAATAGCAATAATCACTTTGCTAGTGTTTGCGCACAGATTGAGTTGCGTTTCGAGCCTTCGGCCATGTTGTGTCGTGCGTACAAATTACTAAAGGATATATTGAATCTATATAAACACTACGGCAAGAAAAGTACCGACATTTTTGTGCGCGATACTATTTAAGTACATCTATGAAAGGGTTGTGTCTAACAAGTCGCTGTTTATCAATCTCTTTCATCGTTTATGTTCAGAATCTCTCATACTGCCTGGAAATAAACAGTATGTGCCTGGTTTTCAAAAGTAGTCGCAGTTGAGAATAATTTCAATAATTAGAGACGTTCTTCTTGTACATTTTATTAATTCCAACTAACCAATATAGTTCACTAGCATTATATCATAGTAAAACTTATGTTCTATGTGCTTTAGTGTTATACCCTGTGAAGCGATTGTAAATATTTGTTTCTGTTTGTATTTATGCTGAATAAACATTTTATCTTTCTATATTAGTAAAGTTTCGTTTTGTCATTTATTCAAGAGCACTGTTCGTGTTATGCCAAGTTTATTCTGCACGGTCTAAATACCACTATGCCATCTGATAAATCGTTCGCTATTTTTCTACAACTACACTTTGCGTGTTTGCTAAGCATAAAGTATCGTTTACAAAATGAAAGCGTGCTTATTGTTTTAAATTGCCGCCCTACCGATATGACACTGGGCGGAATACTTAACTTGAAAGTGAGAAAAAGTTCTGACCTATTATTATCATGAATGTTAGGCGTACTCGCATGGAAAGTAGGCATGTTTTTTAAATTATTACTCAAGTTAAATGGTAGGCATGTAACAGGGGCGACTATTTACCCTTATTAATGTATTGATGATAAAGCTACGAAGTAACAATATGATTGTCTCCATTTCTTAGGTTAGGCTTTGAATTAGCTCTTGCAATTTGCATTCACGCAAACGCGCGACTGCAACAATACAAACAAATGAATACAGTCTGTGACTGCATCAATACAGTCGCTTATGTTGAATCATTATATAAGGAAAATCTGTATAGGTACACACACATTGCTCAGTGCTCATTGTTTTGTTTTGTTTATTGCACAGACCACATTTTCTTCCGTGGTTTATTGTAAATTTAAAAGTAAAATTAATAAATACAAGAAAAAAATAAATTACTTAATTAATTTAAAACGTGGATCGCGTTTGCAACGCGTTTGTGTCGCGTTTGCATCGCTGCAAAAAGTTGACGTGTTCAATCGCTCTAAGTTCGTTGAATAATCACAACGCTGGAACGCAATTATGATTATGTATGTGTCCACTCCAAGTTGAATAACGCACACAACTTTTAAAGCAAAAAACTTTGTTTTTGAAATTATTAAACATTGAAAATTTGAACACATGAAATAGTTTTCAACGAGGCATTAGAATTTTTAATTTTCATTCAAGTAACAGAACTTATGACCCGACTATATAGTTACAAGATCCAGAACACGTCAAGCTTAACACTAAATCCAACTCTATTCCGCTTGCGATAAGTCCAACGTCCAAAGTGGTACCTTTATCTTGTACTTGTTAAACCACCTATTAAATGTGGCACTGTTTACCCGATTATGCGAATATAAATACTAAGTACTATATTTTTCACGAGTATTTTATACAAATAAGACGTTCCGATTTCTCGCTAACCCTTCCAGGATTTCACGTTTCAGTTTTGAAGGTGAAATTACAGTCACCTATTTGCCTTCCCATCACTTGTCAATTTACGTCTCAGAGTGACGGGCGCAGGGGCAGTGTTCCACAGACCTTTGTGATTTAAAGCTCTTAATGGCACTACAACTGTTATGAATAAGTGTGTAGTTTACCATCAGGTGCACGACTTGTTCATCCCTCTTCGTCACTTGATGCTATAAAAATATTTTGGGAGTCTTTTTTTTTACGATATCAAGTGGCGGGACGAACAAGTTGTGCGCTTGTTGGTAAGTGACACGCCTATCCATAACAGTTGCAGCGCCAATCAGAGCTTTAAATCGCAAAGAACTGAGGTGCATTGCCATTGCGCCCCTTACAAAGACATAAGTTGATAATAAATCCTACATTTTGACCAGCATCCTTAACCTTCAAAATCGGAACACTGTAATGCTCACATTTAGTTTTCACATTCACACATTTAGTCACATTCTGTAGCAGTAGAGTTTCTCGTGAAAGAGTTCGTCCATGGAAGTACTGCCACCTTACGTATTTCTGCCGCCAAGCAGTAATGTGAGCATTACTGCGTTCCAGTTTAGAAGGGTAAGGTTGCTGGTGAAATTGCAGGCGCCTTCTCAACTTATGTCTCAGGGTGTCGGGGCGCAGTGGCAATGCCCGGAAGATCTTTAAAGCTCGTGAGTGATACTGCAACTGTTATGGATAGGCGTGTCGCGTACCACCAGGCGCACGACTTGTTCGTCCCGTCACTTGGTTTCATAAAAAAAAGATATATGACAACGCGATAAATTAAAAACAAATCTAGTCAGTCTAGACATCATAGGCTATTTATTGCCTATGATGTCTAGACTGACCATGAGAAATCTTAAGTATTTCGTTACCCAGTTAGATACTTTGACATCTACCAGCCCTGGCTATAGATGGTCCTATGCATTGTATTTAAGTTTTTATTGAATTGATATTCAATTATTTTTTACGTGAAATTACTCCACTTGTTATATTATATTGTTATATTATATTAATACAAATATATAATTATATTATTAATACAAAGTTTGTATTAATAATTACAACAAGCTAGTGGAGTAATTTCACATAAAGAAATAATTGAATGTCAATTCAATAAAAATTTAAACCATATTCTATTTTTAAAGACAAATAAAGAGAGTTTGACTGCTCTGTGTGTAAGATGCAAAAATATGACCTAGTACTACAAATAAATAATTTATTACAAAATAAGCTCGCTTTGTAGGTGTACTTTGTAGGTAGCTATAAAATACAAAAGTTTTCATGTAATTAAGGAACTTATTTGAAATAACTCAAGTTAATAACAATAAGGGCTATTAAGTGTGACCTCGCATACCATTCGGGGTATTAACTTCTTACGTATTCGGTGTTTAGGGGACTGTTACGCTTAAAGGAGAAAGTATAAAACCCATTTTTTTCCGACCAACTACACTTACTGTGTACCTGCGTAGTTGTCGCGACCACATAACAATAAATACAGTAGAAGAGCTTAGTTTGGCTTTGTACGTGTCAATTATGTCGCGAAAATTGTAGAAAAATGCCTTATTTTTCTACTATGGAATGAAAAAATGATACACGCACTTGTAATATTCTGTAATAACAGTGGCAGTGTTTTATATCATCGTTAAGTCTTATTTGATTTAATTTTAACAATTTTTCAATTTTCTATTTATCGTAATATTTTTTTTGTTACAAGAAACGAGTACAGTGTAACGGGTGCAATGGCAATGCAACTCAATTCTTTGCGATTTAAAGCTCTGAGTTAGACTGTAACTGTTATGGGTAGACATGTTGTACGGTGTAATGTCATACATTGTGTTTATGCGGCATTTCACGTATTCATGCGACATTTAGTTATAATTTATATTTAATTCACAATCAGCCATCGCGCAGTGTACTCATTTCACACCTATCAAAGAAAGAAAGAAAGAAAGAAAGAAAAATAATTTATTTGGCAACATTTTACAATAAATAATACAAAACAAACACAATCATACATTAATTTTGTTACCAAAACGGTCACCACTCAGCTTTTTGTAATGAGACGTTGAAGAACGCCTCATTACGCTGGTTTTCAGTGGCGCCATATATGGACAAAAAGAAAGATGGCGCCTCGTCCAAGCAGGCGGGAAAATAAAAATAAAACAAAGAAACTTACTTACAAATATAAATCAAAACTTAAAATATTAAACAAAACCATAAACTAATCCTAACATAGATACATAATAATAAAAATGAAATAAATACCAAAAATGTGATTATAATGTAGTGTAAGTGAGGTGAGTATACGTAGTGTAAGTGAGGTGAGTATATGTAGTGTAAGTGAGGTGAGTATCTGCAGTGTAAGTGAGGTGATTAGTGTTAACACATTGTACAAATTGGCTCTGATCACTTTTTAAGAACTTTGCAAGCAATGCACGACTACCTTATGTATTGAGATTATAATTGAGATAATAAAAACTTCTTATAGGCTAATTTAAAAGAGGCAACAGATTTGATCAAATGTATCATTATTAGTTTCAAATCAAAACTAATACACATTCTTAACAGTTATCATACTATCATTTATAAGTGTATGGAACACCGTACATCTTAATGGTCCTTCGAGCCTTCGTGTCATCGAAATTCGGTGTGTGAGTTTCATCGAATCTTCTTCGACTTACCACAAAACACAACTTGTTCGTCTCGTCACTTGATATACTAAAAAAAGACTCCCAAAACGTTTTTTTTACCCAAAGGCATTAGGGTTGCGTCGGGCGCACTACGCGTGCGTAATAGGCTTGAATGTTATCAGTTAATTTTGAGTTATTAACCGGCGAACGATTGAATTACTCCCTATTACGTTTTATGGGCTGACTTGATGAAACCGGCTTATTTTTCCTGCTTTGGGTTTTTAATTTTCCCTGCACACAAACCGAACCGAAACCGACCATTGAAAACGATTCTTGGTTTCTGGTTGCATTATAATTTTTTTAGACTGAAATTTTCAATGGACTCTTTTTATAATTAATTGTATTTTCAAAAGTTGTTTGTAAATCGCAAAGTACCCATTACCAAATGTTCTAAATAACGTTTAGTAGGTTGGGTAGTATTTTGAGTGAAAATAGACTAGGGGTCGTATCCAGAACTCTACTCAATACTCAAGTCAGGACTTGAGTATTGCAGTGAGCACTGAAAATCATACTCAAGTCCTTGCCGTCAGGGTCGTATTTCCAGTGCTTGAAATCATACTCAAATCTGCTCAAATCCTGACTTGAGCATTGAGTAGAGTTTTGGAATACGACTCTAGGAGAAAAATTTGCGGCTTATATCTTTCTGCTCTGGGTTTTTAAATTTTCTTGCATATTAACCAATTCTAGAATAATTCATGGTTTGTGATAGCATTTTTTTAAATCATTACAATATTCAGAAATTTTTACTTCGACTTTGTAATTAATGCATTGCATTTTGAAAAATTGTTTGTAAATTTTGAAGGTACTACTAAAACTTTTAAGTGACGTTAAGTAAGTTGCGTAATTTTTTAATGAAAATAGACTTGAAGGAAAATAACTGATTTTAAATTACGTAGTTAGCCACACAATGCATTGCAAAATTCATCTTTAAAACCATGAAAACGTATAGAAGTATACATTTGCATAGCATTTCGTGTTGCCACTGTCGGAATGCGGCATGCTATCTATTGTACCCGCGACGGCTGAGTTATTATTTCAAAGGTATTTTTTTATTAGAGAAAGGAGGCGTTTACCAGAAAATAAACAGAGCTATTGACATATCGCACGGGGCTGTTGGCCACCTCTCTACCATAATGTTCCTTCCACCTAAAAAAACTGATTTTGTTTTCTTTCCACTGCCGCGTATTGTCGTAGACATCCATACAACATACTAACAAAATCGTCAGTGAATTTAAAAGGAAACACGAGTTTTGAAAGTGGATTCATTGGAAACAGTATCTTGGTACAGAAGGCCGGTCGCGTGCACAACTCGCGTGATTTGTGCGCCTCGGAATCGCGCGTGATGTCGCTTAGGGAACCTTCCCCCTCAAATGGGACTGGAGGGGTCAGGGGGCCATGTTGACCCCCGCATACCAGTGCCGGGTGCAGTAACATGTCCGACCTCGGTGCGCTATGAAACGACAGGTCTTATTTCCCCAACTCGTAACAAGCGCTAGAAATCGGATTGCCGTGTTCTGTACTTAAATTGGTGCTACAGTTAGAGTTTTATAAGTGCAATTTATTTGTAAATTTTAAGTTATTGAATGTTGTGGTATTTGGCCACCTTGATATTCACTTATTTTTGTGAAATTACTCCTCTGCAATTTATTTATTTATGGCATTGACAAAGAATACAAACCGAGAAGTTGTTTAAACTTAACGTGCATTACAATAGATGTAAATTTGCATTACTATGACAGCCATTCACGGCATTTACGTAGTAAATAAATCAAGATACTATTGAACAAAACAAATAAATCGCATTTAAAAACAATAGGAAAATATCATGTCACACATAAGCACATATAAACAATAAGATTTTACGTTTTTACGATTTGTACGTAGTAAAAAAAATAAAAAAGAAAACAAAACAAAGTGAAATTACAATCGTTTTTATCTAATAAATGTTTTCGAACGTGGACCAGATATTATTTGTACAAAATATTTTATGTTCCCAATAAATATTTTGATTATTAATCGAATTAAAAATTTGCAACGTGTATACATTTCATTGCAGGCATATACTAGTTTTTATTGCTTCAAATAAAGTGTGAATTAGATTATTTCATCCTCTAAATCACCAGCTACATAATCACTGTACGTGACAATTAACGGGAACCGGTATTTGAAACTAATTGTATACTACACTGCATGTATTGTGTATCTCTTATTTATGCATTCTACAACAATATAAGAGCTCTTTGTGAAAGAGTTCGTCCAGGGAAGTACTGCCACCTTACATATTTCAGCCGCCGAGCAGTAATGTTAGCATTACTATGTTCTGGTTTTGAAGGGTCCGGGTGCTGGTTAAGTTGCAGGCACATGGGACTTGACAACTTAGTGCCCCTCAGATCTTTACGATTTAAAGCTCTGAGTGACACTGATGCTGTTATGGACAGGCGTGTAGCTTACCATCAGGCGCACGACTTGTTCGTCCCGTCACTTAATATAATAAAAAAAGAACTATTTCTGCCGCCAAGCAGTAATGTGAGTATTACTGCGTTCCGGTTTTTAAGAATAATGGTGATGGTGAAACTGCGGGCACATGGGACTTGTCAACTTTTATGACGGGTAGAGTGGCACTGCCTCTCAGACCTTCGCTATTTAAAGCTCTGAATAACAGTGCAATTTAGGCACGAAGAACACAATTACTAGAAATAATTATGTAACAATCCATGATTATCCTTTATTATAAGGTTATATATATGTATAAATAATAAATAACGCACACACTCAACATAGCCCCGCACTAGGGAAACCCTGTGTCGCGGGTGCCATGGACACACACATAGACAATCACAAATTACACCCAAACTCACGAGAGAAATAATTGTAGGCCATACAACTATTTCTCCCGGCCCGGGAATCGAACCTGGGACCTCTGCGTGGCAGTCTGGCATGGTAACCGCTCGGCCACGGAGGCAGTTATATATATATATATATATATATATATAGGTTTAGGAGTCTATACTACCTCAAAAGGCTTTGGTTGATTCCGCATAACAGTGACAGTGTTGAATCAATCAATTTGGAAAAAATATATAGTAAAACTGATGATATATTCTGATTAGCATACGGTGTGAGAACGTGATACCTAAAAATTTTCACAATAGAAAAAAAACACAAACTTGCCACTACATTTTACAAGAAAACCACTGTATTCAATATGTACTTTACATATACAAATGATTTTTTTTATATCAACAGAACTAAATAGAACACGTATACTCTACGATATACATTTTTGAAATGGCTTTAATTTCAAAAAAGATTTGCAAAAACATAAAAACATTTGAATTCGACCTGAAGTAGTTTCGACTCTTTATTGTCAAATATTGCTCTTGAAGAGTAAAAAAAGGATTTGGTCCAAAATCCCTGATGCAGTGGGTGCGCGCCAGCACCAACAGCCTCCTGAGCACAGTAGCAGACAGAGTTGAAGGTCCGTTCAATGCTGCATGTGGTGCCCTCTAATTGGGCTGCCTAATAAATTACAGGAAAGTATTGAGTTCTATAATGATGATCATAAAAAGGAGAATAGGACATTATGGTGTTTCTACCTTACCGACGTCAGCCAACCCCATAAATTAAAGATGAAAACAGCTTTCGATTGAACATCATCCTGGAACGAGTTTTCTAAGTCAACAAGAAAGAAGTACAACTAACGTAACATCGCGCTACGAACACCAAGATTTTCTCATTTTTACCTTTCCAAACCATGGAAATAAGAACGAAAGGCACAGGCATTAATAAAAAGATACTTAGAAACGGAATAATTCTTTCTTGTCGGACAGTGACGTCGCGGATTCCTGTAGACAGTTGATTATCGTGAAACGAGTTTTATAAAAAAGGAACGTGGCGTGAACCAAAGAACGAAAGATATGTGAAGCGACAGCGATATTTTACAGGAAAAATATTTTTGAAAAAAAAATTATATCAATGTAATCGCACCTGAAAAGCTTGCTAGTGATTGTGAACTAATTCTTCAAACACACTGAAGTATAATAACATGATTAAAATAAACAAAATCTTGTTTATGATGATGATTAAAATTACAACAACAATAAATTTAAGTAATAAATTTAATTATGCTGTAACTGACTCTATCAAAAAACAATCTTGGTATGTTCATTGGATTCAAGTACATTGTTTTCAACGCATGATTTTGCTATAATTACAACACTATGGGTTGGCGGTTGAATGTTTTAATTTCTATTTGCTTGTCTCTTTGATGTTTCAAGCCTTCGTAGTTTTTTAAGACAACCACTGCACTATCAATATAATTTGAAGAACATATTCCACCTGAAAGTTATGTAAGCATTTAATGACGATATACGACGTGTATAGGTCCTTAAAAATAATACAGTATGTTGTATTATCATCGCAATTTTTAATGTGCAATAAAGTATATTTAACGCATTTCTAGTAACTCTCTATGTCATCGACAGCCTCCTGAAAAGCGTCCACAGAAGCAGGAGTGAAAAAAGAATGAATATTACAAATGATTCAATTTGGAACGACATTATTTTTTGTTGCTTTCCTGAGCGGACCCGCGATTTCTTTAGTTGAAATCCCTTATTCGTCTCTTTGTGTAATGAAGGCAATTGAATTCTATGGAGTTCGTAATGAGGGGTATTAAAGGTTAGAGTGTTGAGTTAAAAACCTCAGGCTTATAACGGTCACTGGGAAGCATTTCACTTTGGATACTCAATCCCATATTTTTCCAGACGGATCTCGAGTATGGTCTTCATTTAAACGTATGTAGGTACGACTTTCTATAGAGCGCTAACGTATGTACTAGGGGAGAATCAGGATCTATTAAACGGAGTGGAGAAGAGTGGTGTTTCAGAAACCAATGGTATTTCATTATTTTGACGAAGCATCCTGGAGATGTCAAAATAAGGATTGATAAAACCTAGCGTTTGCACGCTCAATTTTTGATAATGCACTAAGAGATACTATAGATATTAGTGCTAGCTCTAGATGGATAAAGGACAGCGCAGTCTCCGTGGACTTTTCCATTAGAACATTAGCGTGGGTAATGCATAGTCGTCAATAGCTAAGTCATAAACCTATTTGATATGTCATAAAATATTAGTAATTGATATTTCTTTAATATTGTTTAATAATTATAACTTTTTTATTTCAAAAAAACTACTTCAAATGTTTACTTATCGACTTTTTTATTGGAATTACATCTATTTGCCAAGTTTTACTGAAATCCGTTAACGGGACATGAAAGTGGGCGAATCCGGATTCATCTCATAGTTTGCGAACTTTATGCTCAGGCCACATAGAGGCGGCCGCGGAAGCGTTTCGGACGCGGAAAATTTTTTAATTTTTGTAATGTACGAGTTCATATAAATCTTGCCACACTGAAACGCCCGGTTCGAATAAATGTGGTCAGAGCATTTAAGGTGGAATATTTTCTTTAAATTTAAATGGGACCAATACTGAGGTACCTTCTTTCCAACAAAAGAAGAATCATCAAAATGTAAAGTATCGCGTAACATAAACATACAGTCGAATAGAGAACCTCCTCCTTTTTTGAAGTCGTGTAATAAAGTGTTTTAGTTTGATATTTTGTTTTTTTTTGCATGCAGTGTTTCCTATTTCAATTGCATTATTCAGATAAAAATATACTAACTTTTTAAAAGAAATTCCCATTGATTTTATGCGGTTAGCCATTTTTTTTCGGTATATTAAAGTTTGTTTTGTTTTTGCTAAAGTTATTTGTTGACACGAGTACGCTCACCAGCTAAAAATATGGTCGGACCTTTTTGTTCCATTAGCATTTATGTCTACACAAATACGGTTTCATGATTTATAAATAGAATCTTGAAGTTACATATGTTTCAATGCACACCTTAGCTCGAATATGATCCACCTGTAAATTTACCGTTTTACTCCACTAAGCGTACGGGCGAAACCTTCGTACGAACTGGGTTAAAAGGCAGTCGTAAAAAATGCAAGCCCTTTATCTAAACCTTCTTTACTCATTTGAAACACACCTTCTTTAGTAATCAACACGGAAAAGCTTTCTCAAAACGACCTTGGGCGAAATGTACAGTACACCTATTTATCTTGACTATGGTCTTTTCCATAAATATGTATGAAAGTAATAATAACAGATAAAATGTTATATGCTCCGAGGGTTCATATGTGGCCATATTATTATATGGCCATGTGGATCAAAATTTGGGTTTTACGTTTTCATAGACAATTTCATATAGTATATAATATGTACCTCACACTCTCACAAAACATTCTGTTTATTTCTTAGTTAAACATTTTTTTATGATATCAAGTGGCGGAAATAAGTCGTGCGCCTGGTGATAAGCGACACGCCTATCCATGACAGTTGCAGAGATTTGAGAGGCACTACCACTGCGCTCGTCACCCTGAGACATAAGTTGGCAAGTCCCATGTGTCTGTAATTTCCCCAGCACCAGGAATACAGTAAGAGAACCCCACACAAGCGACTGTCGAGCGTTAGTGTATTGCCAACGTACGCAGAACATCAACACGATGTCCGGCGGCGGCGCGGTGCAAGCCAGCGCGGCATCAGTGAGATACTGCTAGGGGTCTATTCCCGTTCTTTTGATTTAGTCGAATATTACTTTCGGAAGAATGTCGAATGGAGCACGGGAGTGGCCAAACGTCGGGTATACGCCGCGTGGACTTTCGTGTCGACGTTGAGAAGACACTAACGCCTGAAAGACGCTAGTATGATGGGTCTCTAATGCTCACATTACTGCTTGACGGCAGAACTAGGTAAGGTGGTAAATAAATACTTCCCTAGACAAACTCTTTCACACGGAGCTCTAATGCCACTAAAATTCATACCAACCAGCTGTAAATGGCTTCTGTGGTATTGCATATGCTCATAGAAGACAGTGGCTCATCACCAGGCAGCTCGTCTGTTCGTTTATCCAAAATAACTTTTTATAAAAAAAATCTGACCCGAAAAGTTTGTGGAATTACATCTATTTGCCAAGTTTTATTGAAATTGGTTACCGGAAAGTGCGCGGAACCGGATTCTTAACCTAGTTTGCCACTCTTAGAGGTGGAATATTTTCTTCAAATTTGAATAGGACCAATACTGAGGTACCTTCTTTTCAACAAAAAAGAATCATCAAAATTGGTTTGAGAACGAATAGAATTAAGAACCTCTTCCTTTTTGAAGTCCGTTAATAAAGAACTTTTTGTTTGAAAATGGAATCATAAAACGAAACGTAACATATTTGTTCGTTAAATTCGAAATATGAATTATGTTTTATAAATGCTTCTAGTTTTTAAATTCTCAAACGAGGCACGACGGAAACTG
Organism: Hyposmocoma kahamanoa; assembly: GCF_003589595.1. NCBI lineage: Eukaryota > Metazoa > Arthropoda > Insecta > Lepidoptera > Cosmopterigidae > Hyposmocoma > Hyposmocoma kahamanoa. The sequence continues at coordinate 17,959,005 of NW_020653850.1, forward strand.
AATACGAGATTTCCTGGCAGTTAAAAGAATTATATTTAGAGTACTGCAGTTTTAAAACGGAGCACAAATATTTTTAGTTTCGTTTAAGTTGTTGAGCTTAAAATATTAGGGACATTTAAAATTAGAATTTTTAAAAGATTTCCAAATTCTTTTATTGTGGTTTTTTTATCGGGTTTATGGATTTTGTCAATATACTGGTGTTAATGTTTTCTGTGCAGATCTCGCCTGGGTATTTATCACTATCATCATACAACAGTAAATGCAATAGAAGTGCTTAATGGGCGTGTCACGTCTGCGAACAGTCTGCGGAATTCCACATAGCATAGTCCGCCATTTTCGCTTTGTACGTTACAGTCGAGTCAATTATCTCTACTGAACCTCTTACTGCTAATGCTACTTTGGGGTGAAAAAAATTATAGTCGCACATTTCCTATGTGTAACAATCGCGAAAACGTAAGAACTTTTCTATTTCCTATTTATCGTAATAGATTTATGACGGCAACATAATAGATTTTTTTAATCGTTCGTCGTCTCATAGTCTTTCTATTTATTGCCGCTAGATGTTGAATGAAATTTCAAAATGAAATCAAAATGTCGTAACTTGCAATAATAGGAATTTAACCATATGCCAACTGAGTAAAGTTTAAATTATATTAACAGTCTAGAATATGTTACATTTTTGAAATAAGAAACAGCGACCAATTATTATCATAGAAATTTTGGCGACAACGGTTCTGATAGTAATCGAAACATAAGGTACTTCTGTTGTTTTTTTGTTCCATGGTATTTTCCACCGTCTTTTTTTTTATAATACCAAGGGACGGAACGAACGAGTCGTGCGCATGGTGGTAAGCGATACGCCTGTCCACAACAGTTGCAGTGCCAGTCAGAACTTTAAATTGCGAAGCTCTTAGAGGCATTGCCACTGCGCCCGTCACCCTGCGACAAGAGTTGACAAGTTCCACGTGCCTATAATTTCACCAGCATCCTTACCCTTCCAAATCAGTTCGCAGTAGTGCTCACATTACTGCTTGTCGGTAGAAATAGGTAAGGGGCAGTACGATTTTTTTCACATGGAGCTCTACTGTTACTAAATCCGTACTTAAGCAGCATTATTGTGCTCATAATTGAAGGGTAGTGTATTCAATTTGAAAGCTTTGTCGTGAACTACCATCTTGTCCTTTTGACAACAGCTTTGTATTATTTATACAATTCTAAATATAAACTGAACCAGCCTGCTACGGTAGAGTGTACCAGCTTCCATAACACAGAAGGCATAAGTTCTTTTTTGTTTTGTATCGAGAATGCGGAGAGAACCAATTTCCATGAAATGTATGAAATTCCGTCTTTATATTAAAAGAAAATCGCCAAGAAAGCAATATAATGTCCGGTAGTAATTCCGCAACAGTCTCAGCTGTTTTGATTCTTCAATGACGTTAGTTTTTAAGTCAATTCATTTTGCCATTTCATGTCAAAACATTTTGTGGAATCCCAAAAATAAATGGTATCAAATTAGAAAGAACGATCTTTTTTACACGAACATGATTCCGCTCTTGATCATAGTCTAAACTAAGTCGAGACAAGGCAAGAGAGCGATATTACCCAGAACATGTTGGCTCATCCCACTCTTAAAGACATCATTCTATTCCGTGTTCCATTTCCTGGCTCTACACATAAAGGCTTTAAAATTGGTGATGCGAAGCACTTAGTCCTAATATTTGGAAACAGGTAACAAAATTTGATAAAGAAAACTACCTTTTAATGCCCTGATATTATTTTATAACGTATCGCCGTAAAATAACAGTCTTAAAGCTGCGGCCCGTGTTTGTACGAGCCGTCACGGGCGGCACTCATTCTACTGCGCGTTGGTGCGAGCTCGCGCGGTGCTGCTCGTGAAACCACCGGCCGCCGTGGGAAGCCAGAATAACGCCACAACAACCCGCAGTCGAAGCGCTCAAAGTTTGACAGCACGCGGCTTCGTCGGCGCCGCCGCTGGCCTTACTTTCCCACGCCTCTCGCGCCACGTACCGTAAAATGGCGGGACCGTTCGATCGCGTCTCACGCGCCGTGCATTTCTTGCACGGAAAAATTTATCTTTAACGTCTTGTTAAAGCGATTAACAATCTTACAGTAACGTCACAGTACATTTATGAAAATGTTATTTATGTTAAGAAAATATAATATTTTTAATGAAAAAATGTGACGGACTAACATTAATACGATAAAATAAATTAACTATTCTTGACAGTCGTCTTCATAGTCTCAAATTGACTTAAGGGGCAATATATACGCTTCTATAATAATACTCCTATTGATATTAAAAATATGCCGTTAACAAGGTTTAAAACTATTGTAAAACAAAAACTTTGTACTAAAGGTTATTATACAACTTCTGCATATTTGGATGACAAAAATCCGTGATAGTGACCCGTTTAGCACTTTCAGGTTTTCTCGATCAAGATGTTTGAATTAAATATTGTAATGATAAATGTATTCAAATGTATATTTATAAAGAGCAACCCCTAGAGCTTCTTGCTCATTCTTATTCAGGGGAGTCTGCTTTACGAATGAGCAGTAGAATTTAATCAGTATGACGAATTCAAGTGTAATTTGCTTACCTATGAGATAAAGATTATTGGACTGACTTTGCACATAGATTGACTTGTTTTGTAGTAATTTGTAGTATCACAGTACTTAATAATATAGGAAACAGTCTTTTTACAAAACACAAATAATTTCAGCATATTGGGATTTACATAGTTAATATTTGACGTATAAACTTACCTAGATACAGTAACAAGCCAAGAGAAATAAAATCAATGCACTTACAAAGTTTCCTACTCCAAAAGAAGGAATGTCCTTCATTGAATCTAGAAGCCGCATTCAGAAATCAGTCTGGCCACTCGCCAACGTCTCGTGCGGTCTTTTTAAATTTAATGCTCTTAACTTTGATGCAGTGCAACTTACATTCAGATTAATGCTGTTTATTTTGTTAAGAGGTTTAGCTCAAATTGCGCTTAGAGTAACTGAAGTAATACAAATACAAAATGTTTTTTTTCTCACAGAATGGTCTACAAGTACATACATATACTGCACGCCTTTTCCCCGGCGGGGTAGGCAAAGGTAGAGACAACAGTCTTCCACTTGCTACGGTCCTGACACACATCTTTCGCCTCATCAACACGCATCAGTGCTTTCATACATGTTCGTCGGTTAAGGGTTCCTACTTTTGACCTGGCCCTTCTTTAGGATGGCCTCAATTTGGTTGTTTAATAATAAGTTCCTTAGTGACAGCTCGAGTCTGTACTAGGTTGGAGACCTGTGTAAAAGATAACCAGGCTCACTACCTCTAGGTGTATAAAGAATCTAATATTATAAAAAAATACTGTAATACATATTACAAAATAAAGCATCGCATGACAAGAAACAACGTATATGTGTTCACGTGAGAGTGCGTGCGCGAGTGTGTGTGCGTAAGCGACTGTGAGTGTGAGGGATGTTTACGTGTGCGTGCGTGCGTCCGTGCGTGCGTGCGTGCGTGCGTGTGAGGGTGCGTGCTTGCATGCGTGCGTCCGTGCGTGCGTGCATGCGGGCCTGCGTGCGTGCGTGTGTGCGGGCGTGCATGCGTGCGTGCGTGCGTGCGTGCGTGCGTGCGTGCGTGCGTGCGTGCGTTCGTGCGTGCGTGCGTGCGACATAATAAGTAATACAGTGTAATAATAATAATCCATTAGTAATTTATAGAGCGGTGGTAACCTAGTGAAAAAATCAAACGAAACATCGAATCTCTGTCATGGCATGTACCTATGATTTTCATTTCTAAGTGAAAGAAAACATCGTAATGAATAAACCAGCATGCATGTCGATGAAGGTTCACAACCCTTGGAAGACATGGGATGTGCCCAACCAGCATTGGGTGAGCGTGGTAGACATTCGCCTAAGCCCATAACTGCAACACACCCACACAAATGCAAACCGTGTTGTTCAAATGTCGGTCGACCATAAAATTCAAAACTCATTTAACTTAATTATTTTTGCCTCAGAAGGTTTTCGGGCGTAATGTATGTATGTATTTCTTTGGTTCATCCATAGTCCTATACATGGTATATTTTATTATTGCATTTAAAAAAAAATCAATAAATAATATATTATGTCTTTTGTCGATACTCACCGCAATATCCAGTTAACAGTGGTTTGTTAAAATTATTAACTTAATATTATTATTTATTATACAGTAGATACTTCTATTTTCGCAATGTTGACAAACTTCGTATTTCGGCTATCGTCGGGTTTTATTCAGTTGCCCTTTGCCTTTGGTACAGACCGAACGCTTTTAGTCGACTTGGAAGTATATAGAGTTCCTATTACATTTTTTTATTTATTATCCAATGGGAGGAAAGCCGCTAAAGTTACAGGCACGGCTGATAACTTACAGCGTGTACTTGTATTTTTTACAAGAGGCCGCAAGAAAGATAAATGGTTATTTTCAATAAGTCCAGAAACGTGTGTCTGTAGCTTGTATGATTCAATCGAAACAGTAAAAAATACTTTAAAATAATATGATAAAATAGAAGAATTAGTTACTTTTCCTTTCCTTTGCTTTATATTCTTGTTAACTTGCTTATTGAAATAGGGAATAGAATTACAGCTCTACATAGTTCACACGGAAATCAAAACAAAACAACAATTCAAATTGTTATAGATAATAATTAATGGGCATGGAAATTAATATTCGTGTGCACTCGGAAATCCGATGATTGTCGAGAGACATTAAGAAAATAGAACTATACCTTACTTAATTTATACAGAGCATATTGTTTATAAGCCATACATCTATTCAAATAAAATTTCTTTGATTGGCAGACTAATACGGCGCAAGAAAGAAAGGATCACTGCGATTAGGTTTTTATTATTTCCTAGTGCAAAAAAGTTAACAGTATACCTGTACTTATCTGTTGGGAATCTCTAGTTCATTTTCAGAAGAATAACTCCTAATTTCTGTCATCAGTAATTTCCACTGCAAAGCGTCAGCGCAAAATAGCTTTATTTTCGAGCAACATCCCCGAACTTTTTATTATGCTCACATTGTTTGTAAGCAGTAAGTCCTGCAGTTTGAATCTGGTAGCTATAGAATAGCGGGTCTTCGTGATGTTAGAATAGAACATCGTTTGTCACAGGGAGACAGAGGGAAGCGTTAATTTGACAAGGGATCTCCTGGCAGGTTGACCTACTTGCGTAGACGAAGATTACGTTTTATTACGTGTTACATGGGTGGATTTTAAATTGTTTGTTTAATGTCTGAAGGGATGGGAATGATGTATGACATAATAATAAGTGAATAAAAGATAATTTTGAGAGTATTTAGAGAATTAAACCAGGAAATGCGGAGATTTCGGTGTATAGTACAACACAGACCAATGTTTCGACCGCCAATGCATCCTGCAAAGCAATATACATATTGATGTCCCCCCGAATAAACGTGCAAAAGATTTTACACATTTTTTTTGCTTAGCTGTGACGTTCTTTTATCTATTACATAAGGCTTCTAATTTTTTTCACTCAACAGATAAATTACTTATTTTAATGTAATTCAAACATTTATTTTTATTCTCTATAAAACAAATTACACAGGTATAAAATAAAATAATACATATACCTCTAAAAAGTTAAAATTTCATACACAACGACATAAACAGGACAATTTATTTCCATGGTTTTCATCACATATTTTTTCGAAATAAACCCATCAGGAACAGAGTAAATGAAGTTTTTATTTTTCTTGTAAAGTTGTTTTTTCATGATACCAAGATACTAAGTGTCGAGACGAACAAGTCGTGAGTCTTGTAGTAAGCGACATTTGTCCATAGCAGCTACAGTGCCGCAAAGATTTGAGAGGCACTGCCACCGCGCCTGTCACCCTGAGACGTAAGTTAACAAGTCCCATGTGCCAGTAATTTCACCAGTACCCTTATCCTTCAAACCGGGAACGCTTCTTCTTCTTATCGTATCGACAGTGTATGCACACTGTAATGCTCGTTGTGAAAAGATTTGCCATTCGGCGTATTTATTCGGTGGAATCGTCTATATGTCGTCGCGGGTAGCGATAATGCTGTATCATCCAAAAACTCAAGTTTTCACTCGAGCCAAAATAAAAACTTAAAAACGAAAAAAAAATCATAACTATGAAACAGGTTGATTTTTTTTACCAAATTTAGCAAATAAACCTATAAAAAATAGGACCTAAACTCTTTTTAAATAGCCCAATTCCTAATAACTAAAATGTGGGTTACGACAATTTGATTTTCAGATTTTAACCCCAAAAATGCTGTAACTTTCAAGTTAATTTGTATGAAGGTGCGACTAATGCCATCAATTTACGGTATTCTAAGGGTCGTATTCCAGAACTCTACTCAATACTGAAGTCAGGACTTGAGTATTACAGTGAGCACTGAAAATCATACTCAAGTGCTTGCCATTAGAGTCGTATTTCCAGTGCTTGAAATTATACTCAAGTCTGCTCAAATCCTTACTTGAGCATTGAGTAGAGTTCTGGAATACGACTCTAAGGGTCGTATTCCAGAACAGGACTTGAACAGACTTGAGTATGATTTCAAGCACTGGAAATACGACCCTAATGGCAAGGACTTGAGTATGATTTTCATTGCTCACTGCAATGCAAAGTCACGACTTGAGTATTGAGTAGAGTTCTAGAATACGACCATAAGAGTGATGTAAATGAATTGGAGCTCCTTAACACATGTTTGGTCTATAAACGTTAACTTCTTAAATATGTACGAATTTGAATACTGCTGTAACAGTATTTTTTAAACCAAAGCAGGTAACATTGAAATGGTGTTAGTGCAAATCACATGCAATTTACATGACTTTTAATATGTTTATTTTTAAAAAGAACCATTATTTGTGAAAATGACTTTGATCACAGTGAATACAATAAATCAAATCGAATTATAATATTGATTTATTTCTCTCGTGAGTTTGGGTGTAATTTGTGGTAAAATAGCACCCGCGTCACAGGGTTTTCCTAGTGCGGGGCTATGTTGAGTATGTGCGTTATTATTATTATATTAAGTAACTTTTTTTGTTATTTTTTATTGGAGATTTAACACAATAAAACAAAATCATTGATAGATCGTTCTTACATCTAATGAATTATAAATTCCTTAAAATTTGATAAAAGAATAATAATGAACAACTAATCTTACTCTTGATTATTAGTTTCTATTTGCCGTTCCTATATTTTCTATTTTTGTTTATTGCCTGGTACCTACAAGGAAACGGATTATCTATATGTTAAAGATTTAAAATGATTACGTGTTGGTATAAATTCAATAATAATTAGACAATCCATGTTCCTAGTAGGCACTAGGCAATTAACTAAAATAATTAAAATATAGAAATATTTTAAGCAGACTTCAAAATTAAAAAAAAAATATATAATTGAACCTTCTAAGTAGTGTCATTTTTTCGATATTTTATTTTTAATTATTTTGTGAACTGCAACCTGGTTGTACATTTTCGATATTTTCGGGCGGTAACTGGTCGATTGAACGTTAGGTCCGGGAACTGCAACCCGCTTCTGAATTATTGGTCTCTTTGAAAGTCTATGATCATTTCAGAAGGTATTTTGAACAAATACATTTTTCTCAGGATTTCTAAATGTGGGCATCAGATCACAAACTTTTGTAGAGACTAGTTTTCATTTTGGCGTGTTGCATATCTTTTTTACTGAGCTTCTTGATGGAGTTTGTAGCATTAAATCTAGTTAAATAGATTACAATTTATTAGAACCGTCTGATGGTTTGTAAGTCAATGGGTAGCATAGTATAAAATCTCAGTAATTATGTTGACTGGTTAACTTCCTTACTTATTTAAGTAAGAAAGTTAAATGCATCGCATTTACGAATCCTACGTAGTTTTCATTAATCTGACTGTTATGGTCTGAATAAATAAAGAAGATTAAATATAATAAATAATAAGATAAAAAAGGAAAAGAAATCATATTTGCATTAATAATTGAAAACTACTTTCGATTTTGCCATAAAAAAACTCAGACAACACACACAACTACCCTCACTGTTGCATGCGCAAACTCTAAAGATTGCTGTAAGTCGCGGTGTCATGAAGCGAGGGAAGGATAAAACGACGTAAAGAGAAATTCTGTACTTGTTTTTATTTGTTTTCAAATATCGTAACACTCATTGCACTGTTAAAACTCGGACCTTTAAAACGCTGTATATCACATTGTTCGTATTTTAGAACATTTTAATATTAGGGAATGCAAAAATGCTGTAACCAGCGGCAAAGAAACATTTAATAACGTGTTCTTGAGGTAACGCATATTTTGCAAAAAAAAACACCGGATTTTATGGGTGTTAAATCGTTTTAAAATTCCTTAATCAGTAAAACCGCAAAAAAAATTATGGTGCCCAGAGTTTATTTTTCATTTTGGAGACACGAGACCTAGACCAAACGAAGCAGAAAAAAAACTAAATAAGCATATGCAAAAAAAGCATTTTAAAGGTTACAGCGTTATCGCTTTCCAGAGACGATGTTTTGTGGTAGTTGTATTTATAGAATGAGGATCAAACTATTGACTGACACTCTTCCAACGAAACTAGACAGATATTGCAAAATAAGTACGGAAGTTTTTGACATGCTTTAATATTGCAATTCCATCTTTTATTATTCCTTTTTTTGACATGTTTGTTGCGGACCGGCTACTGGACGGGGCAGATATAAATCTTTTTAGTTATTTTCATTTTTCTATTACTCATTGTTTACGTATATTTTTGCCTATGGTGCTTTCGTTTCTGTTTTTCTGTTATACCTAGTTTTTGCTGTGGCAACAAACTGGTGCGGCTTCCCGTCTGATAGCCTTTCCTTCCATGCTCTTCCTCTCTCTGTCATGTTTCCTGTTATCTCTATCTCTGTTGCAAGAGAGGGTTATCACTGGACGGGGCAGATATATAAATCTTTTTAGTTATTTTCATTTTTGTATTACTCATTATTTATATATATATATATATATATATATATATATATATATATATGGTGCGTTCGTGTCTGTTTTACTGATATGTTTAGTTATTTCTGTAAATTATAATTTTATTTTGATTTACTTTGAGCCTTATTTTTGCCACTGCTCCTCAACAATGTTAATATAGGCTATTGTATTCTATTTTTACTCCATTTTATCTCAGAAATTATATCTAATGACAAACCAACTCTACCCTTCGCACAGAATCAAAGTTCTTATAATAAATGAATATTTAAACAACTACTGTAACAGCATTGGACAGTGAAACAGACGTGCTCAAAAGTTCATAACTCGGAAACTAATTGTTCCCTTAGCTCTTGATAGTCGCGACTGATGGCTCCCAAGAGCAAAACATGGGATAGACTGTATCTGAATAATGTTGTATTTTGCATTTTCATGATACCTATTTTGTACACCTATGGTAATATAGACAGCAGTTTTGTTTTGTACATCATTCAAATATAGTGCTCTCGACAGAGCACTATACGATCTACATATTATATCCGAAGTATTCCTAACAACGAAAAATAATATTTTCCCACAACATACATATATATCCTCGCAAATGAAACAGCTTTCATAGCTCTTTAAACAGAAAGGCTTCAGTATTAGTAGTAAAATTAAATCCCTTAAAACAATTTGATTGTCACCACCAAGAATTTAATTTTAATAAATGCGAAAAAGACTCAGAAACCACAAAACGGCATCTAACGAGAAGTGACTCTGAACATTTTCAAACACAAGAACCACCAAACTAATGTGACACCCCTTGGTTTGCTAATAATTGTAAATCCAGAAGCCATGGTCTCACGGCAGGGGTCAGCTTAAATCAGGCGGATGCATTCTGAGACCGGGTGCGATTTTATGATCCGTGAATATCGCGCAAGCATTTCTAGATGTTCGGATCACATTTTTATTGTTATGGAAATTCGAGTTTCCCGTTAGTTGGAATTTCAAAAGGGTCGATTAGGACGTCTGGTTTTGAAGGTGGTTCACAATACGTTCCCCCCTTATTTGTAAGATGTGCCCCTCGCTGCATTCCTTTCAAGGGTTTCTGAATTTCACCCCGCGACTTCTTTATGTAATCGGAGCGACTTTTAAAGTTCGCAGATTGAATTATGACACGAACGGACGATTGAGTTTTATGAATAAGTGAAAATCGTTTGGGGTACCATAAACTTGTTTTTGGCAATCTTTTTCGTATGGGCAAACACGTTTTTCGTTCTAGTATATAACTTTAGATAATATCAGTGTGTACCTCACAATCTGCTGCAAAAGCTGCGCTTTGTAATATTGTTAATGAACATAATAGGAAAATCAAAATTGTTTTATCTAAAAACTCACATTCAGCCGGTACAATTTCAACGTTCACTATTGTGTACCTACATGTATATAAAAATGTAAATGTGCAAATGTCCAATATGCGCCAATTGGCGAAAAATGGTACTGACAAGCCGACTCGTATCGGAGTGGAAACTATTAAATCGACTGATAAAATTTTATTGAATTTTCCGTCCAATATGAGAGACGAAGCGTTATTGATGAGCGGCCCGTGACGTGGCAGGGCCGCTAAAACTTTACTCACGGCCGAATTTTTGCAAACACATTTCGGTGACAATCTTTAAAGAAACAACTTTGTTTACCAAAGTTTAAATATTATAAGCTACTTGAAAATATGACATTATCTAGTCAATAGTAATTTTGTAAAAAAAAAGTAATAAGTTATGTAGGTACTGCTCTGTCCTAATGACGTATAAGAAATACCTAACGCTAGCTAGCCAAGAAAATTTAAAGAATACAAGCTATTGCTAATGATAAGCATTCAGTCAAAATAGAATTTATCAAAAGATTGAAACCTGCGGTGACTTAAAAACTGGCAGCTGCTACCGTTAAAGAACAAATATAGTGATCCAAGAGCACAATGCCCTATGGCTTGGCTGAAGAAGAAATTTCCTAAATTTTATACAATTGATCCACTATTCATTTAATGATTAATTGTCCACAAGTATACGTCCCATTCGCGGGTCTCCTCCACAGAGATGATTTCAGCCGTAGTCTCCTAGCTAGCGCAATAACGATTGATACTTCAGACGTCTTCAAAGAGTTACATAGTTGTAGGCGTTATTAAACTGTTCTCTTTCGCCGTTATAAACTGTCCTTTCCAATCCTCAAATCGTGGTAGCACGATTTTAGGATTCGAAAGGACCCGTTGTTGTGTTGCATATTCCTTGTGGAAATTATACTTAGGGTTTTTTACACAGTAAGCTAGCATTCTTTAACTACCTCCATGGCCGAACTAGGCCGGGAGAAATATTTGTATAGCCTACATTTATTTCTCTCGTGAGTTTAGGTGTAGTTCGTGGTCCCGCGACACAGGGTTTCACACAGTTATGTTGACTGTGTGTGTTATTATTATTACTCTCCAAAGTAGTCTAGCGCTGCATTATATTTATGAATTTATTTAATTTATTTTCTCCTACCCAATTGAATCCTCGATGCTGAAAATCTTGACCTTCTGGATCACAAATTTGTACCTTATATTTCAAAATAAAACGATATAAGTAGAATATGTTTGTATCTAAAGTCTCAATAATCATTTTTCATGCTTAATAAATAAATATATACCAACTACTTACGGAACACACTTAAATATTTAAACACAGAGATGGAAATCAAGACCAAAGGTGTAAACAAACAACTGTCACTGTGGAAGCGAAAACTCATAAATCTTAAACATTTTTTCAAGTTCATTTTAATAAACCTGTTCAGATAGGTTCTGATATTGATATTACGAGAAAATGTGTTTATTTATTTTTTAATAAAAAGTTTTATGATGATTTTTGTATATTTATCTACTTATTTATAATAATAAAACGGTCTTTTATGTCATCTGTGTCATTGATCAAAAACCATATGAACAAAAAAGCAGCCAAAAGTTGTTGTATATATGTCCGAAAAACTGCAATCAGTAAAAAAATTTACTGACTGCAGTTTTTCGGACATTATGTTAATAAACAGGATATCTTTCGTTCTTGTTTATTATTTTACAAAATACACAATTTACGCACAATATAAAAAAAAAATATTGCACGATTCTTAAAATATTTTTGTAATAGCAACACCTTAGTTTTCGTTATTGGTCGCAAATCTCATCGCCGAGTATAATTATTTATATTTATATTATATATGATATTTTAGTGCCCATTTTGTAGCCGGAATTTGACACTATGGAATTTGAGGATAACTTTGTATCTTTTACGATCGGGACAGCATATCCGTCACCAGCAATAAAAGATATCAAAAAGGATGAATGAGATGTGATCGATAGTCTAATAAATCACAACGACTATATGAAAACACATACTTAGCCTAACGAAGCTTTAAAATTAACTTTTTTAATAATTCCCTACTAACAATAGTTGTCAGTACTTTTAAGTACAGTACTCGTACAACCAAGACATGGACACCAGGATTCCTAAGGTACAGGACGATCCTAGTAGTCCAAAGTACCAATTTTAATGACCTCGTGACTATACCTAGGATATGTTCAAATACCCTTTAATTCTTTAGTGTCTTCATTGCGCTTTACAATCTCAAATGAGACGCTGCAAGGGATTTTGCCATCTTATGATATTCTTCCTTAATGCTGGAAGCGTTTCGGTTTCACGTTTATGTGAACAGTGAACGACTAGACTTCTTTGAAAGGTTCTGTTGTACCCAAACTATACAACCTGGTATATTAAAGTTTGGAGGGAGCAGTCATCTTCTAGTCGAAAACGTAACCAGTCTCGTCCATTTAACAACAGGTGAGATTGCAGAAAAACATGAAACGTATAGTACAAAATAAACCACGATTAATAATAACATAAAGACTAATAAATCTAAGACAGGTGTTAAAAGAGCTCAATGTGTCAATGTCCAGTACAGCTATTGTGGCTGAATTCGGATGCAGCAATTCGTACACGAAGCAAAACAGTTCATGTGGAAAGCGATAACACCTGTATTTTATATGTGGACGCTGCTAGACGCTGTGTCGAGATAATAAAGGATATTATTTTTGATTTATAATCTAGGAACTCTGTTGAGTTAATTTCGATAGACGAATTCAACCGATGGGTTTCTCTTTTTCACTGAAAATCCTTCCTAGCGAAAGAGCTCCGTACGTCCAATGAGCAGAAATTATTCGCAAATTTTATTACAACAGTATTAGTCCAGAAAACAAGCCACGTGCCTTCACGACTAGGCAATGCACTGCAATAACAAATTCTAACAGTATAGCTTTAATTTAGATACGTATATAATCGACCCTATTACACATAACATGTCGATTTATAGTTGATAAAAGGCGTTTAACAAACACCCGGTTGAAGCTAAACAAGTTTAAACGCGCTATCAATCATTGGCCAGATTGATTGATGGTGCGACGGTAATGAAATTTTACGCCCGCATCGCTTGCATTTGTTCCGGTAATTACGTCCGAGATGAGAGTTTTTTATTTATTAAATCTTTAAGCTTTTTCATTGAGAACACTGTTGGCACTTGCATTTGATTCTGTTTCTTTTTGTTTTTGCTGTGGTTATGATTATGTCTATAAACTATTATTTCTATTCATGTGTGTCAATTTTGAAAACATTTTAATTTACTTACATTTATTCTATTTTGATTTCTAATTTAAGAATTACTTTTGCTGCTTCTGTTATATATGTTAAGAGGGATTTTTAAACACTGAATAAAGACGATGTTTTGCTATGAAAATACATTTCTACTTCATCCATCGAAGCGAAAAAATAGTTAAGTTCGACTCTTCCTCAATTCAACTACGTCAAGTGTACGACTGACAATACTGATTTGTAGCAGTTTTGAGAAATAGGGGACACCTTGGAATACATAGTTGTATTACTTAGTACTGAATGATGTTTACATTTAAAAGTAAACTGCATCCGTCCATAGGAATCAATCCAAAAACGTCAAGTACGCATCAAATATCGCTGTGCTAATAAGACAAGTATTAAAAAGCATATAAAATGAAACGGCGGTGTGGAGGCATCATAAACTGACATCGGTACGTGGCCAGGAATAAAGAAGACGCTTTGTGACAGCTCAAAATACTAAGATATTACTGCACATATTTGTAAACATGTGTATAAAAAAATCTCAATTTTGAAACTGATTCCTAAGGTAACAGAAATAAAGTGCATAGTGAAGCTATTTACAATGGTAGTGACTGCAAAATAAAATCCATCATTCCGCCGTCTTTGGGTGTAAATTATTCAAACCCAGTTCTTCCTTTACGCGGTTGACTCCACTTTTTTATCTTAAGCCTGTCTTTAAACATAAACGAAGGTAATTATTTAAATCCTGGATCAAGAATTAAAACGCAAAATGTCACTGCTGAATTCTGATTATGAGGCAGACAAGGATTTTTGAGACGTTAAATTCAAAGATTCCTTTTTATTTGGAAGATGAGACGGCAATCGAAATTGCTTTTGATATTTTTTATATCAAAAGCAAATTCGATTATATTTTATTCTCCTTATTGTCATCGCTACCAGAATATGACACATTAGATGACATGTTTTATAAATTATTACAATTGTCGCAAAGTCTATATGCTAGTTATGATGTGATGATTAAAATCCCAATTCCAACAGTTTCTTCATATTTACATTATGTTACGTTAAAGAACGTAATCTCAAGCACATTAAATCTATGTAGCACCTTTGATGGTAATTTTGTCTCTTTGTATACCATTTTGACATATTATTGTAGTTATTCAGGTTTAGTTTGTTTATTATAAATATATTTATTGTCTCTAAATTGAGTTTTCCAAGTAACGCAATTAAAGTAGAACGACCTATTGTACGTAATTGGATGTAATAATAAAATCATTGAAGAAAATTCTGCAATAATGTCGGCCATTGTAACCTCAATACGAGTATCAAAGGGTATCGACTTTGTGGTTGCTTTTTCAATCAATTATTCTTTACGTTTTGAAGTATCATTGACTTTTGTATGCGAAACGCGAACGAAATAATAGTAAGTGTTGTGATTCACCTTTGCAATAATTTGCCACAAAGCAAAAATGGAATAAAGGAACGTAAACATTGACAGATAATTAACTTCATTAATTATACATTCTAGAGAAACCACTTTTCAAGGCATGTTATAGTTATGCGTCTGGAAAATTATCATACATTATTCAAATACTGAAAAAAGCACCGTGCGAGACATTTTAAAAAGTCAAAATCAGATTCTAGAGCCAAGACCATATCGGAAGTGTTTCTAGAAACACATAACCCGAAAGCAGTCGCCCACGAAGAAAAACAACCGTGTAAGGCTCTGCACGTCGTGACCGCGCGACCGTCCATTAGTTCTGGCCTTGTTTATGGGACAACTGGCGGCGTCTCTCTATGCCCCTGTCTGGACACACCCCATTCGTGTACACCATTTTGATAAGGTCTTGACACTGCAGGTTTTACACGCTTGAACTTGTTATTGGATGCTCTTAAAGCGTATTCGAAGGCGAGTAATTCAATAGGATGTAGTTCAATGGTAACGTTTGTAGGTTGTTAATTGATCGTTTAGTAGACTAACATTGTGTATTTAATATGCTAATTTACATGTGAAATGTTTATCTTTCTTATTTTGACTAAGAAAAATATTGAATGGTAGAGATGAAAGTATTTTTTTGTTTTTTGCAAGTTGCGACATGAAAGTTCTGCAGCATTACTTCTCTGCAATTGCTTTATTGGGCATAAACTGCGCTGCATCTCTCACGTTTAACTTTTCTGCTCATAGTGCCGTAATGAGAAACTGTTGCTCCTAGTTTAATTTTACGATCAAAACATCGCAAAAGGGAGACTGAGCATGAATTTCATTTTGAAATTCCCCATCGTGTGCATATTTTAAAAACATTTCGCTCGCCATTTCAGTAGTTGCCACACCAGGCGTGCCGTGCACTGCAGGAGGTCGCATGAATGCACAGTATGTACAAGGGAAGAATGATATGTTTTCTTTTTATTTATATCGTGCTGGTACGTGTCGCTACCGTGACACCACGATTAGATATAAAATAAAAATATTATGTGTTAAGAACGCTTCGTTTTGTGATGTGCAAAGTCACGAATTGTTTTACGAGTTTTCAAACGCGACTCTATTGTTACAGAACATACTTTAGGGAAATATTCCCTATTTACGAGGGGAATGAACCGTATGAAATGTCTAAAATAATAAAACAATCCGAGGCCTAATATAGTCCCCTATTCGTAATATTTCTCTCCTTCTCTGTCTAAAAAAAACCAATTTCGCATCCGTCTAGAACACGTGACGCTCGAAAAAAGTCGAGACTGACAAAGACGTCATAAACTTTCCGGAGTAATTCATAAACTGGGAAAGTGCCATTCCGCTGGTACCGGCGGTGGGCTGTCGATTCGTCCCGCGCGACAGAGTCCTATTAATTTTTACGATCCATTTAATTCTTTAACCTGGCGGAATCGATTTATAACAGTTTTATCGCCCGGTTGCAATTTAACGGGGGCTGTAAACTTTCTGTCGGTGTCTCGACAGTACTGGCAGCAAACTACACGCGACCCATTGAAAACTACGACCGATGGAAGTTAATTGGATTTTTTTACCTGCTATGCTAGACTTGTTTATGCGTTATTTACTGCCAATATAGGAAAGAGCTCTAAAAATAAAGGAAATTATTGTTTAGACGGGTCAAGTTTCAATTGCCGCTTTTAGTACATTACGTTTTTATAGGCGATGTGAAATTAGTATTATATGTAATGTATTATAGGTTACAAAACACACTCTTGGTGTAAATTCCCAATAGTACTAATATTTCCTTAAAAACTTAGCTAAATAAACTTTCGGTATACTCTCAAGTCTATGTATGATTATATGACGTAGATTGGTATGGTAAGCCACAACATTATTGTCCGAACTTTTCAAAATCACAGAACACAGGAAATCTGAAATTTGTAAAAAATAACCCAGTGGCATATATGTAGATTCCGATATTCGACCGTGCAAACTGTACAAGGTATGACTTTGCATAGACTCAAATAAATCTAACGGAGCGTCGCCGCGTGCGTCGAACGCGTAAATCAAGGACTGCATTCACTTTGCATGCTGATATTAGCAAGCACCATTACGACAAAACCACGTTTTCTACGATTTATGACCATTGTTTTGTCATGGGTGGATATTATTTTACCGTTTTAAAATTAAAATTGCGATAGTGATAAAAAACAATTCCATTTTTAACAACTGTATACCTTCAATTTCAAATTGTCATTTCATAGTTACCTTTTTATTATATTTGCCCAGTTTATCTTAATATAATATTGGGAATTTGTAATTGTAATACATTACAGTCCTTCCCGTTCACAATTGTGTGAAGTTTGTTTGTGACTAGTTGATATTTGTACTCTTTTTCTGATAAGAAATTTTTTTGGTTAGGTTTGGTTGATTGGGAGGGAGCAGAGTAAATGGTATGATCGTGTCAAGTCGTATCCTCAAATACCTTGGAAGAAACCACTAGTTTATCGTCGAGTTGCGAAGATTTAGTAAAGTCGATTTTGTACGATGCACGGCCATGTTGAATTCGTCATATTAGAAAAATTTTGTCCCGGTAGAACTTGACCAGTGTCCTTGACATCTTTTGTTTGAGAGATCAGGTCGACTTTTTTTTCAACGACTACATGATATCAACGAATATTAACTTAGTTTTATTTTATAAAGTTACATTATTATACATTTAATTATACTTGCTCAATAATAATATTCACCGTTGCTAGAGCACGTGAAATCAAAGCGCTATCAAGCGGCGAGTTTGCACTGCATGCATTTGGATCATAAATCAATTGGATGGCCGATTACTTTGTATGCTCAGCCATTAGCGGGGCTTCCACTGCTCGTCCTAACTAGGGCACTTATTACGCTCTGAATTATAGTTTCAATGAAGTGTACACGGTATTTACAAACGCTTGATTTGTAACAACGCCATCTTTTGGCTGTTTGGTGCAACATTTTGTTTCGATTTGTGGTTTTTTGTAGTAAAAATTCACTTTTTCGTATTTTATATCAATTAATTTCATAGTTCAAATGTGTATAAAAAAAAATACAAAACTGGACCAATGCAATATTATAATCATAATTTCTATAGTTTTTACCCTTTAATATTAATGAAATTCGCAAATATCTTCAAATGAGATCTGATGATGACTTCTTAATTCGTTTTGAAGCCATCAAACTTACGCTACAAAATGTCATTAGGATTTTTATGACACAAATACTAATGAGTGAACTTTTATTATCTATTAAAATAACCAAGGTAAAAAGTACAACTCGATTATTGTTGCAATTTAGTTGTGTTAGATCGTTCACATGATCAATTTATAACTAATTAAATAAAGTGCGGGTTTTGCACTTTTCATTAGCCCTTTTTTATGTTTGCGGGGTAATTGACCTTAAAGAAAGTAATAAGAGCTACTTATTAATCGTAGGTACATGAACATTATACTATATTTTTTATTGATATTTTTAATGAATACCCTTCGCAATTGTTTTCGTCAATGATATTTTTATTCCTAACTTTTTATCGTACTACAAACGACTTAAGACATATATTGCCACAACCTCTTCCCGCCCGCAGTTCCTATACGTAAGGTATAGGATCCACGAGGTCATCGACAAGCTATAATTCGAAAAAAAGCGAAACTTTTGAAAAAACTCGTAAAACTAAACACAAATTTCTACGAAACCAATAAATCCACAACAGTGTGAACCACAAACATGAATATTTAGTTTTTTTGTTTAAAACCTTTCACCGCTGCGCTCAGAACACAAAGGCCTCCATTGTGAACGTGTACGAGTTATGACTGATGGCGGAAAATCAATTTCCATCGACCCCCGACGTCTCACTTACGACCCTTCGGCTTGGTGTAGGCCGGGAGCTGGCTACGCTTTCGGGGAGTATTTAGAAATGCTATTATTTGACTAACACGAAAGTCCCTTCAAGATATTTTGGTTTTCTCTTTTAATAAGGAGAATTTGATCTGATTACAACTCAACAGCAAAGTTGATGTACTACCGTCGAGCTGATCGACTTTGAGATAGAAAACACGGTAATATAAATGCAATCTAATTCAAATAGAGAGACGCATCTATTCATCCCCGTAATTATTTATTAGTATTCATTTGTTAGTAATATTAACTTTATTCAATATCACGGTGATATCACTACCAAAATATTAAATTATTTTTTTAAATTATTCCACTAGTTTGTTATAATTATTAATACAAAGAAAAATTCCTTCGACCCGGCTGAACTCGAACCAGATATCGTGGCTGATATTTTTTAGTAGTAATCTAAATTATTGCCTTAAAAGATATATGCTGTGTATATATACCTATAATACATGAATGTGGTTTGTCATGGTATACATATGCAAATAATGTAGCAGAAACGTTGAAATATTTAGGTGTTAGCTCCTGTACTAAAAACCCCTAGCTCCCCTGCTGATCTGGCTGTTTTTCGCCTTCGTTTCACCCGTCAAAATAACAAAAAATGATGAATGTACACCGCACAAGATCACTTATGAGGAAATGTCTAATGCGTATTTAAATATGTAACGTATTATAGTGAGGTTAATGTGCGTGACTCATATTTTGCGTAGTGTAGCAGACAGGAAGATGCAGGGTAACTTAAAGAAGACGCTTTAACTTTCTTGAAACCATAATGATGTGCGGATAATTTTTAGGAACAATACTTAATTAGCATAGGATTTATTTTAAGAAATAGACGAAAAATTTTTTTTTTATAAAAAGGAAATGCACATTTCACCTCAAACTCATCCGATGGAAAGTTCGACGATGAAGTTTGCACACCTAAATAATGTCTTATCACTCATTGTTGCTTTGAAAATGCTCAAGCTACGGCGTTCAGGGAATAAGTCCACAAGCAGGGAATTCCACTTCGTAGTTTCTTGCCATGTAATGAATGAATGTCCTCAGAGGAAATTTGAGTCCTACTCGAAACCGTCAGCAACTGGATCCTGACACAAATTTATTTTAAGGTGAAACTGTCAATGTGGTCATATTCGTTAAAAGTCAATATTACCTCAACTCGAATTCAAACTTTTCCCGTACTAATGCGGTCCATTTTGCCGTAGCCCGAACGGTAGATGTACTGTACAACCGCCCTAGGATACTTTAGCGCTCACTGGGCTAGGGAAACCAATTTGGAAAACAATGGCCAAAACCCTCTCCCGAGAAGAGACTCCTGCCCAGCAATGGGACGTATAAATGGATTGATGATGATATATTGTGGATATAAGATAAAGACAATTTTATTCCTAACCTAAATACATGAATCTGAAAGGGTTGTAACCTTGACGAGCCGTGACCACGTTCACGGCAATAAAATAAGAAAACTTAAGGTCCACAGAAATTTATTGTAAGTTCATGGTAAGAAAATAAAAAGAAAATGAAAGGCAGTAACAAAACAAAAAAAGGTATATAAAAACAAGTACAACGTATAAAACACTCCCTTACTACAGATGAACAAACAGTCCAGACACTTACCCCAAAAGGGCCGAGTTCTGCGGTATTACAGATTGGTATTAAAATAGGCACATGATTAGCAGTAAGTAGTTATTACAAATTGTTATCAAAATTGGCACTTGATTAGTAGTAGCTATTACAAATCGGTATTAAACGGTGTTACGGTTGTATGTTTGCTTCAGCTGTATCAAGAAGAAGTCCGGTCGTGTATGGAGTATTGCTGCCACTTAAGGGATGGCTCTAAATATACCAACCGACCACTTTGACAAGCGTGTCAAGAGGCTTATATAGGTGACTCGGAATTAGTAGAAGCGAAGCTGCAGAACCTTGAACACTGCCGTAGAGTTGCCTGCTTATCGGTATTCTACAGGATATATCACGGAGAGTGTGCGATGGAACTGAATAATTTGATTCCGCCTTCCCCTTTCCGTCATCGAGGGACTAGACGTGGACTGGCGTTCCACACCTATGTTGTGGATATTCCCAGAATTCACATGAAGCGTTTCGCTTCCACATTTATATGGCGAGCGACTAGGGAGTGGAATTGGAATCCGAACGCTATAACTTGGACCTTTGCAAGGCGAGAGTGAATAGGCATTATTTAGGTGTGCATGCTACACCGTCGATAAGATCGTCACTTTCCATCAGATGAGATAGAGAATTGTATATAAATTAAATTAAGATTGGTAGTGCAAGTTAATCTCTAAGTATAATTGTTTACTTGTATCTTAGGTATCCAAGTCGGCGATTACAGCTTAATGATCAGTCAACGTACTTTGTTGAATAACAATATAGTTTCACCAGTATACTTACCCTTCAAAACCGGAACGCAGCAATGCTTACATTACTGCATGACAACAAAAATAGGCATAATCACAGTTCTCTAGACGAATTCTACGAAGCTCTACTGCTACTAGAATATGTGATTGAGTAATCAGGGGGCCTACCATAACCTTTGTTTTTTGAAATCTTATTTCAATGTAAGCTTATAGTAAGGTTATTATAATATTACTCATATTCGTACCAATTTTACACGTTTTAACGTTGCAAAAGTAACTGAAAGAACGAATGATTTCCCAATATTGTCTATTCCTTACTAAAAATAGGAAAGAAATAACGCTATATGAACTGTATAATGCCATCTCTTTCTTTTTTGATGTTCCGAATCGTGTTATCGTTGTATAATGTTAAAGTACTTAATATTATTTACATTCAGAGAATTTTAACTGCCGAAAAAGAAGAGTGTGTAATAATGAAATCTATTAAAATTACGTTGTTTTCAATTATTATTCCGCATTTTCATGAAGAAAAAGAAATAAAACAAGCTGAGTCTTGACAGCCACGTTGTGAATTCGGAACCATAGTCTAGTGTCAACTGTTATTTTCGCCAAGCAGCATATAGATGGCGCTGTCATAATTTTATGAAATAAACATCGCGTATGTTCATTTTACGAGAAATTATTGCCTATGTGCTATTAAATAAAAAATAAACAAAATATTGAAGAGATGTGTGTAAATAAATAAGTTCAACTTAACTTTTAATCATTATAAATCAATATTAAGACAATAAAACTGAAAATAATATTGTTTCCATTGCATCCGTGTAACTATTTAAAGATTGCTAAATTTGACATAAGAGCAATATTACTGTAATGTCAAAGTCGCGTCATAGTACGAACTGAGTGAATGAATAGTCACAAAGCTGCTAATAAAACATCATTGTTTTAACATTACAAATCAGCTTTTTTACAAGCAACTTTTACTAAACCACGTGGCAAATTAGTTTGTCACTAGGCGTATGACCACCAGTGTTAAACTACAGCATTTTTAATTATATTCTGAACAACTTACTACTGTTTAGCGTTTATCATCCGCATTAGATGTAGTTGGGAATAAATTGACTCTGAAAACGCTTTCCCTTTAACAAAATCACTTGGAGCTCATCAAACCTGGTTAACAACCCGAGAAGGTTAGAAAGTTTTAATTATCAGGGATAAAATTCGTACTGAATGTTGCTCGGAAACGTTGCTTCCGTAATATAATCGAGTTTGAATATTGTGAGTTCTTAATGACTAAGGTATTGATTTCAAAGACCAATATTTATAAGTGCGAATCTTTTAAAAATAAAGTATTTTGATTTTATTTCATTATTTATTGCATCATGCATGGAACAGGAAACGATATCCAATACAATCATGCACCCTGACAGAATGTTGTAATATATAACAAGTACATTTTTTTAAATAAATTTTATACATCGATCACAATGTATAGGTAAGAGAGGAAGTATCTTCAATATAGTAATTTTTTATTTGGTTTTTTTGGCTGGATTCCAACGGTCTTCTAGCAAACTGTGGCAGACGCTGTGCCAACTAAGCTACAGAACGATCCAGTGGACCTTTACGAATTTTCTAGGTGCTTGCAGATCTTTGTTTTGTTTTAACGATTTTTTTGTCATAGCGCCAATTGAAATTGAGAAATCTATTTTATTTATATTTTTATAATAAATGGAAATTGTAACAAAATGTATTGAATGGTATATTATATTCTGATCCGTTATTTTCTGTTTCATTCCGTTCGATTTCATTACGTTCAAATATATTATATAATTAATAATAATAATAAAGCACACACTCAACATAGCCCCGCACTATGAAGACCCAGTGTCGCGGGTGCCCTGGACACTCACATAGACAACCACAAATTACACCCAAACTCACGACAGAAATAAATATAGACTTTACGACGACTTGCTGGTCTGCCATTGGACGCTTGTCGTGGTGGTAACTCATAGCCGAGACGGTGGACGGTGTTCGGTCTCAAGATCAACTCCAGCCAACCCGCAATCCCAGTACGTAAATATCGTTGAGGCCATTCAAATATTTCTCCCGGCCCAGGAATCGAACACGGGACCGTTCGGTCACGGAGGCAGTCAAAACAGAACAAGTGAAAAAACTGAGATTTTTGTTTTGCAACGTTTGCAAGATTAAAACATCATTTAATAATAAGAATTGAAATTTGGTTTACTATAGTTACAAATGTTATTAAATAAATACCTTATTTTTATTTATTTTCTTAGACATTACAATTGACACTACATAATATTATGTTGTACAAATTATTTTATTTTATCAATATTTTTTTTATTAAATTACATTTTATTATTAATTAATAATGGATTACCATTCTTCTAATTATAGAAAAAAAATTAAAGATATTAAATAAGACACCAGTCTTATGTCTGCTTGGGATTTTTCAACTAAATAATGACAACCGAAATACTGGATCCCAGACTACTAGTATAAACGAAATACTGGATGCCTCCTGGCCGAACGGTTACCATGCTGGACTGCCACGCAAGAGGTCCCGGATTCGATTCCCGCGCCGGGAGAAATATTTGAATGGCCGCCATTTATTTCTCTCGGGAGTTTGGGTGCAATTTGTGGTTTTCTATGTTTGTGTCCATGGCACCCGCGATACAGGGTTGCCCTAGTAACTAAGACTATTATTTAAGGTTCTAAATCGCATCTATTTGTTTTATCAAATACATCAACGTTTCGGGCCCTTTACAGACCTCGTGTCCCATGTCAGTCATAAGCCATAATTATGAGAGCTGTAAAAGAACCCAAACCTTGGTTTGTTTGAAAAAAAAACAAATATACGCCATTATATCTGAAAAAATAGCTTTATTTCCGATACTTAATACGATACCTAATCGGCTTCCATACAAGTACTAAACAGTAAACAAGAAGACATACTATTATCTTATAGATTAGTCGATCTGGAACAACCATACACATTTGTCTATTATTGTTCCCTAACAGCATCATTTCGGCTTCCATGCAATTACGCAGGCTCTCTATTACATTACTTAAGAAAAATCACCATAAAATTGGCGAAACGAATCAACACCAAACATCCTCCCCTATCCGCCATTTGTCGCTGGTACCCCAACATAAGTTGTACATTCGAACTTGGCGTTACAAGTACGGAGAGGGAAAAAATAAATATTTCACCCTAGCGCACCCTTGTTGGTGGAATCACGCGTCGCTTGCGCGTGTTTTCACGAAGATGGATCATCGGTGCGCGCGACAAGTATATACATAGACGAGCGGTCAAAACGCGGCGTGCAAAATGCTATAAATCGACAATGCTTAGTACACCGGTACTCAAACAGTCATACCTAAGTATGCAATGTCGACAATGTATACATTTTTTCTGTAACCGCAAAATAGAGATGTAAATGTACCGTGTGCATAATTACCGTTTTTATACATACGTATGAGGACTATCAATACTCAAAACTAATGGTACATTTAGTGGTTTGTAGATATGAACAAAAAGTTTACTTATAACAATACTGTGTAAAATACAAAATGAGTAAGTTAAATACTTTTTTAATTATTTACTTTTGTTTTAAGAGTCCTTTTAATTTTCAATAACTACAAATGAAACATGACTTTATTTTTATTACTAATGTCGTGCACGAAAGGAGCCTCCGGCACGACATCCATTTTTTCCTATATATCTGTTAAGCATACTTATAGTCTGGCGCATCCTGGACAAATCTGCAAGTATCCTAAGCCGATTGGCAAATTCTTTGATCACAATGGCATATATGCCATCGATAAGATATTAAGAAAAAGAATACATATGTTTACTTAATTTCACCGATTAGTTATAGTCCAAACCTAAACTACTAACTAAAATATCTTACGTAATTTCAGGCGGTCTTCACGGAATCCTTTTAATTGTAATATATTTATTTTTCATGCTCAATTTGATGTTTGCAACATATAAGGCAATATACACAAGTGCGGTTGAACTGTTCGTCTAGGAAACCCAAGTCCCCTCGAAGATGGATCATCGAGAACGACGGGGGGTGCCGATCGCGCGATAAACCGACGCGATACGGAAAACTACGGAATGTGAACACCTTCTTACTGGTAGCCGCCTGTTCGACGTGGCAGGTTAACACTTTTATTTGTTCACTGCCCTTTGCAGCGACGTCACGCGTTCTAGTAAAAATATGTAGAAGCATAACTTTTGAGTGCACCGGTGCATATTTGATATTTGAAAGGACATGTTAAGTATTTGTTTATTTATATAATGCAAAGCAGATTTATATAATGAAAACCAACGCATATTTCAACATTATGTCGGGTGAAAAATTTCAAAATTACAATTATAATCGAAATATAAATTGAAATTAAGTAAGTGAGCAGGTTGAAATTGCGTATTTGTTTTTTCAAACAAACCAACGATTCGGGCCCCGTTACACGGCGTCCCGTAGTCACGGTTGACTGGTGTTAAAAAAAATCATTAAGAAATCCTGATTTTCAGTGATTAGCAAAAACGTGCTTAATCCATAGACACTTTGGATGTGTATAGTAGTAGTATATATTACTACTATACTACTACATTGAAATATATTTCTATGTACTACTTATGAAAATGTTCTGCTAAGTAGGGAAGACCTTATATTTATTCTGGATAAACCAAAACTATTACCATTATCTTTTTTACCAAGTGACGATGACGGGACAAACAAGTCGTGTGCCTGGTGATAAGTGACACGCCTCCTGTCCATAGCCGTTCCAGTGCCACTCGGAACATTAAATCGGAAAGACTTGAGGGGCATTGTCACCTCGCCCGTCACCTGACAAGTCTCATGTGCGTGCAATTTCACCAGCACTCTTGTCCTTCAAAATCGAAATGCAAGAATGTCTCACATCACTGCTTGGTGGCAGAAATAGACAAGGAGCTTTACTGCTACTAAATTATCAGTATCTGGTATGAATCTATAGTCGATCCATGAGTGTATTTTTTACCAACTTCAATAAAGGGAGAACCTCCTGTTCTCAATTCCACTGTGATTTTTTGTATGTATGTTACGCGAAGACTTTGGCATTTGTAAACCGATTTTGATGATTATTTTTTTGTTAAAAAGAGGATACCTCAGCAGTGCTTCCAAAATTTGAAGAAAATGTTCCACCTCCAAGGTAACCGAGCTCAATAAAACTTGGCAAACATATGTACTGTTACCTGCCTCTGTGGCCGGACGGTTACCATGCTCGACTGCCACGCAGTGGTCACGGGTTCGATTCCCGGGCCGGTTTCTACCGGCTATTTGCATGGCCTACATTTATTTCTCTCGTGACTTTGGGTGAAATTTGTGATTGTTATGTATGTGGATTATGAGTGTGTTGCCTTAAAAAAATCCATTTTTATATAAAAAAGTTATAACTTCTAAGTAATATTGGGGGCAAACGAGCAGACAAGCCACTTGTCGGGAGGTAACCATTATGAGATTGTAACCCATAGACATTTGTTACACTAGAGAACCTTTGAGACCCCTGTTTACTCACTTTGTGTTTTCGTATCATACTCGCCCCTTTCTCGTTTCTATTGATCATAATATAATATGAAACATTCTGTATACAGTTTCCAATATCGAAAAACAAACTGCAGTAAATAATACACATGCTTTAATAACTCTTCAAAGATTTTCTATAAGGGACTGCAACAGATGTCCCTGAAAGATGAAAAGCTTAAGGCGATTACAAGACGTGCTCCAAATTTAATATGAAAATAAGAGGGTAATGCTTTTCTAAAAGTGTTTACTTTTCGAGTGCCGCCATTTTCGAAAAGTTTTCGAGTATTTCCGAGGGGAAGAACTAAATGTCAAATATATGTATATGTAAGTTGTTTTTAAGAGCGCTAAAGTGTTTGTGACGTGAATTTTATTTGTTGTTGTAATTATTGGAAGAAACAATGACAATTCCGTTATGTTCATGAATACATTATGGGAATTGTGTAAAAATATCATTTGTTAATTGTCAACTTATTTCTCAGGATGACGGGAGCGTTAGTGATGCCCCTAAGAAATTTGCGATTCAAAACTCTGAGTGGAACTGCAGCAGCCATGGACAGGCGTGTCGCTTACCACAAGGCGTACGATTTCTTCGTCCCATCACTTGGTACCATAATTTCTGTTGAGAAATTTCTTTAATCCGACAAAATGACTCTTAGGTTTTTGGTCTATTTGACCTATAAAGGAAGTAGGGGACCACTTGCCATTTTCGTTAATACACCATTTTCGTCAACTGGTCAATTTTGAATCTCGTCAGTTATGTGAAAATATTTAAGTCGCCATTTTCCCTAACTCGTCATTTTCTTTAACTAATCGCTTTCCTCAACTGGTAATTTTATGCCATCCGACATTTGTCATTGTTCGTACAGTCATGTACAATTATACAACAACAGTACTCTGATGTCACCATGTACAAGATAACGCACACATACGCAATAACAAATAATTCAAAGATGGAATGTCGCTTCCTAACGAATGCCAGATTTTCCCGCGAAAACATGTCAGACATCTTTACTATTGTAAAAAAAATTACAATCTAAGATATAGCACCATATCCACGCCACGGATTTCCTGTCACAGGTGGATGACACCTACTAAAAAGTCCCAATCTTGGAAAAAACAAGTTAAAAAACAGAAATAAACTTTTTTCATTTTTAATTTTTCATTTCATCCAGTTAGACCTTATCCTGTCCCGAAGGACGAAAATTTTTACTACTACAAAGGAATGTCAAATGAACTTCAGGAGGCCTACCACAACCTCTTAAAACAATATTACTTTAACCTTACATTGACTTTTCGTACCATAACGCGCTTTAGTAAGCTTATTTGCAATGTTAAAACTATGATATTTTATTGGCAGTTTTGTGACTATTCATTCACTCAGTTCGTACTATGACGCGACTTTGACAGTAAAGTAATAAATATTGCTTTTATGTCAAATTTAGAAATCTTAAAATAGTTACACGAATGCAATGGAAATAATATTATTTTCAGTTTTATTGTCTTAATATCGATTTGTGCTGATTAAAAGTTAAGTTGAAGTTATTTATTTACATACATATCTTTGATAGTTTGTTTATTTTTTATTTAATACCACATAGGAAATAATTTCTCATAAAACAAAAATACGCGATTTTATTTCGTAAAATTATGACAGCGCCATCTATATGCTACTTGGCGAAACTATCAGTTGACACTAGACTATTATTCCGAATTCACAACGTCACTATCAAGACTCAGCTTGTTTTATTTATTTATCTTCATGAAAATGCGGAATAACAATTGAAAACAACGTAATTTGAAAAGATTGCATTATTACATACTTTTATTGTTTTGGCAGTTAAAATTCTCTGAATGTAAATAATATTAAGTACTTTAACATTATACAACGATAACACGATTCGGAACATCAAAAAAGAAAGAGATGGCATTATACAGTTCATATAGCGTTATTTTTTCCTACTTTTAGTAAGGAATAGACATGGGAAATCATTCGTTCTTTCAATCACTTTAGCAATAATATATTACTTGGTTGATAGGTTTGTCATGGTACGAAATTGAGTAATGTTACAATAAGCTTACTTTATGCTGACATTGAAATAAGATTGTTTTTGGAAAGGTTATGGTAGGCCCCCAGATATTCAGATAAGGAATGTGACTTCGTAAATTTTACAGAATTAATATTTTATGTAAACTTAATGTAGTAGCGAACTAATAGCTTACAAAATAAAACGTCAAATACATTAAACACTTGAATTTACCCCAGCATATTAAAACATACAATTCACGCATTATATTATGGCAATACTGAAGGCTAAGAGTGAATATTAATTCGAAGGTAGTAAGCCGATGTAGAGGTACTTTATAGAATTCAAGACATTTCACTTACTCTATACTTAATCGGAGAATAAATTGGGCCGATGGTAATCATATTATTTAGAGCTTTCCCCATTCGTGCACACCTAGTAAAAACCGGTCTTTCATGGTTTTTCCATTTTATATCAATTCTAGTTTTAAGAGAAATATAAAACAATAAAACGAGCAACATCCACTACACTTTTCTATCTCCAAATATACACTAAAATGGATATTGGTTTTGAAATATATTTCGAATAATAAATTGGTATATTCGTAGATACAAAGGATGGCATTACCTGGTAAGCATCCGGATACGCAGTAAATTTCCGAATAACCTCAACTGACCCCAGATAAACGGATCCGGCCCATTTCAATTCAAACTATCCGTACTTTGGTACTAATCAGTGATGACAATTTTATTGTCGATTAAAGTGTCGATAGGTTATCGATTTATAGCAGTATGATCAGGAATTATGATTAATAGTTAATTGATTCGTTGATGGCATTTTCAGATTAGCGGAACTGATTATTAATTAGTATCTATATCATGATACGTAGCGTTAATAGTCGTTAACTGACCGCGTAAAATACGTATGACCTGAGTCAATTATCTAGCACCTGTAATGGGCACAAGAAGAGCTACATTTTTACCTATAAACATTTTACACCATCGCTGACTAAATTATTACTTCAATCAAGGGATCTCAAAGTCTGGCATCGCATACACAGTTCCTATGTTGTTGCCAATATCTATGCGGTACCGTAGGTCAATGGCGGTACCCCATAACCTATATACTATTATTTTTACATTTATTTATCGTTTATTGTAACTACCTCGGTGACTAAACGATTATTATACTGGTGGCTGCCACGCAGAGGTACTGAGTTCGATTCCCGGGTCGGGAGAAACATTTATACGGTCTCCGTTTACTTCTCTCGTGACTTTTAATAAGTGAGTTCTCTTGAGAGTTGGTGTGGTTTGAGATTTTGTATGTGTGTGTCCATGGCACCCGCAACACAGGTTTTCCCTACTGCGGGGCTATGAGGGTATGCAAAAAAATTAACCATTATCATATATTTATGGTAACGGTATCATATACCGACCTGCAAAGTAGCTAAAAGGTTAAGCTGACAAACCTGATCAGATTTTGTTTTCTCAAAAATTATGTGCAAAATATCAATAACGAAAGAGTGGAATCGCCTTGTTGTGTAAATCTTTATCACATAAAAATTAAGATTACAGTATTCCTACGCAAAGTTACTTAAAATCCCATAATAGGTTTTTTAACGACAGAACAACTAAACGTCGATAACCAGTCATATTACATCACTATTTTCCTTTTACTATAATCGAATATTAGCTTTCATCTGGCGAACATTCAAAATGGACATTTTATATAATGATATTACCCTTTTGTTTCACGAAAATGGCTGCATTCTTTATCAAATCTACATTTCGTGAATGGAATATGAAATAAATATATTGTCAATGTAGGGTATTTTTATTGAAATGAAAAGAGGTACATTAGGCAAGTAAAGGCCAAGAAGCAATACCTCTTTGACATCATGTATCATCATGTTACATTGTAGTATGTGGTAATGTTACGTTGTTTGTATTTTAATTTTTGTTTCAGTCGTTTGTTGATATTTTACGTTTTGGCAGAATATCAACGAGGTCTATGTCCATTGGGTATGTTCGTTTTATTATTAATAGTTTCCTTATTTTTGTTATTGAATGCTTTGCATATCAAATTAATTATTTTTGATTATGATTATCAAGTTTTTAATTTTTTACAATGTAAGTTGTGTGAAATAAATTATAAAGATAAATTTAATTATGCGACATTTTCTAATATGGAGAAATTAGTTATTAATGAATGAGACTGAATGTTGTATCCACAATTTGATACACCAGGAAGATGATGAATGACCAGTAATAAAATAAAGAAACAACAATTTTAAATTATCAATTCTTGTCTACCCAGTAGATGAACTACAGCTTTAAAATGTATTGTGCACTATCACATCAATTTTATTTTATTTTGTAATATATATATATATATATATAAGAACAATGCAACAATATATCGAGTGTTTATATGTCATATAGAGTCCGGATTATCCGAAAAAAATCAAAATAAATATGTAGGTTTGATGTGGTATGTGATGTAGCTACATGTACATGTCAAACCTGACACTTAAGATTTAAGAACAACTCTATGTCGTTTGCAAAAAGAACGTAACGTCATTCAAAGTCCACAGGGTCAATTTGATACTTGAATGCACCAGTGCCGAAGGGTCTATCGATTCCCATCGGCTTGCCTTAAACATTGTTTAATTTACTATTGACTGAAAATTGAGTTGAATAAACAATTTACACACATTTATTTAAATAATGCGAGTGTCGTTATGTTTAGTTTCATCGCGTACCACTAGATGGCGTAAGTTGTACTTTAAACGCATTTTTTATCTTCTTAGTATAAGTCAACTCGTATATTTTGCATGAACAACAGCCCCCCAGTTCAGCGTGTATACGCTCATACAGCACATTGGCATCTTATGGGAAATACGGACCAAGCCGTCACACTGTAAAAGGAGACCTGTGTCCAACAGTGGGACTAGATAGGATATTCCTTATGTAGTCCCACAATAGATTTTATCTTAGTAGAAGTAATTGAACGGAAAAACTCTTACATCGCAGCATTTACTGCGTAGCTTCTACATCGGCTTATCTTCTTCAAATATCCAATTATGGCCATTGGTAGATACATAATATTCCTTACAGGTTTTATAAGAACGATCCCATTATGATATCGTAGATAAGTTGCCATGCGACATATCATCCCCTATATTTCACGAAGGTCGAACAGGTCATAGGGGTTTATAATCTGGAAGTAATTGTTACTACATAATATATTGGTGCTTTGCAAAACTATTATTGACCCTGCTATCGAAAATAAGACACCGAGCATTGAAATTGTTAAAATAATCAGGTGATATAATGCGACGGAACAGAATTCATTTACTTTGCGTGCCAGTTGTGTCTCAAATTTTTTTGAGCCGTCTTCCTGATGAATTGGATATTTTTTAGATAGACCATCGTTCGAGTGTATTTCTATGCTGCGGAATATATACGTGC
The DNA here is from genome assembly GCF_003589595.1 of Hyposmocoma kahamanoa. Taxonomy (NCBI): domain Eukaryota; kingdom Metazoa; phylum Arthropoda; class Insecta; order Lepidoptera; family Cosmopterigidae; genus Hyposmocoma; species Hyposmocoma kahamanoa. The sequence goes on from NW_020653850.1 coordinate 17,991,498, forward strand.
AATACAATATACCGAGGCAAAAGCCAATAATCATGTAAATTTCATGAAATAAATTTCCTAATTCATTATAGTGTACATTTTATACTTCCCTGCACGTACTCTTTCACAACGAGTTCCTTATGAAAGAGTTCGTCCAAGATAGTACTGCCACCTTACCTATTTCTGCCACCAAGCAGTATTGTTAGCATTGCTGTGTTCCGGTTCAGAAGGGTAAGGATGCTGATAAAATTACAGATATATGGGACTTGTCAATTTATGTCTCAGGGTGACGAGCACAGTGGCAGTGCCCCTCAGGTCTTTACGAATTTAAGCTCTGAATGGCATTGCAACTGTTATGGGTAGGCGTGTAGCTTGCCATCAGGCACACGACTTGTTCGTCCATCAAAGTTGAAAAAAATTCAATAACCACTTAAGAACGTAGATATGTGAAAGACTGCTTCGAAATACGGCAGCCTTGAGTGGTGCAATATTAATAGAAATAGGTATTCTACGCCACTTATATTACAATTGAGTAGTCTTGTGCGCAAGTCTGTTTAAAATTGCAAATTTCCTCCAATGAATATGAAAAATAAATACCGAAAACTACAGGAATAGAAAAAATATATATAGCAATCCAACAAACCAGAGAAATCTTGTGTAGCCACTAAATAAAACTTTTATCACGGTCCAAGAGCACTATCAGAGTTTGCAAAAAAACAGCAACTTCAGGGAACGTACGGTGCGCAACAAAAATTTAATTTTGCTACAAAACTTTCTATGGCCTCTCTCTTAAATTACTGACGTGGCACCGGCGAACTTTTCTTATTAGAGAGATGCTGCGACCATCTGAGACAGGATAGACTGGCCACACCGGCAATTCAATTTTGTTGAGCTTAAAGAACATTACTGCGCTCGTAATATTGTTAAAATAGTAAACTCATATCATTATTATGTGAGCTTTTTACTCTTATTAAAAAAAATGAAATAAAATAATTTCTTCTACATTTATATATTTAATTTTACTAAAATATTGAACAAAAACAGAAAAAATATGACATGTTTTTACAACAAGATACTCTTTCTTGACGATTAAATTTAAATCAAATTCATCAAAATCATTCATTCAATCAAAAATCATTACCACACGCAAAATAGGCGCTTTGTCGTCGAGTTGCGGATACCAGCCCGTTGCACCAAGTACCAAGTACCAAACATATCATTAAAAAAGAACATTTAAAACACATCCTAGTTTATAATTTGATTAAATTTTAAAAAACCAGGTAAAAATGTAATAATAACCTGACTCAACGGGGAAACAATCTATTCATAAATTAAATGTAAAAATGCGATAAACAGAATTTTAGATTACAGAATTTAAGATTGACAGAAGTCAATCTCGAGTTCTTAGGTTTTCGCGATTGTTACACATAGGAAATGAAACTATTTTTCCGGATTTAAATCGCGTATATTTGTTTGTTTCGGGCCCTTTACAGGTCCCATGGTCACGGTTGACTGAGGTGGTACAGTCTTCAACCAGTTATGTCTAATATTAATGCAAACCACCCTATTTTAAACTATTACTATATAACTATAGTGAAAAAATAGGGTGGTTTGCAATTAATATTAGACACAACTGGTTAAAGACTGTACCACCTCAGTCAACCGTGACCATGGGACCTGTAAAGGGCCCGAAACGTCGGTTTGTTTGAAAAAACAAATATACGCGATTTAAATCCGGAAAAATAGTTTCATTTCCTAGAAGTCAATCTTTCAATATTATATTGCGTCTGTAAAGAAAAGAAATTACACAATAGGTATTATGGAGTTTTTACACATAGAAAATAAAATAATTTTTCTGAATCTAAAATCGCGTATATTTATTTTTTCAAACAAACCAACGTTTCAGAATCTTTACATTAGGTAGATTCTCTATTTACCGAGTTACTTATCTCGGTAAACAGAGAACCGAGATTGTTACCTCGAAAATCAACACGCCCCAAATAATTCACGAGAAATCTTGAGTCTTTTTTCACATTCCCTTGACGTTACTGGATACATTTATATATATGTATTAATTGTTGATTTATGAGTATATTGCAGAAAAGCTTTATCACCTGTAGAGCTTGCACGACAGGGCGCGACTTGCGCGAGAGTGACATAAAGCGCGATATACTCTATGCGAGAATAGCAGTGTCTCGCGCTTTATATCGCTCTCGCGCAAGTCGCGCCCTATCGTGCTAGCCCTACTAAATGTATAATGTTTTGTGAAGTGCTTTAGAACACATTAAAAGCCTAATGGTTTGACCTACCGCCTCTCTAGCAGAGGCCGTGGGTTGAAATCCGAGCTCGCACCTCTGTGTTTCTCGGAACTTATCTGCGAAATCTACCAATAGGTTTTCGGTGAAGGAAAACATCGTGAGAAAACAAGGCTCGGAAAACGTGTGAAGTCTTGCAAATCCCTCGTCTGATAAGAGACACATGCCCAACAGTGGGACGTTTGAATGGGTTGATCGTGATGATGATGATTATTATTAATAGGTAGTAAATTAAAAAAAAAATATTCTGCAATACATATTATTATTCAAAATAATAGGTGCAAACCCACTCTATTTCTATCGTTACTAGACCGCGGTCCTTTATCGCGCTCTGCAATAAAGTTGTAGGCCGTTGCGGTACGATTTATGAATAGTAGGAGCCAGTTACTGCCCTGATACCAGGAAGAAACTTAATATCTCTGTGACATCGGTGATACTTGTGGTTTCTACCCGGGGAGTTATGTCTACGCGGAGAGTTATGGCTACACGGGAAATTATAGCTTTTATTTTCAACCGAGATGCGATTTTGCTCTAAAAAATTCAATGATAAAGGATTGAAGGTTTTTTCTTAGTGTTGAGTATATTGCTTCGAATTGAAAGGAGCTCTTCAATGATAACGCCGATATCTCGTTAACAATATAATTTAATGAGGAATTTAATGACTTACAACAAATATGGTTTTAAATTAGAATATTAAATATCTTTGAAAAATCGCCTGATGCTAGCACTTGTCATTTTTAATTCGTCCTTTTAATGACCTTTTTGAGTGAACTTTTTGGGTTTTGTGCACCCCCGGGTCCCTCGGTACCCCCGCGGCGGTCAGTTCGTTTTATCGGCGCGAACACCTTCCCCGCCCTCGAGGACCCTAGGTCTTTGAGTGAAGTCATCGTCTTGCCTTGACACTGGTAGTGGGCACAGATTACAGGTAACACGACGCATAATACCCCTGGCAGTCACGATGAGCGTTGCCATCAGCTCCAGGGTGGAGTTTATGGATGCGGTTGATGGAATTCTAATAAAATTGGATGCGTTTCGTCATAAGTTTGACAGGCATTTTGGATGCGGCATCCAACTATCAAGATGCCATCATGGTCAACAAAGGGTCTCAGCGAAAGTAAACGTGATCTGGAAGGAAGCATCCTTTGTTACTTAGTAGTGTAATATCATCTTCAAAGCACTCGGCTTGATGTCGCTTTATTAACAATTGTAAAGATGCTTGTAATTCTTCAGTACCTAAGTGACCTAGACGTTTAGAGGTGGGATAGCGTAGATTGTAGATAAATCTTAGTATGTAGGCTGTGCTCCGTTGCAGCGTGGTAAATTTCGAAAACCGGTCGAAGTTCACCACCACGAAATAAGTATGTGAGGGTGTTTTGTGTATTAGTAATAGTAGTATAAGTGTTTGTAGTGATAGGACTGTTTTGTTCAGTTTGGGTTATAGTAGAATTGCATGTTATACTAGTTTTAGGTTTTAGTTTGTAAATTTTTATTTCAGGCACCTCCTCATTCCAAGATGTGATCCCTATAGGCGATCTTTATAATATATATAGATAAACGATCTTTGTAAAGAAAAGAAGGCCCATGCACCACAGAGAGGATTTGTGAATATGTTTTGGATCCAAACCACGCGAAGCTAAATGTGCAGGATTCTCTGTCCCCAGTACGTGTCTCCAGGAGCCAGTGGAAGTCAACTGCTGTATTTCAGCCACACGATTTAAGACAAATATTTTCAGGTTTTGCAACTCAGATGAAAGCCAGCTCAAAACAAGTGTTGAGTCAGTCCAATAAAAGACGTTTGAAATGCTAAGTCTAAGAGCTTTTAGAACCTTGGACACCAATCGTGATACCAATAGTGCGCCACGTAATTCAAGGCGTGAAATTGTTTGTGGCTTTATGGGAGCGACTTTGGTCTTGGCACATAGTAAATGAACTGTCACTTCGCCAGAGTGGTCAGTTGTTCGCAAATAAATACAAGCTACGTAGGCATCTTGTGAGAGCACCTGACGGTACATTTTTTTCCACATCAGCGGACACCGCGTACTTGTGTTGTCTGATCCGTAGCAATATTAAAAAGAGATCATTTTAAACTATCATGAATTTCATGAATTTATTGTACTCATTACGAAAGGTAGGATTTTTACTTAGCTTTTTTTCCATTTGTAACAATCGTCTCTTTGCAGTACTATATAACCCGCCTAGCTCTTCCGGTGACTTACAAAGAGGAATTTGAACACAGAACCCGCCATCTTCATCGCGGTAAGTGGTTTCATTATTTATTTTTTCACAGGGATGCTCACTGAATGATGTGGGGTTGTCTGCGGGAATTTCTTCGAGTTCCCAAAACTTGGTAAGTTGCTGCTGGATTTACTAAAATTACAAAGTGTGCGATTAGGAGTACATGTGAATTTTTCTAACATAGGGCCAGCAACCAACCAACCCAGATGAGTCTCTTGCAGAACCAGTTTGTTAGGTCCCAATTTCATTTTATTGGAACATAATATGTTATATGTAATATGTAATATGTATAATATTATTATGTCCCAGAAAATGTCTGCTTCTAATGATAAATCGATGTTTGAAGGATTAAAAAAGCCAAGATCGGCCAACTGAATGTAGTCGGGGGTGCCCAAATCGTTCATTTTTATTTCCACTTGAGGGAGCTTGTAGCTTGTCTGTTATCATTGGAATGATGTAGTATTTTGCAGACATGCTGAATGATATATACAATGAGTTGAATCGAATGTTGCAATGTTCTGAACTTAGGAATTGTTTACACCAGATACGCATTGAAAATGATTTTTCTATTTAATTAAACCTAGTTTCGGTTGAGCTGCTTCGGTTATAAAGGAAGATTGGGTACCACTTTCTAGCAGAGCTCTCAAATGATGTGTTTTGCCATTGTCTGTCACCTCGACCAGAGCCGTCGACAGAAGAACCTGATATGAGGAGACAGCAGACATACTAATGACGTGAGAAGGGTCAACGTTAGAATTTATAGAATAAGTAAAAGGTAAGTCTATTTTTGAAATTTATTTTGTGTTTGTAGTTTTTAATGACGCAGTAGTTTCTTCACAACTTTGTTTTTGATTTATTTGTGATTGTCGTTGCGTTGTAGTATTTGAATGTTGAAGTGATCACTGTTTGTGTAATAATGTATTGTTAACTATTACAGATGCGGCAGCCTCAGAGTCTGCACTGGTGAGACGCGTGACCACTCCGTAAACAATTGCTACACAGCTTCCATTGAAATACCATTGCGTTCCGATCGTCAACGGGCAGTGCTTTGAACGTTGTGCAGTTGTATAATTTATGATCTTGTTTGCAGGCTAAACATGGATATAGAACGGGAGAATCGGTAGTGGAAGCTGAAGATGTGATAAACGACTTGGATTTAAACATGCTTTTTTGTTTCTCGACATTTACTTTTGTTACAGATTTACTAGCTTGGACTATTTCTAAAACAACAGCTCGTTGACGAAGAACCCCAAAAAAGTCGTTCAATGTTGGCGATTCTAAATTGCTTCTAAATTTCTCCCAGTTCCGAGAAGTTGCAGAGTCTAACTTGGATGAGGCCATATAAATTATGAATGTGTCCCATTTATCAACAGGTTCTCCTAATGAATTTAGTGCGCTTAATTTTTTGAAATTGTATCTACTAGATTTCGTAACCCTCTGTCAGACTCCTATGCCAATGCCTCAATTGAGAACAAGAACTTAATGTGCTCGTTTATTAGCAAGCGCTTATTGTTGTATCTATCGCATAGGAGAGACCAGGCGATTGGATAGTTAAGCGAGGAAATACTGATTGAATTAAACAAACTAACCTCGCGGAACCTTCTAAGTACGATTTTAAATAATGGAATTTATTAATATCATCAATGCTCTCGTTATAGTGTATAAGTAATAGGTAAGTGTCCCTAAATTCCAACCATTCATTTGAATCACCGTTAAATGGCTGAATTTTTACTGGATGCAACTTCAAATTGTTACAATTTGAGTTGCTTTGGGAATTAGTTTCTGATTTTGATTTCTTTTCAAAAATCTCCAGCAGTTTTTGAGCCTTTGCAATGAGATAGTAAAATTTATTATCTGTTTGTTCTCTCTCAACGATCTGTTTTCCCTCTTTCTCATCTAAATTTTCAATTTTTGATTGAATGTCGTCAAAGGTATACAATAACTCCTGAATCTTACATAAACGCAAGTTAACTCTTTTGTTTGACAAGTAGTGCTGTGATATAAATCTGTTTCCAACAGAAGAGCTAAATATTTCTCAAATGACGTTATACGAAAACTAAAATTGCCCCGCTATTTAACTAGTTCCTTCAAGTCAGTTATTATGCAGGCGCAAACAATGAAATTACAAAAACTCGCTAAAGAGTCTACGTTGGTCATAGGATCTGTAAAGAGCCCAAACGGTTTGTTTAAAAAAAGCACATATATATATGATTTATATCCGGCAAAATAATTTCATTACCAACGTGTAACAATTGCGAAAACCTAAGAACTCGACACCGTAAAGTGCCCAGGCATTTAAAAAAATATATGAACCAGTAAATATACCTTTCCTCGTTTTAATTTTCAGCTAAATAAACTACCGCGCGTGGAACGTTACCCAATTCACTCGCTTAGCTCAATGAACAAACGAATGGGAAAATGATGACTCGTCGTAGCTTCTATTCTCAAAAATACGACATTAATGACAAATTAAACCGGCCACTTTTAGGCTTTCAGTTATTCTATTTTTTTTAATACTTTCCTCTTCGGTAAAGAAACTCGATTTATATTGCCCTACTTTATCAAGAGTAGTTCGTCCAGTTCCCTGAAAGTACTGCCACCTTACCTAATGCTACCGCTAAGCAGTAATGTGAGCATTACTTTATTTTTAAGCATTACATTTGTTTTGAAGGGTGCTGGTGAAATTACAAGCGCATGGGACTTATCAACTTATGTCTCTGAGTGACGGGCGCAGTGGCAGTGCCTATCAGATCTTTGCGATTTATAGCTCTGCAACTTCGGCTCGGCAACTGTTTATCCAACAAATAATTTTGAAAAAGCACTCAATTACTCCATTTGATTCCGTTACTTTGACCAACGACAGACGACTCGATACCCTTTCATCTCGTACACAACTTCGCACAGCACACTCGCATAGATTTCTTGGCTTCCTTGGTACATTCCTTTACTCGTCTACTTTAAATTAACTACTAATTTGCATTATTTCGCCATGAATAAAAGAGAATGTAAAAGGATCGTCAAATTGTGGTTTAAAAGTAAAACTTACAATGAAATAGAGGACTTGCTGGAAGTAGTTTCATAATTAGTTTTAAATAGGTAACCATTAATTTATAACTACTAATTGTTTTATTGTTAAATATAGAAAATCTATTTTTAAGCTGTAATACAAAGAAATTTTCCCATAAGGATACCTAAAATACAGGCATACATTTACTTAGCTTAGACATTAGATGCTAATATTAAAATGTTATAGCTTTACTGTGAAGAACGTATTTAATTTAGATTCTCTTCTTAATTCTTATTTGAATGCTATAATAGCTTTATTTACATTTGTTACTTATATTGTATCAGATTAAGTTATATTGAAGTAAATTTATCTTTATCGTTATCTTATCTTTAACTGTCATGGACAGGCGTGTCGCTTATCGCCTCTCAAAATTCTTCCGAATATCAAAAAAACCCCATAAGCCGTTATGTTTACAAAATAATCAATAAAAAGAACGACGTTTAACGTTTTTCCTCTTACTAGTTTCAAACTCGCAAACTTCGAGAATAGATCTTTAACGCTCAATAGTTTTGAAAGACGGTGGGAAGAACTTTCTTATAATAAATGCTCGAAGCAAACTATGCATGGTTAAAAGATGAGAAAACTTGGACACTTTTTGTTGTCAACAAGTTTAATAACAATTATTCTGCTTTTTGTGACGTTAGCCTATTAGGTGGATGTTTTGTGGGGGTTTGAAAAGGGAGCTTAACAGTTAACAGAAAAATATATTTACTTTTGATATTTTATTTATAAACATTATTTTAGAAAGTTGAACGTAGTGCAAAGGAATACAAGTACATTGACTTTTTTTTTAAACCAACAATGTAACGTTGTCGTTGCGTATTATTTGCAGGATTAATAATAAATGTACCTGTTTAGAATAATAGCATATGTACATTAATAATCTATTTACAATTGTTATCTATGTATAAATAAAACCTACTTACTATAAATGCTTAACCTCCTTATACACGACTAGAAATTACCACAGTAGACTGGAAACAGATTGTTTGCATTAGTATTTTTATCAGGCGTTTTTGTGTTCGAGAACCGGTTACTGCGTCACGAGTTTGACCGCTGGATGTCTGGATTGGAGTGCAAGATCGTCGCGCAATCATCTTGTTCTGTTGGTGGAATCGAGAAACACATCTAAAAATATTTCTATAATTCCAAAAAGGTTCCGATCCGTACCAATTAATAGTAAATTGGAAACCAATTTCTCCTATCTAAAGAAAAAATAACAATTACAATTTAAATAACATTCAGTGACCAGTGTAAAATCCCCAAATCGAGTGAGTGAAACAATTTAGTTTGTAGAATTAGACTAATGTAATTATTTTAATTACACGCAATGTTCAATATTGCGTCAACATTAATTATTATCTTGCTTTTAATATACCTATTGATTGTAGCTAGAAATCTGTACAAATGTTAAATTAGTCAATTGTGGTTGGCTTACCGTCATGCTAAACTTAAAATAATTGATTGTGTTTTACTTTGATAATACGCTGTTAATTTCAAAGTAATCTTGCTATTTAGTTGTTAAGGCAAACATTTAGTTACCATCAAAAATTCAATCTAGTATTAGACTCAACTGGCGCTTCATATGGACCAGAGATGGGAGTATATTTGCTGGCCGGAGCGCCTCCGCGGACTCCCTACGTCAGCGCCAGCGTACAATGGCAGACGTTGTTAGGGTTTTTGTCCCAGACGCACTTTCGCGTTCTCCTTAAATCGTACAATTATCCGCCTTTTTCAACATTGTTTATTAAATTTCCCGAAATAAATTGTTATTTTTACTTTACTAGCACTTTTATTTACATGTATACTAATTCCTTCTTTGTTTTATTATTTGTTATTCACTCAATTATTTTTACGCCTTTAGTACTCACACCTACAATTTTGTTACGGTACGTTGTGAATGAGATGTTATTTTTACGGAGTATTTATATGGATGCTATTCATGGTATTATCATGTTCGTTATAGACCCTACGTTGTAAATGGCTCGTTTCAACTGGATCGAGTCTGTTACTTTGTATTGAACCCGCGACATGTCCACTATCCAACAAACAAACTTTTGAATTTTTTGCATTGCCTGAATCTTGAGCAGTATGTCAAACGGCCAACACACTTTACTGATCATAGTGAGACCTTAATCGACATTATGTGCTCCAGTATAAAATCTCCAAACTTTGTATTGATTATATGCCTGATCTTGGCGGCCATGCATTTATCTCTGGAAAGATTAATGTGAAAAAACACAAAATACCCGCAAAACACATTGTATATCGTGCAATTACCAGCATTGATATTGATGCGTTCAACTCGGATGTCAATGCAATTAATTGGGACTGGTTGCTATCGGATAGGTTGAGCGATTATGTTGATAACTTCAGTGCTTATGTCTTCACCTATTTAACCGCTATGCGCCTAAGAGAAAGAATGTTGTTTACACACAACGTCAAGAAAATGATGCAACTGCGCGATGAGGCTCACCGGTGATTTCGAAATACTGGGGACACGCTCAAAACGTATTACAAAAATTTAAAAAAATTGGTATTATACGCGATAAGGGCTGAGACGGCAATGTATTTTCAGCAATGTATTATTTCTAATGCTCATAAACCGCGCGACCTTTGGATAAATATAAGGAATAATGTGGCCGATTTCAAGGCAAAAGATCGAGACAATCCCTCACATTTAAAAGACCCAGATAAGTTAAATACTCATTTTCTTGATTTACCCACCTGCAGTGTTTACATGGCTCATCAGACACATTTTTCAACTCGTAGGCACTGTTCTACCACTTTTAGACTTCGTGTGGTTTCGGAGTCAATCGTGTCGAAAGCGATTCTGGCAATCAAAAGTAATGTCAGCGGTATACACAACATTTCTCGCGACATGGTGTTTCTTACTCCTCCGCGGACTTTAAGATTCATCACAGCTCTGGTAAATAAATCAATTGAAACCTGCGAATTCCCTGATGTGTAGAAATTGGCAATCATTAGACCTATTCCAAACCAACATTCCATCACACAGTATATTACAGTATATAAGTATTTCCGTATTTGTCAAAAATCGTGGAAAAGGTACTGTGTTGGCAATTAACAGACTACCTTGAGACTAATGGAATTTTACCAGCGAAACAATCGGGCTTCAGGATGAGTCGTGGCACTGCCACTGCGCTGCTTGACATGGTGGATGATGTTTTTGCTGCGCAGGACGCTGGGGAGGGTTCTATTCTCACTTTACTGGATTTCTCACGTGCTTTTGATACCGTAAATATTCAGCTTCTGTTATCTAACTCGTTTAGTAAGGGTTCCACTCGAATACTGTCAAATGGTTCTCCAATTATGCAGCAGGTGGAGGTGCGTTGCGAAGAGAAGAATAGAATAAAAGAAGAAGAAGAGCCATCCGCTCTAGCTTTCTAGTGCCGCCACCGTTACTAGAGGAGTGTCTCAAGGTTCCGTTCTCGGACCAATCCTTTTCATTCTGTACACTGCGGATATTGTAGATAGCATTAAGAACTGTAATTGCCATTTGTATGCTGATGACATACAAATTTATATTTCAACATGGTCAACCCGTGACCATGGAGCGTGCAACCGTTCCGAAATATCGGGAAAATAAAAAGAAGTTATACCGTGGTAAGAAACCTGTTACTAATGATAATCATTTAGTGAATAACCACGAAAGTCTTAAAATCTATAAATTTATATTTCGTTTAAACCCCTTGAAACACAGTCCGCAGTTAATCAGTTGAATGAGGATCTCACCAGAATTGCCCAATGGTCAGAGCAAAATAATCTAGTGCTTAATCCGTCAAAATCAAAGTTTTTGGTACTTGGTACAAGATCTCAAATTGAAAAAATCACGTCCTGTATACCCACAAGTAATTGTTCCGTGGGCCGAGTTTCGGTGGTGAGAAATCTGGGTGTCCTTATGGACTTTACCCTTAACTTTGAAGGGCATATCCTTGAGACAATCCGTAATTGTTTTTATCGCCTGAAGGTTTTGTATCGTGTGAGAAACTTCATTAACGTCGATTTGCGCATGAAGCTTTGCGATTCTTAGATTCTGTCCAAGCCAAACTATGCTGACACTATATACGGCGGATGTCTGCTCGCACGAGGAATCTTGTTCAACGATTACAGAATGCGCGTGCGAGGTATTGTTTTCCCGTTCCGTGTCGAGCGCATGTCACGCCTTTTCTAAATGATGCAAGTTTATTGAAGATGGAAGCCCGTCGCCAGTTATATTTTGCTGTTTGTTTGAGTTCTCATCCATTCATGTCAGACATGCACTTCGCCTTGTATGCCCTTGACACCGAACGGCGATCTTTCGTGGTGATCTATGCTGCCTCGAAATGTTGGAATAACCTACCACCACCTATTAGAAATGTCTCGTCAATTTTTACTTTTAAAAGATTACTCAAAGCATACTTGCTTAATGTTCAGCAATCTCAACGGGGCTGTTGATGTGTCGGGGTCGTCTACATCTTGTTAATTTTTAAGCGTTTAGTTAAATTTTGTTAAATTATTTACCGTTCGTACTTTATTTTTAAATACCTAGTGACGTGATAAGATATTTACAAAATTGTTATTTGCTATTACTCAAATTTTCACAATTATATTTAATTTACGATGTTATTTACAACTGAAATGTTTGTTCATGTTTTATAAAATTAATTACCTATACAATAATATACATTTTAACTCATGTATAATATGTAAATGATAACGTCATTAATTGTGTCTTAATGGAATAAACTGCTCATATTTTGTGTTAAAGTTATAATATGTGCTTGTTTCATTCAATGTTTTTAGTGTGAATCTGTGACGGCTACTATGTTCCGTGTCACGTGTGTTCTGTTGCCGGATCCACTGAAAATCAGCGTCGTAGCACTTTAAGTGAGACGGCAACATGCTGAGTGGGTCACGGTTTCCTTGGCAGCTCAACACACACGCTTTGAATTCTATACATGTATGAATTTAGTTCCAAATCCTTGTTGTTATTATTATTGTCACCATTATGAGTATTATTATTATTATTATAAAATGCATGTGTACTATGTTGATTATTCAAGGAATAAATGATTTATTTTCTATTCTATTCACGGCTTTGTACCACTATATTATTAGTTTCCATTTTCATTTTATTCTAAATTATTCACCATTAAATTAAGTTGATTTTGCATGAAGCAACAACATCATAGATCGCTATTTTATGCTTTGGTAGCCAGTCCGATTAGCACTGCGTTCGTTTTCAATTTTTCCGGACGTTGCAGTTAGTATAAATAATTCGGGTTTTTTTTGAAATGCCCAATTCCGGACATTTTAGTGTTCTACGCCCAGGGTTTTTGAACTACGACGGCGTGATATATCTGCCCGCTACTAACGTGAGCACCACCTAAAAAACCGAACGGCATCGAAGTGGTTTTCCAATTGCCAGTGTAAACGGAACTCGTTTAGTGTACAAGAACTCACTACCCTGAGCTAATGTTTCAATCTACTATATCCATTATTATTCTTATTATAATCCTATAATAGACGCTTTGTAAACTGTCTACCTTTTTCTTTTTCTATTTACCTAGCTTCTACCAAAAACTAAAAGTAAACGTACTAATAAAATAAAAACGTGTCACCAACAAACACATTCGTAATTTAAATTAAAACTAGTTTACGTTATTTGCAAAATTTTGCCGCTTTGAATTCGCGGTTTGCCAAAATTGTTCATTGCATCATTTATGGAACAGTAAATGACAAGAAGAACTTTGCAATATAATTCTTCTTATACTCGCACAATTTTTTCTTATATATTATAAATATCAATCACAATGTATTTAATATGTCGACTTATCAGGTTTTTGCGAATGCTACACATTGGATATTAAACTATTTGTCGGATTGCGTATAATGGTGTCAAAAAACATACACACTATTCAGATCCGAGAAAATAGTTCCATTTACAATAAACAATAATATCTAAACGAAATAACGAAATCTACACTGTAAAAAAATGGACGTTAATCAAGTTAGATTGATCTTGATTAAGATTCTTGATAGAAACACTAATTACACAATTAAATTCGTTATCCAAAATTGTAGAGATAGGCTCAGTTGGAAACAAGTTACATTATCGCCTTTAACAACATCTTGTTTATTTCAATTACATTTTTTTCATCGTAATATGATTTTCTAAATTAATCTGTACTCATGAATGTATTTAAAGGAACGCTAAAACAGGATTGAATTATGATAACAACATTCGTAAGAACCGTAGGCCATACATGCAAGAACGTTCAATCGAAATCAATATACGAGCAGATTCAAGTCATTCTCTTTTCAAATTGAACGTTCTGGTACGTGTGGCCTATAGTTCATAATTATGAAAGTGGTTCATTGTTATCATAATAAACCTTCCTATAATAGTCGCCAAATAGTTTAGCACATATACCGGCGCACGGTGTGCAAGACCGAAAGTTCGAGGGCCATTTTAGTATGTTGTTTAGTAAAATATCATCTTAACATTAAGTTTAATATTAAAAGCAAATATGTGAAATTGTATCAAGCAAGTTTTATACATTTTCTTTTAATACAATATTCCTGCGAGCCACAAAAACTTCAACAAAAATATACTTTTTATTGTATCAAAATAAAAAAAAAACTCTGAAATGTTTTCACATCAATAATAATATATGCAATTTTAAAAACCACAAACTATTTAGTTGCATAGAAAAATAATTATATCTTGCTCAAAAGTACTGCTTAATGTCGTCGATGGAGCATTTTTATTCCACTTCATTTGTATAGATTTGCCTAGGTAGTAGACTAGAAACTTCTCCTCACTTTCAGAACTATCTCTTGCTCTGTGTCATTTACAACTTGCTGCACTTCTATATGATCCTCAAAGCCACTGTTGTTTTCGCTCTCTTGGATGGAATCAGAGTCATCCTCTTCCAAAAGCTTTCTCTTGCGTTCCTCATATACATTGATGTTATAAAATATAACCTAAAATAATTTACAAATATAATACACACTGTACACAACAATAGGATTTACTAAAAATATTCGTTATATATAAAAAGTGTCGGTCTAAGGGACCGATCGGTGTCATGTACGGGTGCATGTATTGTATGCACGAATACTCCTGTTACGCTGAAATGAAGTTAGCCACGAACCATGCAGCTAGCTGTGAGCCCAAAGCTCCAACGTTTTTCGTTTCAGAAAAAACACGGCAAACAATAAGCGTCGCCGGTCTAAGAGACCAATGCGCGAGTATACGAAAGTTAAATATTTTTTAACGTTCTTCTAAATATGTACATGAGTGTAGAAGTTTAAAAGTAGTTATTATAGTTATTACTTTTAAATTAGTAAGAAATAGAGAAAAGTAAATGGGTTTACACAACATTTTCGGAGTCCATTATACAAAGAAATATCTGGAAAAGAACACAATAGACACACTCAGGACTATTACGGTATTAGCGCGAAGAACATCAATTCCAATAATCCCCAAGACCCTGCCTGGGGATCTTGAACTGTACATTCGCAGAATTGCCTTGTTTCTACTTAAAGCCGCTTCTTGGTGACAATGTAGGATATTTTAAAAGTAATACAACTTGTGGATTAAGTCATAATACTTGTTTTTTGTATCAACGCTCCTTTAATTGATCTCTTCGCACTTGCTATAAAATAATTCTTCGGATAGAGTGTACTATTGTGCATGTCTTAAATGCTGCATCATTCTGTCGCATTCATTGCCATGACGTGCAATCACATGGATAATTCACATCGATATTGCGCACAGACGGGCGCAATGCAATTGCGAACTTCACCCGCGTCATTAAATTGCTTTGTAGATGTGAGAAAGTTTCCACACGCGGCTTTCCTTCACTGAAAAATTTGGCATATAAATTCCGAAAACTTAGAGGTGCAAGCTCAGATTCGATTTTCGATTCGATTCGATCCACGATCCTTTGCTTGAGAGGCGGTAGGTCAAAGCATTAGGCTGCCACGTATCATCACGTAGGCATAAAAGTATTTTTTTGAGTCATCATCATCATCGTCCTCCTCAGCCCAACTTCAAGCGCTGCTGGGTCTAGGTATTCTATTCTGACCTACGCCATCGTCGTTTACCTTCTCCTCTACAGGACGTCCACGTTTATGTACCACTTCTTGACCAAAATTCGGTTGTCGATTTCCTACATCCGTCATCACCACGTCCCGCAGTATACCCTGCCCAGATCTTTTTTAACCAAGTAATACATACAATCTCCATTAAATTTCCTGAAATAATTAAAACTCATTGTACTAGGCAAATAGAGGAGTAGTTGGTACTAACCTCCAAAATGGTTTAAAATATTTATGTAAAGTAGGAGGCAAATTAATAGATGAGCCCTTGATGTGAGGTGATCATAGTCGCCCATGGATACCTGTAATCACAAACGATTTGGCTATTTTGCATTACCAACCTCTGAGAGCCCTGTGACTTGTTTTTTGAAAAATTTCATGTCATAGCGCATAGGAAATACTTTAGGAAATAGCTTTCCATATCTTGCTGGTTCCAGGAACGAACGTGATGCCCGCGTGGTTTTAGAATGTACGTTCATGGTACGTCCGTTTTATTTACTTAATCGAAACTAATACTATAAATGCAGAATTCTGTCTATTATGTTTTGACGTCTAACCCGCTGAACCAATTAAGATGAATTTTGTTACAGAGGGGGATGGGACCAATACATTGAAAGAACATAGGTTACTGTTTATCACAACAATAAACCTTGAAGGGGGTGAAGTAGGGGAAATTTATATGGAGAACAAATAAAACTATGAAAATTACTATCGTACAGGAGACTACTAGAAGTGCTTTTTCTACGCAGTATAATTTTTTTTTTAAACAAGCTGAGTTTTTTTGCGTTATAAATGACACACTGTCATACTCTTGCACTGTGTAACATAAGTGCTATAGTTTTCAGAGTATGAGGAAAACAAGTATAACAAAAGTGTGTCCCGGATCCGGAATGCCCACTGTTTGTTTGTAAGGCTACAAAGGGACAAGTAGTTACGAGTGGGAAGGATACAACAAATAATAAAAAAATGTTAAGATTTGTAGTGGATCGGCTAGACGTTCGAGTCGAGCCTAAGAAGCTAATAGGAAATGAGATTTGGTAAATAAAACATAATATATGTAATAAAGACGTGGTGGCCTAATGGTTTGACCTAACGTATCTCTCTGCTGTGGGTTTGAATCCGGGCTCGCACCTCTGAATTTCTCGGAGTTAATAATGTGCGAAATTTAAAAATTTAAAATTTACCACCTGCACGTTGAAGAAGATTATGGCCTAAATCCTCGCTTGAGAGGAGAGCCGTGTCCAACAGTGGGTTTATAAATGGATTGATGATGACGGGTGTTAATTTATATTCTGATTGAAAAAAAAAACCGATAAATTTTAAATCAATAACAAGAGTCTTTAGATGTTATAATACTTGCCTACGAGGACTGGATTTTATAAAAAAATTATTCACAGAAATTTATTGAAAAAGAAAATAAATAAAAGGAAGTTTTAAACGCGCTAAAAAACTCAGTTGAATCATCACAAAAGAATCTCAGTGAATAAACTCAAACAAGATGTGCCTTGATTTATACTATCTGGACTATTTTCCGTACCATGTCATGGAGACACTTTACTCTGAGGAAAACAAGGAAAAATCTTTCTACGAAAGGTTACTTCATATTCCCCGTATAATAAATCATGAGGGGGAGACACATCTGTCAAAAGTGTAAAATATGTATTTCTTGTAGCCCACCCCGTTTTCTACTAAAGTGAATAAGATGCATTCCCGTTTTATGCTGTCGGAGAAATTTAAATTCGTGTTCTGAATACATATTGTGTGCTTTTCAGTACACCACACTTCAGGTACCGCTACTCTTGAAATAGAGACTTTTATACTTCTGTATAACCTATCCTATATTTTATACAAAGAATAATAAATAAACAATGTGCCTTACGAACTTTACACCAGAAAGTATAACCATAACACTGAGTTCAGCTAGAAATACAAGGAAAATTTAACCTTTTAATACTATCGTTCTTAGGTTTTCACAATTACATTTAACACTTTTTTTTACACACTCTCACAGCCCCGCACTAGGGAAACCGTGTATCCCGGGTGCCATTGACACACACATACACAACCACAAATTAGACCCAAACACTCACGAGAGAAATAAATGTAGGCCATACAAATATTTCTCCCGACGCGGCAATCGAACACGGGTCCTCTGCGTGGCAGTCCAGCATGGTAACCGTTCGGCCACAGAGGTAGTTAAAGTTATATTGGAAATAAAACTTTTTTCCGGAAAAAAGTTTTATTTCCAATATAACTGTAACTGCAAAGGTCCTAAAACGTTTGTTTCTTTGAAAAAACAAATATACGTGATTTAAATCCAGATCAGATGCAGATCGCCAGGCTGACTAAGACAGTAAAATCTTCAACCACATAAGTTTAATGTTATTAGACTTAACTGGTTGATAACTCAGTCAGCCCTTTACAGGACCCATGGTCACGGCTGACAATCAGCAGCAGCCGGTCTTTGGTGTGTCGTTTACCACCTTCTTTCTATATAACAACTATAAAAAACGATAAAAGTAATATCCGTTGGGTTCAATGGGTTTGGGTTTGAATTGACATTACATTACATGTGAGATATATTGGCTAGATCCGGTTGTTTTAAAACATAAATGGATAGGGCGCACTATAAGTTTTCGGAACTGGCCACTTACATAAGCAATGTTTAAAAAGTAATTACAACATTTCAAAATGGAACTCTTTGGCTGTAGAATACAGTTTGTTTCATCTGAATGTCACTTGTTTTTACAATGTGGCGTGATTTTAAAAATTGGTTGTCTACATCACCATAGATTTAACTCTTGAAAACATGTGTGACATACCATGAGATTCGGGCATCTTTAAGCATACGCATGAGTCAAATACAATCAATAGTACACAAACATTTGGGTGTGAAAAAGCTGTGCTTTCGATGGATCCCACACAATTTGACTGAGGCTCAAAAAACGAATCGCGTCACAAGGTGCAATGCCATGCTTACCAGATTAAACGAAGGGGTCTCAAATTTGGTGTGAGACATAGTAACAGGTGACGAAACATGAATTTATAGTTACGATCCCAAACCAAAGCATCGCTATCGAGTTTATGGGTCTTTCGAGATGAGCCGAAATCAACCAAAGTGGTGCGCGTGCAAAGTGACTCTAAGCGGATATTGCTTCTTTCTTTAATAAAACTGGACACATGGCTATTGTTGCTTTGTAGAATCGTTGTGCCGTGAATAGTAATTGGTACACGACCATTTGTATGCCGGAAGTTATTGACAAACTCCGTAAAAATAACCGTAAACGCTGTATCATCTTGCACCACGATAATGCCAGTTCTCACACGGCCAGATAGACAAATGATTTTTTTTTTATCTAATAACGTTGACCTTATGCGCCATCCCGCGTACAGTCCCAACCTGGCACCTTGTGACTTTCATTTATTTCCAAAAATGAAAAACCAGTTACGCGGTCAACGATTTTCATCACCTGAAGAGGCTGTCGAAGAGTATGAAAAATATGTTTCAGAGATTGTCACGGAGGAGTGGCATAAATGTTTCGAAATTGGTCCATTTAATATTTTATCTGTACCAGGGATATGAGAATGTTGCGTATTTATATATTATTATATGATTGATATTTTTGAATCCACAGATCTCAGTGGTGCTATAGCGGTCGCAGGTTTATATATTGATGTGTCTAATGACACAGTTTGTTACTTAATCAATTCCAATGAGCGATAATCTTCTGCCTGAATGCACTGCTATACTTTAACAAGGACGTTACGATACGCCAATGATGAAAGAGAAATGTATATGTTAACAAGTATATATTTATGAGTAACTAGTGCAGGTATGAGAATACTATGTTGTCTTGTTCATTTTGTAAATATACATGTACAATACTTATGCAATAATTATTAATAATATTGAAAATGTAATCCATTTATTTGTCAGATATATTATCTACTTTCTAAATCAGTGGCCTTCTATGAAACAAAGTGTTATTGAGTTAATTTAAAAATATTAATTAGTTTTTTAATCGTCTTCCTTTAAAGCCGATTATGTATCAGGGAAATTATAATAGATTTTTCAAGGTGAAACTCCTCCACCCGTAAGCAGATGTAATAGTCTTATCAAGTAATTATTAGTAAACATTCAGCTGATATCAAAAATGGAAGCAAAAATAAAACTGCTTCTGAATTCACCAGCTTAATTCTCACATCTGGGGTACCCTTTTGATCGGTCCACGTCCCTAATTAGCAGATCCTCGCTGAGCCATTCTACTGGAAGATATTGTTTATTGGCAACCAGCAAGCTAACTGGCACGGAAAATTGAGGCAAAATCGTGGCTGTAACGCGGGCCTTGCTTTTGTACGAGTCTTGAATTATTTTGATCATGCTTCTGTATTATGGCTCATATGTGTACTATGCTTTAGTGCGACTGAATATATATATAAGGAAGTTTGTTTATTGCTTTCACTTATTGCAGATCGGGGCAAATCAAGTAGTCTATACAATTTAGCTGCCATCGTGAACCCATCTCTTATGCTTAGCGATCCCCTTGTTTAGAGGGTGTCTAGTATATTTACACATGTGGTGTCTATAGATTTTAAAATTTTTATGGCTACTGACTAAATAATTATTATCACTAATAACGGGTTTCTTTTCAGAGCATGATTTATATTTGCTTTCTCGATATTTCAGAACGGTTACACGCTTTATGGCCACGGATTGACTGGCCAGCGGCAGATAACAGCTTTAAGAACAAACATATCTGTCTACCCTCTTTCGTTGTCGATGTCTACCTGCATCTCATTATTTGTGGCGTTACCATTGTCATTCACTTTTTCCGACAAATCACACATTCCGAAATATTGGGAAAATAAAAAGAAATAAGAAGTAAGAAACCTGTATTTGATAAACAAAGCTATCATAAATCTACTGCCAATATGCCTGTTTCTACTAAGTGAAGCAGAGGAGACCTATCTTTCTTTAACCGATAATATTTCGTTCTTAAGACATCTTGTCACTATGTTCATCATCATCGAGTATATGACCAGAAATAAAGACGAAATAAGGGCCACTCATCCCTGGCAACTCATCAGACAAATGGACCTTATGTCACTTTTAAATATCAACTCTCGTTTGCGCTGAAATCACAAATTAGAAAGCTGAAATAGTACAGCGTCAACAAATAACCTGTGTGTATCGTGTCCGTATATTCCAAAAATTTTCTGTATTTATTGTAATAAAGATAATATCTCTAAAAATGGGGGGCTTTTCCATTCGGTAATGTGGAAAAAACAGCAAAACATCTAATTACAAAACAAACGGAATCGCCTTTCATCGGCAATTAAATATTATAATATACGTAATTTTTCATTGTATCGTCCATTATAGCAAAGCTCAAGTTAAATTGGTCGATTTGAAGTGAAACAATTGACGATATCTGTCAATTGTTTAAAATTCGGGCTGACCAATCGGTGCGCAGTTGTCACCGTAATGATTTGGCAGAATGGTTTTAAAATACACTAAATGACATTGCGTCTCGATTTCTGGTTATATACTCGATGGTGTTCATATAACAGTATACTATTGGTTGTTGAAACATTTCTCGCTCTACATTGCTGAATAATAGGTCCTTGCAGTAAAAATATGAAATACGACCGATACCACAGCGAATCACTAGTAAAGTCTACAGTATCCAACGAACGTAAATTTTATAGGCCAATAAGATAAATGAGGCTTATGAAAATACGATATAGGAAATAAACGTGGGATATTGGAAAGCGAATATTGCTATCTATAATAATATATTACATTTTATCTGATCGCATATTAGTATTTCTTTTTCAAATAATAGCTTACGTTTTGGGTATACAGTGTGTTTTTTTTTAAGTGGGACAGTATGCGGAAATTCGAAACTATAGAAGATACAGGGAAACTGTCTAAGGAACCATTAAGTCTTTTATTGTGAAAACAATTTTGCCACAGTAATTTTTTGGTCAAGCGAGAGTTGTCCATAAAAATTAATAAAACTGATTGTTTTTTTAGTGCTGATCGACTCAGTTTCATAGAAGGATCATTCCTTGTCTTGAGAGAACAACTACAGACAGCAGAAGTTGATCAAATTTAATAAAATGTACTTAACTATGAATACGAGTGTTTCTTCGTTATTAGTATCTACTCATATATTAAATATCGATTATATGCACCATCATATTGTTTACAAACAAGCAACACGCACACACACACTCACACACACACACACACACACACACACACACACACACACACAGACACCCATAGGCACACGTATATTTCTATGAATATGTATGGTGTACAAATATTGAAATATTGTAAGAAATAATATTTTTATACATTTTCCTATTTTTAACCGACTTCAAAAAAAGGAGGAGATTCTCAATTCGACTGAACGTTCTTAATTTTTTTTGTATGTATGTTACGCGATAACGCATTTGTGAACCGATTTTGATGATCCATTTTTGTTGGAAGGAGGGTTTGACCTCAGATGTGGTCCCATTTAAATTTGAAGAAAATATTCCACCTCAAATGGTGGCAAACTAGGGCATGAATGACTTTTGACAAAAATTTTGATACGATAACGTTAAACTGCGATAAAAATATTATAAAACAATTGTAACACTCGTCACCGAGCTATGATTACAAACTCAAATCTTTGGCCTTCGAAATTGTAATAGACGAACCAAAAATATATATAAAAAAGGCTATGTAAAAATATTTTCCATAAAGAGCAACCGGCGCATCGTTATGTGAAAACTTCTGAACTAACTTATAGGCGAAAGCTCCACCTCTTATGAATACTTTAACTTAAAGTATGGAAGAACTGAATAAAACTTTGTCGCAGGTGCACAAACAGTGTATGAAATAACTTTTTGTTTAACTGCCTCCTTTAAACTTTTATTTTCATAGTGCGAGATATTTAAAGACTTTTAGTTTTATGTTATTTGTTAACGCCGCATCTTGATTCATACGATTAAAATATTTTAGCTTTATTGTTGTTTAAAGACTTCTCACGTTTATTACATTAAATGGAGGTATTTCAACGTGTGTTTAGATTTTAGGAGGTGAGGTGTGGGGGGTCGCCCCTCGCGTCACGCAATCCGCGCTGTAAATGAAAATGAATAAAATAAGAAGAAGCGGAGAAAATTTGATACAGATCCGACATTGACAAGCACCCGATAGCAACTGACGGGGCATCGGGCTACGCGGCGTGTTGTTAAACCGCTGGGCAAGTTGCAAATTTAGGGATAAATGTGAATTGAAGAACTAATAGGGCTTCAGTTGAAAATCTAAATTTATCAGGTTCTCTGTAAGAAGTAAAAAGAAAGATCTCCATATAAAAATTATGTACGAAGTTAGATATTTTGTTCTTAAATAATTCGTTTTATACTTTTATTTTAGCCTATTTTCGAGATATTATATGATCGGATACGGTACATCTTAACGTATAACAAATAGGAACATTCTTTCAACAATATCCTTAGATGTAGGTATGGTATATTTTTTGTAAGACCGTTATCTAATAGTAAACACCTACAGCGTTTAATCTAGCAAAACATTTTTTTCTCAGTAGTCTCCTCTGGTAACTCGCCTTAACTTACAACGTATTTTATAAAAATGTTTCGTACAAAAGTAGGTTTCCTTTAATTTTTGTCTTATTTATTATGCTGTAGATATATAATTATATTTTGAGTTCCTGATACAATACAAGTTTTTCCCTTACTTGATCCAAATAACTTTGCCTAGCTATCAGAAACTGTGAGTTAGAGCGCTGAACAGTGACGGTTGGTAATTTCTTCACGGAGAAGAACCTAGTTCTTAAATAAGAAAAAGAAAATACATTTTCATCGTTGTTTTTGCTCAGGTGGGTTTGTATGTCAATTTTTAGTGTTGATAACTATTACTGACCATTGTAGAATATCAGCGAAGATTACACTGTATTAACAATGTCTTTGTGACTATGCCATAGAAGCATTTGGAATATTTTTACTTGTATTTTCATTTTTATTGCATTGCAGGTAAAATAAGGTTATTTGAATTATTCGATAAACAACGCCAAGTTCTTACTTGTCTTAAATTGATGTTTGTGATTCACTGTACCGGGCGTAAAGAATTTTATTTTTCTATTTAAAGTTTAATACAAAAATAATAACTCCAACTAAACGCTATTTTCGTAGGCTGATATTTTGACCTAATTTCAAAACAATAACAGCGTCTGTTTACCTGGTGAGCAACTTGTAAATAAATTACCTAGGGCTAAAGTTCATTCATTCGGAAGATATTGCTTATTGAAAACTGTTACTACGATGGAGATGGGCATTCATCCAAATATTGCCTGAAAACTCCATATTGGATGGGGTTTTCGTCGAAACAATAAAGGTAAACCGACCGAAATGAAATATTTCATATCCTATGAGTTTTTTGAAGAACGCCGTGATATTCCAGACTGTTTAAACAAAACATCAGTTTTATAGGATAAGGGTGGTGAAAGTATGGCACATGGGAGTAGACAACTGCTTTATGACTGAGAGTGACGGACGCTGTTACAGTACCCCTTTGGTCTTTGGTGTGTCGTTTACCACCTTCTTTCTATATAACAACTATAAAAAACGATAAAAGTAATATCCGTTGGGTTCAATGGGTTTGGGTTTGAATTGACATTACATTACATGTGAGATATATTGGCTAGATCCGGTTGTTTTAAAACATAAATGGATAGGGCGCACTATAAGTTTTCGGAACTAGCCACTTACATAAGCAATGTTTAAAAAGTAATTACAACATTTCAAAATGGAACTCTTTGGCTGTAGAACACAGTTTGTTTCATCTGACTGTCACTTGTTTTTACATTGTGGCGTCATTTTAGAAATTGATTGTCTACATCACCATGTATTTAAGTCGTAAAAATTTTCGTAGTATGATTTTCTACAAATTTAAGTGTAATTCAACAGCTCAGCGGAGCTTAGCTCGGCTTCAAACTGCTTTTGGCGACCATACAAGACGACTATTTATAGTTGGTTTGCAGACCGCGTTTGAAACGCGGTCGTGTGAATCTCAGTGACAAATTACGTGACGGTCGCCCGTCCACAGCTGTGAACAACAGAAACATCGATGCTGTGCGCCGTATGATCAAAACAGACAGGCATGACATGCCATGAAATTCGGGCATCTTTAGGCATAGGCATGAGTCAAATACAATCAATACTAAACAAACGTTTGGGTGTGAAAAAGCTATGCTCTCGGTGGATCCCACACAATTTGACTGAGGCTCAAAAATCGGATCGCATCCCTTGGTGCAATGCCATGCTTACTAGATTCAACGAAGTCAAATTTGGTGTGGGATATAGTAACAGGTGACGAAACATGGATTTATAGTTATGATCCCAAAACAAAGCTGCAATCGAGCGTATGGGTCATTCGAGATGAGCCGAAACCAACCAAAGTGGCGCGCATGCAAAGAGCCTCTAAGTGGACGATTGCTTCTTTTTTTAATAAAATTGGACACGTGGTTACTGTTGCTTTGGAGAATCGTTGTGCCGTGAATAGTGATTGGTACACGACCATTTGTTTGCCGGAAGTTATTGACAAACTCCGTAAAAATAACCGTAAACGCTGTATCATCTTGCATCACGATAATGCCAGTTCTCACACGGCCAGACAGACAAATGATTTTTATTTTATCTAATAACGTTGACCTTATGAGCCATCCCGCGTACAGTCCCGACCTGGCACCTTGTGACTTTTATTTATTCCCAAAAATGAAAAACCAGTTACGCGGTCAACGATTTGCATCACCTGAAGACGCTGTCAAGAGTATGAAAAATATGTTTCAGAGATTGTCACGGAGGAGTGGCGTAAATGTTTTCAAAATTGTTTCATTCATATGAAGAAGTGCATTAGCGCTAACGGAGAATTTTGAGAAACAATAAATTCATTTCTGACCATTTATAGTATTTTTTTCTTATTCATTTCGGAAACTTATAGTGCTCCCCACGTATACACTTTTAAGTACACTCATAATAAACTTATTTTACTTCTTACAAGGATCATCGTATTATAAATGCTTTATTAAAAGAATTGGGTTCGTTGCATATTATTGTTTCATTTTGAAACATTGTGATTTAGTCAAAAGAGAAATAAATTTTTTGTCATGAATTAAAAGTAACCTTAAAAATAGAGTTAATAATATTTTAATTATGAGAAATGGAAACGTCTCAGCGTAAGTTCCAGCGATAAAAATCTCTTTTGGCGACTGAGCAAATTCTACTCCCGACTTTCAGTATTGATGTCAGATTGTACGCAGTTAAAAAATAGAGTAAAAGGAATAAGTTTTCTTAGTAAAGTTTAATAGCAGTAGAGCATCTTACGAAATAGTTTATTCAGGAATGTAGTAGTAAAGTGACCAATACTCCGATCCTGTTTTGAAGAGTTAAAAAAGGTGCTGGTGAAAAAGGCAAGAGACTGATCAACATTATGTCTCAGATCCTTTGGCGCAGTGGCAGCGCCCTTGAGATCTTAATGATTGCTCTGAGTGACAGTACAACCGTTATGGATATGCATGCCGTGCAATATTGAATACAAAATGCATGTAGATACGATAAAATTTATGTTATTTTTCCGGAAACCAGTATCGAAATATTTTTCCGATACATTGTAAATTGTATAAGAATGTGTTGAGAGTTAGACACAGAGGGCCATAGAGCGCGCCATCCTCGACATCAGCCTTGCAGACCGAGTTCCGAGCGTTGAAATCCGATGACGGACAAAAGTCCAGAATGCTGAAACTCAGATCATGGAACTCAAATGGGCGGGACACATAGCAAAGCTAGGAGATGACAGCTGGTGGAACAAGATGTCGACTGATTGGTGGTCGAGGATGTGCAAAAAAATGTCGGGCGCCCAGTTGCAAGATGGGTCGACGACATAGTACACGTCGCGTCAATGTATGCGGCTAGCACAGGACTGTGGTGGATGGCACAAACTTTGGGAGGCCTATACTCACCAGTGGGTGAAATCAGGCTGTGGATGATGATGATGAATGTACTTGGTATTCACTTTTGGAATCGTTGGAATGTGTATAGCGGTTACGTCTTACGGTCTCTAAATAATAGTACCTACACTGGTACGATCCTCTCATACGACCTTGAAGCTATTTTAAAAGGGTATATATAATGTAAAACCATAATTTGGCGCATAATTTGGCGATTTATATTTATGTACCCACAAATGTTACCTAATCTATTATGGACTACATGCTACCAGAAATTCTGAAAGATCTTCCAGGCACAGTGCTAAGGTAAGAATGAGAGTGATGTCAAGAAATGTAAAACTGTTTTAAAGAGGCACTATCTTGGTTTGTATTGTAATATCTAAAGTCCTCATGTAAATGTAGAGATATACTCTAGAAATAATTAATATTATTATGAATTGTAAGTTAATTTAAGTGTCGAGATTGTTAGCTCATCGCTAAGTGGTTAAACCACTAAATTTTTACCTAAAAATAAAACGTCAGAAGAATCGTTTTTTGTAAAATTTGCTTGAAATTGAATAAATGAAAAAAAAATAGAGCCGTCTTAGAACAATATTGTGATTTGACAGTGAAGATAGAGCATAAAGTTCGTTTTAATAACACAAAGGTCATACAGTGAAAATTTTATAAAGGGGTGCGCAAATGGCGCTTAAGACATTCGTATGAATTGTATATTCAGTGCGTCTGGCACATCCGTGGTAACCATTGTATTGTGTACTTTACGCCGATTGGCAAATCCTTTCCCTATGATGGCAAACAGATCCCGTATATAGTTTAGTATAGCGCCCACTAGTGGCGTCAAGTCAAGTCAAAGTCAAGCCAAATAATCTTTATTTCATAAGTAGGCAAATTACAGTCAAAATCGTCATACTGATGAAACTCTACTGCTCATTCGTAAGTCAGGCGTGCCAACGTGTCCAATTTCGTCGACAGCGCAGTGCATCGATACTATTTAAGAAGAACATTAGAAATTAAGGCGCCGCGCAAGCATGTGTCCTGTGTTAATACAATCATTATGAAATTGGCACAGTCGCCGGTCGCGGCAACCGCAATTGCATGAAAATAGAATATATGCTTCTAGTTGCCGGTTTCTTGTATTCATCACCACACACATTTGATCGGCGCCTCAGAAGCAGATTCGGGTCCTGTCAGATATCAGATTTGAATCAATACAATACAAAACATTAATCAATATCAACATTATGATATTATCAAAAGGAGTTAAACTTCATGATATTATCAATATTAGATATTCAGTTCTGTGTTGTTTCTACGTATATTACTAAATATACGCACACTTTTTTGGTACCTAGGGTCAACCATATATGAACGAGTTCTCTTCCTGAGACAGTTCAAGATAAATACTTGTGTATGCTTACGTAGCGTTGTTTTTGTGATAAAAATTAAGAA
Organism: Hyposmocoma kahamanoa; assembly: GCF_003589595.1. Classification (NCBI taxonomy): domain Eukaryota; kingdom Metazoa; phylum Arthropoda; class Insecta; order Lepidoptera; family Cosmopterigidae; genus Hyposmocoma; species Hyposmocoma kahamanoa. The sequence continues at coordinate 18,019,670 of NW_020653850.1, forward strand.
TTGATCGAACTTGTTCGGCGTTTCTGTCTCTCTTTGATGTTAAATTTTAAAAAAAGAACTACATTTTCATATACTGTGACATTTCATCTACGTCTCGACTTAGCAAGGATTTTTTATTATTGAACAGACAATTTTCGTCTTAACTTTTAGTCTCCAAACGAGGTTCTTAAGATATGATACAGAAAAATTTGACCTTTGCAAAGTTTATATTAAAGTTATAAGCGGTCAAGTCCATTTGGATATTTCATACTCTTGGTATAATAAAGACACATGTGATTTTACATCAAAAGTTCTTTTATCATATCGTCGTCGGCTAAACTGGCAAACCTCATAACCTCCATTAATGTGAACTTTTGAGTAAGCACAAATAACAGAAAACTCTAGAAATAATAATATAGCAATCTGTATATCTTTATATCAAAAATAAAAAGAGTCTACAAATTATATTTTACGCTTTAATTGCCCGAAATTGCGCTTGAAGAGTAAAAAAGGGATTTTATCCAAAAACGGCATTACGAGGTTTTCAAATTTAGCTGACGATGTGAAAGTCATAAAAATAACTACATAAAACAAAGTCGATAACTCCAATGTAAAACGTTGAACGAGTTTGTCCTAAATGTGGATTTTGATACCACTATATTATGTTTTTCGTAATACTACACCGTTTTTGACATTCATTTTTATGTGAGTATTGGGTGTGGAGATGTTGACTCAGTACAGAGTACTAAAATAATGGACCTTAAAAGTTTGTAGAATTACATCTATTTGCCAAGTTTTGTTGAAATCGGTTATCGGAAAGTGCACAAAACCCCTTAGAGGTGGAATATTTTCTTCATATTTAAATGGGCCCAACACTGAGGTTAATCGCTTTCCAACAAAAAATTCAAAATCGGTTTACAAATGGGTTATCGAGTAGGATACATACAAACAAAATATATCGAATTGAAAACCTCCTCCTTCACTTCATTCATCAGGAATATGATGTGAAAATAACTGCAGAATATCTAAAACATAAAACCTATGAATCATATACAGGCCTATATTATCACGTGTTCACGTGATTATTTTAAGCACAACAAGCTCAGTATCTTTTCCACAATACAATTTAGCTCACTCTGAGTGCAACTGTGTAATATGTAATCATCATCATCATCATCATTTCAGCCAAAAGACGTCCACTGCTGAACATAGGCCTCCCCAAAGAATGCCACAACGTTCTGTCCTGCGCCGCTTGCATCCAGCGAAAGTAATAAAACAAATAATTACCTATATTGGTTTAGGCCCCTATTCTTGAAAAAAAAGCGGTATACTGAACTTTTTTCATGTTGTTCTCATTGTTTTTATGACTTTCATGTGATAAAACCATTTTTAAAATAATATGATCACAATATGTGAGTTTATAATATCAAATGTAGAAATTTGTAAAAAAATTATAAAAGCGCCTTTATTGGTCATGACTACATCGTTTTTTTATCGCATAGGAGTCTATTCAACCTCAAATGGCTATGGTTGACTCTGCATAACAGTGAAAGTATTGACTCAATCACATTGGAATGGCAACCTATCACAAACTCGAAAATTATTTTGTCCGAAATAACGTTTGTTCGAATTTTCATTACACCGAAAACCGAATTATAACGAAACAGTTGCTCTTTCAGGATATATTGAATGTTTATCGCAAAGACACGATTAGGTTCGGTTAGGTTAGGTTAAGATAGGATTAAAAGAAAAACATTTTCCTCCCAAAATTACTTTCGAGGTTATGAAATTTCGACCAAACGTTATTTCTGGAAAATGTCATTTCGGATTACTGATAGGTAGCCTTTTGAAAACAATATATAGTAAAACTGAGTAAAACTATACACTGATTAACGATTATTACACGGTGTGAAACACGATTCCTAAAAATTTTCACGATAGGAAAAAAGCACAAACTTACATCGAAACTTCACAAAAAAATACCGCAGTATTCAGTAGGTACTGCTTAAACTATTTTTTTATATCAACTGAACTCAATGGAACGCATATAGTATACGATATACATTTTTCAAATGGCTTTAATTTCGTTTGTACAAAAAAAGTGATGAAATAAAGCCAGTGTCCCTGCTGTTCGAACCAAGCAAAATGAAACCTTATTAGTACGGGAAAAAATTTTATTCAATCTGAGTTAGTATCGACTCTTATAATAGCATATTACTGTAACATTATACCTACTCGTATACAAACCAAAATATTTTATATAAACGCTCATAACGTATTGTTTGTTAAATCAACGCTAATGCAGACTGCACAGCAAAACTTTGTACCTATTTCGTCTTAACTTTAACGTGCGTCTGTTTTAATAACTTATTTTTACAGTTTGACTAATATGGAAGATTTGGGTGCAGTTTTATTGGCTGATTAAATATTCCACTTTGTTTGTAAAATAAAGTAATGGATATATCGTACTTTTGGCTTAATGCCTTAAAGTCACATGGGGTCATACGTTAAAAATGCTTAAACCATATTAACCTACCAACAAATGGACGTCGGGTCTAATACAAAAACCACGAAAAAAAATGTCCGAATTTAACTTATACAAACGTAGTGACATGTAACGAAATATAAAAAAACTAAAACATTTAATTTAATTTGTAACGTCATTGCAGTACTGCCTAATTTTGCTTGAAACAATTTAAGGGCCCAAAAACACCATATTCAGCTTCTACTGGAAATTTAACAATATGCACCATATTTAGCTTCGACTGAAAATTACTTGAACACAAGAGTAATGGAGTAGCCTTTATCGTAAATATTAATTAATTTTTATATATATTATTATGTCGAATTTTGTACAAATTCACTTAAAGAAATAATAAAGAGTTGGGCAGATACATGCATACAAATATTACTACAAATGTGAAAATAAGCGTGTACTATAAGAAATGTACCGATATTCCAACAAAACGTTTACTCAAATATCCGTAATTTCGAAAACCGATTTATAATAAAACCGTTACGGTTTCCAGTAATTTTGATGCTTTTCACAAAGACAAATTAAAATTAGCTTTTGTTTTTTCTTCCTAAGAAAATACATATGACATTATGAAAATTCGAGCTAACGTTATTTCGGGCAAATGTATTTTCTAACTTCTGATATGTAATCGCAAGCCGTAAAACGAGTACAACAATATTTTGTTCGATAATGCTAACGTTTAAAAAAATCTTATTTTAAAAATAAGATTACATCTAAGCGACTCTATAGTTTCTTTGTTCTAAATATTTGAATCGCTTGTGGTTCGTGCAATTGAAAATGACCAAGAAGTTTATATAAGCTTCTTGAAATTGACGTAATGGGTCTCTTTCCATCTTTTGCGCATACAATGTGTAGAAAAAGGACAGTTAGCTATTTGATTATTTTGTGTGCTTTTGTAATTTATATATACGATTCATGTATATATAAATTAAATAATATAAAACTGTACAAAAGAACACTTTTAAATGAGAACTATGATAACACAATATATTTGTTTAGTGAAAATATGATAAAAAATCCTGTTTTTACACTTTACTGCAGTAATATATACAAGTTATTATTATATGGTACTGCATGATTGACAACCGCGCTGACAGTCGAACAAACGAAAACTGTTGCGCGATTGACCTGTGTATGATTTTAACGCCCTGTACATGCGGACATTTTTTAGCGCGAATCCGATGTCCATTTGTTGGTAGGTCAATGTTAAACCCCATAAAAGTTATAAAAGTATATATGCGTAAGTGAAATTTTATAACTCTCCAATTTAAACATAAATAGTTACCTATCTATTAATTCCGTTCCTTAAACATTTTTCCTGAAACATTGTCATTTTGCAGATGTGATCTTATTACACCACGAGTACGATATATAAAGATTAGGTTTTGCAGTTATAGTAGCAATGTAGCACCTTACTAAGCATTTGTCTTTAACAAATGTGTTGATGATGGTGTTTTTCCTGACCTTATGAAGCAAAGCAAAGTTATTCCTCTTTTCAAATCTGGCAGTACTTCTAACCCCACCAATTTCAGACCTACTTCAATACTACTTACTCTCAGTAGAACATTTGCAAAAAAATTGTAAATGAGATGTGTGATATTTTTACGGTGATAATTTAATGTCTCCTAAACAATTTGGTTTTACTCGGGGTCGCTCTACAACCAATTTTGGTGTTGAGTTAATGAAACACATATTTAATGCATGGGTAGATTCACATGATGCTATTGGTGTATTCTGTGATCTTTCCAAGGCCTTTGATTGTGTACACCCTGTCAACGGTACGAGTTCAAAAAGGTTTGCAATTAGCTTGGGCGTCCCTCAAGGTTCAATACTAGGTCCACTTTTATTTTTACTTTAAATAAACGACTTACCTAGCCTCGTGGAATTTATAAAACAAGAGATAGTATTGTTTGCTAATGATACGTCCCTATTATTTAAAGTTATAAAGCACCAATGTTCCTACAACCACGTACACAATTCCATATCTAAAGTAGTAGATTGGTTTGCAGTTAATAACTTGCTTCTTAATGAGAAAAAAACAAATTATGTGAAATTTACATTACCCGATGCTAAAAAGACGGTCACAAACATTACAATTAAAACGAAAAGCTCTATTTCTAGGTATAACTTTAGATGCTAAATTGCAATAGACTCCATATATAAGTAAGTTATCAAAACGACTCGACTCTGCATTGTACGCGATTAAAAAATTCGAAAATTTAAAACTATTGGGAAATAAAAATTGTATAGTAAAGGTTATATACAGCATCTGCGCACTTGAATGACGAAATCCGTCGCAGTGACCCGTTTAGCTCTTGCAGGTAGTCTTAATCTAAGAAGTTTGAAAAAATATTGTAAACGTTAAATATATTATGTATTTCATGAATTTATTTAAAACAAACTTATATAATGTAAAATTTTATTTTAAAGATAGATAAATAATTAAGTATGAATTATTTTAAATTGAATATAAATTTTAAACATAAATTGCGGACCCCTGCAGGGTTACATGACTGGACTCTATATTAAAGAACGACGGCAAAAGCTGCCCCAACAATGACGAAGAGCCGTTCATGGACTTTGCTAGTATAATTTTGCGTTTTAGTTTATGTCTAGTTATCAATATGTTTTTGTATATTTTTAGAAGTCAGGAATAAAGAAATTAAAAAACATTGTATTTTAGAATGGATGCAAAAACACAAAGCAATTGATTCAGTTCGACCATAGATAATGTAACGTTCTTGTACGTACGTTTCATTTTAAGCATGATTGATGGTTACCTACCTGAAGTATTGGTTATTTTATAATACACACATAAAACATTAAAGATATAAAACACCTAATCAAATATTCAATTAAACAGATTACTGTTTAATAAATAAATATCATAGATCAAGACACCCAGAAAGTATTAAACATGTCACTTTGATGGATTTGTGTCATTAGACATAGAGCAAAAAATAAAACACGATGTGACAAAAATGTTAAGACAATAAAATATTATAATGAGAGGTAATGAAAGTTGCAAAGGGACGTTTGCAACTAAAAAAAAAATGAGAACAGTGTGACCATATGTGGCAGATTTCTGCCATTTGGGCAGATTTAATTTTTATTCATTTTTATTGCTGCAGAATATGATAAGTTATATTAAATGTGGCAGAGTCCGGTAGATTATTATTTTAGGGAACAAACTGAAAACTTGTTGTTTTCTGCTACTACGAACAAACATCTGAAGCGAAAAAGTGAAAGCTTGTGATAGTCACAAACGTCATAAAACAAACGTATTACTATAATTATGAAAAAAAAAACAGCGGCATGCCACAAGGAAGTATTTTAGGACCGGTTCTTTTCAGTCTATACATAAATGATCTTCCAAACGCCATAGATCACGAAAGCACACTGTTCGCAGACGACACCACCCTTATATTAAAATGATTATTGAAATGGAAATAAATGAAGCACTACATAGAGTCATAAAATAGTTAAATGAGAATGACTTAAACGTAAATATTAGCAAAACAAAAGTCATGCAGTTCAGATTGCATAATTGTAATCCGTTGCCTATTCAAATGCACTATAATAAACAAGTGGTAGATGAAGTAGACTGTTTTAGTTTCCTGGGAGTCAAATTTGACGAACATTTAAAGTAGAAACATAACATTGATCATGTGTGCAATAGGCTGAATAAATTTGTCTTTGGCCTACGTAAGCTAAGACAAACTGTATCTCACGAAGCCGCAATGATGGCTTATCACGGGTACGTCTTCTCTGTATTAAGTTATGGGTTAATAATGTGGGGAAACTCCGTAGATGTGGTTAGGGTGTTTGTAGCACAAAAGAAATGCATTCGCGCAATTTGCGGCGCTAAACCAGTTGACACATGAAAACCCTTCTTCAAAAAACTCAACATACTTCCTCTCGCCAGCATGTATGTTAGAGGTATATGTGTGTTTGTCAAGACTCACTCTCAACATTTCAAAATACGTGGCGAAATAATTCAACGACAAACTAGAGCTAAAATTATGAAACAATTATACCAACCTCGCTGCCATAAAATAATTTATGCGAATAACTGCTTCAACATGTGCATCAAGATTTTTAATAATTTACCAAATTACATTAAATTACTACAAGGACGTACTTTTAAACTAAAATTGATAAAATGGTTTGGCTTTTGATACATTGCTTCTATAGTAATAATGAATATTTCGACTTTACAAATACCAAATTAACATTATAATAATAGGCAATTAAACTGTACACAAGAGACAATGAATTCCGTTATATTTGCACACCTGCTTGCAGGTTGAATACATTGTACCTAAATTAATTTAAGATTTGTATATTTACTGTATTCTGGCAAATAAACGTATTCTATTCTATTCTAAGAAATACAGGACAATGTTATAAACATAACCTATATCAACTTTATAACCCCAAGTAGCTTCTACAGGCTGCACTCAATTAGCTTTTTTGATGCTTTGATAATGAATCACAAGTATTGATCGGTCCCCATAATGCACGTTGTCAAAAACACTGGGTCACAAAATACATGGGATGTCGCCATCCTTCTTTAAGAAGTTTTGTACATTACCCATGTGATGAAATATTAAATGATTATGGTTACTCGAATGTACATGTACACACAAGCCTATGAAACAAAGATGATTTGAATTTCAAATTGCCATTTTAAAGGTCGCCTTAGGAAAATTCAACGTTCAAGTTTTTTTTCATAGTCATTGTCGACTTTACGTGAACTCGTGATAAATAAAAATTAATTAAATTTATTTATTCACGAAAGTTATTTGACTATTCATTACGACTTACGTATTTAGTTAAACAGTGCAGTGCAGCCATCGGAACACTCTGGGAAACAAACTGTATGGTGTCGGAACTGTAAATGAATAGTGTTACATAGCAAGGCAAGTTGTAAATTTTAAGATTAAACCGTGTTAAATCTGTATATTTAAATTGAAGCATCTTTATTTCATAAACACTGCTAGTCATTCCTAAGGCAGATTTCTCTGAGAGGAACGAGTAAGAATTATAACCCAGATAGAATTAAACATGTCACTATAATGAATTTTAGTCATCCAAGTATGGAGAAGCTGTATAAATAACTTTTAGTGTATAACTTTTGTTTCATTACAGTTTAAGCCCTCGTAAATAGTAAATTTTGAACATCAACCAAAATCTTATTATAGACACTGTGCCTCTTAAATGTTTGTGTAGACGACTGTCAAGAATAGACAGTTTATTTTTGATACTCATATTAATTAATGATGTGCCAATTTTACTGTGTTGCTAGAGGAATACATTTCTTTAAATTTATCTCTGAAAGACGTTCTGGGGTCTAGATTGTAAATTGTCCTAACAGTACGTTATAACAGGATAAGATTCTATTAATGTCGGCGGCATTACCCCAAAGGTACATTATCTACACTTATACAATCATAATGACATAAATTATAAACTATGAAAGAAACTGAAGTAACCTAATCTAGCGTGTTTTATGTCTGAAAGATTTCGAATTTTTTGAATAACGTACACTGCAAAGTTGAGGCTCGATTCGATTACTTAATTATTTATGAAACCCATTGCAATTTATCATCTAATGTAATACCTAATAATACAACGGAATCTATAAGGTCTAATTTTTCGTGTCGAACTATGTTATTTGTGACTGTACTTAGTTTATTTTACACATTTTATATTTTTATCAATAAGGAACAGGGTGTTTATTACCTGCAAACTAATCTACTACCTTAGAAATAGCATTATTCACATTGTCACAGGTTTTTACTTCAAATAAATAATAAGAAAGTATCATAAACAAACAATACGTTCTCACATTCTTTACTTTCCATGAGTCTAAGGTAAGTCTTTAATATAAACTAAAAATTGAAATGCACCTAGAGATGAACCTTGAGGAAACCCATGTAATTGCAGACCATGATGTTCCCGTATCATTGACATCAACTTTGTCATCACTCAAATACGATATAAGAAGGTCGAGATCACGGCTCACACATCATAATGGCCAAGTTTTCTGACCAGCGTATCATGGTGTACAAAAGTCTTGACACGGTCGAAGAATTCACTAACATGCATCTTGTGAGACTGTAAATTACCTTTTAAAGGATTTTCTAATTTAATACAGAGTGTTATTGTTGTATACGTGCTCCGTTTATTCCGAATCAATTCAGATATTAGAAAACGAAAAGCTTCTAAACATCCACTTATGAAATAACGAAAAAAACGTTTTCGAAAATTGCAGATTTTTCGAAAATGGATCCGGCATTAGCATACCACATGGAAGACATTTCACAACATAGAATCATCAATGAGACGATTCAACAAGGAAACTCCGATGTACAGCATTTCTATGAAAATCAGGTGATTTTTATCACCGGTGGATCTGGATTTCTTGGAAAACAACTCATTGAGAAATTGTCAAGGTATTAATGACTGTTTTGAACGTTATTTATTAATTTATCTTAGAAAGCAAGAAAGGGTAACAACTGACAATGGCATATTTTAAAATAGGGCAAATTTTAAAATGGCATATTTTAAAAAACTAACATTTTTGAATCACTAAAAACCGCTTTGACTTAAACCTGATCGCCATTAATGGAGTCAGTTGTTTTCCTAAGAAAAAGTCTAATTCAAATTCAAATTCCAATTTAGAATCGAAAGAGAATTACAAATTTTATTTTTTATGTAACGATCAAAGATATTTAATAACAAAATTCATACGCGTAAAACCAAATTCACCAATTAACTAAAATGTTTATTTGGAGGTCTTGTAATTACAAGAAGATTTACATGCTGATGCGACCCAAGAAACAAAAAGCTATTCACGAAAGATTGTGTGAAATATTCGAAGACCCGGTAAGTAAAAAAATCATTACATGTTTAAACAATTCGAAGATTAATAATATATTTTAATATGACAGTAACAAGAAAAATCATGTCATAATTTAGCACTTAGGTAAGTTAATCCATTTGGCTTTGAGAAAAAACTGGTGGTTTGACTTTAAATTATTGAAGGACATATGCTGTGGACTCATTACATTCGTTTTTCACGAAATGCGTAATTTTAAATATTTTTCATTGCTCTTCAGGTTTTCGATAACTTAAAAAATTTTAGACCGGACTTTCGCAACAAAATTGTTCCTGTACAAGGCGATGTTGCACAACTTAATATTGGCTTAAGTGAAAAAGACAGGAGTGTGTTGATTGAAGAGGTAAATGGTCTACTAATAAACAAAATGTTTTTTGCCTTAGTAAAAAAAGTAGTTTTACCTATATAAAATTATTATAAAAAATATTTAATAAAAAGGAAATACATATTTTTTTCCTATTTTTCCTTATTAGATATCATTAATTTTAATTTTCTTTGTAGAATTAATCTTTGTAGAGCATAGACACTTTGGTTTTCAGTCAAGTGTTTGACATGTTGTACATAGAAATTATTAATGGCGAAACGCTTTCTTTGTAATATTATTATTATAATAATTATATGTAATTATAAATATAGGTATATCAGCCATCTTTCTTCAATAGTTTTTACGAGAGTGTTAGCTTACAACTTACAATAAATTAAACCACACACACAACCTGATTCAAGAACCAATAAATTTTACTATTTTACAGAATTTTTTTTAATAACTGATATTTGTCCTTATTTACAGGTAGATATTATATTTCATGAAGCAGCAACTGTAAACTTTACAGAGACTTTAAAGACAGCAACACTAACTAATGTTCGTGGTACACGGGAAGTTCTTAATTTGGGAGAAGAATGCAAACGTCTCAAGTAAGTTTCATATTTAATATTTCATTTAATGATACAACAACACATAACAGACCGAAAAACCAATAAAGAAATAACATTTAAGATGATATTGAAGTTATTTTTTACTTAAACAAGATTATTTCTTTGCTGCAACTAAAATATTGTTTTAAAGAATTTAATAAAGAAGAAATCAAAAGCATATAGGGAATGTCTGCATCCATTATGTGAAACTTATATCTTTGTATTAAATGTGATTTTGGTATGATCGTAATAACTCTTACATAACTCAAGTACAGTTTCTTTCAGGTTTGACATGAAAAATTGTTGCTTTCCAACGTTACCACTTAAGATTTGTTATTTCAAAATGGTTGTTTTCGTGATTGAGTAACCCAATCATTGGGATAAGTAATATAAGTTAACTTTCTCGATTTACAGAGCGTTTATTTATGTATCAACTGCATATACTCCAGCAACTACTAGTCGTGTAGGGCAAGAAATAAAAGAAAGTTTTTATCAAACTCCAGTGTCTCCCGAAGCTCTCATTCAATTTGCAGAAACATTAGATGAAGCAAAACTGAATGAAATAACGCCAGCGTAAGTGTTTTTTGAGACAAAGTTTTAGTAACTGTCACTACAGTATATTCGTATTTAAGTATATAAGGGCATGTTAACTCGTCTTCTATACATTTTTTTATTGCACTCACTAAAAAGATTGGTATAAGACTATTGAAAATATGGTTAGGCAGCTCAAAATGCTTAACTCCGTCAAACCATACTAAAAATTGATAATAATTAGCAATATACCAATAAAATTCATTTTAGGTTAATCAAAGATTGGCCGAATAGTTACGCTTTTACTAAAACAGTCACAGAAGATCTTGTACGTCAAAAGGAAGGGAAAATGCCAATCGCTGTGATGAGACCAGCAATAGGTTTGTTCTACTGTTTGGTAATAAAAAAAACATTACATTTATTCGACTAAATTTCCGTGTTTTTTGATGATATTTATATTGTAGTAATTGGTGCATATCGTGAACCGTGTCCCGGATGGATTGACAAAAGTGCCATGTTCGGCGCTAGTGGTGTAAGATTTTCCATAACGTTTTCTAATAATGTCTTATTTAAGAAGCAAATACCATCGTATATATTTTATTTTCGCAGTTCATGCTCGGGGGTATATTGGGTATATTACACGTTACTATATCAAAATCCGACAATCAAATGTGTTACGTACCCGTCGACATTGTAAACAATGCGTGCATAATCACGGCTTTCCACACAAACAAGCGATGGAATAAAGGAGAAAGAAGCATTGAAATTATTGCCGTCGTCAGTAACAGAAATCCAATAACTTTAAGTAAGTTTTTGATACTAGTAATTTTTAATTATTCGGATATACTACATGTGAATGTGATCCTTATCTTGTGATGCGGTAGCATGTTGTGAATATTTAAGTCAATATATAGAACATGAAGCTAATTTTAGTGCTTTTTTTTTAATTTGTCATGTAGGATTGCCAAACTAAGTAATTATCTGGCCGTGGGCAGGGCACACTACTCGTAGAGTAGATAGGCGATGGGGCCAAAGAGTTCTCAAGTGACGACCGCGTACCAGCAGACGCAGCGTGGCCAGACCACCCACAATGTGGACCGATGTTCGCTAAAGGTTGCGGTAATCCGCTGGATGCAAGCAGCGCGAGTCCGCTTGTTGCGCCGACCTTTGGTCCTATATCCAGCAGAGGACGTCTTTCGGCTGAAATGGTGATACACACCCTCAACCCAGTGTTCTGGTGGAAAAACGTTTTGCTCTCATTAAGAATTAATTTTCAAATCAACCGAGGTCTCCTGCAATAATCCAGAGCTCTTGCTATGAAGATGCTGCTGCCTACAATATGGTTTAATCTGTAATGTTCTTAGCGGCTTTTAGTATGGTAACGTAACAGTTATCTACAGTTAATGCTTTTTCCATTTCAGAGGATCAGACAGAAATTTTCACTCGGGACGGCCCACCATTTGCTACAGATGCGACAGTATACCATCCTTTCTATGTCACAACACAATATAAATTTGTGTATATCATTCTGGCGTGGATCCTGCATTACATTCCTGGCTATTTCGTTGACGCGATTCTTTTGTTACTGGGAAAACAGCCAATGTAAGTTGAAATATAAATAAATACGCTTTGACCGACAATACATGAAGTAAAATGGTAAAATTTAGTTTAGTAAAGTCGGTATACTTCTGACTTCACGTTTTTGTATGTCTAGTTCAAACCAGGAATGTTATTTTTTTTAATTTTGAAATTTTATTTTTATTATAATTTTTTGAATTTTTGGTATAGAATGGTGTTACATGAAAAAACAAATTTATGGAATACTTTTTATATTGGTCTTATTTTCTACAGCCTGGAGTATTAAACAGAACAAATCCATAAATTTGTATATCTCAGGCGTAAACCCTGTACGCCACCACAGTAATAATAATTTTAGAAATTATTTTGTTACAGACTTTCTAAAGTGTACAACAAAGTGTACAGACTGAATAGCGCTCTAGTTTATTTTATGATGAACGATTGGAAATTTCAGGATGATAACCTCGTCAACATGTATCAGAGCCTTTCAACAAATGATCGAATAATATTTTGCTGTGACGTTAAAGAATTTAATTGGAATAAACAGATGATTACAGCTGGCATTGGTCTCAGAAAATATATTATTAAAGACGGCCTTAAGCACACACTTTATGGTAGAAAAAAATTTCTAATTCTTCATATCATTCATTATATCGTAACACCATTGTACTTGTATTCTCTCTGGAAAGTTTTTGCTTTGTGTTTATTCGTTGTTAGAATTGTATTTTCATTTTTTTCATCGTTCATTACCCCTACTTAATTTAATATTAATAGTTAAGTTCTGTTGGCAATTTATTTTATTGAATATCGTAATGATTTTACTGCCATGGCATAGTTTTAGTGAAAATACTCCTCCAGTTTGATTTTATTGGTGATACTAAGACCGAAAAAACACAAAGACAAATTCCTACGATCTGGAAACCGGGGCTACTGCTCTTGCCAAGTGAGAGTAGTCGAGTAAGCAAATCTTACGAGTTTGTTTGTGCTTGTTGCAAATCTTAATATTGGGTTCTAAGCTGCTTTTTGTCTTAGCGCCACCTATAAGAAACTTATGACGTCCGGTGGATTATTTGCTGGTTTATATTCCATGAAAAGACAAAAACTAAAAGTCTGGCAAATTCATGTCGCAATAATAATGTATTTGTTGTAATATTAACAATGACATTTTTATTATTTTAAGTCTATTCTTTCCAAGATATTATAGCTATTTTTGTACTTAGTACATTAACATGTTAGCATATTCTATATGTCATAATAATATAAATATAAGATCAATGTCTACTTTCTTAGCACTTATGCCTTATACCGTATAATTATAAACTGGTAAATTGATGGAACATAATATTATTGTATTATAATTCGGTGTATTCACTTTAATTATTTTATTTAATCATAACTATTTTACAAGTTTCCAAATTACTTTACAAGTTTGCAGTGATTTGTTATTCTCGGTTAAGAACTTCTTTAGCTTTTACCAACTTGTAAGCACTGGATATGGAAGTTCTAGCGTGCAACACCTTCTTCCCAGCTATTAGTGACGAATTCATAACACAACATCTGCAGGACCATTGGAAAACTCTTACTGGAAACAATTTCTTCTGTTAGAAGAGTAGCAAAAATGAGTACTAACAATGAACGTCTCAGGAATATTCTTGTAACGTTTACGTCTCAATCTTCACGAGATAACTTGATCGCAGCGTTCAAGGATTATAACAAAGTAAATAGAGAGAATCCAATTAATTCAAACCTATTGGGCATCTCTGGTCATAAACATAAGATTTATATCGTGGAACATCTGCCACCCGAAATTAAAAAACTTCATATCGCAACAAAAGACAAGTTAAAAACATTTACAAGTATGTTTGGATCAAGCACGGGAGAGTTTATGTGAGAAATGACGAAAATAGTGAGGCCGTTCATGTTCCGGACCTGGACAGCTTGCTTAAATTAGTATAAAATTAGTTAAGACTAGATCTGCAGATTACATATAAAGTTAAAAAATGGAATAAAATTCGTAAATATGCTTTTATGTGAGAAACTAAGTTTAAGTATAACTCTTCACACATACATGCATCTTGGCTGTACGTATTATGTATTATGAATTTCATGTTTATTCAAACTTTTCTTTTTTTAAATGTCGTTATAGTACCAAATTTATATTCTCTGTTAATGTGTCTATGTATTTTATATTTTATTTATTATTAAAATGTCACCTAAAAAAACAAATTTCAACTTAGCTACTATAAATGTGCAATCTTTAAACATTGCACGGGTAGAGATGAACTAGTAAGGACTGTGAACAGTGTCAAACCAGATGTTTTGACTGTTACTGAAACCAGACTAAATCAGGCATCTAATTTAAAACACTATCGTTTGGAAGGTTATCGACTATTGCAGAAACCACGGGGTACAGGCAAAAAGCGCGAGGGTGGAGGAATCGGTATGTATATTCAAAATAGACTACGCAGCCGAGAGATCACGCTACCAATTGAGCAGCAATGGATAGAGGTAAAGATCAACAATCGCAAATTGGCCATAGGTGTAGTATATAAACCCCCTAAATTTAGTACTGAAAGTTTTCTAAATGAATTGTCCAATACGATATCAATACTTTATCCACAGTACGATTATAGCTTTCTGACTGGTGATATAAATATTAATTTATTAGATAAATCCAAAAAAGAAACTAATTCTTTTATAAATTTACTGCAAAATTACAATCTTCAGCTTATAGTAGATCAACCTACTAGAGTTACCTCAACAACATGTACGTTACTAGATGTAATATGTTGCAATATCGATATACAACCTCAAGTAGTGACTGTGACCCACAATGACGATCTGAGTGACCATGCCCTTGTGTCAGCTATTTTTCCCATAAAATTTCCAAAAATCGTCACTCGAACAATCACGTACCGACCTTTCCACATATTTGATTTGGACACATATCAGTTTGCGTCGTCAATTACACCATGGGAATGGATGTCCAGCTACAGCGCTGTAGATGAGATGGTCGATTGCTTTAACTTTCTCATTCTCGGTCTGTTTGACCACTTCGTACCTGAGCGCACTAAGATTTTCACACAACCTCCCGCACCATGGATATTCCTATATGGATATTCCCGCACCTTGCATTAGAACTCTGATGCTATCAGTCGATAGTATCAGAGTTCTAATGCAAGACAGAGACAATGCGTGTGCTAAAGCCAAAATCACAAATAATGAATCGGATAGAAAATTGTACAAATCTTTACGTAACGCTGTTATTGATGTCATACGAAGTGAAAAGAAACATTATTTCTCTCTTTCAATAAATAAAAATATTAAAAAGCCAAATAAACTCTGGGGGGAAATTAATAAAGTAATGGGTAATCATTCACAAGATTCACTACCATATTATATTCATATTCGGGATCCAGAAGTTATCAATAAAACGTTCTTAGACTGTTCTGTTCCTATGAATATAAATCGTAGTAATCTACAAAATACCGATTATACTTGCAAACAGTTTGCAGACAAAAGTTTTAGTTTTTCGGAATTATCGACAGTGGAAGTGTTGAAAATTATTAATTCTCTAAAATCAAATGCAGTTGGAGAATAAAATTTCAATTAAAATGCTTAAGCTCACTCTACCACATTCCTTAACGGCTATTACTGCAATTATAAATAAATCGTTAAGCACAGGACATTTTCCCCAAAAATGGAAAGCTGCAATAAAGCCAATCCCCAAGAAAGCCAGTGTAGAGACAATTCAGGACTTGAGGCCAATAGGTTTACTACCTGTACTTTCGAAAGTATTGGAAAAAGCTGTGAATACTCGTTTGTTGGGGTACCTAGATACATATAACATTCTTCCCGAGCATCAATCTGGGTTTCGCGTACAACACAGTACGACTACAGCATTGATGCACTTAGTTGATGACGTTTTAACTGCCGCCAACAAAAACAACGGTTCGATAATGCTTCTGCTTGACTACAGTCGCGCATTTGACTGTTTAAATAGAAGATTTTAATAGACAAACTGCGCTATTGCGGTTGTGATAAAATATTTTGCCAGTGGTTAGAAAGTTACTTCAATAATACGACACAAATATGAGTGCAATGTACGGATGTGTTGGGGAAACCGGTCAGATCTACCCCTCTCGAGGTCTCCCGAGGTGTGGTCCAAGGTTCTGTTTTGGGACCTACTTTATACTCTGTATACACGTTTGATCTTCTGGAGAATATAAGGTACGGAACTGCACATATGTATGCAGATGCTACTCAGATCTTGGTACATACGCCATTAAATATTACTAAAATTAACAATGCTGTTCGTGATGTCAATGAGGATTTATCGGCAATTGTCCAGTGGTTTAATAGGTACGATCTTATATTGAATGCCCAAAAGTGTTTGTATATTTTGTTAGGTACTAAGAATCAGGTAGAGTGCCTAAGAGCCGCAAATCCGGAAATTACATTTGGGCTTATTATTTAATAATGGTTTGGCTTTTGAAAAACATATCGACTCAAAAATAAAAAACTGTTACGGCTCATTGAAGCATAGTTACAAACTTAAACCTTTTCTGATTAAAGAGGTAAGGCAACGACATTTTTAACCAGTATATCTTTTGATTCATCGAACATCTTGGTTGCGCCCTCCATTCAGTAGGTTAGGTTACTGTTGGGAAATCCGAAATCATAGAAGATACAAGGAAACTGTCTTGGGAACCATTAAAGTCTTTTTTTTTTTGTGAAAACAATTTTGGTATAGTCAATTTTTAGGTCAGGCGTAAGTTGTCCTTATAAATGCATAAAATTGAAAAAAAAAAAGTCTCAAGTGCGACTCAAGTTAATAATTGGTATTTATTAACGATTTTTATTGCTATGTGTTGTTTGCGCTTTCTCTTAAGTTGCTCTGACATTTTTTTTATTTTGCGTATTTACCTACCTACTACTACCTACTATTTTTTTGTTTACAAATTTGTATTCAATTATTTTCAAAATGGAAGACTTTGAGGCCGTCATGACTAATTATCTAAAGATGATTACCGTGATGTAAGAGCACATAAAAGATATCTGAGGGATACGGTATGGGTATTCCCCGAACGCTATAATTTGGACCTTTCAAGGCGACAGTCAATAGACATTATAATAATTATATACACAATCTTAACCCTACACATATATACATTTCATCTTGATAACTTATATGAACTGCCATCAACTTACATAGGTGCTTACAACTTATATGTAAAGCTTTTAGCTGTAATCAAAACAATGTTAATTACTCCTTTAAAAATGGTTTGCATTCAAAACTATTTAACAGAAAACAAGGAAAAACTTATGGACATGAAATTTATTCTCTGCTTAAATATCAGAATGACTATGAAAATAAGCATAATGTGTCACTGCACTAAATTTACATGTCAAGTAGTTGTGTTATGTATATTTCATAATCAAAGTTTGGTGACTTAAGTGAGATTAACTTGGAATTAGATGACTTATCAGTAGCGGAGTCTGGTTACTGTAGGATTGAGGATACCGCCCAACTATCCAGACTACATAAAAATACATTGTCTCTGTTCTGTCAAAATATTAGAAGCATAAACCGGAACTTCAATGCTTTTAATACTCTTCTTGTGAGAAGCAATATTTTATGGGATTTAACAATTTTGACCGAGTGCTGGCTACACAACTCTCCTCCCATACCAGATCTTCCTGGTTATACGACCGTCAATACCACGCAGCACAGTACGCAAAATGAAGGCGTAGTGGTATATTTCCGTAGTCATCATAATGTAGTAATATTAAACACTACTATGCACGAAGCTAACTGCCTAACCTTAATTATAAATAAGGTTTTTGTGATCATTGCCATTTACAGACCCCCCGCCCATCAAAATATAACCACGTTTTTAGATTCCCTACATCAACATTTGACATCACTATCAGCTTACAAAAATTTTATTATAACAGGTGATATAAATATCAATATTTCAGAAAACACTAAAGATCCCCGTTCAATTGAGTATCTTAACTTGTTAGCTTTTCACGGTATGCTCCCGGCACACACATTACTTACAAGGAATAATTCCTCCTGCTTAGACCATGTAATTTTAAAAACCAAATACCCTGCGTATTGTTATGTAGCTCACACGTCCATCACAGATCATGATTCCGTTTTAACCTTCTTAAAACCCAGTATGCCCAATTTAAATAATCATGCAGTAAAAACAATAAAACAAATAGACTATAATAAAATTGAATCAGAATTGCTGGAAATTGATTTCACCAATCTGTATGGTATGACTGATGTTAACCTAGCTACACGTCATTTTATTAATTCTTTGAATAGCATAATTCTGGCAAACACCATACTAAAAGTCGTACCAAACCGTAAAAGATTAATAAAACCCTGGATGACAACGGGACTACTCAGATGTTTAAGAAATCGAGATCAAATGGACTTAAAACTAAAAAAGTCTCCAAATAACGACATTCTTAAAACCACTTACTCAAGATACCGAAATTTTTGTAAAAAGATTCTGAGTACGGCTAAAATCGAGTATGACAAGTCTTTGATACGAAACTCACAACGCAATAATAAAAAACTGTGGATGGCTATCAAAGATATCACGTACATGAATCCCCAAAAACAGCACACCCATGATCTTTTGGACTCCTTGGATCCCCAAAGTTCGGTCAATGAGATTAACTCTTATTTTGCTAGCATTGGACGCACACTGGCCGAAAATATCTTGGTTCATCCAGATATAACCAAGGAAATCCCTGCCAACTATAGCAATTCAAACACATTTGTTATGCTGGAGACAGATATGGATGAAGTGGAACGTACTATCATTAACCTCAAGAGCGACTGCGCTGTGGGTCATGATGGTATATCTGCATCATTTATTAAAAAGTTCAAAAGTATTCTGATTCCCCCAATCACTTTCCTCTGTAACCTTGCCTTCAAAACAAGCACTTTTCCAAGTGCCTTCAAGGTGGCTGTTATCCACCCGATACATAAAAGTGGTGACAGAGTTCGCATCAATAACTATAGGCCAATATCGCTTCTTCCCATTCTATCTAAAATACTCGAAAAGCTTTTAAAGGTTAGACTCATTAATTTCTTAGAGAGCAAAAACCTCCTGTCATCTTCTCAATATGGTTTTCGCTCTGGCATATCAACCTCGAATGCGGTTCTGGACCTCACTAATCATATCGTAAAAAAGCTTGATAAGAAACACAAAGTTATTGGCATATTCCTTGACTTGGCCAAAGCTTTTGATGCGATCTCTATACCCAAACTTATCGTTAAGATGGAAGGGCTTGGAATTAGAGGGGCTCAGCTTAAACATTTTGAGAGCTACCTTACTGGCAGACGTCAATGCCTCAAAATAGGTGACTGGGTAAGCCATGACCTCCCTATCTCCTATGGTTTGCCTCAAGGCAGTATTCTCGGGCCAACCATGTTTTTGATTTACATTAATGACCTCTGCCAGCTCCAGGTTCAAAATGCATCCATCTTCACTTACGCTGATGACACTGCCCTTATATTTCATGGCGACTCTTGGGAGGAGGTGTTTATTGCTGCACAGACTGGTTTCGACTCCGTAATTGCCTGGCTGAAAAGAAATCTTTTAACATTAAATGTGGAAAAAACCAAATATCTTACTTTTTCTTTATCTGGCAAGGGTCTTCCACCTACTTCTAAATATCATTTGCTTGCAGACTCATGTGTTCCCACTCAGGGTGTAATTTGTCAGTGCCCCAGACTTGATAATACTAACTGTGTCAAGTACCTGGGTGTCCAACTGGATCAGCACCTTAACTTCCACGCTCACATTGATGTCCTAACTGCAAGGTTGAGGAAACTTATATTCGTTTTCAAAAATCTTCGCAGTGTTGCTGATGCCAGATTACTAAGGATGGTGTATCTCGCACTCGGTCAATCGATAACTTCCTACTGCATTACTACCTGGGGTGGTGCAGGTAAGACCCTTTTGATGAAACTTGAACGAGCACAAAGAGCAGTTCTTAAGGTGGGTTGGCATCTTCCTTACAGATTCGCGACATCCGAGCTGTACTCCACATGTAAGGTTCTCTCAGTGCGGCAATTATTTATATTAAATCTCACTTTGATCACACATCAAACAATACCATATGAACCACACAAATATGCCGGCTCACGTAGGAAACATCAAGTGTGCACTCCTGTATTAGTCCACAGCAAACTCGCACAGAGACATTTCTGTTTTCTCGGAAGCTATATATATAATTTCTTGAACAAAACTCTAAATATTTATCAATTAAGCAAAGCTGAATGTAAAACCAAACTCTCCGTCTGGCTCGCCGGACTTAACTATTCTGATACAGAAAATATTATCATCACTCCGTAATGTAATTATAAACACACACACACACACACACACACATACACACACACACACACACACACACACACACACACACACACACACACACACACACACACACACACACTCTCACAAACTCTCAATTTTATAATAGTTTGTTATATATATCCTTTTATTTATATATCTTTAATTTAGCATAAAAGTTGTACATTTGTATAGATTTAGGTGGAGGGGAGCCTGGAGATCTGCAACACAGGTTCTTCCTAGTGCAGACTCCAGCTCTCTCAAAGGTATGTAACTTGTAAACTTTCTAAATGTACCTAAGTTGTAAACTTTGAAGAGAGAAATAAACATTTTTGTATTTTGTATTTTGTACATTATTTAGGTGTGCGTGCTACATCGTGCTCTGATACTCTCTTACTTAACTTGCTCTCTCATACCTCTAACTTTTATTCCAACTCTTGTACCATTTCTGCGATCAGATTGTGGAATTCTCTCCCTGAATCGATTCGACGATCCCCTTCTCTTGATTCCTTCAAACAACGTGTCAAGGATCACTTCCTCAACTCCTAAATTTCGTCTGTCCTCTACTATCCTTTCATTTATTTCCTACATTAGTACTTCATTTTTCTTTTTCTATTAAAAGTATATAAGCATTTAATATTATTGAGTATTTATTGTTATGTATGTATTAATAATATTATTGTTATTTGTATGTATATGTATATCTATCTATGGATCTGTATATATTTTTATTATTACTTAATATGTAGTGTACTTATGATGATATTCTTTGGTTGCACCCCTTTTGCATATCCGAAATGTCTATCCTAAGGTTGCCTGGAAGAAATTGCTACATAGTAATAAGGCCGCCTGTTGCACATTGACTTACTACTACTATTATAGTTAAGCTACTGTATTGTATTTTAATTGTTATTTTATGTGCAATAAACATTGACTTACAAATAAATGGACGACGGGTCTAATACAAAAACCACAAAAAAATGTCCCAAGTCAACCTATTTAAACGTAGTGACATGTAAAGGAATATGAAAAAGCTTTTAAATTGTAATGTCATCCCAGTACTGTCTAATTTTGCTTGCTTCGCTGTCAGTCAAACAAACGAAGACTAAAGCGTGAATGACGCTCTGTATACGATTTTAACGCCCTATAAGTTCGGACACTTTTTATTGTAAGTCAATGGCAATAAAGAATATTTCATTCATTCATTAATCGTCGACCTCATCGTCACTTTCCGTAAGGTGAAATGGAGATCAAATGCGCACCTGTTTTTGTACAAGAGTATACATATAATAGGGGTTAAAGTAAGAAATTGCCGATTTGTACTGAAAATCTAAATTGTTCATTTTTTACATTTTTAACAAATTTATTTAATCAAAATAGTTGCCATTATTATCTATACATTGCTGCCATCTAATGGGAAGGTTATTAATGCCTTTGCGATAGAACTCCGACGATCTAGACTGCACAAACTGTGTGAAAGCATTTTGTACTGCCTCCTGGGAAGAAAACTTCTTGTCACGTAGATAATTGTCCAAATCACGAAAAAAATGGTAGTCCGTTGGAGCAAGGTCTGGTGAATACGGAGGATGACGAATGGTTTCTAACTGCAGTTCCTGAAGGGTCAAAATGGTTTCTCGTGCTGTGTGAGGTCTCGCGTTGTCGTGGAGCAATAATGGTGAAAATCGATTCATGAGTCGGGGCTGTTTTACTGCTAGTTTTGTCAACATGGTTCGGAGTTCGGCACAATAGACATCTGCCGTTATTGCTTGACCAGATCGGAGAAAACTATAGTGAATAACACCATGCTGAGACCACCAAACAGTTACCATTACCTTTTTATTGGTAAGTTTTGCTTTAGGACATTGTTGTGGCATTTGACCTGGGGTCAGCCATTGCATTTTTCTTTTCCGGTTATCATAAAGAATCCACTTTTCATCACATGTTACAATTCGATCCAATATTCCTTCATTTCTGTACCGGTTCAACAAGGCAACACAAGTTTCAACACGCGTTTCTTTCTGCAGATCAGTCAAATCATGAGGCACCCATTTTTCGTATTTTTTTATTTTATTGATTTGACGCAAGTGAGTCAATATTGTGGGTAAGGTAACGTTAAACCATGCCGCTAATTCCTGGGTAGTTTGACTAGGATCGGCTTCCACTATCTCTCTTAATTCATCGTTATTCACCTGTGTGGGCGGTCTTCCTCGTGGCTCGTTCTTTAAGTCGAAATTTCCATCACGAAAGCGTTTAAACCAAAATCGCACGGTGCGTTCATTAGTAGACCCCTCTCCAAACGCAGCATTGATATTGCGGGCTGTTTCTGCCGCGTTAGTTCCGCGTCGGAACTCGTATTCAAAAATCACTCGAATTTTCGCAGTATCCATCTTTCTTGTCTAAATTGAATATCAAAAACAATTGAAAGTCGATATTCAAATGTTTCAAATTTAAAAAAAAATCACAGAAACCATTTGAAAAAAGTTTCATTCGAAAACCTCAAACCATGAAGATTTTATGAAAATTCAAAGAACCTATTGCAATAAAACGGCAATTTCATACTTTAACCCCTAATATATACATAATAGTACACGTTGCGGGGCGTCACTGGATGCGGCTAGCACAGGACTGTGGTGGATGTCACAAACCTCGGGAGGCCTGTAACCAGTAGCATAGGTCTCCCGAGGTGAATGTACTTAGTATTCACTTTTGTAATCGCTGGAATGTGTAAAGCGGTTACGTCTTACGGCCTCTAAATAATAGTACCTAAACTGGTACGGTCCTCTTTTACGACCTTGAACCTATTTTAGAAGGGTCTATATAATGTACAACCATAATTTGGCGCATAATTATAGCGGTTTATATTTATATACCCACAAATGCTATGTTACCTAATTTAATACGGACTATATGCTACCAGAAATTCTGAACGATCTACCGGCACAGTGCCAAGTAACATTGAGGGTGATGTCAAGAAATGCAAAACTGTTTTAAAGAGACACTATCTTGGTTTGTAGTATAATATCTATAGTACTTATGCAAATGTAGACATATACTCTAGAATTAATAAATATTATAGTGAATTGTAAGTTAATTTAAGTGTCGAGCTTGTTAGCTCATTGCTAGGTGGTTAAACCACAAGTTTTTACCTAACGATAAGGAAGAATCGTTTTTTGTAAAATTTGCTTGAAATTGAATAAATAAACAAATTTAAAAAATAGCCGTTTTAGAACAATATTGCAATTTGACAGTGAAGATAGAGTATAAAGTCTGTTTTAAAAATACAAAGGTCATACATTGAAAATTTCCTAAAGGGGTGCACAAATGGCGCCTAGGACGTTCGTACGAATTGTATATTCACGGCGCATCCGTGGTAACCATTGTATTGTGTACCTTACGCCGATTGGCAAATCCTTTCACTACGATGGCAAATAGATGCCATATATAGTTTAGTATAGCGCCCACTAGTGGCGTCAAGTCAAGTCAAAGTCAAGCCAAATAATCTTTATTTCATAGGCAGCCAAATTACAGTCGAAATCGTCATACTGATGAAACTCTACTGCTCATTCGTAAAGCAGGCGTGCCAACATGTAATTATAATTCTTGGCCGCGACAGCACAGTGTATACCATCGATACTATTTAAGAAGAACATTAGAAATTCAGGCGACGCGCAAACATGTCTTTTGTTAGATACAAGCAACCGGCAACTAAAAGCGAATATTCAAAAAATAAGAATTGGTCGAACTTGCTCGACGTTTCTTTCTCTCTTTGATTTTAAATTTATAAAAAGAAATACATTTACATACACTGTGACATTTCATATAGGTCTCGACTTAGCAAGGATTTTTTATTATTGAACAGACAATTTTCGTCTTAACTTTTAGTCTCTAAACGAGGTTCTTAAGATATTATATAGAAAAATTTGATCTTTGCAAAGTTTATATTAAAGTTTAAATTATTATTATTATAAGTTATCAGCGGTCAAGTTCATTTGGATATTTCATACCCTTGGTATAATAAAGACACATATGATTTTACATCAAAAGTTCTTTTATCATATCGTCGTCGGCTAAATTGGTAAACCTCGTAACCTCCATTAATGTGAACTTTTGAGTAAGCACAAAAACGATAATTACTACCTCTAGAAATAATTACATAGCAAAGATAAACAGATTGTTTATCTTTGTTTTAAAAATAAAAGGGGGGTCTACAATTTTTCTTTTTTAAATTGCGCTTTAATTGTCCGATATTGCGCATGAAGAGTAAAAAAGGGATTTTGTCCAACAACGGAGTTACGAGGTTTTCAAATTTAGATGACGCTATGAAAGTCATAAAACTGTTTTTCACCTTTTTACCTTTGTATATGTCTTTTATAACTTGTGTTACATGTATCTTTTCTTTGTGCAATAAAGAATTATTAACAATAACTACAT
Organism: Hyposmocoma kahamanoa; assembly: GCF_003589595.1. NCBI lineage: Eukaryota > Metazoa > Arthropoda > Insecta > Lepidoptera > Cosmopterigidae > Hyposmocoma > Hyposmocoma kahamanoa. Next base: position 18,044,928 of record NW_020653850.1, read on the forward strand.
AAAACAAAGTCTATACCTCCAATGTCTTACATTACATTTAAATTTGAGTTTGTCCAAAATGTGGATTATGGTACCATTATATTATGTTTTTCGTAATACTACATCGTTTTTGACATTCAATTTTCTGTGAGTATTGGGTGTAGAGATATTGACTCAGTACAGAGTACTAAAATGATCAACCTGAAGTTCGTAGAATTATATCTATTTGCCAAGTTTTGTTGAAATCGGTTACCGGAAAGTGCGCGAAACCGGATTCATACCCTAATTTGCCACCCTTAGAGGTGGAATAATACCAATACTGAGGTACACCTCTTTCCAATAAAAAAACATCAAAAATCGGTTCACAAATGAGTTATCGCGTAACATATATACCAAAAAAACAAAGTATGGAATGGAAACGTCCTCATTTTATAATAACACTTTTTGAGATTAATCAAATTACATTAGGGTACAAATTATGTATATATGAAATTTTATCTGTCCTATTTAAGCATAAAAAGTTTCCAATTAATTTCATTCGTAAAATCTTTAAAAGTCTCTCCTAAAAAGTTGACATTTTGAAGATGTGGCCAAGGATGTGATTTATTTATTCACAAGATTTTTAATTTTAATCTTAAGAAGATTTGTTTCAAATTATGATTGGCTTCAAAAATAAAACACCTCCACTTTAAAAAGAATTTCAAATTTGTTAAAAAATGCAACATAACTTTTATTTTAAAAACTTCTCGACCCTTGGTATAACAATTTAATAAACTTGTAAATAGAAAAATTGTGTTCTTTTTCTCAATTAAAAAATAGCAGATCTGGGTAATAAATTCTAATAAAGTACTAAAATATGGCAATAAAGTGCCACGTGGTACATCTTATTACAGAACAGAACGAATAATTGAACAATTTGCTTAGGGTGGTTTTAGGTTAGGGGTGAGCAGTATTTTTTCTTTTTATTTAAGACTCAAGTAATGGCTACTTTTCAAATGATGACTTTAAAAAATAAAATTGATAAAAGGTTGTTTTTGTCAATTTTGTTAACAGCTTAAATCGGTTTAAAACCTGTTAACACCTAAAAACGAGGGCAAAAACTATTTGAAACTAAATATTTGTTGTAAATCGAGTTTTGTTCAAACTAAATTTTAATTATATTTATTACAAAATGTTTATTTATTTCTGATCTGGCGAGTTCGATTAGCTATTCAATCGATTCCCTTGAAAATCGCATTGAAATTTGCATGCATCCTATAGTAGTGACAATCCACAGAATTGCCAGGTGAGTATCGCGTGGTGTAGCCTCTTTTTCATCTAAATAGATTATTTACATCGAAATTTGTATAAAGGATGGAATTATATCAAATTCCGTATGCTGCCCACAATTTTGGGTAGAAATGGGTTAAAACCCGACACTTTAAGTAAAAGCCTGGTTTAAACCGGGTGGGTTGTTTGGATTTTTACCCACTGCCAATCTCTATTTGAGATATGGATTGATCTTGGGAGCTAGAGATACACAGATAATTATAAAGAAAACTTCAAACTTATAACTCCTCTCTTTTTGGGATGGGAGGTTAAATATATCGTAGTGTTAGCAACATTAATGATTCGTCCTGTATTATTATTTATAAACAAAAACAAACAGGATAACACCAATAACTACAGAACCTTTAGATAATTACATAGATTGTCAAGTTAAATTCTAGAACTTTCTATCAATAATTCGATGGATTTCTAGAACAACGGCCTATCGCAAACTTAACCTTTTTCACTAGGAACATGATTTAAAAACAACTGAAGCATGTCTAACATGCAAAGCCGACGAACCATACGCCGGTCCATGTCGTCACGTGTTTATATTAACCAATAAAAAGTTCGTTCTTTTTTCGCAATAAAATTTAACACATTCTGAAATCAGCTGTATTATAAATACAAATATATACTATTTTCATGGTCACTATTCTTGAAAACGGCGAATTGTTGCTTTCAGCACCTATACTCTGTAGTAAGTAGTAAGTACTACAGAGTATAGGTACGTACGTACGTATAAGTATAATACGCTGTTCTAAGTACAACTAAGCAGTCACACAATGTTTTTGCTGGATCAATAATAATTGATGACGGCTAATGTCACCTAATTGTCACTTACAACATGTATCTTGACAATAACATAATTTTTCAAAGGACAAAATTCTACAACCATATAGCAAAAAAAGCTTAGATGATTACCGCCTAATATAGAAACCCACTTTAGGGGTTCACTACACTGGAGATGTAACGAACAACTGCAAACACGTAGCAGAGGCTGAATAATTGAACATATGTGGTCCCCCGCGAACAAATCGTCTGCAGCACCGATCAATACTGGCCGAACTTTGTAGAATTAATTCAAATTATTAAAGGAATACCTTTACAAAACTATGAGAGAAATTTTGGTGTTATCTTAGAAGTTTTACTGAATAGCAATAACTTCGTGGAAAAATGCGTTCATCCTATATAGGAAAACCTGCATTTAATTCTCATTACCGAATCATATGCAATTTGCCACATGCCATAAAAATGTAGAAGGTTCGCATAACTGTTCAAAAAATGTTTTTTTTTATATAAAAAAATAAACATAGACGAGGCATTACCACCTTAAAGGTGCTTTTTCCTCAGATGAAATCAGTAGCGATCACATATAGCTGGCTTATTTTTGACAATCAATAGCGCATAAAGGCTAGATTATATTTTTATTATAAACAAAAGATTTTCCCAAAAAAAGGTCAACAAAACAAGGGATGGGGCTACCTCCAATCTTGCAATCAAAACTGTTTTGGTACTGTAAAGCTGTAGTCATGGCTGATGATTTTATGAGAAAAATAAAAGGTCAAATTGTTGGTAAAATAAATATAGATAAACGTTCGATCTGTAATTATGTACTTAAAAATTTAATATTAGTAAACGCCCGACACTGGTCTTTTCGGGTAGTTTCCGAATATAACATAGTTGTGCCATGGTGCCAGTAAAGGTATTCGAAGTCACCGATGAACCATGATAGTAAACTGTTAATGACAAGGTTATTTATTAAATGCAACCTTGGTCCGAAATGACATTTTCCAAAAATAACGTTTGATCGAAATTTCATAACCTCGAAAGTAATTATGAGAGGAAAATGTTTTTTCTTTTAAACCGAACTTAACCTAACCCAACCGAACCTAATCGTGTCTTTGCGAGAAATATTCAACATATCCTGAAAGAACAACTGTTCCGTTATAATTCGGTTTTCGGTGTAATGAAAATTCGAACAAACGTTATTTCGGACAAAAAAAATTTTCGACTTTGTTATAGGTTACCGCCGTCTACGAAAATTCTGCCGATTCTGTATGATTGGTAGAATAATAATTCTAAATATCCATTACTTTTCAGAAGTCATCAGATTTTACTTTCTTATAAAAATAATTAACTGCCTCGGTGACCGAACGGTTGCTGTGCTGGACTGCCACGCAGAGATCCTGGGTTCGATTCCCGGGCCGGGAGAAATATTTGTATGGCCTAGATTTATTTGTCTCGTGAGTTTGGGTGTTATTTGTGGTTGTCTATGTGTATGTCCATGCCACACGCGATACACGGTTCCCCTAGTGCGGGGCTGTGAGTATGGGCGCGTAGAAAAAAATTGTAATAATCGTGAAAACCTAAGAACGATAATATTAGAATTTGGTTATACTTTCCGATGTAAAGTTCGTAAGGCACATTGTGTATTTGTTATTCTTTGTATAGATGTAGGATAGGTTACACAGAAGTATAAAAATCTCATTTTCAAGAGTATCGGTACCTGAAGTGTGGTGTGCGCGTTACGCGCGTTAACAATATTTAAAAAGATCGTTCTGGGCAGTGATAACTCTGTGCAATTCGATGCAAAACAAAGGATGACGCTTGCACCATAGACAATACTGTCGTCCGCTAACTAAAAAGCGGCTAAGTGACAACATATTTTTTTGAGATATTATTATCCTAAAAAACCATAACCCAGTTTTAGAATATTGAAACTTTTTAATGATATTTCAGCTATGCATCCTTAGGGTAGGTTCCGATAAGTCGAACACTTTAACTAATTTTGACTGTTTTTAAAAGAGTACTGCCAAATACAGATCTAAAAAATGTCAGATAGTACAATAAAAACTTAAAAGTTTATTTGTGGTAAATTTATTGTTTTATACAAAATCTGTAACAATAGTTGTTGTTTATGATGTTGGTAATATTTATTGGTATATTACAAATAACCTTGTTGTAGCGAATCGCATCTCTTATAAGTTTTATATTTAAATTCTAAATTTAAATGTGATTGTTTCTGGCGCCTTTTCTTCACCTTTTGTTTGCTGTTTTGATTTGATAACTACGTGTTTTTATTGTTAAATTGTTAACGCCGATAAATAAGACTCCATTATTAGTGTAAATCAGAAGGTTTTTCTTTAAGAATACTTATAACAATGAGAAAATAAAAATATGACATTTTTCTTTTGAACAAAATAAAATCAATAATAATAAACGTCAAGCCATCGTAGCCAGCAGCCAAAGCGTCCAAGGAGGCGCTAACATACTGCCCATCCTCGAGGAGGTAGAGCCTCGAGAATAAAAAAGGCTGCTTCAGATTTGGGTAAGGCACATAGCCTCCGCACAGCTCGTCGTATGGTGCCTCGTCCTGTAAAGATGTCCGCCACTCTTGTAATATTATCCACTCCTGGATAGAGTTTCTGTATACGTCCCAGACGCCACTTCATTGGCGGAACATTAGTTTCCTTAATCACGACGATATCGTTGATGTTAAGACCTTCTTTATCCACTTGCCATTTACTTCTTTGCTGTAACTCAGCAAGGTACTCTTTGTGCCAACGTGCCCAGAATTGCTGCCGTTTTTCTAATAAATTAATAGCTGTAAGTACATTTGCATTGGCCTTGCTCACTCGTTGTTAGCATCCACCCTTTGGATACAGTCCGGTACACCTATATAATGGAAAACATACACTAAAGTCTAAGTTTTCATACTTGAATAGATGGTGTGACAGAATGGATACTGGAGAGTAAGTAAAATATTACAATTCTGGAGAGTAGGCAAATCATCTCAGTACGTCAAACCTAGTCAAGAAAAATAGAGCCACATTCAACGCGTAAGCATTTACATGTGAGTAGGTATACTAATACATTTTAAATATTTTTTTGTACAATTCTATTGAATTTTGAGTTTCTATTGACTAGAACAATTAAATGGACCAATTCACATTAAACTATTAGTGGGTCCAATTGCAGCGGTCCCCTGTGTTTGTTCATGTGCATAGTGCATCCGTGTCCTGTAAACAGCCAATTTGCTGACCGCCCACAGTAACCTCACGTCGCGTTTCAATGGAGAATCGTTACTCGGCACCTTTTACCGTACCGTAGTGCTGTCTGAATATTTCATTAGCTGATAGCTGCTACCTACACACTTAATACCATGGTGGTAAGCTGTCTGTCTCCAAACTTAAAAGTAATCCTTTATGTAGACTAATAAGCTTCACTGCACAGTTTATTTCTGTTTTCTTTTTTGTATAGAGAATCATTAAAATTAGGCAGGATCTTCTGCTGATTTATGAATTTATATTATGCAGCTCTAATCCACTTTGTTGCAAAATCTTGTAACAATTCCCCAACTTGCAGAATCAATTACTACAGTTCTCAGTATTTACATGCATTAATTGATTATTAACATTTCCCTTTTTATTGTACCCTCATATCTCTTCAAGATTTTCTAATAATATCAAAGGAAAGTTTACAAAGACGCAAAAATTCCTTTTTGTAATAATTTGTATAATGTAGTGCAAATTCGTCTCTAGGTTTAACATCTCAAAGCATTATTTACAACACTAGCTCATAAAACAAGCCATTACTAAACCAATAACGGCGTACGATGCACACGGCAGACCCTATAACCGTTGCGTTCTGCATAATAGCTGTGTAATACCTGGATCACGTTGTAATACAGCTATTTGCTGCTTATTTGGTTTGTGTTCTAGAAAATGACTTTGTTATTTGAGCTTATAGCCTTTATAACCTGCTCAAAACATTTTTGCCATAAAAAGGTCACATTATTTTACGTGGTATTTTAGTAAAATACCGTTTTGATTACTAATTCATTCATTTCATTTTGTAAATATAATAACTTTCTTATAGCAACTGTTACAACTCTAGTTTAGTTAAAGTTGTTCCGAAATTTGTCGCTACATGGTATTGACGCATTTTATTATTCTTTTCATAGCAATTTCAGTGCCATTCGGATCTTTAAATCGCAAAGATCTGAGGGGTATTGCCCTGAGGGGTGACGGGGCAAGAATATTGCAAGCACATGGGTCTTGTCAACTTATGTCTCAACATATGTTCACAAGTCCCATGTGCTTGCAATTTCACCAACAACCTTACCCTTCATAACTGGAACGCAGAAATGCTCCTATTACTGCTTGCCGACAGAAACAGGTAAGGTGGCATTACTTCCCTGGACCAACTTTTTCACAAGGAGCTCTACTACCAATAATAATTCTAATATTTTGATTTGCCACATAGATAATATAAAACAAATTATTCTGTTCTATTTTTCATCACAAAATAGTAAATAGTATGATTGCATGCAGGCTTACTTGACCATAATGCACTAAATAAAACCCTCGGGCCTTTTTTATTCTCATTACCGACCATGGCTGTAAAAAACCTCGACTCCGAAAGATTCTAATAATCTCGTGTATCAATGTACTATCACAAAACTATAGCATTATATCGGGCATAAAAACAATAATATGTTAGATATATCTTCATTCAAACATGATACACTATAGAAAAAAGAACAACATCATTCTATTCATCAAACTTTCCACAGGCTGTCTTCCAATATCACTTACGATCCTTTGGATTTTCCTACTTACCAGTCGACCCTAACCAGCCCGAAGTTAATGTAGCGCGTCGGTGTTGCAAAGTGGCTAGAGACATTTTTCAATCGCTTAATGGCCCAGCTATATTGGCCTGTGTGTCAGTCCTTAACGGAATAATGTGTTTGGTGACCATGCTTTAAGAAAGTGTAGGATATCTTAAGCCAATTACCTACTTAAACAAAATAGAGAAGGCTACATTTCGTTATTTTGACAAAGTACCGGCACCGGTGTGTCGTTATTTTGAGACATCAATGGGGTTCACAAAAGGAGCACCCCCGCACGACGTACCATTCCTTACCCGTATATCTGGCACATCAGGCACATCTGGCCAACAATTGGCGTGTACATTACGCCGACTGGCAATTATTTTCACCACAATGGCAAAAAATTATAGTGTATGCCAACTATTGAAAAGTCTCATGTGCCTGTAATTCTACCAGAACCCTTATCTTTGACTGAAATGCAGTAATGCTCACATTATTGCTTGGCGGTAGAAATAGGTAAGGTGGCAGTACTTTCGTGGACAAACTCACAAAAACCTCTACTGCTACTAGTATCTGGAGCTAAGTAGTAAGTACTAGTATCTGGAATGATAAGTCAATAACGTGGGGACTGCAATGCTTTCATTATTGCTTGGCGGCAGTAAGAGGTAGGTAAATGTTGCAATACGTCTGTGGACGAACTCTTTCACAAGGAGCGCTACTGCTACTAAACTATACTGTAACGGATGCTCATACGCCGGGTAACAAACTAATTTGCCACGTGATTTATGTTAATAGTTTAAGCTTATGCAAATTTCTGATTGGTCAGTCGCATCTAGTAGCAGTAGAGCTGCTAGTGAATGAATCCGTCTAGAGAACTGCCATTAAGCTATTTTTGTTTTCAAACAGAAACGTGAGCATTGCTGCGTTCCGGTATTGAAGGGTAAGTGTGCTGGTGAAACCTCATCCTCAATATATCATCATTAATCCATTTATACGTCCTACTGCCGGGCACGGGTCTGTTCTCAGGAGAGGGTTTAGGCCATAATACTAACTTCACACGTTTTCCGAGGGTTGCAAACCGTCTTCAACGGTAGCTTTCATCACAACGTTTGCCTTCACCGAAAAGTTCATGGTAAATGTCAAATAAATTTCGCATATTAATTCCGAGAAACTCAGAAGTTCATACCTTGATTCGAACCCACGGTCTCTGCTTGAGAGGCGATAGGTTACCACGGCTTGTGCCCATCCATATAATACTTGTAAATTTCAATTAAAATTTCCATTGTCATTTTACGTTTCAGGGGTGGCGAGTGCAGTGACACTACCTCTCTGATTTCTAGGATTTAAAGCTCTTAATGGCATGGCTCTTGTTATGGCATGACATGTCGCTTATCAACAGGCGCATGAATTGTTTGTCCGGTCACTTGTTAACATAAAAAAAATATTTCTCGCCACTGTAATACGGCCGTATCTTTTTATTACATCTGTATAGTACAGTGACGTGCAGTTGAAAGCCAAAACTCATCATTGAACAACTATTTCTAGGCATTGAACCCGGTGAATAAATGCTGGTAAGTCGAATTTATATTAGAAAACCTGTAAAGAATGAGGTCAAAGACAAAATATCATTTATTGCATTTGTAAAATTTTTACACTCGAAAACGTTATTTTTTAAGCTACTGCTCGTTCACTACGCCGACCTCCCTGACAAAAACGAGCAAGAAACTTTAGTGATTGCTCTTGTTCCTATTTTTAAATAAACTTAAATGCTATGGAATACACTTTGAATCATAATTGTGTGGAATCTAGACTCTTGTTGTCTTTCCATACTTCTTCATCTAACACATTCGCTTCAATTTTGTAATATGACTTTTCAATTAAAATACTTTTAATGTAAGTTATATACTTAGGAAATGATAATAATGATAATGTATTCTCTAGAATCGTATTGTAAAAACGTATACAGTTCCTCATAAAAGAATCGTTTACCTTAGCTAAACGAAATCGTTGTACCATGAGTTTGGACTTAGTTCTACGGTTAATATCATGGATATTAAAATAATAAAATAATTAAATTATGTATATTTTTACGGGCATACAAAATATTTGAGTAAAAAGAGGAATTATGGTGACTTTAGATCGTGGAGATTGCTCGACGGGAAGTCCCAATTGCTTGTAATTTCACCAGCACCCTTCAAAACAGGAACACAGTAATGCTGACATTACTGCTTGGCGGCAGAACTAGGTAAGGTAGCAGTCCCTGGACGAACTCTTTTACGAGGAACGCTTCTGCTACTAAATTTATTTTTCTGTTTTGTGTAATAGTTTTTGTTTTGTGTAATTTTATAATGTACTATTTTATAATGACAGTACTTTTTAAAGAAAACACTTCTATGACGGCTTTTTGTAGTAAAGATTAAATAGTGTCTAGTTTGCATTTTTTCTTCTCCTATTTAATTATAATCTTGACAAAGCGGTCGTCGCCATCATGAAATGTGTTTGTCAGGGGGCGATGTCACTCGCCTCATGATATCTCACCATTTCTGTTGATTGATGGGATTTCCGTTTACTGAAGAACAAAACGTAATATAGTATGTCATCAGTAGGTAACAGCAAAAAATGTTACTGAATGACATAGCGTTAAGAAATTTAAATATAAAGTCCCTAGTGTACGCGTTATGTTGGTAACCCTAGTTACGGGAGAAGTATACAATGTAGAGGCAGTTATGGCAAACATTTACGTTAGTACCTAATACTCAAAACATTATGTTTATTAAATTCTTATGCTATATAAAATGAGTGTCTTATAATTCATTCGTCTACCCACGTCTCTGTAAGGATCTGAATTTACTATTACCTCTAAATAATCGCCGAAAAATCTTTGATATAGCGTATATTCTAAACATTATAAATGGTAATGTTGACTGCTTTGACCTACTGGGTGATATTTCGTTTAATATACCTACGCATTCTATGCGACACTATCGCCCTGTTGCAGTTCCCTTAGCGAAGACTAATTATAGACAAAATAGTTTGGTATGTAGAGTTAGCAAGAGCTTGGATAGTATGCTGAGCAATCATGACCTATAGGTTGATATATTTAATTGTAATGTTGATGCGCAAAAGCATAAACTCACGGACATTCTATTTAATTTTATTGAACATTATGTCTGGTCTTGGGTTGTTATAGTTATGTAAGTGCATGTTGTTAAGAAATACTCTTTATTGTTCGTTTGTTTAATTTTTGATTTATCTGAAGCTATAGGTGAATATCTGTAATTGGCTTTACGTTTCTTTTCCTGTTTTTATTAATATATAAATAAATAAATTGTGAATTGAAGAATGACAAACATCCATTATTAGTTGGTTTTACTGCATTAATGGTGATTTGTTTGATATCGGCCAAATTATCTTTGGCTTGAAAGCAAAAATATATTTGTAAATAAATCCAAACTACTCCCAACAAATTTAATTGATAAATAGCCAAACCTTATCTCTTTATACAATTACAACAAATTTGATATTATTTTAGATTGAAACGATAAAGAAAGAAATATTCGAACAGCGGTACTTTAAAAAGATAAAATTTGAAAAGACAAAATGTTTAGAATTTTCCGGTTGCTTTTTCTATGATACCAAATTACGGGAAAAGTAGCCCATGCACCTGGTGATAAGCGTCACTAAGAGCTGTAAATCGCAAAGTTCTGAAGGGTACACTCACTGCGCCTGTCACCCTGGGACATAAGTTGACAAAGCCCATATGCCTGTAATTTCACCATCACCTTCAAAACTGCTCTTCAAACTTCAAAAAATGTTCACATTGCTGTTTGGCGGCTGAAATAAGTAAGGTGGCAGTACTTCCCTGGATGGACTCTTTCACAAGGAGCTCTACTGCTGCTATTTCAAAGAAATAACATTCAAAATAACTGTTATAGAATACAGAGACACGTTAACTAACGAATAGCCATCATTAAGAGTCTTATCGTCAAAAATTACCAGCCATTAACCGTATCTTTGCTCGATTATAGTCCAATTGCGCAAGTTCGTCGATTACAAGGCGGCAGAAGTTGGATATTTGGCGTGAATATCCTAAAGTCCTGATTATGTTTAAGGCCATTTGTGACGAAACTTTTATTTCTTCAATCTATTTCGTCACTAGGAAAGTACTACCGGGTAAAAATAAGAACAAAAATGTACCGTTCAGTTCCATGCTGATCTGGAACCAGAAGAAAAACATAGAAGATATCAGCTGCTTATCATCCCGCGCAAGTTGTAAAAGTCGACTGAGGGATTAGGTTTAATAGTGTCCTATAGGTAGGCGACAGGCTGGCAACCTGTCACTATGGTGCACTAAGTTACACAAAATTATATACAATCTTAACCCAAACATATGCCAAATGTGGCTTTAGTTGTACTGCGTCACTTAAGGCTCTGCCTACCCCTATATGGGAACCCAAAGGCGTGAGTATATGTATGTAATAATGTACCAGACAATCACATCAGTACAGCAATGAAATTATGTCCGGGTGCTACCCAAACCAGAAACAATTTAGAAAAGTTTGATTCCCACAACAGAATCTCCTCATCTAGAGTCCACAAACCGTTAGTTACGCTAGTGTTGTAAATGTTTGTGAAATTAACTTTCATTTTTTGAACAAAAATAAAACAATATTTAGTATATGCCAATTCTTTAATTTCAGAATACGAACAGTAGTAACAACATAGCGTCATTATTAGTCTTCACTGGTCCTTAAACACAGTTCGTAACACCAGTGCTCTGATCATTAGCCAAAGCGGAACACACCAAACTCCTCAATCCCCGAAAACCTTGGTTATGTAAATTTCTATCAATGACGTCATTGAAATGGATGGAGGGAACGAAATTTATAATTCTCATGGGTTCTCTTGCTGCTTCCTGCGCTGCCTGATCCAGATGTACTCCAGTAATATACACGCAGTCTTCAAGTTCTCTTAAATTAAGACCAATATCTTGACCACAAGAGAACGAGCCGGTAGTTGCAGGGAAGGGACTAGTAAATTCACAATTCATGTAAGACATTTGGGCATCTTGGTCGCCACGCAACATATTCAAGGCGCATCTGTGCACACGGTTCGCGAAGCAATCGGTAGGTCCAAATTGACATGTCATCGTTCCATCGCTGGCGTAGGTTGTTCTGCCCCAAGGTACGAATTCCAGGGTCAAAAATTGTTTGTACGCCTGGTATGTTGGAGCCAATTCCTGTGTGATAAATCTTATTGTGTCACCACATCTTGATGTTGTTCCGACGGTTATTTTGATTTTGCCGTTGACTACTTCCAAATTGGTCGCTGTCGCATAATTAGAAACAACAGAAAAACACACCAAAATGTACAAAAACTTTGCCATGACTCTATATTTCAGGAACCACAATGAAAACGTAACTGCAATGTAAAGTCTTTTATAGCCTAAACAATTATTATCAATGATGTGCCCAATTGGTTTTTACGATAACATTGTGATTTAGACATAGGATAATGAGGCAGCTATCAGCTGTTATCAAAATAGAATACGCAAGGGCTGTGAATTTGGTTGCAAATTTTTGTAAGAAAGGAACTGAGACTTGATTTTTGTCTCTGTGGCATGACGCATTAGATCTATTTAACATTTTGTTTTTATCTTGTCACGCGTCCTTGGGACATTGTAATAATCATAATGATGTGAGCCAACTATGGCCCCTAACATGCAGCTGTGTCTTCTCTAGAGCATGTATTTAATGTCAAAATTGTAACTAAAAAATTACTCGAGCATTTCAATATTTGCATGCGACGTCGAATTCATTGGCCAATGAGTTAGTAGCTGTAAAGCTTCTTGTAAAAGAGTTCGTCCAGGGAAGTTCTGCCATCTTACCCATTACAGCCGCCATGACTGCGTTCCGATTTGGAAGGGTAAGTGTGCTGGTAGTACAGACACATGGGACTTATGAACTTATGTCTCAGGTTGATGGGCGCAGTGGCAGTACCCCTCAGATCTTTGCGATTTCAAGTTCTGAGTGACACTGTAACTGCTATGGACAGGTGTGTCGCTTACCACAAGGCGCACATATTCGTCCTGTCATTTGGCATCTTAAAAAATAATTTCAAAAACCACAACATTTTTATAAGGTTTCAAATCAAATATTCTGCATCAAGTATATTTCCTGGTATGATAATACGAAATAGCTGTAAAACAATTTTCAAGCCGGAACTCTCTCCCCTTTGAAAGTATTTCAAGGTAATCTTCTGAGATTACACCGCAAAAAACTCAAAACTCTTTAAGCCTCCATATTTCCTTTATGCGAAAAATATGTTTTTTTTTTCTGTACTTGCTGTTTAGAATAATAAACAGACGAACTTACTGCGTTACTAACAAAAAATATAATAGCGACCTTATTGGGGTTGCGTCGTGTAATATCCCCTTAATTTATGGCCTAAGTTATTATTAGAACTAATCCAAAGAGATGAGTACAAAGTTTTTTACGAATCAAATTTTTTTAACAAGTAAACGTTCTTTGTTTATTTGCTAGCATGACTTTTATTCAAACCATTATACCAACAGAGTATTATATGTACATAATATACCAGTCTCATATTATGTTGGTAATCTGATTATTCTTCACAGTACTGAAAACTATGAACGTAATTGGATAGTTTTTTATGATATTAAGACGAATAAGTCGTGCGCCTGATGATAAGCGATACGCCTATCTATAAGAGTTGCAACGTCACTCAAAGCTTTAAATCACAAAGATCTGACGAGCAGTGCCACTGCGTCTCTCACCCTGAGACATAAAATAGACACATCCCATATGGCTGTAATTTTACCAGCACCCTTTAAAACCGGGACGCAGTAGTGCCCGCATTGCTGTTTGGCGGTTGCAATAGATATAGCAGCACCTACTTCCTTGGACGAACTCTTTCACAATGAGTTTTACCGCTAGTGGTCTGCAGCTTTTTGGTAGTTTTTTCGAATGAATGTGATATGAGATTTTAATGTTGAGACGGAGCGGGGGTAATTAAACTCCAGTTGATTGAGTAAATATTATTTTTATTATACACATACAAAACTGATCCTTATGTACGTATTTATATGAATTACTCCACTGGACGGGCATCCCGCTCCTGAATATGTCGTATGACAATGTTTATGGTTTGGATAGATTCCATTATCTTACGTTCCTTTATCGCCTTATGACTCAACCGCATCATTAGATAGTTGGTCTGAAACAGTGTAATTGGGCTTTTATTACATAGTATACATAACTTATGCCTTTTTCCCATCGTGGTAGGTAAAGACACAGTCTTCCACTTGCTACGGTCCTCATTATACGACACACATCATTCGCCCCATCAACACGCATCAACGCTTTCATGAACACGCTCAACGGCTAAAGGTACTCTTGACCAGGCCCTTTTTTAGGATGGCTACAATTTGGTTACGGTAAGTTCGCCTTGGTCGGCCCTTACCAACTTGCCCGCTCACACTAGCCTTATTAAATCTGTTTCGTCAGTCTTTTTTCATTGATTCATTGCGGCTAGTACTGATAATAAACACTAGTAGTTAAATTATAATTATAACTTTTTTAAATACTTCCAATTATGTGAATAAATAAAAATAATAACCCCATTGTCGAGCCCCACTTCAGGATTTCGGCAAGTTTTGCTTCAAGTCTCTCCAAAAAAACTAAAGCAGTATAGTGCGCATATGTAAATATTTTGCCATTTATTAGAGACGGCTGACACAAGTTATGTATATAGATTATTAATAGACTTGGTCCGATTATACTACCTTGAGGAACTCCAAAAAGAAACAGATGCATCGGTATTAAGATGTTCACCAATTTTTACTCTTTTTTATAAATAAACATGCCTAATCTAAAACACCTATAAATTCATAAAACATAATCCTTTGAGATAGGCCTAAGGTTCAAATTTACACGGGACACCTTAATCCTAATTCATGGCTCTATAACAGCAGGTATTCAATTACGGTAAATACATTTAAAAATGTAAGAGTCTCCCCTTGAGCGTACGGAACCGCAGCATTAATGAAATTGACTTCCCCGGGGAAAGAACTCTGGCCCCTCAGTTACCAGTGTACCACCCCTGACATTGAGAGGCGACCGCATTGTTTTGAAACAAAGGTATCGATGGTTTATCGAGTTAACGAGACCTCCCGAGGTGTAAAGTTTATGACTTTGATCTAAATAACGTTAAGATCAATGGAGATGTTTAATCCATCGTCTTTAACATAGTTACTGTAGGTTTAAGGTTCGGTTTCAATTTAATTCCATTTACAAAGGAAGTAAATGATACCAGTAACAATAATTTGCGAGCAACATTTCGCACGTAGGTGTAATACGAGTACCTCGGGTACAAAGACGGTGATGCTCTTTCCAGTCGCAAGAAGAAGTTTAGTACCAAAACATTGTATTAATGTGTGAAATTTTCCACTACGAGAAAAGTTTAGCAATCCTCTGTGAATCCGAGCTTTTAAAAGTTTAGCAATCCTCTGTGAATCCAAAGCTTTTACGAGCGATGACATAATCTCATCATCAAACGTCATACACAAGGGAGCTGTAAAGCGCTCAGAATTTCCTAATTTTAATTAATTCCAACTGCAGCTAAAAGTCAACTCGCATAACTCTCCACCAGCCATTTTGGCTCGACCCTTAAGCTAAATCTTGTCTACAAACGCCTGCTAAAACTTAACGACTTCATACATCCACGTCTACAGTTACAATGGGGCTCGTAAAATTAATACCTTACCTCCAAAACGTCGGGTTGCCTCTCTAGATGGTAATTTCCCCTTAAATATTTAAGTTTTCTGTGCACCCTCCATCCGCAACAAGATTCAATTTCACGCCGAAGAAAGGGGTCCGTTTTGGGCGATTCTCGGCTCCTCAAATGTCAAGAGACAGACAAAACCAACCAATTAAGATAGGTCTCCGGAAATGTCACAAATTCTCCAGTTGAAATTCAACATATTGAGTTAAAGGAGGGCAAGGTAGGTCGTATAATGTTGGCGACAGTAAGAACCACTTGAAGTATTATTCGGTTGCATACAGAATGGCAACGTTGGGAACTCAATTGAATCAATCTTGCGTCAAATTGTGAAAGTTGGGGAGTGTACGTTTTCAATTTAGACTCATTATGCCACCACAGTTTTTTGTGCCTTATTTTTTAAATGATCACCTGGAAAATACATTTTAAAGCGATTTTTTGTAGGTTCAGTATTGTGTCTCTTAATTATATCACTGTTATTTTTTAGCTGTTATTACTAATACAAAAATCGGAAACGGAAATATGGATCTGCAATATATGTAGATGAAATCTAGTAATTTACTAGAGTCCAACATCGAACTTTTGACAATTGTTAACCTTTTTGTAAAGTAAATGGATTTGTTGTGTTGTGTGTACATAAGCATAGCAATACCATACACCTATATCTCGGCCAACATCCACATGAATTCATCTCCGACCTTACTTATGGTTCCGGTTAAACTTGGTTCTAAAATTAGCATGCATAATCCAATCCATTAATCCTGTCTTATCTATCACAATGAAGGGCCACGGAAACTTAACATTCGTGTCTAGTTTCCGAATTTCAAAGCACATTTAATTGTAATCAAGAATCCAACTCACGTAATCGATATGATCTCTTAAATCATACGTGCTATCAAGCTTCATGATTAATATGATTTCGTGCTTTGTTTCAATAAACTTTTGGCGTGAAATTGCATTGTTTGTTAATACTTTTGTTAGTGATATGATCAATGATAACGTTTATTACAATAATTTCTTTCAAACTTTTGCTGGATTGTACGTACCACATTTAGGTTTCTGTGGTACGAATAATAAATTATGATTAATAGAAAGATTCTTTTTAAAATAACAAGAAACCACGATGTTTTATTCATTATATACAATACAGATGGACGTTTCTTCTTACTAGTAAAATGTGCGAAAAAAATATACATTACATGATTAAAAACTAAATCAAAAATATTCAACAACTGCCTCGGTGGCTGAACAGTTATCATGCCGGACTACCAGGAAGAGGTTCAAGGTTCGATTCCCGGGCCGGGAGAAATATTTGTATGGCCTACATTTATATCTTTTATGAGTTTGGGTGTAATTTGTGATTGTCTATATGTGTGTCCATTGTACCCGCGACACAGGGTTTCCCTGGTGCGGGGCTATGTTGAGTGTGTGCGTTATTTATTTATTTATTACAAATAAATAATTACAAACAAAATTAAATTAAAACAAACATTATTCACATGAATATAAACAAGGACACTAAGTACAAAGATATCTTTTATATTATCCTTTTATTATTATTAGTACTTGGCCGTATTCCAAATACTACACAAGATTTCTTACATCCCCGCATTTGCCGATCGTAAGCAATAAACATGTATTCATACGGCACCACAGGGTCCGAATCGGGGCATACAAAATTCAGGGTTGGCCAGCACGGATCGCATGAATAAAAACAATAGCGGCCCTCGTGGCGTGCCTGTACGGACATATCGCTTGTTATTAGGGTTGCCACAAAATTCATCGCTATTATAAACTATACAACTACATAAACTTATTGAAAATAATATATTTTTTACAATGATGAAAGCTCCCTAGGTCTGCTAAAACGTTATAACTATTTATATTTACAGAAATGCACTATTAAATATGGACAAAAAATAACTCGAGTGTAAACCCAATAACAGGCAAATACAGCATGCGCATAGAGCATCGTGTGCTACATTATAGACAAAAAATGGATATGGTTATAAACAAATAAGTAAACATGTTTAAATTAAATTATATATTTACAACATTGTTAGTCGGCGTATATGTATAGTTCGTACAATACTTTTAAATTTATTCAATGAGGACGAGAACAAACCCAAATCAGATGACCTATGTTTATTATGTTTTTTCTACTCCTATGCTTTAGTCTGCATTTATAATTTCCTAAACCTAACATAAACCTAAACATAAAGGCGCTTTTTAAGTTCAGAATCAAAATTCTATTGTCTATGCTACTCGTCACTGAGCTGAAAAGTTCAATTAAAGGTCTGTAATGACCACATGTGAAGTTATATTTATAATTAAAACACAGACCTATAATTAATATTAAAGTACTGTATACAGAACTGCAATAAGTTTTAAAAAAATTAGGACTTTATTCAAACGCTATACTGCCTCCTGAGTGACTAAATATTTAAACTATACTTGGCCATTTCTATTCTATCTCTTTTGTTTTTTGTTTTATAGCGTTTGTTTGGCTTTCATTTAATCATGAAGAGGTTGTATGCTGGAACCGTTGCTTACTCTAATAAATAGGTTAGAATTTATTTTTAAAAATCGCATTTGTTGTCATGGATTGTTATCAAACTGTACAGTAAATATTGGTTCTGTTTTAAAACGCACTGTATGCAATCATTACATAATTAGGTCTTAAAATCTTGTTCCTATTACATAAGCCCTCAACTTACGAACACTCATTATGCAACGAATGCAACGGTTGCAAAATACTATTATGTTATTTACCGTACTTTCGGTAAAATTCCTAAAGCTTTAGACATTTATGAAATTTGATTTTGTGCTCTTTTGTATATTAAACCCGTTTAGTACGACTTGCACAAAGATAAGTCAAAGTTAGAATGTAATTTATAATTATTAACTTCTTTTTATTCAATTAAATTCATCTAAAAATATTCGTGGTGTGTTAGTAAAGTATTCCTTATAAACTATATTAGTAATATTATGTATTTATTTTTTGTGACTCCACTTACAAAAATTGAACAAACTGAAAAAAAAAACCTTCAATCCAGCTGGACTGAGGTATGGAACGAGTTAGCAGACCTTACAAATATCTCTATAACATGCTTGCTGCAAATCTTTGTTTTTGGTTATAACGGTTTTTTTGCCGTAGCCACCTATGAGAAAACTATGAAACTTTCGTGAGAAAAAACTGTTAGAACCTGTGAAAAAAACTCACAAACGGTAAATTACATTTCGCAATACCTAAGTACAGTCCTGTGGCGATGCGACCTCCTCTATCGTTATTCCACCTTTTTATCACCCTTTTCTCTAGTTCCTTGCCACTTAATTTTGAAATTTTGAAACGTTATTTAATTCCTTTTCTGCGTCACTCTTACTTTCTTCTTTCCGTCGCCACTCTCTACTAAATTTCCGACGCGAGCACACGTGCTCGCCTTCGTATAAAATTCTGACCAGTTATACTATTGAGAATCATGTAACCTAACTACTTATAAAACATCAGTATTTCGACTCATCCGTAGAACAGAGTCTGATGTGATTATACAACGAAAATATGATAAATACATAATCTCGTTATTTAAAATAAGGCCTATCTATAAGTGTTTTCTTAATTTTTATATATAATTTCGTTTCGAATATATAAAATCGAATACCTGTCTATTATCCACAGCGAAGAACAACAAAATGTACAATGTTCAATAAGCACTCTTGCACATATGCCTTCGTTCTACTGATGAGTCGATTTGTACGAATACAGGCCCTTTTGTGGTAAATTTGCTTACGTTAAATAATAAGCCGTAGTAAGGGAGTGTTTTAAACCATTGTACCTGTTCTTATATCGTTATTTTGTTTTGTCACAGCATTTACTTTACCTGTTAATTTCCCTTCCTGTACCTTCTCTTTCCTTATTCCTATAATAATAAAAATAAAATTAATGTGGACCGATCCTTCTATTTAATTACGCGAGATCCGCGTGACAGTTCTAACACAGTAGATATGTCCAACAAATTATTGACACAGTTGGCCCGTCGTCCCTCTCAGCGACCGTTCGAAGGACGCTGTTGACACTTTAACTTTTGGACGGTAATGTAAAATGTTAATTATAACTGAAACTGCATCGCTCTGAGTCGTGGTTGTTTAGCAAGTGTCCATTGCCGTCCAGCGAGGCGATGCTGCTAGTATAATGGGAATTTTTGAGCCGGACACGATACATGGCGGGTTTTTTTTAGGTTACAAATTGTTGAAAAAATCTATTGCAAATATCAGCTTTTTGTACATTAGTAAGTACCTATTGACGAAGCCCAGGCTGACCTTAGGTTGTAAGTTTGACTATTTCACATGCAATTTGTTAGATTATGAAATTAATAAATTGAAATTTGTTCATTTATGATGAAATTTTTTATAGGAAGCAATTGTTTCTGGAAAATAATATTGCAAGGATGTTTTTCAAGCAACCAATATCATACAACCCTAGTAAACAAAAAACAACGCTATTAACATACAAAGAGGGCATGCGGGCCGCAACATCACAACTGATTGTGTTTGCAGCCCTGACGTAATTATTCAAATTCCACTCTATTTATATACAATTTGCATGCCATCAGACATTGCGACAATTCGGTCTGCAAACCAACCAACCAGATGAAAATATAATTTAAATGAGTGCATATTTTTATTTGAAGCAAAACCGTATTACTTAGCGAGACAGCTCGCCGTGGCAGTCTAATGGTTCGACTTACTACGACTCAAGCAAAGGCCATGGGTTCGAGCGTTTCGGTGAACGAATTCTGCCAGTTGAAGAAAGAAAGAAAATCGATTTATTTGGTCACATTATAAAAAAAGAAAAAACTACATTAAAGCTTAAACGAAATACATAGAGAACCAAAAAGGTCACCACTCAGCACGTGCTTAGGGAAACAGACCGGCCGCGGCGGGCGCGGATGGAAACCGCTCCGTGAATTGTTAACCTTATTGACCTTAAACTGACGCTACTCAACGAGGGATGTGGTCATACATAATCGATAGAAACCATAATTAATTAATTAATATTAAAAGAAATATTCCATTTTTCATACTATACCTACACTGGTACTGGTGAATTATTAAATTAATATATTAATATAATATTATTATTTTCTGTATTATTTATTATTATTATATAATGGCCATCACTATGCTTGGGCCAGTGTCAGTTTTATAAGAATAATATAAAAAATATGGCGATCGTCGCCAGTGTCAGTTTTCCATTATACGTTACCACAGGTTGGTGAAGCCGTCACTGTCAAGAGTAAACTCGAATCATCATCAATCAACAATCAATCAATCAACGAATTTAATAAATTAAATTATGTTGTTTTTTATGAAGGATTTATGTAGTTTTCCATAATTGTTTCTAATTTATTTTGCATGCACATGTAAAATAAAGCCAATTTTATTTTGTTTATTTTTTAAATGTATTTGCTATGAAAATTTAAAAAGTCAGATATAATAATAAGAAAATCAATATTTCGATTTTCCTGCAGCTTCAATCCAACCTCTCTTTCTTTTATTTTGAACTCATTGGAAAAACCTAAAAATTAAAAATACTCTACGTTTAATCTAAGTGTATAATGGAATAGAAATATCTAAATTATCTAAAACAATAATACACATAATGTACATTGTCGATAAACATCAGTCATCGTAAATGAACATCACTATATTTGAGTGTAGTAATTTCTATAGAGACAAAAAGAAAACAATGAATTATAATAGAATTATTAACTAAAAATGCAAATGGCCCGTGGAATGTTATCTCACAGGTTCTAAAATTTTTGTTTTTACTCCAATTTTTACAAGGTGTATCCCTACAACTTGGCATTTTCACGTTTTACGAGAGATCTTGTATGTACAACGATCGCCATGTCACTGTGGCGATGTTTGTAGGCGTGTCATACCAAATCTCCCCTTTTTTCTATATCTATGGGACGAACACGTCGTGCGCCTGATGGTAAGCTACACGCCTGTCCATATCAGTTGCAGTGCCTATCAGAGCAATGAAGGGCATTCCCACTGCGCCTGTCACCCTGAGACATAAGTTGACAAGTGTCGTGTGTCTTCGTCCAAGGAAGTACTGCACTTCCCTGGACGAACTTTTTCACAAGGAGCTCTATAGCTACTAAAAGAAAAAAAAAACATTTTCTTTAAAAATACCCCACTATTTTGATTTTCCATTAAATACATCCATTTCAGTTCCATTGGGTGTAATTTATAAATATTATAATGCCAAACATTTTATTAAATATGACAATAAGTCAAGCAAAAGTGTGAGAGAGAAATAAGAACAACAATTTTTAAACAACAAAACATTATACTTAACAAAAGTTTCAATAACAATCTATCATACTGTAGAATCTCTATAGAATACAACTTAGTACATTATCCAACAACTAAAACCCTGGCAGCACCAAGACTACAGAGTCACTATTTTTCTTAACGTGCCTTAAAACCCTACTTGGGATATAACTAACTTTAATCGCTATAAAGTTAATCCAAGATGCTGTAGCTTGTAGTAGGGTAATTAAAAGTTTTTCAAGCAATAATAAATATTACAATTAATACGTACTCTTTTTAATCGACTTCAAAAAAAGAAGAAGGTTCGGCGGCAATTAAGTTTTCCGGTTTCTCCGTCAAATGAAGACCGATTTTGAAAATTCTTTTTTTATTTGACAGGGTGTACTCTCATGGTGGTCCCATTGTCATCAAGTCAGAATCTGATGAAAGCATCCCATGGAAATCGAGGAAAATCCTCAAATTTTATAGGCATGTCAGTGTACTCACCGATTTTTCCATCGATTGTGGATCGATTTTGAAAATTCTTTTTTGCTTACAAAGGTACTCTCGAGGTGGTCACTGATGGCGACCATGCGGTTCCGGGTTCGTTTCGGCTATCACAAATTACTAATTATTT
Organism: Hyposmocoma kahamanoa; assembly: GCF_003589595.1. Classification (NCBI taxonomy): domain Eukaryota; kingdom Metazoa; phylum Arthropoda; class Insecta; order Lepidoptera; family Cosmopterigidae; genus Hyposmocoma; species Hyposmocoma kahamanoa. Next base: position 18,067,583 of record NW_020653850.1, read on the forward strand.
TTCGCAAATAAACGTTGACATTTAATACAATATATCAACAAGTCACCGTGACCATTACAACAAGAAAAAAAGTATAAAATGTACAAAGGAGTCCGTAACAGTCCTATTGTCACCATACAATCAAAATCTGACAAGGAGATCTCTTGGAATTCGAAAAAAGCCGATAAGCAAACTTAAGAGATCGGTTTCTTTTTTCAATGAAAAAGTGACATTTACATGAGACGCACTATAAGTTCCCGGAATGAATAAGAAAAAATACTATAAATGGTCAGAAATTAATTTATTGTTTCTCAAAATATTCTCCGTTGGCGTTTATGCACTTTTTCATACGAATGAACCAATTTTAAAAACATTTTTGCCAGTCCTCCGTGACAGTCTCTGAAATATATTTTTCATACTCTTCGACAGGCTCTTCAGGTGATGAAAATTGTTGAACGCATAATTGGTTCTTAATTTTTGGAAATAAATAAAAGTCACAAGTTGCCAAGTCGGGACTGTACACGGGATGGCTCATAAGGTCAACGTTGTTCACCTTCAAAAATTCATTGTCTGTCTGGCCGTGTGAGAACTGGCATTATCGTGGTGCAAGATGATACAGCGTTTACGGTTATTTTTAGGGAGTTTATCAATAAGTTCCGGCAAACAAATGGTGTACCAATTACTATTCACGGTACAACGATTCTCCGAAGCAACAGTAGCCACGTGTCCAGTTTTATTAAAAAAAGAAGCAATAATCCGTTAGAGGCACTTTGCACGCGCGCCATTTTCATTGGTTTCGGCACATCTGGAAAGATGGTGATGTAGACAACCAATTTCTAAAATGACGCCACAATGTTAAAATAAGTGACAGTCAAACTAATGAAACAAACACTAAACAAAAAATGAAACAAACTGTATTCTACAAAAAAAAAGTTGTAATTACTATTGTTTATGTAAGTGGCCAGTTCCGGAAACTTATAGTGCGCCCTATGTAGGTATTATAGTGAGTATTTTTTTTAGTAATAATAATAATAACGCACACACACAATTCACTCAACATAGACCCGCACTAGGGAAACCCTATGTCGCGGGTGCCATGGGCAAACAATAATAGTTATTATTTTTAGTTAAACACTAGTAGATAGATACTTTGGACCGTTTTTATCGCAAGAGTCGTACAGTTGGATTTACATTTTAAATGCCTCGTGTTCTTAACCTTTATTTTTAGACGACGACGATAATCTTATGTAAATAAAATCATTTCATTAAAAGAATGCCTGACAAAAAAATAGTAAATATAACAATAACAGATACTTATTGCCTATATTCTTCTACTTTAATATTTTAACTTTGGCTTCAATTATATTTTATAAATTTGAACAGTACATGGTTAATCCTTATAAAGTTAATTTGAGAAAAAGGGATAAATTAGTTAATTTACAAATTGACATAACAATACTCAAGCTCATGTACACACCATATGGCAATAAATATCTTTTATACAGTGTCTCTCACAATAAAAAAATATTGAAAAGGAAGAAATATTCACAAATAAGTTAAAAGATTTTACTGTTTGTTTTTAATTTATGGGATATTTTTTATTATACAAATAGATAAATTAAGTTAGAATTAGTAAAGTAAGTTATCCCTTCCGGATCGTGGTGGATCGACCATGGTGCCCCCCAGAGCAGATGGGGGCAGACTGAGGAACCCCCCCCCCCCCGCAGAAATCACCGAGGGGGAGTTGGAATGGGCGGTGAGACGGCTGCGGGGGCCGAAGAAGGCCCCCGGCCCGGACGGGGTACCGCGATGAGTCCTTCGCATTGACCTGAAGCATCTCGGGACCCGCCTCAAGCATCTCATGGATGACTGCTTGAGGACGGGGTTGTTCCCGAGATGCTGGAAGGAGGCAAGACTCGTCCTGGTGCCCAAGCCCGGCCGACCTGCGGACTCTCCCTCGGGGTTCAGGCCCCTCGTCCTGCTGGACGAGGTGGCGAAGATCCTGGAGCGAATCATCGCCTCCAGTACGGGTTCAGGGCTGGACTCTCCACCCTGGACGCCCTGGAGTCGCTGCGACACATCGTGGAGGAGGGTAACGGCGAGGGGGAAAGCGTGGTGGCTGTGTCGTTGGACATAGCCAACGCCTTCGGCACTCTCCCCTTCGCCGTCATCAGGGAGGTGCTGAGGTACCATAAGGTCTCCAGGTACCTCAGCCGTCTGGTAGAGCACTACCTGGAGGACAGGGTGGTGCTCTACCAGACGAGGAAAGGGAGGCGCGCCGAGCGCCCAATGAGGTGCGGAGTACCCCAGGGGTCCGTATTAAGACCACTACTGTGGAACCTGGGGTACGATTGGGTGCTGAGAGGCGCGCTGCTCCCCCGGACGGCGGTCATCGCGTACGCCGATGACCGTAAACCGTAAACCGGTCCCACGGGCCACTGTCGTACCACCTTGTGCAGGTGCCGACTGGGCACGGGTGTTTCGGTCACTACCTGCACAAGGTGGCGAGGAGGGAACCGCCCCCGTCGTGTCACGAGTGCGGCACTGCGGATGACACCGCGCAGCATACCCTAGAGGTGTGCAGCCGGTGGGATGGGCAGCGCCGCACTTTGATGGGCACTGTAGGGCAGGACCTCTCGCTGCCGAGCGTGGTTGCCACCATGCTCGGTAGCGATGAGTCCTGGGAGGCGGTGGCCTCCTTTTGCGCAGAGGTTATGTCGCAAAAGGAGGCCGCGGAGCGGGTGCGCGAGAACGCGGCGGACGCGCACCCGCTTCGGCGCAGACATACGGGGAGAAGGCGAAGGCAGTTCGCTGCTCGCCTGATCCCCTAGTGAGGCCAGCGGGCTGTGGACAGGGACTCCGGAGCCTGCATTGCACGGCCTCACTCGTCTGGGGGGCGGGTCGGACGACAACCGACTCGCCCCTCCGTTGGCGCGGGAGCCCTAGGGCGGCCGGGCGGCGTCGTGGTGAATGTTCACCGATCCCACGGCGACGACTCAACCGGCGAGAGGGAAACCCGGAGGGGTTTTAGTGGCGTAGGCCCTCCAGTCTGGAGGGAGAGTCCCCACATAAGTATCCATAAAGATTTCCCCCCGTCAAAAAAAAAAGGGTAATGGTTTATGACACAAACTACAGGCAAGCTAGACCACTATTATTATTATTTAGAAGCAAAGGTTTAGAATTTTTTTTTAAGTAAAACTACAGCAGCCACGTTGAGGCAACAGATGTTGGTTCGAGTACAGTCGGATTGAAGGATTTTTTCTTTATGTTTGCTCGACCTTTTATTGTTAGTCTTTCCAGGCTTTCAGAAGGAGGTGTTATTCACTCTGTGTACTTCTCAAAGTATAGGTAAATACTCTACCCATGTCAATCCCTGCTTATGTAGCACAAAGGGTACGGATAATTTAGTTTCAAAATAGATCTACTCATTGGGTGGCACATAGTTTGAAGTTAGAAGAACTGTTAACTGTGTTTGAGTACAGTTTCAATGAGTACTCTTCCAACTACGCCTGCCACTTATACTCATAGAGCCAATGAACCTAAAGCAATTTGATGAATTTCGATTTCCTTGTGTTCTTGACAGGCTTTATATTCGACGATGACGACAAAGTTTTGATAGAGACTCTAATAGTTTTGTTTGAGACAAAACGGTGGTATAACCCGTAATAAATTTAAATAAAATTCCAGATACAGAAAGCGGATGTCACAGTTTTAAAATAATGATGCCAATATCTACTAGTGACAATACAATAGGTATACTTGCTTACTTCGCTGACTCAGCGACTCGAAGTGGATCTTGGCCAACGACATCAAAGTACGCCATTTCTTTCAATCTTATGCCAGTTTCGACCATTTGGGCACATTCAGCCCCTGAGGTTTTTGGCGACTCCATTCTTCCAGTGATATCTCGGACGGCCTACTGGACGATGACCCACAGGTTGCCCCAACATGTTTCATTGTTTTAGGCGGTAGCTGCAGCAAATATTACAGACAAATCATTCATCATCATCATCAACAACCTTTTATACATCCTACTGCTGTGCTGGGGTTTAGGCTTAGGGGTTTAGACATCACGCTGGCCCAATGCGGGTTGAGGACCTTCACACGTTTTTGCAAGAGTTGTGAATATTCTTCGAGTTGCTGGTTTCATCACTACGTTATTTTTCATGTCATGCTGTTAATACTTACAAATGTAACAGTTAACAGTCGATTGAAAAACCGAATAACACATTGGAAAATTCGTTCGATTTGACTGGAGTCGAACCAGCGCATTTTGCCACACCGTAGCCACCGCTCTTACCAACTGAGCTATACGGATATGAGATATACACATTCCTATTCCATTATCCTTACACAAATTCAATCAACCACCAATAGTGTAGTAACAAATCTTGAACCCAAGTACAAATCAAGAGATTACAGAACAGCCACAGTTCGGCCCATTAACTCCTAAATCCTCAAATCTTATAATCCTCTGTTGATTTAACGCCGGAACTTACAGTGCTAATGATTAATTCAGATATTGAAACTTCGCACTATGGTTATAGCATGGTCTCAAAGTTCGTCGACTGTCCTTATGTAGATATTGAAAACTAAATCGAGCTTTAGGCTCCAATTATATTCAGAGCTGTAACGGCACGGCTGCTCATGTTTTCTCTTTCTCACATGTCACATTTAAACAAGCTAGAAAGAGGAAACGTTAGCGGACGCGGTACTGCTGCTATGAATATAATTAGGCTTGCCTAAAAGGAATCAAGATGTCAAAATAACTATACCTATTGATTAAAGGGGTCACCACATTTATTGCCGAAATCGCGTTAAGCTGGTCAGAAAAAACTTAATTTCTATCCATTAACAAGTGCAAAATAGACGTGCATTTTCTTCGACGTCTTTTTCGCTGTTAGACCGTGTGCACACGGCTTATTTCTTAAGCACAGGCCACACCGCGAACAAATCTAAGCTAACTTTGCTTAAGCTTCGTTCGCGGTGTGGCCTGCGCTTTATGCGAAGACGACACGCTTCACGAACGCGTTTACAGTGCCATAGAGGCTCAAAGAACAAATTGTTGCGTTTATATAAGTAGGAACGCGTGCTCACACTGCACCGCTACGTTACCCGCAGTCGTCGGTATTGCCAACGCACAAATGACGCAGGTTTCACGAAGCGCGTCTACGGCGTCACTGTATGTGTGCGAAGGTTTACCGGCTGCGACTGAATATCGTTTGAACCGCGCGCGTCGTCTGCACTTAAAAAACATTCACAATTCACAGACTCTTACGCTTCTTCTGACCAGCTCTAGCTGTAACTACCTAAGGAAACACGACTCTTCTCTCCGCTTTAGTACAAAATAGGCTTTGTATATCTAATACATAAGAAATGAAACTATTTTTCCGGATTTCAATCGCGTATATTTGTTTTGTCAAACATACCAAACCAAAGCAAATCAAAACCAAAACTAAAACCAAAAAGGGTCTGTTTGTGTTATGTTTAATAATCACGAAAACCTAAGAACTCGTTATCTAATACAATTTAATTACATCAATGAACGCCAAATTATAGTTCACGACTCAATTAAATATTGTTTAGCACTGTATTCATAGTATGTGCATTTAAACTATACTATCACGGATATTAATAGACTCGAGCAGCTAATAGCAGAAGAATTACCGTTAAATGCAAAGTTTGAAATATGTTGAAAATGCTGGAAAACCTTTTTGCTGGCACACCTTCTACGTAGGTTTGTCAGTGATTGTTTTGAATTTGATTTAAGTTTTTTGTGTTCTATGTCAAAACGACTTACAGAACTAAATACATTGTTTTCCTCCTAACGACACATTGTATTGTTTTTATTTTTGTCGATTTTGTGAGACAGGAAAGATCCCTGTCTATACATAAAATACTTAATAATTAAGATTCTGTATGTTTTAATGTAAAATACATGCACGTTTATATATACATATATTCGTACTATTTAAATAAAGTAACACAATTCGAAAAGTAAAAGTAAAATTTATTGGACAGTGGCAAAATTATCTATTTTTTTACATACGAAATAAAATTAATACATCGTTTTTATATTATGAAATACAATTTAGTCGTATTTGGCACTAGGCAAGTAGTGCCGTACGTTGTTTTTGGGAGTCATCATAATTACCAACATGGCGTCTATTGAAGTCAATCAAAAAAGCTTCATGTCCATATATTATGAGCGCAAAAGGCCGTTGTGCGTTTCGCGTCGCCAGCTCGAGCAAGAACAAAGCGCACTACATCGTTTTCGCTCCATAGCATGGATATAACTAATGAAATAAACAAAAATAGTAAGAATATGAAATAGTAACGTTTGTATTTAAATCTTTTTACATCGTGCATTTTTTATGATACCAAGTGATGAGACGAACAAGTTATGCGCCTGGTGGTAAACGACACGCCTGTCCATAGCAGTTGCCGTGACACTCCGTTTTAAATCGCAAAGATCTAAGGGATACTGTCTCTGCAACCATCACCCTGACACAATGTAACAAGTTCCGTGTACCTGTAATCTTACCAGTCTCCTTACCCTTCAAGCCTGTAACGCGGCGGTAATGCCCATTTTACCACTTGGCGGTAGAAATAGGTAAGGTGGCAGCACCTACTTCCCTGTGGAGCTAGCACTATACGGCGCGACTAACGCGAGAGCGACATAAAGCGCGAGATCTCTATGCGAGAATAGCAATTTATCGCGCTTTATGTCGCTCTCACGTTTTATATCGCTCTTGCACTTTATATCGCTCTCGCGCTAGTCGCGCCCTATCGCGCTCGCCCTACTGGACAAACTTATTCACATGGAGCTCTCTGCTACTAAAAATGTAAGTGTTTGGTATCACTTATCACATTATTTATCTTCTGAGACTTATTTGCATACTAAAACTACACGTTTAACAATATACAATCAAGAAACACTTAAGTCAGCATCAGAAAAGCCAGTACATTCATCCGACAGCAGCTGCAACCACGTGTTTTATTTTACACCCCTCCTCTAATGTTCTGCCATCAGCGACGTTCAAATTAATGGAATTTTGTTTACATTACCAACAGCACTTTGTAATTACTTGTGCATTTGTATGTACGTATGTATTGTACCTATTACGCCTAACGCGTTTGCTAGTGTTTTAGATACCATTTTAGGCTAAAGACCACAAATACTTTCCATACGATAACGATTTACAATAAAATATATATGCTAGACAATTCAACCAATCACCTGGACCGACGCAAGGACAGTAAAAGAAAGGATTAAATTTAGTTCGCAATAATTAATAACTATAATCTTTTTAGTCACGACTTGTAACGTTCTTGATTTGTCTAAAAAAATGGTTTTGGTGTTATTATAATGGAATCTAAATGTGATAATTTAAAAAGCATTCAGCATCAAATATAGCAACAGTAACAAGAACAACGCATGTATGTGCGTAGGTATGTTCCATGCAGTAGTACCATTCCTTATTCATTACCCTGACTCTGAAGAGGCGAACCAATTAAAGTGATCAAATACAGGGGGGCCTATCAAAGTACAGGCACGTTTCAGCGCCTGAACACAACGTGCCGACCCCTTTATCACGAAAGTAGGTAACTCCCAATTTAGATGGAAAAATTATATTTACATTTGTTTCCAAATTTCAAGTTCTATGTTTTGAGCATAAAAATGTTATCGACTACACTACTTTAAACTTCTCTCCTAAAATGTTGTCATTTTGCAGATATGGTCTTATTATATAAAGGGTGCGATTTCATCTTCATCAAAATTGTCAATTACGTCCTTTAGTGTTGTAAAGGACGAATTACATTGACAGATTTAATCGACGTAAAAGTAAATTCATATTTGTAGCAATAAATAATCCGTTTTGGTACTCAAGTTGTTACGTGGGGCACACTGAAAGTTCCTAAAACTGGCCACTTGTAAAAGAAACTATAAAAAAACAAATACGCAATTTGAAAAAGGAACTCTCTGTGTTACTTTTTACTTTATGAAACTGTCATTTGTTCTTTCATTGTAGCGTCGTATTCAAAACGATTTGAATTTCAGTCGTGAAAATTTTCGGTCCATAATTTTCTACGCTTTTCGATGTGGCTAAGTCAACAAGAGAATTGTCAGAGACTTCAATTGGCATTTGCTGATGAAACCCTTTGTCGTAGGTAGCTCCATATATTCGAAAGAAAACTGACAAAAAAATTACTTGCCAGCAAATTCGTACTGTATTAGGCATTGGAATGAGCCACACATTGCATATGCATCTGAAGGTTCGGAAACTTTGCACTCGATGGAGTCAAATTTATGCTCGATGTGTTTTAAACTGGTTCGAAATTGACAGAAAATGAATAATCATGAGATTCCGCGGTGACACGACGAAAACTGCGCGCCAAAGCCCTGGCAGCCCGATCACGCAGCGGCGTCAGCAAGCACCTACCCTCGTTCACTTCATTTTTATTAAAGCCATACGCAGGATTGCACACTACACTAACAATGTCACTTTCTAAAGTCGCATCCACACTAACCACTGACTAACCTAACACTGTTTTCCAGGCGGGGTATACCGATCATCCTCTTCACGATTGAAATTCGAATGACGACCATCCCAATAACTTCACGTACTTTCCGCGGATTGAAATGCTTTTCTCTTGCTCAATCTCATGATTAAGGACCACGAACTGGTTCGATACAAGTCGACTTATAGAAATACGTGAGTTATCCGTTACTTTAGTTAAAATAATTTTAGGTTACTTTAGTTAAGTGGTTTTCTATTTAAAATAATATTGGATATTTTAATGAATTGTAAGTAACCTTCACAATTACGTGTTACAGTAGATTACAATTAAATTTGCGACTCTCGACAAAAAGAGTTTGCAATAATCTTTTGGCAGGCGTTTTAACCTACGCCAACTACATTGCAAAGAACGATCAACAGCGCAATGAGCTAATAGTTTGAAATATTGGTTCTTATTATATGTCATCCAAAGTCGAAATTTAATCTTATCGGCAAAATCGAACGCGCACATTTTATATAAAAAGCTTTGCTCTATTCAACCATTATTTTATAGATACAATTTTTATTTATTTGCATTCACGTAACAAAGACCCATAAATACGTACCTTATAGACTAACATACATAATAATACAATAAAAACTCTACTGACTAATTATTTTTTACACGTATTGTCTGCGACATTTAACTGCCTCCGTGCCCAAACGGTTACCAACGACTGCCACGCAGAGTGGGTGTCCGATAGCCGGGCTCGGAAACGTCGGTACATGACCCCCTTCAGCCAAAACTCGTCTCTCATGAAGGTCGACAGATGTTAAGTTGGTTAAGTCTCACCACGAATTAATTAAAATTTACATAGTGGAGGGACACCAACTGCTCGACCCTCAGGGTAGCATTGGCTTTCACCCGTATATACTCCACAACATCGGCAGACTTTGTGGAGTAATGAAGCCGTGACACGTATAACAACGTCGTCGGTATCGCTGGACGCAGTAAATGATTAGAGCCAGACGGGGCGGTGCCACTAAGGTTACGGCTGGTGTACTTCTTCCTTTCCACCTTTTTGAAAAGTCCTCGTCGCACTGTTCAACTCTTCTCGGTGGTACTGATGATACATCTCCAGACATGAGTATCCGTTTCATTTTATTCCTTTGTTGGTAACTGCCTGGGTTGTGGTTGTGGATTTTTTTAACTTACACACTCATAGCTCCTAACTAGAGAAACCTTTGGGAAACCAGTGGACACACACACACAGACAATCGCAAATTATACCCAAACTCACGAGAGAAGTAGATATCGGCCGTAGGGAGTCGAACCGCTGCGTGGCAGCCCAGCGAACTACATATAATTGCCAAATTTTATTGAAGTTATTTTTTTTTATACCTTGAAGTGGCGGGACGAACAAGTCGTGCGCCTGATGGTAAGCAACAGCAACAGTTATGCCACTCAGGGCTTTTAATTGCAAAGATTTGAGGGGCACTACCTCTGCGCCCGACACCCTGAGACATGAGTTGACAAATCCCATGTGCCTGTAATTTCACCAAACTAACGTTAACTTTAGTTAACGGAAAGTAGGTGATATCTAACAAATCGTATTCATCTCCTAATTTGCTACCCATAGAGGTGGAATATTTTCTTTAAATTTGAATAGGACTACTAATGAGATATCCCCTTTCCAACAAAATAAGAATCATCAACACGGTTCACAAACCTCAGAGTAATCGCGTAATATACACATAAAAAATAATTATAATATATAAACATTATAATTCTTTTTAATGTAATATGTGAGTATCGGATTTTTTTTATTTGTACCAGTATATCTGTTAAATTTCTAATATTTTTCCATTATTTTACCCTCTTTCTCTTTTGCACAGTGTTGCCCGCGTATGACCTTTGTTCTCACTGCCTAGGTCGAAAGAGATCTCTTTTAGAGATAAGATCACCTTTGTTCACATTCTGTATAAATTGTATTTCTTTGTATTTTTACAACATAATAAAGAATATTAAATAAATACAGTCGAATGGAGACCTACTCCTTTTTTCAAGTTAGTTAAAAATACGTTGCGTTTCAAAGTCTATTAAATTCCTTAAGTAGCTACAAACTATATACTCCCCAGATTAATATACAAAATTGCTCCGCAAAACAGGCTTTGCGCCAGTTAGCCATCATCAGAGGATACTTTGTTCGATGTACTCGCTTAACCCACTTCGTAAATGCGCATATTAAATTAAACTGTACTACCAGGATAAAGATAACACGGGACGAGCAAATGGAATCTTGGACAGAGAAAACAGTGGAGTTAGTTTTGTTACCAGACATAAAGTTTTATGTGTTGGGAGAAATATTAGGTGATAATGTAATGAGGCAACATAGTATTCATCTCAACAAAAGTCTAGATCCTAAAATACAAATTGAAATAAAGGATAGTGGTTTCAATTAGAAATCTTTTTTTTTTATAATACCGAGTGACGGAACGAGTAAATCGTGCGCCTGGTGGTAAGCGACACGCCTATCCATAACAGTTGCAGTGCCACTCAGAGCTTTAAGGCCACATATAACTATTCGTCATCTTTGTCAGTCGGAAAGAGTCTACTGTTGAACAGAGGCATTCCTAATATGATACCATAATACACAGCGCTGAATCTTCTGCAACCCTTCACAACTACCGCTATGAAGTAACAAAAAATGAGAACATGCAATAGTAAAGCAAAATGTAATTCAAATAAATAAGATGTAGCAGTTAATTTAACAGCTTTTAACATCGTCTTAGAACAGCCCTACTCAAATGGAAATCGAAATTAAACAAAATGTATTGTTTTAGATTTTGTGAGAATTAAGAAACGACTGAAGAATTAAAAAATGTAACTATTTAAAAGATTAAATCAAAATTTATAAAACAATTTTTTTTTGCAACTAAATTAGGTAAAAATGTACAAGAACTCAAAACCCTCCTCAAAGTACTTGTTATTAGTAGAAACTTAAAACAAATTACTTTTTGACAGATTTTTCCAAATGTTATACAATACATTAATTTAAGACTATGGTACTGAAAAGGAATTAATTCTTATTATTAGCCCTTCCAATATCGACACCATAAAAATATCGCATGTGTTCTATTTATAATATTTGGTCGGTTCGACACCCACGAAACATGACAATGAAAAAAAAATCTTTAACAGTATATATAACCTCAAATGGCTTTGGTTAATTCCGCATACAAGTGACAGTGTTGAATCAACCACTTTGGAAAAAATATATAGTAAAATTTTAAATATATACAGATTAGTATACGGTGTGAGTACACGATTTTTTTAAATTTTCGCGATAAAAAAAACACAAACTTATCTTGAAATTTTACAACAAACCCGTTGTGTTCAATAGGTACTTTACAATGATTTTTTTAAATCAACTGAACTACTTAAATAGAACACATATAGTACGATATACATTTTTCAAATGACTTCAATTTCGTTTGTAAAAAAATAAATTGTGAAATAAAGCCTGCTGCTCGACCCGCGCATTAGAAACGATTCGAATTCAAACTGAGGTAGTATCTACTCTTAAATGCAGTATTACTTTTAAAAGTCTCCATGAAGCAAAATATCTTATATACTTACAATATTTAAAGAACTTTCCCTCCGGATCGCATAGCCGTGGGACACACTGTATACGGTGCTGAATCTCCAGGGACACTCCACAAATATCACTACGAAGTAAGAGAACTGTCGTAAACAGCGCCTTTATGCTAAAGTGATCGTCCCCTGAGAACTTTTCTTCCAAATTTCCACTTTTGCTTTTAATTGTAACTTGATTTTTGTTCTTTTACATATCAGTGATTCTGATTCACGCAATAAATGTACATGATGACCTTCGTGGTCGAGTAGCTTGCACACAGGTTTTTACGGTGTTGCCAACTTTGAGGTCCCGGGTTCGATCCTCTACTGGGTCGATGTAGAGCTAACTTTAAATATTATATCAAGTGCTTTAGTTATTTACTTTGGGATCAGAGCAACGTATGTGATGTTGTCTAATATTTATTTACGTAGGCGTATGCCTGCCTATCCGTAATAGTTCCAGTGCCACTCAGAGCTTTAAATCATAAAAATCTTAGGGGCAATGCCACTGCGCCCGTCACCCTGAGACGATAAGTTGACAAGTCACATGTTCCTATAATTTCATTCGTCTCTCAAAAAAAAAAGCTTTAAAAAAGTTTTAAAAAAAAGCTGTTCAAAATGACAGGACTGGGCAAAGGAGGCGCGAAACGCCTTGGAAAAGTCCTTAGAGATAACATTCAGGGCATAACGAAACCGGCAATTAGAAGATTAGCAAGAAAACGCGGTATCAAACGAATTTCTGGTCTAAAATACGAAGAAACGAGAAGGGTTTTGAAAGTATTTTTAGAAAATGTCATACATGATGCTGTAACCTACACGGAGTATGCCAAAAGAAAAACTATGTATGATGTAATCTATGCATTAAAGAGACAAGGAAGAACGTTGTACGGCTTTGGCGGATGAGTTGATTTAAAAAAAAAAAAAATTTATAATTATTCGTTTTTGATCGATGATGACTTTATTAAAAACTCTTTTCAGGGCTGCAAAAAAAAATTACTTTTTTTTTACTGTGTATGTAAGTATAATAATATACATAATACGAGCTCTACAGTACTTCTGTTCTTAACGGTTGTTTTGCAAGGAAAGAAGCGTATTGTCGGCTAGGGCATAACGTCGCGCGGCAAACGCCTCGGCTCAGAGAAATATTGACGGCGTACTGAGAAAAATACTTACACTGGATATTTTGCGACGCTGTAAAATTAATTGCTGCTGTACTTTAAGTGTCGCAATTTACACGATTTTCTTTTCAAATTTAATTCTCGTAATAGAAGAGACTAGATAGCCCAGTGGCCAGCACTGCTGACGTTAGATAAGATGGTCCCAGGTTCGATTTGGGAAACGAACTTTTGTAAATTGATGTGAGCGCTCTGATGTGACCCGGATATAATTTCGTTGATCACATGGTACTCATAACACATGGAATTGCCTAGTTTGAGACCAGGTACTTTGCTCTGGTTAACAATGCTAATTATTACATTCTGATAGTAGATGTACAATGTGTTTTTTTCATTGATTCTAAAAGTAGATAAACGTAAAGATAAATTTATTTCAATATAATACAACACAATTAAAACAAATGTAAATAAAGTTATTATAGTATAATAAGCATTATAGTAAAATAAGCATTTAGAAGGGAATCTAATTTTCATAGAACATAATGTGTAATTCCGATGCCTAAAGTAAATATGTACCTGTATTTTAGGCATCTTTTTGGGCAAATTTCTTTATATTACACCTAAAAAGAGATTTTCTATATTTAATAATAAAATAATTAGAAGTTATAAATTAATGGTTACCTATATAAAAATCCCTCAAGTCCCTCGTTTCATTGTAAGTTTTACTCTTATGCCACAATTTGACGGTCTTTTTACATCCTGTTTTATTCATGGCGAAATATTGCAAAGTATTTTTTTTTTTAATTTAAAGCAAAGGAATGTACCAAGGAAGCAAAAGAATCTATGCGAGTGCGCTGTGCGGAAATGTGTACGATATGAAAAGGTGTCGAGACGTCTGTGGTTGGTTAAAGTAACGAAATGAAATGGAGTAATGGAGTGCTTTCAAAATTGTTTGTTGGATAAACAGTTGCCGAACCAGATTGTTTTCATTAAATTATTATTGAATTGATATTCAATTCTATTTTGTGAAATTACTCCACTAGTTTGTTATAATTATTAATACATAGATTTCTCATAGATGGCGCTACGACTAAAAAGTCGTTGAAAAAACCAAAATACAAAGACACGACGCACGCACATAGAAAAATTCGTGAGGTCCGTTGGTTCGTTCCGTGGCTTAGTTGGTATAGCGTCTGACACGGTATGCAAGAAGACGTCGGTTCGAATCCGACCGGATCGAAGGAATTTTTTCTGAATCTTTGTATTAATAATTATAACAGATTGTTTTCCTTTGAAGTACGAAAACTTCAAATTAAATAAAAAACGAACATAGCATCAGGCAAATATGTCTTAAGTTAATATCATCATCATCATCGACCTATGTATACATCCCACTGCTGTGCACGGGTCTTCTCTTAGGCGAGACTTTAGGCCATAGTTAGCCACGCTGGCCCAATACGTGTTGGGGACTTTACACGTTTCTTCAGGATTGCGAACCTTCTTCGACGTGCAGGTTTCATCATGATGCTTTCCTTCACCAAAAACTCATGCTCAAGACAATCTCAGATGTGCGAACCTAGACTCGAACCCATTGCCTTTGCTTGAAAGGCGGTAACTCCAAACACGATTTTTTGAAGTCATGAAAAACTATAACGCACACATTTAACATAGCCCCGCACTAGGGAAACCCTGTGTCGCGGGTGCCATGGACACACACATAGACAACCACAAATTACACCCAAACTCACAAGAGAAATAAATGTAAGCCATACAAACATTTCTCCTGGCCCGGGAATCGAACCTGGGACCTCTGCGTGGCAGTCCGGCATGGTAAACTATATAATATTAGTTTTATTTCGTCCGTTATTTCTTTTACATCTAATAGCAGTAGAGCTCCTTGTAAAAGAGTTCATCCAGGGAAGTACTGCCACCTTGCCTATTTCTGCCGCCAAGCAGTATTGTTGATTTTATGCTACAGCATTACTGTGTTCCGGTTTTGGAGGGTGAGGGTGCTGGTGAAATTACAGGTACATGGGACTTATCAACTTATGTCTCAGGGTGACGGGCGCAGTTGCAGTGCCCCTCAGATTTTTATGATTTAAGCTCTGAGTGGCACTGCAACTGTTATGGACAAGCGCGTAGTTTACCATCAAGCGCACGACTTGTTCGTCCCTTCACTTGATATTATAAAAAAAATCCATTCTATCGTTTCACAAGAATGTCTCTTTATTATTCAGGGTCCGATATGTATGTAAAAATATGTATTTCTAAAAGATTGATATAAGTGCAAATGTAGAAAACATACAAAACGCGTATGTGGGCGGCGTCAGTACCAACCTCACCCTTTTCATACGGAAAATTTATCGCAATATTACTTTTGTTCATTCACTACGTTCCACAGTATGATTTCATTCCAATGAATGACCAGCAGCAATTAGATTGAGCAAACACGATGCCGTTCGTGTGGAACAATGTGAGAAGGGGGCGATGACAAAGCCTGCATGTTAGGTACCCTGTAGGACACCCTGCAGTAATTTGTATTGCAAATTGGATGAGGTAGGTTATGGAGATTGATTTTATGTTATACTTTATGATAGGCTTTCATTTTTCTTGAAAATACTAATTACTTTTACAAACTCGGTAATTGTTTACCGTGACACACAAACTTGTCAAATATTTCCGTCATTGTCAAATATTTCACTTAAACGAAAGTTATTTTAATTGTAAAAATATCACAATAATTCGAAAAACAAATAATTTTAATTTAATTACATATAGTAATTATTACTAATGCAAATAAATACCAATGATTATTTGTTTGGAAATAAGTTCATGTCTAGAATATAGTTAGTAATGCAATGAAAATTAAGTAACAAATATTTTTCGTGAACAATGGACAGTCGAGAAAATATTATTTACTTTTCATTAAAAAGGTGCATGCGTCCACCAAATCCTTGTATTAATATTGTAATTTGGTTACGGATGTGGTTACGTTTAGACGTGTTAATTGCACACGCGTGACGATATCGAAACTAATGTTTAAAAGTGCACGTCTCCATCTTCCGGTAACGACAGAAAGAAGAATGTAAGGAACGCATGTACGCCTCGACTCTATAACAAGACCACTGCGGTGATGGCGCGGTGCCACCCGCTCTAACGTTAGTGGGCGCTAATGCTTTGTCTCTTATGTTTCTGATTGCGCGGGTTCTCACTACATCTGGAACCTAAGGAGTGCTGTTCAAGGTTTGAAATAGGTATGATAGTGGTGTCTGTCCACCCAGGCGGATTCTGTCCAGTGAAACCACCTAGAAAATTATAGTAATAATTCAAATATTTTTTTTTATATTCTGTCATTATCTGCACGGTATTAATGAAAGCTTTGTTTCTTTCTTGTCTAAGGTGTTTTTTTAAGATCTTATTCTTGAGTTAGTGCAGTTTAGGGTTCACCCAAATATTTTTAGGCCTTTGGTAGCTACGAGTAGTCGTTTATCCTTAGTTGTAAGCATAATTTGAAAAAATTAAGGCATACACCAAGTGTTCTTGTGCTATTGAAATAAACTTTGCCAAATGCAGTTGTTACACTGATATTTTTATACCAGAATCGCGGATTGGTGTCTCGAACATTTTTGCAAAAAAAAAAACTGACCTCAAAAGTTTGTGGAACTACGTGTATTTGCCAAATTTTATTGACATTGATTAACAGGAAGTGGGTGAAAAACAATAAACCGGACTATTCCTGTAATTTTCCCCCTTAGAGGTGGAATATTTTCTTCAAATTGGAATGGACCCACTTCTGAGGTACCCCCTTTCTAACAAAACAAGAAACGTTGAAATCGGTTCACAAATGTCGTAGTAAACGCGTAACATACTAACAAAAAATACAGTCGAATTGAGAACCTCCTCCTTTTTGAAATCGGTGAGTTAAAATGCTAAATGTGATGTTTTTTATGAAACTACATATGTGACATCTATCCACAGTAGTTGCAGTGCCACTCAGAGCTTTAAATCGCAAAGGTCTGAGGGACACCGCCACTGCGCCCGTCACCTTAAAACGTAAAGTTGACAAGTCCCACATGGGACTGGTCTACTTTACGTATAGGCATGTGCCTGTAATTTTACCAGCACCCTATACCCCTCAAAGCCGTAATACAATAATACTCATATTAATGCTTAGCGGCAGAAATAGGTAAAGTGAAAAGCATTTCCCTGGATGAAATCTTTCACAAGGAGCTCTACTGCTACTGGTACTCTTTTTCAAACGACCATAAACACAACAATGAAAAGTTTCACTATTTTATGTCATTTTTTAAACACCGAATAAACGTTTTTATTCTTTATTGAATGGCCCGTGTGCCGACCCGCGGCGTAGTAGAGTAACACTACTTACCATATTATGTTATACTTTCAGTACCTACGAAATGGAACACAATATTTTTAGATATATCATACATGTAGTTTATGAGTTCGGCGTCTGAATCGTTACCATTGTCAATTTTGCACAAACCTGGAAGGGATCTTTACAATAGACGACAATGCGAATAGTTCGCAATCCATTTAGACGAAAAGTAAACAAAACGGTTTGGTGAAAATTCTTAAGCAATCGAATAAGTAATGCTTTCACGTATATTTCTAAGATTTTTGCTTGATATCTCATCATTTTTACCAACAATATTAAAAATGGTATCTAGTCAAAACGTGAGGTTATATTTTAATTATAAATGTATGAATAGCCCATGATTGCATAGTGCTGTACGGGAAAAAAAACATTCGGTTCATTCAAATAAAGTTTTTGTATTTGATTATTAAATCGAAAATTTCATTCGCAATCGAACGAGTATGTGTAATGATTTGAAGGAGGATTTAAAATTAAGATTTCGGAAATTTTAAATATGCTTTTATTTATGTAAGGCTAATCCGTAGTATGACTCAATTAACAAATCGATTCATTTAAAATTCACTTAAAATTCATATAATAATAAATAAAATTTGATTCATACAGTAAAATTGGCCATCACTAAACCGTCTGTGGTCGGTTCAGTGACTTGTTTGTTTATTTTTTATTTAAAATGGATTGGAACGAAGTAAACAGTAGTGTTGTAACTCAAAATATGTGAAATTCAATATTATAACATTACTTAACGTGAAATTGGATTCTCTACCCGTCAATAAAACGATAGAATTTTGTAAGAAACAATTAAAAGATATCTACTTAACTCAAAATTAGATATACTTGCAATTATTTCTTCTGATTTATTTTTAAATATATTTGGCAAGTAGGAAATGGAATAAACTATAACCTGTACATCAATTTTAATAGCTATTCACGGGAAGTGAGTAATTAGTTTTCCGTCGATTCTGAGTAAATACACTTTTTAGCTAATACACATTGATTGGGTTACATTAAAATCATTAAAAAAGGGCTTGGTTGTTTAAATGGCCATGTATTTATTTTCAAGGAGGAAAAAATATCTGCTCTCTTATAGAAACGTAAAAACAATATCATGAAGCAAAAAAGGAAGAATAAAAAATTAAAGTGACACTGGTTCAAACTAATACTAGAAGGAGTCCCGAACATCCTCCGTTTTTTTAATGTGTAATAGACACACGCTTGACCACAATCAAAATGAAATGTTCCTGCGCTGACTCCCCGAAATATATCCGTAATGTATGTATGTATGTGGATGTAATGTATTAACAGTACTATTTCAAAAGGTAATTCAAAATCAACTTCGGAACCATCCCATTTCTGAGAGATTCTATTCTGTGCAGTCTATACTTACTCTAAAGGCAATCTACATCAATTCTCGTTAATGTGTCTGCCCATTGGAATCTCAAAGATGCATGCATGGGACAAAAGCCCGGCAGACTAATTGATCTAACGTTCTGAATAACACATATTGTAGCCTCTATACTACATTTCAATTTAGCATAAGGTGTTGAATAACATATTTGAACAAAGACAATTTACAGGTAATCGGATTTTTAATTATATATCACAAACGTAAAGCCGCTGACGTCGTTTTGAAAGAAAAAAGATAATGGCCATGTTTATTGTTTAATTCTGTTCACAATGACTTCATTAAAACAATATCGATTGGACTTGAGACTACAAATAAATCTGCTAAATAATATTTTATTTACATTTAGTCTATACGTACTCTCATTTATTTTTGTTCTTTTTTCAATACCTGCCAAAGATTAAAAAGATATAATTTACCTTGATGGCATACTAAATGAGCAAGCCAAGGCGATCGACAAAATTGTTTTATTATTATATCAAAAACAAGCTACCCACGAAATGTCAAATTATTATATTTCATTAAAAATCGGACTACGAAAACGTGTTTTAAATTCAACTGGAAAAGGTGTGAAGTATGTGTAATATATATTAAAATTAAGCATACTGTTCAATTTTATCACCATAAAATTGAATACTCATATTGATTGTCGCTCCACACGCCCAATATGTAATTGGGAATTGTTTAAGGCAAGGTGGTATCGTGGTTGCTTAGACTTTGAAGCGTGATAGGTAGACGCAAAAAGATTCTAGTAGCAGTAGACCTCCTTGTGAAAGAGTTTCTTCGGGGGAAGTACTACCCACCTTACGTATAAGTTTTCACAGATCTTGGCACTGCAACAGCTATGGACAGGCGTGGCACTTTACCACGAAGCTCACGACTTGCTCGTCCCGCGCGTGGTATCATTATTACTGATGACAGGTACCGGACTGCCACGCAGAAGTCCCAGGTTCGATTCCCGGGCCGGGAGAAATATTTGTATGGCCTACATTTATTTCTCTCGTGAGTTTGGGTGTAATTTGTGATTGTCTATGTGTGTCTCCATAGCACCCGCGACACAGGGTTTCCCTAGTGCGGGGCTACGTTGAGTGTGTGCGTTATTATTAAAAAAATAAAAATAAAAACTAATAAAAAAAACATTCCAATACAATTAGAAACAATTCAATATTTACTGAGATTTGAAAGGAATATACACTTATCACAGCGATAAGTGTTTATAGATAAAAGTTTAGGACTACTGAGCAAATTGAATACAACATTGTATCTTTAGTTCTGTTTTATTAGTGTTATTTAGAAGCAATGAAATAAGTAGAGATTGCTTGGCGATAAAAGAGCCATTCCTCATTCTATTTCGCTCACTTTCATTCTGCATTAGTCTATTACACGTTCACACCGATGAGCCCGGATAGTAATAAAATAGTGTTTTAAACTACGCTAATACGCACACGTATATTTTAATGCACGTGATAAGGTAAATTTTGACATTTCTATAAGGACAGAAATGAACATGGAGGGGATTAGTTGAACTGTTATATCTGTACAATCATTATATACGGCTAGTGAGTTATAGACCATCAAAGAAGAAACCAGACAGCGTCTCGATGCATTCGAGATGTGGTGATACCGCCGCATGCTTCGTATCAGCTGGACGCAGAAAGTTAAGGACGAGACAGTACTCCTGCGCATTAACACCTCACGCCAATTGATGTGGACCATCAAGAAGCGCAAAATCACATATCTCGGACACGTGCTTTGACACGATAGATACCGACTGCTTAAATTTATAATGATGAGAAAGGTTGAAGGCAAGAGACGCGCTAGAAGACGTAAGAAGTGACGGTTATGCAACATAAGGATGTGACCGGAGTCACAAGCGTAGAACAACTGTTTCGTTTGGCCTTGGACAGGGACAAATTTGGCATATTGACGGCCAACCTCTAGTAGTGGATAGGCACTTTAAGAAGAAGAAGAAGTTGATCGGAAGGAAAAACCAATGAGAAGGTATTAAGAATAGTATAACAAAAGAGAATCATATTAAAGACAATACAAAACCGAAGGGGAAAGATGTTTGGGTACGTGATACGTCACGATAGTTTTTTTTAGAAACATTGTATAGGGAAGACCGAAGGAAAGAGAAGCAGAGGACAACCAAGACGAAGTTATTTAGATCAGGTAAATGAAAAAGCTAATGTTGTGTCCTACCAGAAAATCAAATATAAAGCGCTAAACAGAGATAGTTGGTGATTATTCCACCGATAACCGCTCACGCGATACATGCATCCGTAGACGCATACCACACCTAGAGGTGCCGGTGATGATTTTATACCGATTTATCGTATATCGAAGTTATAACAGGTAAAAGAACTATTATTTATTGCTATTTTGGTAACTACTCTAGCAAACCATAAAGTTTTTAATGCCTGGGTCTGTTATTTAAAAAAATAAACAACTTCAAGAATACGTCACGACAATCGTGTGAGTATTGTTTGGGCTGGTGATTTCGGTGTTTATTTATTGAAAACATACCGTAAGTAGCGTTTTTTAAGTTTGTCCTGAATATAAATGTTTATAAACTATACCTTAAGGAGTAATTTCATGGTAAACGTTAGAAGCACTCAAACGGAATATTATCATATTTATCCAAGTTACACCAAAAATTTCATTAGTGCTTTTTAAGTGCAGGATTTGCGGTGTATTACTGCATTTTATTTGAGATGTTTTTGTTGGTAGTACGGAGGGTATTTATTTAGCAATGCAGAATAATAATTTTTATTTATAAAAACTTGTATTTAAACTGAATGCTTTTCTAATTTGCGAAACCAAATAGCCGCCATTTTGCGGTAGGAGGAGCGCATCGCGTGAGCGGTTAAGAGCCTAGATCTAAAGAAGAAAAAAATTAGGAAACAGGGACAGGGAATATCTTAATCATATCAAAGTCTTTTAAATATCATAAGTTACCCTTTACACTTGTTATAGTTTTTTTTTATTCTATTGTTCATTTGTAAAGCCGATTACATTGACAATAATCAGTAAAAAACAAAAGATTTTTCTTTTAAATGTTGTATACACATCGGGATTTTTTCTGACCCTATATAGATATCTAATAGCACATAATAGACTATTTAACAGTGGTAAACAATTTGAAAAAACTTCATGGACGGAGTTTGCCAGTGTTTCTTTGTTGAGTAATCCCAAGAAGATGTCAAACTGCAGCACTACTCATGAATCTGATATATCTTATTTCTAATTTCCTTTTGCTTAATAAAAAGTTTGCTAAAAAAATCATTTTGTTAAAATAAAACATTTACAAATCGCATATAACGTAATATAATAGAATATTATTTGTAAATAAAAAATAAGGTATTAAAACTTTTAACTTTCGTATCTAGAGTACAGCGTAGTGTGATTTTCATTAGTATTAGACGTAACTGTTTGATAACTTTACCATCTCAGGACGAGTACAGAGCCCAAAAGGTTAGTTATTCAATATATGATAAACAAATAGGTATACTTATTTAATTATTCATCCTGATGGATGTAAGTGCAGCAAAGGCACCGGTCGGTGCAATATTTACCTCGCTCTAAGTGTACTTGTGACCTGTCCAGAATGATCGGAGTCCAAAGTGAAACCGAATCCAAAGTGCTTCTTACAAGCGAGGATTATAAATATTTGAATCACCAGAATAAATATTAAATTTGAAAAAAACCTTTACAGCGTGATTCAGAAATCGCATTTTTTGGGTTAATGCCATCTAGTAACAAACTTCGGAACTATTTTTCTTAGTATTGCAAGAATTTCTATAAGAATGTATTGTGTTATACACAATTTGTTTTTTTACAAAATTAAATGTTTCGGAATTGTTTCAGATTGGCTAGAGCTCATGTGATGTCACGTAGTCTATAAAAGATAGCACGCGAGCGCACTCTCTGTGTTCGTGACGTCACGTCAAGTAGCCCTACTACCAACATCGCTCTTGTTAGACCGGTTTTGAATGACTATTTCTGGTATAAAATTTTCTTTTGTTACGAAATATTATTTTTGTGTTAATATCATAGTTCAGAGTAGGGTGGTGTTCATTAATATTGGACTTAACTACCTGTTTAATCACTAATTCTATTCCAGTCAATCTAGACCATTTTTATATGATAGTAAGTAACGAGAAGAACAAGTCGTGTGCCTGGTGGTAAGCCACACACCCATCCGTAACAGTTGCAGTGCCACTCTGAGCTTTAAATCACCAAGATCTGTCAGGCACTGCCACTGCGTCTGTCACCCTGAGACATAAGTTGACAAGTCTCAAGTGCCTATCATTTCACCAGCATCCTTACCCTTCAAAACTGAAACGCAGAAGATAATGCTCACGTTAGTGTTTAGCGGCAGAAATAGGTAAGGTGGCAGTCCTTCCCTCGACGAACTGTTTCACAAGCTTATAAAATGAGACTTGTAAAGTCTTTTTGTATAGTACGAAACGTTAGTACCTATATTTGAAAAAAGGACGTATGCGATTTTTTATCTAGAAAAAAAATTCATTTAGATTTCAAATTTAAAAAAAAATTAAAATAAGGAAAAAAAAATTTTTTTTATATATTTAGGCATTTGTTTCGAACTTAACTTGATAGTTTATAAAAAAAGAATGAAGACGTTCTTTTGCAAAATTTAACAATAGACAACGTAAAGTTATGAAAAATTAAGTTTATCGTCTAGACTTTTCCGCCTATTCCTAAATTTGTCGAGTAAAAATCCTAGTTTCAAAGTCGCCATTCCGGCGGATCAATTTAATCAAAATGCAAATGAAAAGCCGTTTCGCAAGTCTCAACTAAGCTCCTCTCGCGTGACGACGTGACAAAATGTCGTTCTCCCATCTGCTGAGCACGGTGCGTATTTAATGCAAGCCTGAGGCACAGAACGAAGGCAATGAATTGCAATGAGATACGCGTAGTGTGAATCAGTTTGTATCTGATTACTGTTGAAAAATGTTTCCAGAACATGAAATGCATTGCATTCAAGGTGTTAAAACAAAATATTGAGGGAACCGAGCCGAGGCGAGGTGAATTTTGAAAAAACGAAGTCAAATTAAAGTCTTTAATTCATAGGTAAGCAAATTACACTTGAAATCGTCATAATGATTATACTTTACTCCTCATTCGTTCCCCACAGACAGTTCCCCTGAAAATAATGAGCAAGAAACTCTTTGTAAGAGCAACTCCTAGAGTTTCTTGTTTAGTAGCAGTAGAGTTCCTTGTGAAAGAACTAGTTCAAGGAACTACTGCCACCTTACCTATTTCTGCCGCCAAACAGTAATGTGAGCATTACTGCGTTCCGGTTTCGAAGGGTAAGGATGCTGGTGAAATTACAGGCACATATCGGAATCTTATTATAGAAGCGAATACATTGCCCCGTGATTGCCCCTTAAGACGAGGTATTTTAACGCCTACATTTTACGCCCGCAATCTGCGCGCTTAAAATTAATAATACGAATAAAATAAGTACAGGCGGAGAAAATTTGACACGGATCCGACGTTGACAAGCGCCCGATGGCGACTGACGGGGTAGCGCGGTGTGTCGTTAAACACGGCAGTTTTCAAGTTTTGGAATAAATGTGAATTAAATTACTACAGGGTTTCAGTTAAAAATAAAAATTTAGTATGTTCCCTGTGTTACTCAAAGAGAAATATCTTCGTATAAAAATTATGTGCAATGTTAAATATTTTATTCTGAAATAATTTGTTTTAAACCGTTTCGGGAATTTATATGATCGAGTAAAGTACATCCTATCGTGTAACGAATTAGCACAATCCTTTGATCGTGCATCGTATCGTACTTTTAACGAGGTTATACGTTCGGCTGTATGTATGTTTTCAGATGTCAATTGTGAACCGATTTAGTAAATTATTTTTTAGTTTGAAAGGGTGCTCTTGTGGACTCTTGTGGTGGTCCCATTGTCGCCAAGTCAGAATCTGATGAGTCCCCTCATTCCCTTCCATGAAAATCGAAGGAAATCCTCAAATTATATAGGCATGTCCGAGTATTAATCAATTTCTCCATCAATTGTGCACCGATTTTGAAATATTTTTTTTTGTTTGAAGGATATACTCTCCAGGTGGTCCCTGATGCTTGCACGTCACAAGCTACTAATTATTTTTCGCAAATAAAAGTGGAGTTTTCACTTGACACAATACATGTAATCAACAAATCACCGTCACCACGTAAACCAGAAAGGAAAATACAAAATGTACAAAGGAATCCGTAACAGTCCCATTGTCACCAAGAAGTCAGAATCTGGTAAGAGGATCCCATGGAAATCGAAAAAAGCCGATAAGCAAACTTTTAAAGTCGGTTTTTTTAATGAAAAAGTTAGAATTTTATTATAATACCGTTATTAAAATTTAATAGTAAATACATAAACCATTTGATCTAGCTAAACAATTATTCCCGCTTCTCTTCTGGTCACTAGTGTATTTGTGACTTTGTGAAAACGACTGTCAAGAATAGCTAGTTTATTTTTAATGAGCACTTTTTATAGTATTTTCCACGGTGGAATCCAATAAGCAGATTTATGAGAGTAACACAGAAACGATTTAATGGCAGCCCGGTATATTATACCATTGTAAAGTGCACTATAACAAGTTAGATATCTCGTTTTACGAAAATTCGTACGTTACCTAGTGGTGATCTCTACAATATTTTAACGAATTATTATTAACGCCATCTATCTGTGAGAAATAACATGTCTATGTAGCGTTGCGTTTCAAATCAATAACTGTGAAACCGAGCTAATCATTAAAGGTGCGGTTAGTAGCTTGCTTCGTGAACTTATTCATGCTTTCTTTTTGTATATTTTCATGTTATAGCATCGCAATAAATCTTCTATGTAATTTCATCCCATTCTATGTATATCCGGATCTTCTTTGTCTAGCGGCCACAACGCTAACTCTTGGGTCACTGAGGTCATTGAATGACGATATACTTTTAATACATACCAAAAAGAATAACGCAACCACCTGCATGAAACCACAGAAAATGTCCATTAATTAAACTGAACCCACATAATTATAACGTTAATTATAATTTAAAATAACACAAGTCACCGCACCGAGCAACTCGCTACTGCTTAAAATAATTTCGTACGTTTTTTCGTTTGTTTTTGTAACGTTGTCTAGTTGTAACGTAGTCTAGGGAATGCAAGATGGCGTCAAACATGACGCCCTCTTGCATTCCCTGCCTGCAGACTTATTCCCCGAACATTATAATTTGGACCTTTTCAAGACGGGAGTGAAGAGGCATTATTCAGGTGTACATGCCACATTGTCGACTTGATCATCACGTTCCATTGGGTGAGATGGAGGACAAGTATGCACTTATTCTAAAAAAAAATATATTCACCCAATCTTAGCAAATTATCAATATTATTATCTACTACTAAAAACTGTTTACGACTGTAGACTACTGTATACTACTTTTAGTGGTGGTCTAGCTACTTGTGAAAGCGTTCGTCCAGGGAAGTACTGTACCTTACCTATTTTTGACGGAAGGATTTTAGCCGTGGGGCGACGGCTTAAGAATACATTGTCGCCTCCCCATACATGCCCGTGGGGGTCGTAAGAGGCGACCGAGGGCGTCACAAGTGTCCATCTGCTTAGCATTGTGGTAGGCTCTGTGCCGACTGGATAGCGACCACAGTACACACGGCGGAAAACCCTCCACAGTGAAACGCTTTTGCGAATCGCGTTCAGGGATCAGTTGGTGTACATCCAGTGCATTTGGCCAGACCGGCAAAATGATAGTGACGGAGTGAAGATATTTGTGTTTTCCATCCGTTACTCTCATCTCTGGACTGTATTCGCACTTTCCATCAGGCGCGGTGCAGTCATTTTGTCGAGTCGCAATAAAAAAAAAAAAAAAAAAAAAAAATGCTGGTGAAATTACAAGTTCAGATCTTTGACGATTACCAACACACGAACGACTTGTTCGTCCCGTCTCTTGATTTCATAAAAAAGTATCGAGATGTACCTCTTTTCAGTTTTCATATTTCCTTCCACATTCGCTCTATAAATTTGTACCGTCAATTTACAAACATTATTTAATTCAGAGTTTAATTATTGAAATTCTGAAATATGAATAAACTTTGCTCCTTTAATTGTGTACATGTAAAGTCGAGCGTATTAACTAGTTGTCCATATGTCGCGATACAACGAGGGCATGATAAGTAATTTGCATGTATTTGGGTCGAGAGAGCTTTGACGTCATAAGTCTGTAGTTATGATAATGAGCTATAGGTGTTACAGAAACAAAATATATTATATTCAAAATCTCTTTATTTCGTTATTTTAGTCGTTAAAATGATAAATACTCATTCATAAAGCAGCTCACATAATTTGTTATTTACAAAAAGTATGTAAGAATACCAATTACCATACTTTTGCAATATTTTTTTAAATTGAATATCATAATGTTATTACTACCATGATATTCAACTATTTTCTAAATAAAATAAATAAATAAAAAGGCATTTATTTCTCCACAAAACACATAAAATTGTAATAACAAGATCAGCCCAATACGAAATAAGAGTATGCAATGTGGACAAAATGGTTAAGGACTCAGCATTGCTGTTTTTCAGTCCTCACCCTCTACCATTCGCTTGCTGCACCGTACCGGTGAGCAGAGTGTACATTAAGTATATTGTATAACTATGATACTATGGAAAGGTTGTTCGTGTGAACCTATTTTTTATGTTTAAAATTAAAAATTAAAAATTAGTGTCGCTATTCTTTATTAATCGGAGTCCAGTTGCTTTCCGACTTCTGTAAAAAGACTCGACTGGTTTGTTATAATTATTGCTATGCAGCAACCTAATACACAAGGATTGCTTGTCTTCTGTATTTTCATTTCGATGAAATCCATAAGAGGATAAAGAACGTGACATAAACAAGCACTTGTAAAGCAATTCACATTTTAACATTTACAAGCAATGTATAAAATTATGTTTTAGAAATTTTTATCCGACCTCAAAAATGGAGGAGGTTTTCAATTCGACTGTATATTCTTTTTTTTGTATGTATGTTACGCGATAACTCCGGTATTTGTGAACCGATTTTCATGATTCTTTTTTTGTTGGGGATACTTTCATAGTGGTCCCATTTCATTTTGAAGAAAATCATCCACCTTTAAGGGTGGCTGTTCACGCATGGAGATTCATTTTTATAAATAGCGCCTAACTTTAATTTAGGAGGAATTATTTTAATGGTTGATTTTGCTGTTTCTTCAATTCAAGGCGTTTTTCTCTTAATATACTTTGAGTAGTGAGAACCGAATATTATTATCTCCAGTCTCAAGTCCTGTATAGTGGCGAACTAGGGGATATTTCAATAAAACTTAGCAAATAGACGTTATTCTACGTACTTTTGAGGTCGGTTTTTTTAATACTCTGTACTGAGATTATATTTTTATAGGTGTAGGAATATATAGTACTTTATGATATTCATAAATATGTATTGATTTAATTATTTATAATATATATATATATTGTATTTACTTATCGTTTTTCTATCTATTGATTAGTAATTCTTCATACACCGCCGTCATTTCCTGTGATCCAAAGGTTGTCTGGCAGAAAACGCTTAAAGCGATAAGACCGCCATTGTACTACCGCTTATTTTTAATTTAATTGTATTTGATGATTCTGATGTTTCTGATTTCTAATCTGGAGTAATTTTACTCCAGAGAGACTTTTATTTTTTATTTTTTTTTAATAAAAAATAATCGAATTTCAATCAATTCATAAAAATGTAATATGTAGTTGACTTGTCTCCTTTTTTGGTGTACATACAATAAAGAATTTTTGGTTTTTTTTTCCTTATAATAATAAGTGACGGGACCAATAAGTCGTGCGCGCCTGATGGTAAGTTACACGCCTGTCCATAACAGTTACAGTGCCACTCAGAGCTTTAAATTGCAAAGATCTGAGGGTCACTACCGCTGCGCCCGTCACATGTTGAGACATAAGCTGACAAGTCCCAAGAGCCTGTAATTTCACCAGCAACCTTACCCTTAAAAACCGGAACACAGTAATGCTGGCATTACTGCTTTGCGGCAGAAATAGGTAAGGTGGCAGTACTACTCTGGACGAACTCTTCCACAAGGAGCTCTACTGCTACTACTAACTTGTATTGTATTGTATTGTATATAAACGTACGTACTTATAGGTTTAAAGAGTTGAACAAGTGTGGAAGTGTGAATAGGGGTGCAAGAGAAGAACCTCCCCGCACGCCGTGCCAGTTCTTTCCTGCACGTCTGCCGCATCCTGTTCAACAATCGGCGAGCACACCATCGATAATATAATAAGAAAAAGAAGTGTTGATCAACATTGATTAATTTTATAGTTAAAACCACGTTATAGATTCTATGATAACCTAAAACCTTAGAAATTATTCTAGAAACACCTTTAAGTATCCTATGGTATTATTGTCCATGAAAAACTCTCTAAAGAAATAATCGGAAACTGAAATCATATATTGAAATATTCGGTTAAATTTTATTGAAATAAACTGTCAAGCCCGAAGAAATTAAATAATTTCATAAACGTTTTGATAAAAGCAAATACACCAAGAGAGCAAAATATTAAATTAATTCAATTTCTTTTCCACATTCTATCAACACTCGTGCTTCCAGTTTCAATTTACATAGCGAAATTCAAAAGCTCCGATGGACTGAATACATATAGCAGAAGTGCAACATTTATAGGGAGTCCACGTATGGATTTTATATTTCACTGTAGAGTGCGTTTCCAAAGCAGAGTTTACTGAACTGATTAAAAGAATTTTTAATCAACCTTTGCAACAGCGTAAAAGAGCAAAATTAAATCAAATAAGCAAAGTTTGCAAGACGCGTTGTTGGTATAACAAAACGTTTCCATTAAGAGTTGTGCAATACGAAGCGTTGCGTTGGCGTTGCGACGTCTAAGCCGTAACGTCGTGTTGTACTAGATATTATAATTAGAACTACATTTTTTTTATATATATATATAATAGACACACGCTTGGCCACAATCTCACCTGATGTTAAGCGACGATGTGACCGACGATGGGACGCGTTTGCCTAAAAAATGCCTATTCACTCTAGCCTTGAATAGCCCCAAATTGTACTTTCCGGGAAATACAGATGCCGGTAGAGCATTCCATTCCTTTGCCGTACGCATCAGAAAGGAGGAAGCAAAGCGCTTAGTGCGAATAGGTGGAATATCAACGACATAAGAATGGAGTGCTCCGGACCTTCTAGTCGACCGAAGGAGGAACGGTGAGGGCGGAACTAAATTGAAAAGTTCTCCCCGAAATGTATCCGATAGAAAACCGACAAGCAGGCTACTTTTCTGCGATGATCGAGATTTTGGAGCTTCGACTCCACAAGAGGATTATTGTTAATAAGTCTCTTTGCTTTACGCTCCACCGAGTCCAAGGCAGCTAACTAGTATTGGGCAGAGCCGTCCCAAAGGTGGCAGCAGTACTCCATACAGGATCGAACTTGTGCTTTATATAGATTTAAAAGCTGTTCAGGTGTGAAGTACCGCCTGACCTTGAAAAGTATGCCTAGTTTTCTGGCAGCAGTTTTTGCCAAGCACTCGATGTATCGCCCAAAGTTGAGGTTGGATGATAAGTCCAGACCAAGTAGCTCAAGGTGGTCCCTTATCGGCACGGATACACCTCGGAAAGTCGGAGTAAGGTGTAGGGGACTCCGTTTTGATGAGAAAAGACACGCCTGTGTTTTAGCCGCATTAAACCTGACCCTGTTAGCATCTCCCCAGTCGGAAGCAGCTTTCAGACTCAGGTTCAACCGGGTGACCATCGCCTCTCGCTTACACCGGATCTCTTCACTGTTGTCTCGGGCGTCTGGCACATAACTCACCGCCACTGTGCTGTCGTCTGCGTACCCAAAGATACCGGGCATCAGCAGCAGGTCGTTGATATGCAGCAAGAATAGAGTGGCGGAGAGGACAGATCCCTGAGGTACACCGGCATTTATACCATGAGGAGCAGACGAGTAACCATCTACAACTACACGGATTGACCTATCCTTCAGAAAATCGCCTATCCATGTGCAAAAGCCAACAGGAATTCCGTAAGCTGGAAGCTTGTTTAACAGGCTATCATGCCAAACCCTATCAAAGGCCTTTGATATGTCGAGAGACACGGCAAGCGATTCACCGCGTTTCTCGATAACCTCGCTCCATAAATGTGTGGCGTACGCAAGAAGATCCCCAGTAGATCGTCCACGGCGAAAACCATATTGTCGATCACTGAGGAGATCGTTATCTTCGAGGTATCCAAGGAGACGGCTGTTCAATACGCGCTCCATAGTCTTACAGAGTATGGAGGTGATTGCGATAGGTCGATAATTAGATGGGTCGGCATGACTACCTTTCTTAGGTACAGGCTGTACATTTGCAAGCTTCCAGGATTTCGGGACTTGTCCAGAACTCATAGAGAGGCGATACAGGCGAGTCAACACCGTAGACAACTCGGGTGCACAGTTCCGCAGGACAATCGCTGGGACTCCGTCAGGGCCACTGGCTTTGTTGACGTCTAATTTGCGTAAAGCTTTCAACACCTCTTTTTGACGGATAGTGATTTCGGGCATTTCCGAGTCACATCGAGGTAGTGTAGATGGTGTTTGCAAAGTAGCGTCAAGACGGGAGTTGGAAGCAAAAAGAAAGAAAAAGATTTGCTTTCTCTTCAGCGGTATGAGCCAGCGATCCGTCATCTCTCATTAAAGGCGGAAGGGATGACCTGCAGAAATTCGCTTCGACCGATTTAGCGAGTGACCAGAATGCTTTACTCCCTGATGGGTATGAAGCTAACCTGACCCCAATACGACTAATATGGCCGAAGCGAGCTTTCCGTATCGCTTTTTTGCAGGATCTAGCGGCTTTATTAAAGGCTTTCTTCAGACGGAGGGTGTCCGGTGCTTTGCGATCTCGAGCATCAGCCCAAGCCTGGTACGCAGATTGCTTTAGCGTTTCCGCAGAAGCACACTCAGCGTTAAACCAAGGGCGAGCTTTGCCGCTGGAGGAGACTTCGAAATACGGAATAAAGTATTCCATAGCCCGAATAATCACCTCAGAGACGGCAGACGCGCAGCACGTCGGATCGTCAGAAGAGAAGCACAGCTGCCGCCAGGGATAAGATGCAAAGAAATGCCGCATCGCATCCCAATCAGCTGACTTGTATCGCCACATCCTCCTAGTACTTCCCGTACTGAGATCGGGCGGGGAGTAGACAGATACAGATTTCACCAGACAGTGATCGGATGTCCCTAGTGGGGATGAGACCGATACTTGGTAGCGGTCTGGATCGGTTGTCAGCAGAAGATCCAGGCAATTGGCAGTGTGGTCGTCAACGTCCGGTACCCTGGTAGCGCAACTCACCAGCTGGGTGAGGTCTAGTGATAGAGCACATGCCCGCGCCTCTCTTCCAGCGTGGTCGGTTTTTTGGTATGGGAACAACCATTCCTGGTGATGGGCATTAAAGTCCCCTAAAAAGACAAGTTGTGCTTTAGGATACCGTTGTTGGACTGTTTCCGCCGAGCTGCAGAGATGGTTGAACAGCCTAGTCGTCTCCGGGTCTCCAGAATGCGACCGATACACACTGGCGTAGACAATTTGTTCCAGTCCAGTGTCTACCAGAACCCACATTACAGAGAGATCGGGGTCTTCAAGGTCACGGAGACGTTTAGAGCAGATGTCATCACGAGCGTAAACGCAGGTACCAGCGCGCTGCTTAAATTTGTGCTCCAGAATGTAACCTGGGTAATGCAGATACGCCGTATCCGAAGGACATCTAATTTGGGTCTCCGTGAGGAAGAGCATGTGAGGCCTTTCAGTCTCAAGATGGTGGTGGACAGATGAGAGATTGGAGTGCAGACCTCGGATGTTCAAGAGGTGCACTTTAAGTGAAAGGACGTGCATCCGCTGTTTAGCCTTCCTCAATTTTCTTGACCTTTTCATATTAGGGTTAGAGTGAATGGGGAGAGCGAAGGCAGTTGTACGAGACACTACTACTGAAAGTCATGCGGCACATACCCTATATGGTACGCCGATGGGAACCTAGACTGGAGCGCGCGGGGACGCCCGAACCCCCCCGGGAGTGGCCATCGGGTCCTTTCATCCGGTCGCCAACCGGCTCGATGGAGCACCCCGGGATTTTTCGCGAGTTGGCGGGGCAGCCTTAAACTGGAGGCTAATCAGCTAATTGGGCCCCCTACTACCTGCGGTCGGCCAGCGGAGCACCGTGCTTCGGATCCCGCTACCCTCCGCGTCTAGGTTCCCAGCGCAACAACAAGGGAGCCCCGAGATCAACCAAATCAGTGCAGTGCAACTGTACAGACCCTTCACTCTAGAGCGGCTACTCTGGGCGTCAAGCCAGAACACAGCTATAGCTGTTTGGCGGCTAGGCTTCGCCCAGAGGGTGGTCACCAGACACGACCAAGGTCTACCACCGGAGTTTGTAGCTTATGTGGCACCACCCAGGGGTCACGTGTAGGGTCTCGAGGGTACACAGCCTACGGACGCGAGCTACTTAACCCCCAAAAAAAACATGCGACATGGTGCACTGAAACAACTCACGGTGACGAAACGCCTGTGCATCGGACAAGCGGCCAGGAGATGAAGCGGGGACGGGTGCTGCGGTGTGTAATTATGAGTGGCATTATCACGGAAGAAAAAAAACAATGGAAGTAAACCTCAGAACCGCTGTCGTCAAAACTCACACATTTACAATTTTGAAACACTATGAAATCTTGGGAATGATTAAAATTTTGAAAGAAATAACAAATTTTAAGCTGTTAATATAATTTTAACTTTACCCTTTATCGTTGAAAGTTCAATACCATCAATACCTATTAAAGCAAGTTACGACGTCTCGATTTTATATTAACATTTCAATGAATGTGCTGCCATCTAGCGTTTATTAGCTAAACGACGACGAATTCGAGACGTTACTTAGTTCTACTCCAAAAAAGAAGCGACCATGTTGCAGCGGTATAAGGTTTATTTTCGTTTCTTGTAACAAAAACATATAACTACAATATTGAATACTATTAAAATTAATAAGACTTAATGATGATACGAAACACCACTATAGATAATATTAAAATTGTGTGACTATAATTTTTGCACTGCAAAGTTATAGAAATAAGGGATTTTTCTACGATTTTGGATGTTTTCGAACAACCATAACGTACAAAGACTGAGCTCAAGCTTGAGAAACTTCGCGAACTGTTGGCACTCGTGTCATGCAAACTAAGCATTTCTACTGTATTTATTGCTCTATAAGCATTACGTTGAGACTCTGCATTGCTCGTCTGGCACTCGGTGCGTGGAAATCATAGCGTTGCGACTGCTCAACGTACGTTAAAAAAATTAAATAATTATTTTAAAAATTTGCATACTAAAACGATAATAATCTTATAAACCAGTACGTATGAAAAATATCGTAAGACAATTTGCTTATCAGAGAAAGTTCTTCTCTTCAGAGATCTGCAAAGACCCGAACCTGGGGGGCTACTCTCGATCTCCGTCCTAAATCCGTCCGAAACAATTACTGTCAAATAAATAATATTCGACAAAATTAAAAGACAAGTATGCAGTATGAAGCTTCATTCGCGTTACGCGTCTTTTCATTTGGTCAAATATGGCTTACTTGGCAGTAATTTTTTCGGTATTTTTCCTGCATTGAACCCCCGTAGTGAAACATGGCATCAATAGGCCACGCAGTATATGTGTAGTTATAGTTCTTAATAGAATGAATTCATTATTTTTCCAAGGTCATTTTTCGACTCGTTTTCATAGCCTCGTACTAGGGAAACCCTGTGACGCAGGCGCCATGGACACACACATAGACAACTCACCACAAATTGCACCCAAACTCACGAGAGAAATAAATGTATGGTCACTCAAATATTTGTCCCAGCCCGGGAATCGAGTCCGGAACTTCTGCGTGGCAGACCAGTAACCGTTCATTCCATTCAGTCATGAGTACTGTTTCTTTTTCTGTTTATGTTAGATGTGCTAAAAATGCAGCCTTACCAAAACCCAATACAAAATTAAAGTATTTTAGAGCTCCTTGTGAAAGAGTTCGTCCAGGGAACTACTGCCACCTTACCTATTTCTGCCGCCAAGCAGTAATGTGAGCATTACTACGTTTTGGTTTTGAAGAATAAGTAAGGGGCTTCTCAATTTATGTCTCAGGGTGACGGGCACAGTGGCAGTGCCCCTCAGATCTTTGTGATTTAAGGCTCTTGGACTTGTTCGTTCTGGCATTTGGTACCATAAAAAGCCACGGTTTGAAATACATGCATTCTGTTTGTAATAGTGTTAGAGGATATTACTTTTTAACCGACTTCAAAAGAAGAAGGAGGTTCTCAATTCGACTGTACGTTTTTTTGTGTATGTTACGCGATAACTCCGGTATTTGTGAACCGATTTTCATGATTCTTTTTTTTTGTGGAAAGAGAGTACCTCCGTAGTAGTCTCGTTTAATTTTAAAGAAAATCATCCACCTCTAAGGGTGGCTGTTCACGCATGAAGATTCATTTTTATAAATAGCGCAACACTTTATTATAAAGAGCAATTATTTTAATAGTTGATTTTGCTATTCTCCAATTCAAGGCGTTTTTCTCTCTCAATATACATTGAGTAGTGGCGAACTAGGGGATGAATCCGGGTTTGCGTACTTTCCGGTAACCGATTTCAATAAACCTTGGTAATTATATGTAATTCCACGTATTTTTGAGGTCGGTTTTTTTTGTACTCTGTACTGAGAGTATGTATGAATCGTGTCTACTTATAAAACAAAAGAAGAAATAAACAGTTGGTTTCTGAAACTTTCCATATCATCTCACAAACATAATAGTTTCGCCTACAACAGAATTGCGAAGAAAATGTTTAAAACGTCCGACTAATTTATTTATTCTAATTTGACGTCTCGTGCAACAAAGGACACGCTGTACTCAACCGCATCTCGATAAGTGCAGGGCAACGATGGTTTCTGTTACATTCAGACCAAATCTAATTTACTTTGAAACTTCGTCTGCGGTGGAAAAGTCGCAGACCGCTCATGATCTCTTCAATATTTCATTTCAGTTACCGAACGCGTGACGCGCGTTTATTGAGTATTGCGATGTTTTATCACCATGATGTTCATTTATTTTTTGTGAAATTACTCCACTATTTTTGTTATAACTATTAACACAAAGATACGGCAAAAAGTCTATAAATAAATATCTGCAACAAACACAAGACATTTAAGTAGCAATAGAGCTACTTGTGAAAAAGTTCCTCCAGTGTAGTACTGCCACCTTACCTATTTCTGTCGCCAAGCAGTAATGTCAGCATTACTGTGTTCCGGTTTTGAAGGGTTAAGGGTGCTGGTGAAATTAAAGGCATATGGAGCTTGTCAATTTATGTCTCAGGGTGACGGGCGCAGTGGTATGCTGAAGGCGCTGGATCGAATCCAGAAGGAACGAAGGATTTTTTTTAATGGTCGATCTTTGATTAATATTTAAATCCGAACAGTCGGATGTCATTATGAAAACTATAGTCTTTATTAACAACCATTGAAATTACTGCAAAAAGTATTTTTTTGTCAAATAAAAGGTGTAAAAAATGCAATTATCAGTGTATTTTCAAATTAAAACAGTTGTCGATGCGCTTCCGTTATAAATTATTCATATTATATTATTAATAGACTCTTTACCTATTTCTTTGATTTCATTCCTAGGATCTTTTATACAACACTACATAGTTATGGACAGGCGTACCATCAGGCGCACGACTTGTTCATCTCGTCACTTGATATAATAAAACAAAACATAGGCTTAGAAATTTACTTGACTCATAAGGCTTATCCATAGCCCTATCTCTTTCCCCGCATTCCAATTTCAAGCGACAGTCAATTGTTCCTCAACTCCCTATTTAGAGTACAAAGTTTTTAGCGGGGATACAGCTGTGTCGCGCGATATCGATTTGCAAGGCCCGAGACGCTGTAAATAGCGAACACTATGAAAGTGGACTCCATTGGGACTGGAGTATCTATTCTCGTACCACTCGCTGTGGTTTCGGAGACTTTTGTCGGATTGATAAAGTACAAATAATTCCTTGTTGTAAATAAATGTTTTATAACTTGTAAGACAGTTTTACGGTTAAACACATTTATTTAATTATTCGTCCATTCAAAGTCAACAACTTCTAAGCTATTAATAAAAGAAACGGGTAAAAACGTACAGCCAATTGCAAAGTTCAGCAGTTCTTAAAAAAAATACACATGAACATGAAAAACATGAACATTTAGTAGCTGTAGCGCTCCTAGTTAGAGTTTGTCTAGGAAAGTACCGCCACGTTACCCATACACACACGCACCCACATAAAGAATTCTTATCTAGAGAATTAATACTAAATGTAGGTAAATTTAATAATATAAAAATGTAATATAAAATGCTGAGTAATCATGATTTAGACGTTAATGTTACATATAAAATACTTGAAGTTTTTTGTATTATAACTATTGTCACGTATGTCTCAGGGTGACAGGTACAGTGGACAACTTAAAACAAACAAAACTTAAAATTCTAAGTGGCACTGCAACTGCTATGGACAGGTGAGTCACTTACCGCCAGGCGCATGACTTGTTCGTCTCGTCACTTGGTATCATAAAATAAAACTACAGAATGATCTTTATCGTTTGTCTCCAAAATAGTTCTCTTCGCGGCAAAACTTTCCTCTTTAAGCTATCACATACTCTATTCGAGTATTTTCCCCGCACTCCGGAGCTAGACGGATTTGCAAGGTATTTTTATAGCGTGATTTAAAATAAAGCACTATTAAAACTTGGCTTGCACGTTGGAGAACACTAAAAGATTTGGCAGAGAATTTTTATTTTTGTTTCAGCCATTTTCAGTATTTCCTCTATAAAGCCATC
This sequence comes from Hyposmocoma kahamanoa, assembly GCF_003589595.1. Lineage (NCBI taxonomy): Eukaryota > Metazoa > Arthropoda > Insecta > Lepidoptera > Cosmopterigidae > Hyposmocoma > Hyposmocoma kahamanoa. The sequence continues at coordinate 18,105,582 of NW_020653850.1, forward strand.
CGGAAATAGGTGTCGGATTAGACACGGATCGAGCGCGAATGTCTAATATAGATTTATGACGAGTATCATAGTGCGGCGGTAGCCTATTGAGACAACGGTTACTTCTCAATTAAGAAACCGAGACGGTTCCAACACCGGTGGCTGCGAGTACAGGCTCAAGATCACGTCAAGCTTGACACAACGCTATGTCGCTTGCGAAAAGAATCGAAACGGCACGAACAAGACGTGCGCCTGGTGGTAAGGACCACGCCTGTCCATAACAGCTGCTGTGTCGCTCAGAGCCTTAAATCGCAAAGATCTCACCTCTGACTAAGGTATAATTAAAAGTCCGACTACAGCCAAGTTTGAGAATCTGATTTTCTGATTAGAAACAATTGTGCGAGTCAAGCGAGATGTACACCGGTGTCAGTTTGAACTCTGTCATACTCAATCGCAAAATCCAAGCATTTTTGCAAGGATTTCATTTGCGCCATCTTATTTTATTACCCTCACCGACAAGCATACACACGTAAATTTTGCAAGCAGGAAATTAACTTGTCATCATGACGCAAAGTCGGACCCAGTAGGCAATTTAATCTACATTAATTATTTCTCCCTTTTTGTTTGCTTTAGTTACAAAAAAGTTGGGATTCATTTTGTTGGAAATGAAACTATTTTTTCGAATCTAAAAGCGCCTTTAAATTAAACACTTGCACAAGCGCTGCAGTGGCGCAGCAGCCGCGCGTATGTAGCGCTTCAGTAATTTTTAGTTCCTAAAGAGTGAAACACCTATGTGTTTGACGGGTGCGGGTCGGGCACGGTGCAAGTGCGGGTCGGGTGCGGGTCGGGTGCGGGTCGGGCGCGGGTCGGGTGCGGGTGGGGTTGGAACCGCGGTGGGTCTAATTCCGCGTGTTTTCGTCCATATCCATTAACTGCCTCCTTGGCCGTACGCGTACCATACTGGAGTGCCAGGCAGAGGTCCCGGGTCCTATTCCCGGGCCGGGAGAAATATTTGTATGGCTTACATTGTTTTTTCTCGTGAGTTAAAGTGTAATTTGTGGTTGTCTATGTGTGTGTCCATGGCACCCGCGATACAAGGTTCCCCTAATGCGGGGTTTGAGTGTGTGCGCGTTATTTTCAAAACAATCCACAGCTTGTTCAAACTAAAGTAAAACTGTACTTCCCATTAATTGTTAATCTTCCGAAAGGAGTATTAATTTACCGAAAATACATATTCTTCTTGTTCTATATATATACCCGCGCCCGAACCGCGCCCGACTCGCGCCGACTCGCGCCCGACACACGCCCGGCCCGCGCTCGACTCGCTCACGCTCTGTGCGTATTTCACGCTTAATTGTGACTGCAAAAGCGGCGCGCGCGTGTCATGACAGTGACGCTGCAACTGCACTTCTAAATATTGTATGAAAATTAGTAGTGACGCGACTGCAGCTCCAACTCAGCGCTTCTATAAACCTCTGATTTGAAGGCACCCCTAAAAACGTGTAATCAGAATACAATCATTATTTCATATTATCAAAGTCCTAATACTACAAATTAAAATCCAATCTCGAATGTTCAATGTCGTTTGGGACTTCATATGTTTTCCGAGGGTTGAGAACCTTCTTCGACGTGCAGGTTTCATCACGATGTTTTCTGTACACCGAAAAGCTCATGGTAAATTTCAAATTGAAACTTCACACATTAAAGTTTATAAACTCTGTGTTTTATTTCTAATATGTACAAAGAACTCGTTTTTATTCATTTTCTCGGCATTAGTAGTACATTGCGCCATATACGTCACTCTAAGAAAAGAGAAGGGTGGTACAAGTGGTACGTACCCATCATAATCGCAATAAAATTATTAACCTTAAGTACTTTTTTATGTAGTTCTTGTAAGCTATATAATATGTCATTTTATAGTTCTCCGTGTTAGGAGTGAAGAGATAAAAGTTTTAAAAGTCCCAGTTGATCTCGCAGCAAATGCATTTACTAGTAACTAAAGTTACAAAGTAGGCGTTAAGTGCAAAGTTTTCTACTATAGAAGCATAACACTTTTGTAGTTCTTCTATGTAGATTTACTGCAGAACTATGTATCAGAGAACAAGAATCAATTTTGCTGAACATTGTATAGAAATAGACTAAATCTTTCGATGCTATGCATTAAACTATTATCATTTGATACAGTCTCCTCACACGATATGATTTTTATCTTACTCCCGTAATTTCAACGCTATAATAATAACAATAATAACGCACACACTCAACATAGCCCCGCACTAGGGAAACCCTGTGTCGCGGGTGCCATGGACACACACATAGACAACCACAAATTACACCCAAACTCACGAGAGAAATAAATGTAGGTCATACAAATATTTCGCCCGGCCCGGGAATCGAACCTGGGACCTCTGCGTGGCAGTCCGGCATGGTAACCGTTCGGCCACGGAGGCAGTTAAAATAAAGCTATGGTTACAATGAATAAAAATAAATAAATAAAAAGACATTTGCTTATCCACAAAACACATACACAAACATAAACGAACAAGCTCCCATATATTTCTACGTTAGTTTTGATAATAGTGACCCTTCCTACCTACCTTTAACCCTAAAGACGAAGAACGATGTATACGAGAAGGGCTCAGGAAGTTCAGGTTCTGACTCCAGATCAGCCAGTATACCGGGTTGTCACAGACCTCTGTCATTTGGCTTCGTTCGGATCTCGAAAGGCTAGTGCCTCGGGTGAGCCACCCGGGTGCACGTATAGTAACCTCCCTATTTTCCAGATAGGTACCGGAGCTGTAGGCACGCTCACTTCCCGTTGTACATTGCACAACTAGCTGTTGCCACCGCTAAGCCGTCGACTCTGAGTCCACTACCAAATCTCCTCATTGGTGGCAGAGCTGTAAGGCACGCTCACTTCCCGACGCCTAAAAAACGACTTCTCTCCAGTTCCCAATAACCTAAGCGGCTGGAGGGACCGGAGGATATCTTATCCTCTACTAGCTGTCGCAGTGTCCTGCGACAATGTCCGGACATAGCTCCCAACTTAAAGGGCAGCTCACGTGCCGACAGCGTGTCCGAGTGCGAGTGCGAGTGTACTTATATGCGTTCGCTCGTGGTGTGTTGTCGTCCATATAAATACACGGAATTACAACGGCCGTGCTCCCGAACCGACACGCGCCCAATTCACACCCGCTGTCAGTGTGTTTCACACTTTAGTTCTATGTGCATCCAGGCAACGGCGGTAACTATCTGCACCTTACTTGTACTTGTCAACCAATGGTTAAACGCCGTATTTATTTTTATTATAAACAACAGTTTACACTTAAAATGGTTAACAAACTACTAGGCGGGGCTAGTTATAATCCCCTCTTGCAAACAAAACCGTATTGAACCTGGTAAGGTTTTTTACGTTGCGGGTAGACTATGAAATAAATCTTCAAAAAGTTCTGTTTCTGGCTTAATATTATTAGTTTCTTTGAATGGATCAGCATTATGTAGAAAAGAGTAGCTGTACCCCTGAAACTTTGCTTCTGTGGCTGTTACTGTGGTACATAGCTGCCTATTTATATTGCTACATAGTGGTACTGATATAATCTACCAAATCTATACATTTTTAAGTTCCTTGTTATCAACTTGTATAATTTTTGTTATAGATTTTAAATATAACGTTCCTTTTTGTCTTTACATTAACTCTCTCAGTGGCCGAACGGTTTCTGGACTGCCACGCAGAGTTACATGGTTCGATTCCTGAGCCGGCAGAAATATTTGTAAGATCTACATTTATTTCTCTCGTGACGTTGGATGTAATTTGTGGTGGTCTATATGTGTGTCCATGACACCGCGATACAGGGTTTCGCTAGTGCGGGACTATAAGGGTGTGCGAAAAAAAGAAGAAATAGAATAACACTGGTATACTTTTAAATATTTATTGTTGGTTAAATCTTACAAAATGCCTTAGAGATTATACAATAAACAAGATGCAAAATAACTGACTGGAGTTTTCCAAAGATATCTACGCCACTTATCAATTGCTACCTATTATTGGGAAATCGATAATAAGTGATAATAAGCTCAGTTGAAAAATATTACAAAATAAAACCCGAAAATTGGTACGTTTTCTGTATGGTACGAAAATTGCAACTTTTCGTTGTGCTGACCACAAAAACAAAATTTTTGCAGAGTAATAAAGTTTTTTCATGTTTTTACGTCAGAAACAATTAGAAAATGACATTGTTAACCCAAAAACGAACATCATGTTACATGGTTAGTAGATAAATTTTCCAATTTAGTTCCACCCTGACCGTTCCTCCTTCGGTCGACTAGAAGGTCCGGAACATTTCATCCTTATGTCGTTGATCTCCTTTCTGATGCAAAGGAATCTCGAAATCAAAGGAAGCTCGTATAGACGCATCTTACAATTATGACTGATTTTTTTAAAAATATGTAATAGATACACGTACATAATACTCTATATATAATACTCTACCAAAATCTGTGTTTCCCAAAAAGTACAATTTGGGACTACCGCGTGCTATCGTCGATCACATCGTCGCATAACATCAGGTGAGATTGTGGCCAAGCGTGTGTCTATTATAAATTTTAAAAAATCGGTCAAAATTGTAAGATACGTCTATTCGAGCTAAAGGAGACGATATTTTTAACTTTTAGTGGCCTATTCAACTATTTGTGCAAAGGACCAGCCCCTATCCTCTCTTGTATGTGACAAAAGTTACAAAGGACTGAAGATAGATAAGCACAGTGCGTTCCTGTTTTAGGTTACAGATTTACTGGGAACCACTAATGTGCCCAACGAGTATGACGATAGTGGCAAAATTATACATTTTCGCTGGTTTATACCATTTGCGCTTTGGCGCTTTGTTAATGCCAGGTTTAAATCGTGTTTAAACTATTCGGGTTAAATTTGTTATTGGAAATGAAACTATTTTTCCGGATTTAAATCGTGTATATTTGTTTTTTCAAACAAACCAGTCAGCCATGACCATGGCGCCTGTAAAGGGCCCGAAACATTGGTTTGTTTGAAAAAACAAATATACACGATTTAAATCCGGAAAAACAGTTTCACTTCCAATGTGTAATAATCGCGAAAACCTATGAACTCGATAAATATTTGCTGTAAATTGTTAAAATTCTAATTTAATGATATTTTTGCAAAATGTTTATTGCTTTCTTATCTGGACGTTTCAATTTGTCTTTCTATTAAATCGATTGTCATTATCAATACAAAAAATCGTTAGATCGTATGCACTTGAATCGATCTTCATAGGAATCGATTCGTGATGTGCATCCTTAGTAGTGAAAATCCACAATATTGCAAGGTGGGTATTGTGCGGAGATGCCTCTTTTTCGTCTCAAAAGATTTTTTAATAAATTAGTAATAACCTACCAAATTCCGCACTCGCCGTTTCATCCCACGATTTTTGGGTAAAAATGGGTTAAAACTTCCGGTAAAAACCCGGCTAAAACACGGGTTATTTGGATTTTAACCCACTGGCCATCTCAGTGTACATGACACCCGCCATTATAAATAGTGTTGGGTAATTTATATGTCCTAAAATTTCCAAAGGGGAATAAATACTGGAAAATATATGAAATACATCACCATCAACCCATTTAGACGTCTCACTTCTGCCTACCTGAGTCCTGCACGGGTCTCCTCTCAGGCGAGGGTTTTGGCCATAGTTCGCCACGCTGGCCCTGTGGTTGACAAGTGGTAAGTCAAACTATTAGGCTCAACTCACACTGGCGCAGAATCGAAGTGTCGCGTCGCGTCCTGTTTTTCAACTATAACGCATGCGAGTGACGTCGCACGACGATAAAAATATACTCTAGAATTTAGAATATTAATCTGAATAGCATACTACTTCTTTTCTTACACCCAATAAATTTTTAATTCATTTAAGATTATTTAAATATGATGTAAGAGGTAAAAATTTCTTGATGTAAGTAATGTCCAATTAATTGATTAGAAATGAAATAAAATCTTGAAGTGAACGTATTTGTCTAAAAGTTAAGAGTAAAATTATATTAGAAAAAGATAAGCAGTATTTTCGTAATGACAATGTTTTATTACTTTTAATAAATATTTGTTCAGAATTAGCAAATATTTTGAGAAATTGCTCTTTCTTATTAGTAGAAATCCTTTTTTTCTGTATATAGGCGAAAAACATGACAGTATGAGTGGAGCCTTAGGCTACCACGGCTATATCAAAAATACTTCAGCAAAATATAAAAGGAAAAATATTCAAAACATATGACACAGAAATGCTTAGGAAAATACTTTTTTTTCTTTATCAATTACACGTTTTCATACGGAAATTTTTTCACATTTTACGGAAACCAAATATGACTGTATTCTATTTGATTTGAATAAAGGCACGATTATTTTATTTCGTACGCTAGTTTATTTAAATGTATTTTGCCTGTTTCCTAAAAGTGCTACTTTTGAATTTAGTCACTTTGTGATTGTTAAGGTCTACTGAAAATCAGCGTCACAAACTCTACTCAGCTGTGACACAACCGCGCACGACATTTATTCAAATTTTCTCAAAATTGGATTATGCTTGCTTCGTTGTTTTTTTTTCTTATTTTGTTTTTTCTTTTTTTCTTTTACTTTTGCTCTGCCTCTTTTATTTTTTTTCTGTATATTTTTGAGTTGTAGCGTTGTAATAAATGAATTCTAATGTATTGAAGGTGGATATGTAGGATGCGCGTTTCTTTTAATTTTTGCCTTACGTTTGTACTGAAATGTTTTAGATTTTTAACTGTAATTATTTTTCGTATTCACACGTGACAATCAAATTTAATATAATATATATTAAATTTGATTAAAATATAATATATATACGATAATTTTTTCTATGCAGTGGGTAAGCCAATACGAGTTATGGCAGAAAGAAAACTGTGTACTCCTCTGTAACTCTCATCTCCCTCTCTATGACTCATTTATCCTGTTTGTATATAGTCTTAAACTTGAATTTCTTTTTCAATTGAAATTGTAGGGTACTAATTTAAAAAAAAAATAGAAATTACATTTTTGTTATTGTGTAAATTGTTAAATCTTTAAAACCACAAAAAAAACAAACAAAACATCTTAAACTTAATAAAGCTACAAAGAAACTTATTACCAAGTAGGGATAACGTAACCAAAAAACGTAGGCCGGTAGGACTACGGGGAACAAATAAAACATCACTAGTGTAACGACAAGCCTCGACTGTCGCGGAATACCGATGGCCCCCCGTGGCACATGCATTATTTATCCACCTAAGCCTGCCCAAATGAATGCACCGGAGAAAAACAACATACGGAGACGAGATCGAAGATATAAATATGGCCTGGAAATAACTGTTATATGACGCCACTAAATATCAAAAATATATCGATTGCTATTAAAACCTTCTATGGCCACTTTTAAAAATGTTATAGGAGAGGAGAAAACCATCCACAAAATTGAATTTGGTGATTTTTTTTATGATACCAAGGGACGAATAAGTTCTGTACCTGGTGGTAAGTGACTCGCTACTCAGAGCTTAAATTGCAAAGATCTGAAGGGCACTGCCACTGCACCCGTCACCCTGAGACATAAGTTGACAAGTTGTCAACTTATGTCTCAACTTTCACCAGCACCCTTACTCGTCAAAAGCGGAAGTCAGCGATGCTAAAATTATTGCTTGGCGATATAAATAGGTAAGGTGGCAATACTTCCCTGAATAAACTCATTCACAAGGAGGTCTCCTGCTGCTAGAGAAAAGCGCTGCTGTACGTGAGACACGGTTCAAATTTATCAATGGATGTCTCTGTAACCACAGTGGACTTTAGTTAAACAGGTATTGCACGGAATTTTTCGGCCCATTATCAGAAAGAAAGAAAAGAAAAGAATAAAAGTAATAAGTACCAGGATATCGGGTTCGACTACCTATTGACAGCCTTTTCAGTCGAAACCCTTGGCCCGTGGGGTCCCAGTGCCCTTCATCTATACAAAATTTTATCGAAAAAAATTAATAGACTGTGTGGGAAACCGAAGGGCCGACAGCTACCTTGGCCAACGCATTAGCATTGCAATACAAAGGGGCCACGCTGCCAGCATCTTGGGCACCTTGTCGCGGGAACCCAACTTTATGTTTAAAATTTAAAAATCCTAGTTTTACTTTCTAGTATTTAAGCTTTTATTATCTTTTTTACCTTATCAGAAAAAGTGAATTTTGAAGTACAGTGGACATATAAGATTTTTATAGTAAAGTGAAGACATATACTGTACTTATTCACTATACACACACATACACAAGCACACAAATATCTTTAAATTAATTATTAAATATTCTGTTTCTTTTTTGTTCCGATTGTTTTTGTCAACAGTGTGTAAAAATGTTTGTACATGAATCTCCTGGATATCTTTCTCGTTAACAAGAAAATTCACTTCTAGTTCCCTCTAGCTCCGCGAGATGGTGTCCCCTGCCTCCGTAACACGGGTATGTGAAACTAAACGACGGAAATAAAATTCCTATAAATATTGAACAACCATATTTTTCTCACTTTGTCGCTAGGCCTCCGGTCGTATTGTCTCAAAGTAAAACTTGAACACCAAAATATAAAAGGATTGCAATTTTAATTGTTCTTTTATATATTTGTAATCGAAATTAAGAAATAGAATAATAATTATTATAAAAAAGTATACATAAATGGATGAGCTCTAGCATAAGTACCTATTACTGTTATAGGCTCACCAATAAACACAATCCATATAATATTCAACACAAAAACTAAACATGGATAGAGAAGAATGTTCTCCAAAAGGCACTGTACAAAGAAAGTAAATGCTAAGGAATTGCCGAATTTTTGTATATTACTGCGCGATTGGATAAAGGCTCAAGAATGTTAAATGATAACTTGTCGATTCTTTTTTAAGAGCATTTTACAGATACCGCCGATAATACTGAATAAAACAATGTTTAGGTTTTGGAGAGACAATCTTACCATCATGTTTCAAAAATTAACATAAAACTTGTCAACGCCATCTATTGGAACCGTGTTGAACTACCGCTCTTCGCGACATTTTTGTTTTTAATGATGTTTATAGTTCGTTTGAAGTTGAGGTATTGGTTCTTTGTTTCACCCCGTATAGAAAAAAGCGGCTACCCTTCTGAACGGTTCAACTGTTCTCACTTATCGCCAATGCACCGCACACACGCAAGCTTAGATTCCGATTTTTTTATAGTTCGGGGACTGAATTTTCTTTTATAGGCGATCATTTTTAGGGGATCAGAGGAAAATTGGCAACCTTTGTAAGATGCAACGGATTTTATGTCCGACGAATAGGACGATATCTCACAATATAGCGTAATTCCGGTAATACAAGCGTAATCCTTGGAGAGGGGAACTGACTGGGGATGTTTTTGAAACTGTTGACATCTTAGCGTGTTTTATAATAAAATTATAGTTCACTGTTAAAAGAATTTCGAAAGAACAAAAGCAGGAGCCTTAGAAAACGTCGTGAAAACTGAAATAAGTGCATAAAGGACAATGTCCATTTTGGAATCGCAAATTTGGAAGTTGCAGTTGGAAATGTATATCTCAAAATATATTTAGCGTATGTAGAGCTGCTTGTGAAAGTGTACATCTAGCGAATTACTTGCCCCCTTAACTATTTTTGCTGCCAAGCAGTGGCAATGAGCTGCCGAGTTTTAAAAACTCTGCAAATCCTATGAATGGGACTGCCGCTTACCACCAGGCGTACAACTTGTTCGTCTCGACACTTGGTATCGTAAAAAAACATTATCAAATATTATTTCCTTTGATAAAACTTTGAGATAAGTTAGACATAATAATGATTTTGTTAACCTTGGATATGTCATTTGTCTGTCATAGTCAAATACTAACTATAATTGCTACCTTTGACGTACTCTGCACTACAAAGTAAGACGATATTAGGTAATTATAATATATCTTCAAAAAAACGTAATTTATGTCAAGTTTTCTAGACTTAAACAACTTGAATCTAGTGTACACATGTTTAAAAAAGGAATGAAGCTATGTATCTTCAATTGGGGTTCACCAACTCTCACTTTGGTGGACCAGAACTGTATAATAACAAAAGACAATCACAAATTACACCCAAACTCAAGAGAGAAATAAATGTACGCCATACCAATATTCCTCTCGGCCCAGGAATTGAACCCGGGACCTCTGCGTGGCTGTCCAGAATGGTAACCGTTCGACCATTGAGGAGTGTATGGAACTTGGGCATTGTCTTTTTTTAATTTTTTCTGCACTACATCAAAATATTTGGAAATCTTACAATTTTGAAGTAATTACCGTAAATTAGAAACAGTGGTAGCCTAATGGTTTGTCCTACCACATCTCAAGCAGAGGCCATGGGTTCGATTCCGGACGATTAACATTAACACCTCTGAGTTTCTTAGAATTAATATGCGAAATTTAATTTGAAATTCACCATGGGCTTTTCGGTGGAGGTGAACATCGTGTTGAAACCTCACGTCGAAGAAGATTTACAACCCTCTGAAAACGGTCCCCAAACCGTATTGGGCCAGCGTTGCGGATTATGGCCTAAACCCTTAGTTCCCAAAACTGTCCTGGGGGTCCACCCAGGGGTCCACGGGAGACTCGACGGGGGTCTACGTTGGCGTGACAAAAAATAATATGGATATGGAATATGGTAGAAAACACCTGCAGAGGGTCCACCGGAACCAGCTAAATTTAGAAAGTGGTCCATGAGTCTGGGAACCTCTGGCCTAAACCTTTGCCTGGGAGGAGACCCGTGCCCAACAGTGAGATGTATAAACGGGTTCATGTTGATTACTGAAGGCCTACTCTCAAAATATACAACCGCAGCTGCGTACGAAATCAAAACGATCCGTGAGCTGTCCGCAGTCCGTTAGCCACAACGCTTTCGTTTTGGGCTTCGGATCCCATAGACAATAACGGACCGATAACGCGAATGGTGAAATAGGTTCTTTTACATGCTTATACAAAAATTGGCTTTAGTGTTGGCCATAATCTATCGAAAAGTCATTATCGACTTGGAAACGTTTAATTAAAATCAATATTCTATTTGGGAATATTTTATTTCTTATGGGAATATCCGGGAACGTCATTTGAGAATTTATTATTTTGCATTTATAAATGCTCAAATAGTATAAAAAATGAATTTGTGCAGGAAAAAATATAATTTGAGAGTATATTAAAAAAGCGAAAATTTTATAATATTAATCTGACCATCGCTATGCATTTCCAACTTCAAGATTGATATTAGAAAGAAATTTTTCAAAGGTTTTCAAATAGTGTGAGCTTTTTGTATTTATGCATTGGTACAGAATTATAATAATAATAATAACATTTATTTCACAGATTGATAGGTACAATTTTATGTTAACCGCGGTCCCCACACTAGGCAAGCCTGTATCGCGGGGTCCCAGACATCTGATTTACATAGAAAACATTTATTATTATTAATATCAGTGAGCGGTTTAAGTAAATCTTTAACACTTCAATTTATTTTGGAAATAAATAAAAGTTACGTATATAATAGTAGTAATATTATCGACAATAATTAAATCAATAATACTGTTATCATATGTTTATTTGCTTAAAACATGGTTTAACAGAATATGTATAAATAAATAAAAAAGATGTGTCGAGAGACAGTGTTAGTACAAACATGTTCGGAATGTATTAAATAGCATGCAAATGTCTAATTGTATACAATGTCAATTGACTACTATTGGTCGAGCGCCTTCGATTTGTACAGAAAAACAGACACCTCTCCGAAGTGAGACAAGTGGTCACGAGCGACTGCGAGTTGCGACAACCCACGCAAAACGAGCTCTATACACTATACACATTGGCGCTCGCCTTCACTCGGTCAGCTAGGAATATGACACCGAACGATGGCAAGGCAAGGCAAAATACGTTGATAATTAGCGTTCTCTCGGCAACGTTGGCCAACATGTCACTGTGTTGTTGGCTTTAGAAAAAAGTAATTTTTAGTAGTTAGAGATGTCAGTGGGACAAAATCGGAAACGGGTGGATAATTTTATTTTCAGGAACTAAGAATGCCTAGTAAATGAGTCTTGTTTAATCTAAATTAACTATAAAATTATGTATCGACAAACCTAATGATGGAATTGTATTATCATATAATCTAGTTACATTCAAATTTCTGTTAAATTTTGACTCTTCAAAATGCAAGCGAACAAATGAAGATGGTCTTTTATCCTATATTTATATTCGGTAGTCATAGATTTACAACTATCCTTTCTTTCTTGTTTCATTTGTAGGTTAAATTGAAATAATAAATTGAATAATAATAAAATAATAAAAATCTCGTTATGGATTGTTTTAATAACAGACTATCGATAATATGTATGCTTACAAGAACAACACTATCACAATATAATCGTTAACAACAATCATCAAAATATTCAAACAAACAGGCTATCTAGAGTCACCAAAGCAAAATCTGGCAAGATTTATGGATAAACAACTTAAATAAGTCTAATTACATGTGATATTTGGGCTATTCTGTGATTTATAGCCAGAAAAATAACACATGCCTGTGCAATTTAACATTCGGTTGGTTTTCGCTTTTGATATTGTTCACATCACTTAATGGTGCAGCGACTCATTTTTATTAATACATAATTGTTCTCACTGTCAATATTTTTGTCCATTTTATTACAATTCATGCGAATAATTCAATAAAACACTTGGTAAAACATTTGTTTTGATATTTGATGTACTTCCCTTTGACAACGGTATCATGTACTGCGAAATGGACACAGTTGACATTTAAGATGACGTAACGTATTTTCGATTCCCGTGTTTCGCACAGACCAATGTAATGCTATCTCTTTAGGCTTACGACAGCACGCAGTAGTTAAACAAAGACAATAACATATTTATGTTTTCAACGTCGAAATGCATTATATCGACGCCGTGTCGACGCCGGAAAGAGATCTTGTCGTATCTCGAAAAATAGAAATTTACACCAAGGCCGAAAAACTATTTCAAAAAATTATCTCTGTTTAATTTGAATTAGTAGAAAGTCAATCACAAAGCCAAATCACATCCAAAGGGCGCGTGATTACGCTAAGAAAATCGCCGAGTCTATGCAAGAATTCGTGTCGTTTCTACACACGAACTGTGTACACAGCCTCGGCGCCGGACAAGAAAAAAATCTTGTCTACCCCCGACTCGACGCGCTCTGCTGCTATTGCATAGGGCGCATTGTCAGTAAACGAATGTTTATGCGCGTGAACTGATTTTGCAAAGTACCACTGTTGCACCACTAATTTCATTGCAACTAATAAAATGCATTATTTATTTATAAGTTTAGTAGAGGAACGACCCGTATTGTGAAACAAAACCTTAGAGATTTATAATGATAAACGACGTACTTTTGAGGCGTGGAGAAAAATATTTATTATTCTATACATATAATTTGCAATCACATTTATTTTTTATTAGTAGTCAACATATTTCTTCACACAGTCGGTAGTAAAACGACACCTACCCGAAAGCATTCGTATCGTGTACATACTCATCATTTTCTTGTCTGCAACAGATACGAAATATTTTCGTGGCTAGATCCGACAAAATTCTTGTAGTGTACAAGGCCATTCTCATCTTTTCTGTTGCAGACAGGACGAATTTCTTGTGTACACGCGCCGTAATACACCAATACAATTTTTTTTTTTTTATAACTGCTGTTTTTTAAGAACAGCCTTGTTTCTTTTTACTGTACCTGTTTATTCGTTGGTCGTGTTCAATTTTTACGTTGATAAAATTACTGTGCAGAACTGTCAAAATGTTTCAATATGAGCTGTGATTTTTGCGGCCATGTCTGGCACTGTGATATTCTTTTGTTGGGTGAGATGCGCGCGGCGCATCAAAAATATGACATCATTGAGCTCGCCATGATTGTTATTGTGACACAATTTTAAAATGGCGGTTTTTTCACTCGAATTCGACAGCTAAATGTGGATATAATAGGTTTGTGGCGGCTTTAGACGCCGCCTATTATCAACGGCTGGCTGTGGCAGTCTCTATGGACGAAAGTCACCAAGGAGAGTATCACGCTTGCCGAAAATGTTTGACAGTTTTTAGTTACGTTAATTGTCATGTCAGCGATTGCAAATTGTTTGCCCGGTTTGATAAAAAGCTATTAGTAAAAACCACGAAACATTATAATTATATCGCCATTCACGAAGTTCACGAGGCCGTTTTATTGTTCGTTACGAGAGCGATAAATTCCCCCAAAGGTTTATCGCAGCGGCATGCTACATCCACTGGTGGTTGTCTAACAACAAAATAGACAAAAATTTATCTTTTTTTTAATTAGTTCATCAAGTTTACCCAGAACACCGAGGCCAAAACCAATTTAGATTTTTTCCAAATTGGTTTTCTACCTGGAATCGAATTCGGGACCAAGGACTACGGAATTCACTCCGCAGCACTACTCAGAACACCTTATTCCAAAATCACTGCAGAAAAGTTCATTTCCCAAATTGGTTCTATCGGGAATCGAATCCGGGACCAAGAGCTACGAAGTTTGCTCCGCGGTACTACCCAGAACACTTTGTTTTTATGATAGCCTAGTCAACATTTAACGATAAGTACAAAAATCCGAGTCCAGCAAAAAAAATAACGAAAAAGAATCCACGAAATAACAATACGATATGTATATTTTAAGTTGAAACACTATAAGGTGGGACGTTGCTGAGGCTCTAGTGATGCGCTCAAAACGATACACAAACGAAAGACGGACGCAGTCACGTACTACGTAACGTAGTGATGTAGTCTACGTCACTGCGTCCGCAACGAAGCTCATAATACGTAGTTCGTTGGTTGCTCGTACCCCGAAGGACTTTCGGATCAACGATGGCCGTGCTTCGTTGGCCATAGGCAACGTCGGCACGGCTAACGTGAATGTAGAATATCAGTAGAATGAATGAAAAAATAGGGTCCTTTAAGATGGACATACTGTAAAAATCAAATTATGTTATAAAATGAACATTTCACAACAAATATGTTAATTTTATGTAAAATACTATTAATGTAACTTACAATATGCTATTACCAATATCTTTGTAATATAAAATTTATTCTAAGTGTCTAATTAAACATTTTGAATTCAAAGCCATCGTCAAAATGACTACGTGTCACTGCCATAAAGCATTTGTTTAAAAATAGTATCTGTCGTCGTGAAAAATGACGACGAGATTTTGAAAATACAAATCTTCAATTTCTAATAATGTAGATAATATACATAATCTGACTAATATATATTAAAAATATTGTGTAATAAAGTTGAACGTCCACGCCATTGCTGACCAAATTGAAATGCTCCGAGAGTTCATGCAGAAGCATCAATATTTTGACGTAGTTTTCTGCTACAAGATCTGAAGGGAAATTAGTTAATCACCATATTATTTACGGGCTAGCAGGCTCCACCAAGACTAGCTCCAGCAAGTGCTAGCAGAAGGTATGTTTTTAGGTTTTGTATCTTTGTTCTTATTCATAATTTCTAGAAAGTGACGCTCATCAATCTATGCTCAATCTATGTATCTGGGTATAGCTTCTTGGGCCTATCTTCTTTAAGCTATAAAAATGTGTTTTGCTGGTTTTCATTACGCATACGCACGAGCATGTATTAATAATAAATTGTATTATTTTGAGTTAATGTTTGCTTTTATTACGTTTTCAATAAGGTAAAGCGGCATGGCAGCGGAAGGGCGGAACTTGCTCCAGGCAGCTGTACTTAACTTGATAGCAGCGCAGCATTAAGTTCTTTATAATTATTAAAATAAAAAGTTTATTGTGTTCACTCGTTTATTCATTTTCAATCATTACATCAAGTGCAAATTTTATATTTTACATAGGTATGAGTCTTAAGTATATGATTGAATACACAACTTCCAAACACAAGTTGCTCTACAATACTAGAAATTATTTCAGGCCATTCAATCTCTTGATGGCGTCACTCGCAATTTCGTACGTCTCAATTCCGGTACATATTGAACGCAACTTAATATGTTGAGTTGTGTTGCCCATGTATAGAAAATACAAGGGCAATTTACCGTGTGTTACTTCCATCAACGCACTACATTATTACGGGGCCATCTTTGTTCATATAATTATTGACCTCACAGACACAGCAAAGTTTGTCTGTAAAAAAATTTTTTTTTAATGAAGAATAAGAATACATTTATTAATAACTAGGGTAAAACCGGGTTAGACTTCCCACTTTTTGAAAGGGCCTCTTAATTTAAAAATTATTGGTTTACCATGAATAATTCCTATGGATATAACTAGTTTAATCTTTTATATTACATTAAGACTTGATTTTATTGACCTAACATTTACTGATTTTGAAGAAATTGACTTTTTGCAAACCTATTTTTTTGAGGATAGATGCCTACATGTATGGATAGACGCCACACGATGAAAATACTAAGAAAGATAGATGCTCTTTAGATTAAAATAGTAAAATTCATAATAAAATGTTTTATTTGTAATCTTTAATATATTGTGTATACATCTATAACAATAAATATATACGTATTTAAAGTTACTACCTACTTCACTTCGTATTTCTGTAGCTATCAAAGCATTCCATACAAAAATGTTCGCTGTTTGTAATATGACTAATTTGTCTTTAAACTACTTTTACTTACTTTTAAACTATTATCATTTATTTGTCTTTTATACTAAAATAATGTATTTTATTATTTTCTTTTCCTAACTTTCTTGTCTTTTCCTATACTGCGAAAAATCGAAGTGACTATCCTGTTCGATATGGATAGATGCCTTTTTATTATTTAACCAAGCTATATTCAAAAGAGCGATTACTGACACCTAGGTGCGCAGTTAATGAACCAGTGTATAGTTATAATAAAAATAAAACGGAATTTATTATAACTTACAAAGTTATGCAATAGTAAATACTTGCGTCTGAAATTTTGAACCGTTTGTCGTGTTCGTCGCGGAGATAAGCGCATGCATAAGCTAAACGCGTCTATTCCACACGAAGCCCCGCAGGAACTTTGATGAGTGGTGTCTATACTCCTTATTTAAACTAATTATTTTTTGTTGCGATTTGGGTAAGTTAGGTTTTTGAAAACGAGGCACCTATCCCACTGCGGCATCTATCCCGGTTTTACCCTATAGGTAATAACATAAGGTCTTAAAATATAACATTGGTTTGCGCTCTATAGTCTACCAGTTAAGGTGTACAATATTGTTTAAATGTCACAGAATAAAATTAAATTACATACACAATATGAGAAAAAAATATATTAATAAACGTGTCACATCGCTAGTCACCAAATTTGTTACTGTCGTCCAAAAACTCTTGTACACTATAATAAAGTTTTAAGAGCATTTTTAAATTTTATGTGCTCTAATCTTTTAAATTCATTCGGAATGCTTTTGTATA
Source organism: Hyposmocoma kahamanoa (assembly GCF_003589595.1). NCBI lineage: Eukaryota > Metazoa > Arthropoda > Insecta > Lepidoptera > Cosmopterigidae > Hyposmocoma > Hyposmocoma kahamanoa. The sequence goes on from NW_020653850.1 coordinate 18,123,035, forward strand.
TTTTGACCGACATCACATAAAAGCTTTTGTGGTTAAATGCTGAGGTATGATTGCCCGAGTAAACCATTCTTTGCCCATGTCTTAAACTTCTATTGTTCCTTTTATCTGCGATTTCAAAATATGACGGATATTTCTGGACAAATACAGCAACTTCCTTAATGTACAGGCATGGTAAAGGTAGGATTATGCACTTGTCGAAAAATGGCTTACACGAATCCATTTGAGACCCACCGCAGATGATACGTACACAGCGTTTTTGTATCTTAAATACCTGCGTAAACTCTACTGAGTTTCCCCAAAAAATTATACAGTAATTTATATATAGACTGCACAGAACCAAAATAAGCTGTTAAGGCCGCATCCACAGACGCATTCTGTACTAATTTTCTCAATGGGTACATAAACCGTGACAAATTGTTACACAAGTTCTCAACATGGCCTTTCCAGTTGCAATTGCTGTCAAGGATAAGACCCAAAAATTTTGTGTGTTTAACTTGTTCTATATTAACAAGATTAAACGAGATGTTTAACTCTATCAGTAGTCTTTTAGACGAGTGAAATTGCATGATGTTAGTTTTTGTTAGGTTTATACTGAGACCATTTCCATTCATCCATCCTATGATGTCACTTATACTTTTATTAATGACACGTTCGTATTGCTCTTTGTTTTCACACTTTATAACAGCAGTGCTATCGTCTGCAAATAATACCATTTGTTTACTAATATATCTTGGAAGATCGTTTATGTAAAACAGAAAGAGAAGCTACCTTGGGGGATGCCTCTATTATTCTTCCTGTAGGCGGATCTTCTACTTTCGTTTCTTAAGTTTCTATTACTTTGTGTACGACACAATCTAAGACATGCTTACGAATGAACATAATGTGCAATCTGACAAACAAACCATATTTGCAGACCGAGAAATAACTTTTCTTGGTGGTGGTGGGTCAATAAACCTAGAATATTTTTGAACACCATGCGTGTTACATCTTCAAAAAGATTATACAAAATTCTCGCAGCGAGCCGGTAATCGCTTACAACTTTGCCATCAGTAAGCGATACCAAGAAACTGCGATTCCTTTGACGTCGTCTCTCTACTTCGTCTTCACGTATTTCTTGTCCGAGCGCCTCCACAACTAACAGTATTCACTATTTTTTACACAAACGATGTACAAACGATACCCTCGAGCTACCGTTGGTTTTATGTCAGTTCTAAGATGAAAATAATGTCAAAATACGACACGAAAGCAACTACTTGTGTCAAATTACGATCTTCGACTCGTCGTTACTTCCGTGTCCGATACGAAGCACGGATACACGTTGTCAAAATCCTGTCAAAATGGCTTTTCGTAGTAGCTTTATCAACATCCGATATCGGACACCCATATAAATCACGCGTTTCATTCCGCAATCGTTCCGCAATCGGGTACTTAACGCGTTTCAGAGTAAGAAATTATTAAAACGAAGGACGTACGCAGCTACGTGTATCGGATTTTACTTTTGGGAGTAGACCCCCTGTTACGTATAAACAATTTTATTGCGAAATATGTACGTTTGAATGCTATTATTATTTTATCATTAAATGATTACTTTGTTCTTCTCTTCCAACTATAGTTTGTTTCATTCCAAAGAATATTAATAAACCTGTAAACTAGTTTCGAACAAATCATGTATAACATTTGCTGAACGCTTTGACTGAGTACATGAACCATAGTAACGTGTTACATCTATTGGCTAAATCTAAAATAGTTAATTGTGATTTCATTTCGTTTTATTTATATTTATTTTAATTTTTAATTTCGAATTTCATTTTGTACTAAATGTTATTTTTGAGTTTAATTGTATTAAATCTTTGTAATGTATGATCCATGTTGGTCGAAATAAATTATTTATTATTATTATAACGTTTTACACGTGATGAGCTCTATCGACATTAATTGAATTTAACACTGCATTAAGACTGAAAATTCAAGCAGCCGAGCTGGTACCAAGTGTATTCCGTTCACGTACCATACCCTCCTCGGGGAGTAGAAGTATGCATTTAATGAAAATAATCCTACACTACTATAATGACGCACCCTTACGTGATGGATTTCTATATACGTCACTATTGCTAACTCATTTGCACTTTTATATCAACCAGACATTCTACAATTGTATATAAATTGCAACAGAGAGCTGTAAAAGAACAAATTCAAAAATTTTGATAGGAATCAAAATGGTTGCATTTTTTTAAATTTCCTGTTAGCATATTTTTATTGTGTACATTGAAAATAGACATCTATATTATATCTACATAACAACAATCACACCGAAAATACAAGTGCGGAAAGTTAATCATTATTCACGAGTCTCGAGGCTTCAAGACTCGAGACAAGTGAAAATGACAAATCCCCACGTATATCAAACGACGTTTTTAATACATTTGCGAAAAACCTACATTGAAAGTAAAATAAAACAGTATTTAAAAAAATATCACGTTTTGAGCAACTGTATTAAAAATTGTGTTTTCGAAACACCACCTTTACATGAAAAATAAAAAAGTTAAATGTTAAATAACTGTGTACCTGATGGACTTATTTCGAAACAATGTACGAGGAAAACGTTGGAAATAAATTGACCTGTGTTTTTATCGTAAATTAAACTTTAATTTAGATTTTCCAAAAAATGTGAGAAATTCTTTTATTTTGGTGAAAATATATTTACTGAACATTTTCAAAGGCGGAGAGAGGTGTGATATTTGTTTTTTTTTTTTTAATATATTATTTATTGCACAGGAAAAAGCTCAGAATACATTAAATAAAATGAAAACACAAACAAAAGGTACTGCTTATTTCTATAAGAAATTTTTTCCTGCTGACCTAAATACAGGACAAAATAATTGTAGTAACGGGCTTACTTGCACAAAAACAACATTATGTAATACAATACGTGTGGCGCACTATAAGTTTCCGAAATGAATAAGAAAAAAATACTATAAATGGTCAGAAATGAATTTATTGTTTCTCAAAATATTCTCCGTTAGCCTTAATGCACATTTTCATACGAATGAACTAATTTTGAAAACATTTATGCCACTCATCCGTGATCAATCTCTGAAACGTATTTTTCATACTCTTCGACAATCTGTTCAGGCGTTGAAAATCGTTGACCGCGTAACTGGTTTTTAAGTTTTGGAAATAAATAAAAGTCACAAGGTGACTAATCGAGACTGTACGCGAGACGACTCATAAGGTCAACGTTGTTCACCTTCAAAAATTCATTTGTCTGTCTGGCCGCGTGAGAACAGGCATTATCGTGGTGCAAGATGATACGGCGTTTACAGTAATTTTTAAGGAGTTTGTCAATAACTTCCATCAAACAAATGGTCGTGTACCAATTACTATTCACGGTACAACGATTCTCCAAAGCAACAGTAGCCACGTATCCAGTTTTATCAAAAAAGAAGCAATCATCCGCCTAGAGGCACTTTGCACGCACGCCACTTTGGTTGGTTTCGGCTCATCTCGAAAGACCTATACTGCTACATACATATGCTTTGTTTTGGGATCGTAACTATAAATCCATGTTTCGTCACCTATTACCATGTCCCACACCAACTTCGACGCCCCTTCGTTGAATCTGGTAAGCATGGCATTGCACCAAGTGACGCGATCCGTTTTTTAAGCCTCAGTTAAATTGTCTGAGACCCACCGAGAGCACAGCTTTTTCACACCCAAATGTTTGTGTAGTATTGATTGTATTTGACTCATGCTTATGCCTAAAGATGCCCGAATCTCATGGTATGTCACATGCCCGTCTGTTTTGATCATACGGTGCACAGCATCGATGTTTTTGTTGTTCACAGCAGTGGACGGGCGACCATCACGAAATTCGTCACTGAGATTCACAGGACCGCGTTTGAATTCTGCAAACCAGCTATAAATAGTCGTCTTGCATGGTGCTTCATCGTCAAAAGTTTGAAGCCGAGCGAAGCTCCGCTGAGCTATTAAATTACACTTAATGTCATAGAAAATCACACTACGAAAATTTTCACGAGTTAAATCCGTGGTGATGTAGACAACCAATTTCTAAAATAACGCCACAATGTAAAAACAAGTGACAGTCACATGAAACAAACTGTATTCTACAGCCAAAGAGTTCCATTTTCAAATGTTGTAATTACTTTTTAAATATTGTTTATGTAAGTGACCATCTCTGGAAAATTATAGTGCGCCCTATGTATTAATAACATTCTACTTTACTACTAACAAACTATTATGAACTAGTTATATAGTAATAAACAATAATAAATAAATCATAATAAATAATAATATATTATGATCTAATAAAAAACAATGTATAAAAACTTTATCATTCTTAATCATAATAAACATTCGCAGACAGAGACTAATAGATGTTAGCCCCTCATTGCCTTTATTTTCTAATTTACTAATAATTTATGAACCTGTTCTGAAATTGGTCATTCTCGTACTAGTGTTCACTACCTAATTTCCGTGGCAATTTTTATTATTGAAATATTCAATTTAACTTCGTCGATTCAATCTCGATATAATATTTAACCAGGTAGTTTCCTTAACTTGCTAGGCAACACCGTACGGTTTTTAGAGAAAAAAAAAATGTTTTGACATTGACATTCCCTACCAGGCATCAACCGCCATTTTTTATCCTCATTCCTTTTTCGTTGGTGGCAACAAGCACACCTCCACAGCTCCCTTAAAATGTCAAAGCTTACAACAACAAAGCTAATCAAAGCTTAACAAACTTAGAAACAATCGAATATTATAAAAGTAAACTTAAATACTTGGAAAATACGATGCCAAACGACGTCGGCGTTATAGGATCATAATATCATCGGACGAGACGGACATTGATCAAGGTAAGATTTTTTCTTACGCTCATAAATAATGAAAATAAAAAATGAAATATTAATTTTTACCATATAGCACTACTTGCTACTTCCGCAATTATAATACATATATGTTCGCTTTCACACATCGCAAATGTGAATCTAACTTACATTTAATAAAACATCGGGTTAAATGCGAGTTATCCCCGATAACCAAATCGAACATGGATGCATGCAAGGCATTTTACATGATTTATAATAAAACTGCCTCGGGGTTAACCGCAAGTTAAACACGATAATGAAATCGACTGCGGGTTGATTTTAATTTGAACAATATTAGAACCTACGTGTTAATAAGTTACGTATATTTTTTAAATTAAACTACGTCGGGGTTAACTGCGAGTTAACCACTATAATGAAATCGACTGCGAGTCGAATTTCATTCGAACAATATTAGTA